>NC_090812.1:121980665-122700665 GCF_000390325.3 Nicotiana tomentosiformis
GTGTAGTCTAGAAAAGTGGTAAGGGATAACGTGATTCTCTAAAAGGATATGCAAATGATAAACCACTAGTACAAAAATAATGTGGAAGGTTAAGAAATGTATATTCTTCGTATGTGACAATATACATGACAGGGTAAACGATACTAGAAACTAAGAGTAAGGTTTGCAAAAGGGTTTTATACTTGTCAGAGAGTCAGGGACAATGGAACCCAAAGAAGTACTACAGATCAAATGTGAAAGGCTTGTGAGTTCTTAGAATGAGTTAATCACGGATTTGCGATTTAGCTAAAGTTCCAAGTCTTTAAGAAAGACAGAACGAGTGGGAGAGATAAATGTGATATTATAATAACCCAAGAGTGCATCTGGACTTGAAGGAGTCTCTTAAGAATCTTACAAGCAAGGAAGCGTTAACCGATACACAGATGAACACACTTTCCCACGGATATCCTAACAGGTATCGAGAGGCGAGCAGGATGAATTCCCAACTAAGGGAAAAGACCACGTAATGTATGGAAGAGCGCATAGCTATTCACTAACTAGGAAGAATGAGGCGAGAAGAATTGGAAGAAAATCTATAAATTGAGATGGTCATGGTTATCGCAAAATAGTTCATATCAGAATGGTGGACTCGCCTAGAGCACAAATGTTAATAGAAGATATAAAGGATCAACTGTAATGCAGCCGACTTGAGTGACACTGAATATCAACTAAACTATTTAGAGGGAGTTCATGTCTACATATTACATTGGGAAGTGAGACTACTGGTGATGAAGTGGTGGTGTGATAAACTCAACAAACCAGGCACAATGATACTATGACTTCATGGGAGGTAGACAAGTATGTGGCACAATAAGGCTGCCAACTATGAATTAAGGGCAAAATGGGATG
Organism: Nicotiana tomentosiformis; assembly: GCF_000390325.3. Classification (NCBI taxonomy): domain Eukaryota; kingdom Viridiplantae; phylum Streptophyta; class Magnoliopsida; order Solanales; family Solanaceae; genus Nicotiana; species Nicotiana tomentosiformis. Next base: position 121,981,554 of record NC_090812.1, read on the forward strand.
GGAATGAATGCTCCAGTCACAAAGGAAATATAGTACCAGCATATTGTCTAGACCAAAGGGCGATCAAAGAGGGGAAAAATAACACAATCTACCAAAGGAAAAAAAAAAGGGAAATGTTTGAAACAGATTGAGAGAGTATGAACACTTGTTACAAACCAAACATGTTTAATATGATAGCTCTTAGGCTGCAATACCAGGAAACACTATTGGTGACTACAATACTAGGAATAAGGTGAGTTACTCATCGATGATGGAATCGGGTGGACTAAGTCCTACACTTATAAGGAAAATAAGAAGTCGTCATTGAAGAATTTAGGAGGATCTCAAGTTTCAGAAAAGGCCCTATTCGGGCCAATGACTTTTGTTGAATTGAATATATATATATAAAGGGTGTTGATATGTGTTTTGGAAAGTGTTTAGCAGTAAAGAGGGATCGTGAGAATGTTCACAAGGGAAGTAGAGTGATTTCTTAAAATCCTATAAGACTTATAAGGAGGAAAGAGGGTGGCTAAGAAAGGTTTGAGCACGATGTTACTTCACATTTGAGGCAATGCCATGCAGGTTGATGTTATCAGGGTGTGCGCGCAAGCAAGTAGATGTTATTCATTTGAAACAGATGGTCCTATAAGAAAACTGACCTAGTAATGTCTTTTGTTGAGAAATTTGGAAAAAACAAGTTGCAAGTACTAATAAGATGGTAATCGTATCAAGGAAATTTTTGTAGAACTCAATTCCTAGGAGGTCATATAAAAGAAAAATATGATATAGATGTTCCACTAATGATGCAATGTGGAAAGATGATCATTTATGCCTCTAGGAAACCCAAAAATCATGAAAAGAACAATTCAACACATGACTTAGAACTTGCGGCTGTGATTTTTGCATTAAAGATTTGGCATCATTATTTGTATGGGGTCCAGGTGGACATATTCACGGACCAAAAGATCCTTCAATATATTTGCAAATAGAAGAAATTGAATCTAAGGTAGATAAGATGGCTTGAGCTACGTAAGGATTACGATATCGATATTTTATATCATCCGGGGAAGGCTAATGTTGTGGCAGATGCTCTTAGCCAAATATTTATGGGTAGTTTGGCCCACTTGGAGTCATATCAAAGGTTGTTGGCCAAGGAGGTTCATCGGTTGGCTAGTTTAGGAGTTCATTTTGTGGACTCTAGTGAAGGTGGGGTAATTGTACAAAATAGGGTTGAATCATCGCTTGTTATGAAAGTAAAGGAGAAGTAACACAATGACTATTGTTGCAACAATTGAAAGAAGGGATTCGTAAACATAAGACCATGACTTTTTCTCTTGGCGTGGATGATGGTACACTAAGGTACCAAGGGCGATTATGTGTTCCATATGTAGATAGTCTCCGGGAAAGAATCATTATTGAGGCTCATCGTTCCAGGTATTCCGTGCACCCAAGTTCTACAAAGATGTATCATGATCTTAAAGAAATCTACTGGTGGAATGATATGAAGAGGAATGCAGCGGACTTTGTGGCCAAATGTCCAATTTGTCAGCAAGTGAAGTCCAAACACCAAAGGCCTGGTGGGTTGGCACAGAACATAGAAATTCCAATGTGGAAGTGGGAAATGATTAATATGGACTTTGTGGTAGGACTACCGCGCACTCCACACAAGTTTGATTCGATTTGGGTGATTGTAGATCGACTCACGAAATCAGCACACTTTTTACCGGTTAATGCTACCGATACAACGGAATAGTATGCTCAATTGTATATCAAAGAAATACTTAGGTTGCATGGCACTCCAATTTCCATCATATCTGATCGGGGAGCACAATTCACTGCTAATTTTTGGAAGAAATTTCAGCAAGGTTTAGGTACTTAGGTGAATCTTAGTACAACCTTCCACCCGTAGACTGACAGGCAGGCAGGGTGAACTATTCAGACGCTTGAGGATATGTTGCGCATTGTGTTCTAGACTTCAAAGGTAGCTGGGGTGATCATTTCCCACACATAGAATTTTCCTACAACAATAGTTATCATGTTAGTATTCAGATGGCACCGTTCGAGGCTTTATATGGTAGGAGGTGTAGATCTTTCATTGGGTGGTTTGAAATTGGGGAAGCAGAGTTGATAGGGCCAGACCTCGTACATCAGGCTATGGAATAGTTAAGATCATTAAGGAGCGGTTGAAGACTGCTCAGAGTCGTCAGAAGTCCTATTCGGATGTTCGTCGTAGGGATTTAGAGTTCAAAGAAGATGATTGGATATTCTTAAAATTTTCCCCCATGAAGGGTGTGATGCGATTTGGTAAGAAAGGAAAATTGAGTCTGAGGTATGTCGAACCGTACAAAATCATTCAGAGGATCGGTGAGGTGGCGTACAAGCTTAATCTACCACCTGAGATATCATTACTACACCCGGTGTTTCACGTGTCTATGTTGAATAGATTCTATTTTCTATTATTGATCGGCAAGTCCAAAAGTTGAAAAATAAAGAAATTGCCTTTGTGAAAGTGCTATGGCAAAATCAACAGGTTGAAGAGGCTACTTGGGAGGCCGAGGAAGAAATGAAGAAAAAGTATTCTTATTTGTTTGAATAGTCATGTATTTATAAAGTTGTGTTCTATGAAAATTCTAAGGGTTACCTTCTATGAATTATGTATCATACATATAAATTAACATTAAGGGTGTTCCTTTCTAGTAACATATTGCTTGTGCGGCCACAGTTGTTGTTCTTTTGTATTGTGTTACGTCGTTGGATTATGTATATGTTGTTAGGATGTATTTCTAGGGTTCTCTGGCAGGTGGATAGGCCCAGTTTCAAGGGAGACTCTTGCTAAATTTTTGGAAATTTAGGGAGTTAGCCAAGTTTTGAAACTCCTGGTGTATGTAAATTAATAGTTGGGCCACATTGAATGCTAATGATGGATTTTGACCCTCATTCGAGGATGAATGATCCTAAGAGGGGGAGAATGTAACACCCTGAAAAATTTTGAAGTACTTAAGTGTAAAGCCCCGTAAAATTTTGCAAAGGAAAAATAATATTTCGTGGTACCGAATTGGGCTTACGTGTTTGAGGATTATATAAATTCTTCGCGGCGAGCTTGCGAGGCACGGCTCGGAATTTTGGGGTTGAACAATGCACTAGAAAAGTAAAGGAAAATTTTGGGCAGAAGAAATGCACTTCTGCGGCCCACTATGCGGCCGCAGAATCACTCTGCGGACCGCATAATGGCCGCAGAGTGAGATAGTCTTTTGGGCCACTTTGTATGTCAATTTCGCGGCCTATTATGCGACCGCAATACCATTTCGTGGGCCGCACTCTGATCGCATATTCAGCTTTAAAATTTTCGGAGGGAGGTTCTACGACGCACTATGCGACCGCAGATCAGTTTTGTGGTGCATTATGCGACCGCAGAGCAGGTCTACAGGCCGCATAATGACCGCAAGCCGAGTCAGTTATGCCCATGTTTGGAAGCAAATTATGCGGCCTATTCTGCGGACCGCATATCAATTATGCGATCGCAGATCCTATTCCAGGGCTTCATTTCTGGGTTTTTAGAACCCAACCCTACTTCGTTAAATAGATGAATTGTACCATTTTGACCAAAAATCTGATATTTTTAGAGTGAGAGAGTGCCCTAGAGTGAGAAAGTGTTCTTCAATAATTTGTTCTTCAATTCTTGCTCGAATCTTGGAAGATTAACAAGGAAAGCTCACTAGGTCTTCATCCTTGAGGTAAGATTCTACACCCTAACCCTCAATCTCGAATTTTATCAAGAATTAGGTAATTAGTAAAATGATCCTTGAGTATGGGAGTTGGTTATTTTACATGCATGTGTTATCAAAGTGTGTAGGAAGATTGTGAGCTAAAAATAATAAAGAAAGGGGTTGTGGGATGATGGAATCCTCCATAAAAGGGACCTTGAAACATTAATGCACACTTAGTATTTGATAAAATGCTCAAATGAGCTAGAACCATGATCATCTTCCTAATTTTAATTAACTTTGTTATATTTCTAAAATAGATTGAAGTTGCTAAGAATTCCGAAATATTTTAGAGTTTAATGAAGCTTTATTGAGGTATGTTGGCTAAACTCTTCTCTTGGAATTGAATCCCACGATATTCACGTAATTTATGTAAGTCCTGAGTGGCTCACTATAAAATTGGCTATTCCGAGTAAGTTTGTGTTGAAAGATATATGTTCAATACGTATTCCAGATTCTTTATTCATGTTTTTTTATCAATTGAGGGTGTGTTCAAAATATAGGGGCTGTGCATTAAAAATGTTCGACTTCAAGCCAAGTTCAAACGAAGGCTATTATGCCAAATTTTGTGAAGAATCTCTACGTGCCTTCGATTCTTAATTGCTCACATATGTACTACATGCTTTTATTTCAATTGTTGTTGTTGTTGTTGATGATGATGATGTTAGAAAGTGAAAAGGTGAGCATGAAATACTAAATACGGCCAACGTGCCAAGAATGATTTTATAATTATGGCCACTAGTGCCAATGAAATGAAAAGATATGAAAGAAGTATGAAATCGGATGATTGATATAAAAAGGTTGATGTCTTGAATAAGACAGCCTAGCCGATCAGGTTGTGATCGGACACCATGCCGCACACATGGTATGTATTGTGCTGGAAATTGTAATTGAAATTGTGATTGTGGTCGATGTCTCTAATGAGATAGCCTAGCTGATCGAGTCGTGATCGGACTCCGTGTTAAAGGTACGGTGGTATTGATATTGAGAGTGATTATGATTGATGTCTCTAATGAGATAGCCTAGCTGATCAGGTCGTGATCGGACTCCGTACTAAGATTACGATGGTATTGTTATTGTGAATAATGTTATTGTGAACGATTGTATATCGGTACTAAGAATCTCCAACCTGAAAATATGGAAATTTACTTGAAATCTTATTTGGTTCTTAACTTTATGTTTTGGTATTGTTTGAGGCTTCCATTGATTTTATGATAGTTCCTCCTTGTAATATTGTTCATTATATTGAGAGGGTGTTTAGTTATACATACTAGTGCTATTCGACGGTACTAACGTCCCTTTTGCCGGAGGCGCTACATCTTTAATGGATACATGTGGTTCCACAGCATGAGGCACTGATCGGTGATAGCGGTACACACTCTTCCCAATTGAATTGGTGAGCCCCACTTCATTCCGGTGTCATGTATCTTTTATTCCTTGTGTATTGTGTTTGAGGTATAGCTGGGGTCTTGTTGCCGGAATTATCATATTACTCTTCTTTATCTATAGAGGCTCCGTAGACATAGTGTGGGTTATGTATTGGTGTTGGGAAAGTCAAACTATTTTATGTTTTGGTTGTATTACTTGTTCCATTTGAGACTTTTAAAATGTTGAAATTATTGGTAATGAATTGGTATTGTAGACATGATCACCTTTTTGTCTAATTAATGAAAATATGCATTATCTCCATTCATGGATGAGTTTGGGTTGAAGGAAATATAACAAGCTTTCTCGGTCGGGTTCACTCGGTTGAGCGCTGGTCGCGCTCCCCGATTTTGGGGCATGACAGAGAGGTTCCATGGATTATGTTCCTTGTAGGGTTATTTCATATTTGAAGGCTCAACGGATGGTTGAGAAGGAGTGCTTAGCATATCTAGCCTTTGTGAGGGATGTCAGTATTGATGCTCCTACCGTTGAGTTAGTTCCGATAGTGAGAGATTTTCTAGATGCAATTCCAGCAGACCTATCGCGCATGCTGTCCGATAGGGATATTGATTTTGGTATTGACTTGGCGCCAGACACTCAGCCCATCTCTATTCCACCAGATCACATGGCACCAATGGAGTTGAAGGAATTAAAGGAACAACTTTGGGAGCTTCTTGATAAGGGTTTCATCAAGCCTAGTGTATCACCTTGGGTGCACCGGTTCTATTTGTGAAAAATAAGGATGGTACTATGAGGATATGCATTGACTACAGGCTGCTGAACAAAGTAACGATCAAGAACAAGCACCCACTACCGCATATTGATGATTTGTTTGATCATCTTCAGGGTGCTCGGGTGTTCTCGACGATTGATTTGAGATCAGGGTACCATCAGTTGAAGATTCGGGATTCATATATTCAGAAGACGACCTTCATGACCCGTTATAGTCACTACGAGTTTCTAGTGATGTCTTTTGTGCTGACTAATGCCCCAACAGCTTTTATGCACTTGATGAACAACGTATTATAGCCATTTCTTGACTCTTTTGTTATAGCTTTTATTAATGATATATTGGTGTGTTCACTCAGCCAGAAGGATCATGAGCAGCATATGAGGATTGTGCTCCAGACCTTAAGACCTTAAGAGAGAAGAAGCTATATGCTAAATTCTCCAAGTGTGAGTTTTGTCTTGATTCAGTAGTATTCTTGGTCTTGTAGTATCCATTAAGGGGATTAAGGTGGATCCGAAAAAGATTGAGGTAGTTCAAAGTTGGCCCATGTCGTCTTCTGTTATAGAGATCGGGAGTTTCCTCGATTTGGCTGGTTATTATCGCCGTTTTGTGGAGGGGTTTTCATCCAAAGTAGCCAAATTGACTAGATTGACGCAGAAGGGTGTCCCATTCAGGTGGTCTGATGAGTGTGAGAAGAGCTTTCAGAATCTCAAGACTACCTTGACTACAGTTCCAGTTCTAGTTTTGCCTTCAGGATCGAGTTATTTTACAGTGTATTGTGATATTTCTCGGATTAGCATTGGGTGTGTGTTAATGCTAGAGAGTAGAGTTATTGCTTTTGCTTCGTGTCAGTTGAAGCCCTATGAGAATAACTACCTTGTGCATGATTTGGAGTTGGCAACCATTGTTCACGCACTGAAGATTTGGAGGCATTATCTTTATGGCGTGTCTTGTGAGGTGTTCATAGATCACATGAGTCTCCATCACTTGTTCAATCAAAAGGATCTTAACTTGAGACAGCAGAGGTCGTTAAAGCTACTAAAGGACTATGATATCACCATTCTTCATCATCCGAAAAAGGCCAATATGGTGACCGATGCATTGAGTAGGAAGGCTGTGAGCTTGGGGAGTCTTGCTTATATTCCAGTTGGAGAGATACCATTAGCATTGGATGTTTAGGTATTGGCCAATCGGTTCATGAGGTTGGATATTTTGGAGTCTAGCAGAATTCTCGCGTGTGTTGTATCACAGTCTTCTTTGTTTGAGCGCATCAAGGCGCGTCAGTATGATGATCCGCACTTTCTTGTCTTGAAGGACACGATGCAGTACAGTGATTCCAAGGAGGTTACTATTAGTGATGATGGCGTATTGAGGATGCAGGGTCAGATCTATGTTCCAATTATGGATGGTTGCGGGAGTTGATACTTGAGGAGGCCCATAGTTCGGAGTATTCCATTCATTCGGGTACCGCGAAGATGTACCAGGACTTGAGGCAAGACTATTGGTGGCGGAGGATGAAGAAGGATATTTTTGGGTATGTTGCTCGGTTTTTGAACTGTCAGCAGATGAAGTATGAACATCAGAGACCCGGCGGTTTGCTTCATAGGCTTCATATTTCAAAGTGGAAGTGGGAGCGTATCACTATGGATTTTATAGTTGGACTTCCATGGACCTTGAGGATATTTGACGCAGTGTGGGTTATTTTGGACAGACTAACCAAGTCTGCACACTTCATTCCAGTCATGACTACCTACTCTTCAGAGCAGTTGGCTCGGATTTACATTCGTTACATTGTTTGCCTTCATGGTGTGCTTGTGCCTATTATCTCGGATCGAGGCACTCAGTTTAAATCATATTTTTGGAAGGCAGTGCAGCGAGAGTTGGGTACGAAGGTTGAGTTGAGTACAACATTTCATCCCCACACGAACGGACAGTCCAAGTGCACTATTCAGATCTTGGAGGACATGTTACGTGCATGTGTTATTCATTTCGGGGGTTTATGGGATCAGATTCTGCCATTAGCAGAGTTCGCCTACAATAACAAGTAGCAGCCAAGTAATTAGATGGCTCCTTATGAGGCCTTATATGGGAGGTAGTGTCATTCTCCGGTTGGTTGGTTTGAGCATGGGGAGGCTAGGTTGTTGGACATTGATTTTGTCTGTGATGCCTTGGAAAATATGAAGGTAATTCAGGAGCGGTTTCGTAACGCACAGTCCAGGAAAAAGAGTTATGCTGGTAGGAAGCTTCATGATATTGCATATATATGGTGGGTGAGAAGGTTCTACTCGGAGTCTCGCCCATGAAGGGTTTGATGAGATTCAGGAAGAAGTGCAAGTTGAGCCCTAGGTATATTGGCCTTTTGAGGTGTTTGAGAGAGTTAAGAGGTGGCCTGCAGATTTGCCTTTCCACCTAGTCTATCTGGAGTTCACCTAGTGTTTCATGTCTCGATGCTTCGGAAGTATTATGGTGATCCATCACATGTTTTGGACTTCAACACGGTGTAATTAGATGGGGATTTGACTTATGATGTGGAGCCGATAGCCATTTTGGGTCGGCGAATTCGAAAGTTGAGGTCAAAGAATATAGCATCAGTGAAGATTCATTGGAGAGGTCAGCCAGTCGAGGAGGCTACTTGGGAGACCGAGCAGGAGATGCGGAGTAGATATCCTTACCTTTTTGAGACTCAGGTATGATTCTATACCCGTTCGAGGACGAACATTTGTCTAAGAGGAGGAGAATGTAACGACATGACTGGTCTTTTTGAGTATTTCAGCCTCATTTTTCCCATTTGATGCTAAAAATGTGTTCATTTGTGATTATATGACTTGTCGGGGTGGTTGAATTAGTTTTCGGGAGGTTTTGGAGTGAATTGGGACACTTAGTCATAGGGTTGGAAGCTTAAGTTGTATGAGTTGACTGGAATTTGACTTTTGTATCGACGACTCTGGAACAATATTGTGATGATTCCAATAGAGCTTTGTATGCTGATTTTGGACTTAGGCGTGTGTCCGTAATCGGACTTGGAGGTCCATAGGTTGGTTTGGTGATTTTTAGCGAAAGTTAGATAGTTGAAGGTTGATAGGTTTGACCTAGATTTGACTTTGCTGATATGGGATTTGGATTTTAGTTCTAGGAGATGGAATAGGTCCATTGTGTCATTTGGGAGTTGCATGCAAAATTTGAGGTCATTCCGAGATATTTAGGCATGTTCGGTGTAAGTTTTGAATTTGGAAAGTTGGATTAGTTCCTTAGGCTTGAATTGTGATGCAATTCGTGGGTTTGATGTTGTTTTGTGTGATTTGAGGCCTCAAGTAAGTCCGTGTTATGTTTTAGTTTTTGTTGGTGTAATTGGATGGGGTCCCGAAGGCCTCGGGTGTGTTTCGGACCATTTCTCCATGTTTTGGCATAGCAAATTTTTGATGTCTGGTTTTCTCCTTCGCGATCGCGAGAAGGCAGTCGCGATCGCGTAGAGTATTTCTGATGGCAGACGAATTGTTCTTCGCGTTCGTGAGTTGGTGATCATGTTCGCGATGCTTTGGAAGGAAGTGGCCTTCGTGATCATGTGAGTGGAGACGTGTTCGCGTAGAAGGGAGACCGTCTGGGGGCATCAGGCCTTAAGCCTTCGCATTCGCGAGGGGTTGATCGCGTTCGCGTAGTGTCAGGAGTGTGGTGCACCGCGTTCGCGACTTTGGTCTCGCGTTCGCGTAGGCCATTTTCAGGGCCGTGTGTGATTGTGCTTTGCGATCGCGATAAATACACTTGAGTAAACTATTTAACATATCATTTCGGTTTTGGTTATTTTATCACATTTTGAGTTAGAGAGCTCGATTTTGGGACATTTTGGAGGGGATTTTTATGTTTTGGATTGGGGTAAGTATTTTTTACTCGGATTTTTTATATTCCATGATTCCATCCTTGTTTTTAGCATTTAATTTTTAAAATTAAGTGAAAAAATTGGGGATTTTAGTAAAAACTTATCTAAATGAAATTTGATGATTTGAAGGTTGATTTGATGTCGGAATTAGATGAAATTGATATGGGTGGACTCGTAATTGAATGGGAGTTTGAAATTTGTAATTTTTGTCAGGTTCCGGGGGTGCGAGATTGGATTTGACTTTTTTGGTGGACGTTTTGATTTTGATAAAGATCAAAACTGTATTTTTTGGGTTTTTTTCTACGGTATTATTTGATGATATTAAGTTGTTTGTGACTAGATTTGAGTCGTTCGTATGCCGATTCACATGGGAAGGGCTTTTTGGAGTATTGATTCATGCGTTTTAAGGTAAGTAACATATTAAAACTTGGATTTGAGGGTAATTATCCCTGGGAACTAAGTTATTTTGGATGTGCTGAGGTGACGCACGCGCTAGGTGACCGACGTGTGTGCATGCACCGGCATATTCATAATTCGGGTGGACTTAGACTATTATTGTACTTGTTTTGTTATCATGCCTCATTATATCCATATTTTCTCTACTTGTGTGCTTATTTGAGCTATGATTCATGTTAGAAATCATGTCTAGGCTATGTGCTTATTTGATTGAGACATAATGAGCTATTCTTGTTGTTTTGAGCTATTTGACTTAATTGTAGTCATATCCTCAGTCATAATTCCCTTATTTCATGCCATATCTCAATCTCTATACATTATTGTTGTTACATCACTTACTGTTGTTGTTTTCCATATGTGATATTGTTTGGGCTAAGTTCTATGAGATTGTGAGCCCTTAAGACTTGAGAGATTGGTGACTAATATAGGCCATAGAGCCGTGTTGTGAGTTATATTTGGATAAGGTTACACGCTGCAAGGGATTGTTATTTGGATCGGGTTGCACGCCGCAACATGCCATATTGGCTTTTGATTAGCACTTGGGCCAGGATCCGCCCCTCCGGAGTCTAATATATATAGTGAGCACATGCACAATGATATATATATATATATATATATATACGTGCTTTGGTGAGGGATATTTATGCCAGGCACCCGTACATTACTGAGTGATATTAAGGAGTTTTATGTCAGGCACCATGAGTGTACTGAGTGTGGTCATACTTGATAGTTCCACATGTAGGCACATAAGTGTACTTTACTCATGCTATCTGGTAACTGAAATGTCTTATCCATGTTGGGCTTTAACTGTTATACTTGGAAAACATGTCTAAATTCCTGAAATGTGAAGGAGCTGAAGATGATATCATTGAGTTATTTACTTATATTGTTTCGTTTATATCTTGAGGCATTACTGGTTATTGATATTGGTCTCTGACTGTTTCTTCTGAGTTCGCCACTACTTTCAACCCAAGGTTAGGTTTGTTACTTATTGAGTACGGGCCAGTTGTACTCATACTATACTCTGCACTTCATGTCCAGAGCCAGGTACTTCCGTATATGGTGATTGATAGAGTTGTGTTTGTACCAGCTTTCGAGAGACTACGAGGTAGCTGCTATGTCGTCTGCAGACGTTGAAGTTCTATTTCATTTATTTCTGTTATTACTGTTCTATTGTTCAGACAGTTATACCGAGGATTTGGCCTTGTATTTTGATATTCAATAATGCTCATGTACTCGTCGACATCAGATCATTGGGGTGGTTGTAGTATTATTACTGTTGTTTTCGTAGTTATTTCATGATATTTCCGCTGTTGAGTTTATTAAAATTCTGATTTATTGAATTCGTTGTTATTGTGAAATTGTTGGCTTGCCTATTAGGTAGTGTTAGGCGCCGTCGAGGCTCCGGTGCGAGTTGGTTGGTGACACAAAGGCCAGAAAGTCACCTGTTATGGACCGGATGGAGTAAGAAGTTAAATTTGAAAATGACTTTTTTTCTTTTTAAAGTCAATTGATATCTAATTGAAAAGAAATGACATCTAATCATTGGGTTTTTGCATCTTTCAATGTATTGAAATAAGATCAATGAATGGTTCTGAACATCAATCAGTCGATTAGTCATTAATGTTGAGTGTAGCATACGAATAGAAACCAATATGATCAAACTGTTAAACTATCATTTACTTTAACAAATCTCACAATTTTTCTCCAAAATATACTTTTCAAAGCTAGATAAGTTCTATGGTTCATCAAGATCAAACACGTGCGAACCTACATGGCATCGATATTCGACCATGAGCAGTGGTTGTTAAAATCAAAGGAAAATGAGAGAGTTCAAACCAATTTAACAAGATGAACCCTAGAATATTCGAGAGTGAGAGAGACGACAGAGAGAAAAATATTCTCCCATTGTTTGTAGAGACTCCTAATTGTAATACTTTTAAGTATTTATAGTTTCGGGTCAGCTGGGTTATACCTGAGTCCAAGACTCTCTTCTGTACATGTGAATACAACAAATAAATAATTGGGCCTTATAACATGGGCATGTACAAGAGAAAGAAATCAATACTAAGTTGGCCCTTCATCTAGTCTAACACTCCCCTCAAGTTGTGGGGTGAAAGAACCCCCAGCTTGCATAGCAAATGGTTGTGATGAACACCAGCTAAGGATTTGGTGAAGATGTCGGCTAGTTGAGAAGCGGTGGGGATGTAATGAAGGGCAATCAGACCATCCCCAATATTTTCCCTAACAAAATGGAAATCGAGTTCTATATGCTTGGTTCATTCATGCTGCACAGGGTTCTTGGCAATGCTTAGGGCAGCTTGGTTGTCACAGTAGATAGGAACAGGCCGAGACACATAGATACCAAGATCACCCAATAGTCGAACAAGCCAAGTCAATTCAGCAACAGTCTTCCTCAAAGCCCTATACTCAGCTTCTGCAGAGGACAGTGATATAGTAGGTTACTTCTTGGAGTTCCAACAAACAGGGCTACCACCCAATGTAACAAAGAAACTAGTAACAGATTTTCTGGAAGAGTAGCAGGTGGCCCAATCTGAATCAGAATAAGCTTTGAGAGAGAAGTCCACAGAGCTGTTGAACAAGATGCCCTTAGAAGGATCATTGAGCACGTATCTAAGGACATGCAAAGCAGCTAGCATATGAGGATACCTGGGGGCATTCAAGAACTGACTAAGGTGTTGCACTGAAAAAGACAAGTCGAGCCTGGTTTGCTGGAGAAAGTTGAGTTTCCCAACCAGTCTTCTGAATAGAGAAGGGTCAGGAAGCAGCTCCCCAAAAGTAGGAGTGAGCTTAATGTTCAGATCCAAATGTGCTACAACTGGAGTGCAAGCAGAATAATTAAATTCAGCCAAGAGATCCTTGGCAAACTTATGCTGATTCACAAGATAACCTGCAGCAACACTAGAAACTTCAAGCCCCAAAAAATAGTGAACATTACCAAGATCTTTGATCTTAAACTGAGCATCCAAGAAAGATTTCAAAGACTCCATCTCCTCAGTGTCATCACCAGCTAACAGTATATCATCCACATACACTACAAGGACAACAGTGGAAGTGGCTAAAATATTTGTGAAAAGGGAGTAATCATTAAGGCTAGACTGGTACCCTTTGGATATAAGAGCAGTAGAGAGCTTGGCAAACCTTTGTCTTGATGCTTATTTGAGACCATAAAGAGACTTTCTAAGTCTACAAACAAGAGGGGAACCAGATACAGACAAACCAAGAGGAACCTTCATATACACTTCTTCAGAAAGGTCCACATGCAAAAAAGCATTGTTGACATCTAGTTGGTAAACACTCAAGGACTTCTCGGTTGCAACAGCAAGGAGGCATTTGATAGTTGTGAATTTGAAAACCGGGGAGAATGTCTCACTATAATCAATCTCAGCCTGTTGAGTGTCACCCCTAACAACAAGTCTTGCTTTGTATCTCTCAATAGTTCTATCTGACATCTGTTTGATCTTATTGACCCATTTACATGGAATGGCCTTCTTGCCAAGAAGAAGAGGGACAACATCCCAAGTATGATTTGCCTCAAGAGCCTGAAACTCTTTTAGCATAGCTTCCTACCAAGCAGGATTGGAGACAGCTTGTTGATAATGTCGGGGTTCATGCATGACAGAAGGGGTTGAAGACTAAGGAACAGAATTACAAACATAGTCCTGAAAGTGAACTCGAGGGTTATGTGGTCTAGAGGACCTTCTAAGTGGAGGAGGAGAAGGTGCAATAGAAGAACTATAGGGGAAAAAAGAGTTTGGAATAGAAATAGAAGGAAGAGAAGGGAAGGAATAGGAGGGAATTGTAAAAGAGACATCCCTAGAGTATAGGATAGACTTGTTGTGCAAGTGAAGGAGTTTATACCCTTTTTTCCAAAAGGATACCCTAAGAAAATACAAGGTATAACTCTGGATTGGAGTTTGTCTCTATGAGATATAGGAACAGAAGCATAGGCTAAACATCCAAAAGTGTAAGGCTCCATAAAAGTTTTCTTAAAAACCCGGATTTTCGTGATGCCAAAGTAGGCGTAGAGGTCAATAATAGTAGAAATTCTTTGCGGTGAGCTTGCGAGCCGCGGTTCAGACTTTTTGGATTGAACAGTACACTGGGGAGTTGAAGAGAATGTTTGGCAGAAGTAGGCATTTCTGCGGCCTATTCTGCGGACCGCAGAATGGTCGCAGAGTGGGTCAGTTTTCTGGGCCATTTTGGTGTCCAATTTTTCGGTCATTATGCGATCGCATAACCACTTTGCGGGTCGCACTCTTATCGCATATCCCGCTTTGGGAGTTTTTGGAGGGAGGTTCTGCGGTGCACTATGCGACTGCAGAACTGTTCTGCGGTACATTATGCGACCGCAGAACAGGTCTGTGGACCGCATAGTGACCACAGACCCAGACAGATTTTTGGCCAGTTCTGGATACCAATTATGCGGCCCATATGCGGTCTGCATATCGATTATGCGATCACATATGCAACCGCAGAACCTGTTTCGGAGCTTCATTTTTGGGGTTTTTAAACCCGACCCTATTCCGCTAAAACACCTACTTTGGACCATTTTGAGCTTATTTTCTGATATTTTTAGAGTGAGAGAGATGGTCCTAGAGGGAGAATGTGATCTTCATCAAATTGCTCTTCAATTCTCACTTAAAACCTTGAAGATTATCAATAGAGGCACCTAGGTCTTCTTCCAAAGAGTTAAGATTCTATCACCCAAACTCATAATTTCAAAATGTAACTAGAATGGGCTATTAGTAAGGTAATTCATGGGGATGGGAGTGCTGACTTTGCATGCATGTGTTCCTAAGGTATGTGGGGAGATTGTGAGTTAAAGATAGAAAATAATGTGGTGTGGGTTGGTAAAGTCTTTCATGAAAGGGCCATGGAACCTTAATGGACACATAGTGTTTGATAGAATGCTCAAGTGAGCTAGAATTATGACCGTTTTCCTAATTTTGGGTTCAATTTTGCGATATTGTTAAAATAGATTGAAGTTGCTAATATTCTGGAAACATCTTAGAGTTTTAAGAGGCACAATTGAGGTATGTTGGCTAAACCCACTCTTCTTAGAACTGAATCCCACGGTATTCATACAATCGACGTAAGTCCCAAACTGAACATCCTAAAAATTGTTATCCCGAATGTGCTTGCTTTGCAAATATATATGTAATATGTATTCCCGTGCTTTCATCGTGTTATCTCGTCATCTGAGGAAATGTTCAAGACTTAGAATATGTGCTAATATGCCTAGACTTCACGTCAAATTCGATTAAAGACTGATATGCCAAATTGTGTGAAAAGCCTCTTCGTGCCTTGAATTCCTAAATTGCTCACATGTGAAATCAAGAGTCTTAAATGAAAACCGTGTTGTTATTGATGATAATAATAATGTTGGATTATGGAAAAGAACTCGAATTATGAAATAAGGCCAAGTGCCAAGAACACCATTATAATTAAAGCCACTTGTGCCAATGTGTTGAAAATATGGGAAAGGAATATGAAGTAATATGATCGATTGAAATGGTTAATGTCTCGAATAAGATGGCTTAGCCGATCGGGTCAAGATTGGACTCTGTGTAATAACATGGTGGTATTGTGAATGAAATAGTGAATACGGTTGATGTCTCAAATGAGATGGCTTAGCCGAGATCGGACTCCGTGTAAGAACACGGTGGTATTGTGGACTGTGGTATATTGGCATAAAAATAAAACCATCCAACCAAATAACGTGGCAATTGATTTTGAAATCTAAGTGATCTTTAACTTGATGTTAGTGTTATTTGAAGCTCATATTGCATTCTTGACTGTCTCCCTCCCCCCCACCCCCACCCATATTGTTGTTCATTCTATTGAGATGGTGTTTAATTATACATACTAGTACTATTCGACAGTACTAACGTCACTTTTGCTGGGGCCGCTGCATCTTTAAATGGATGCAGGTGGTTACGTAGCAGACAGTGTTGATCACAGATAGGTGTTGCATCCTCATCCCAGCGGACTCAGTGAGCCCCATTTCATTCTGGGGTCATGTAATATATCTTTTATTTATATTGTTGTACTATCTGAGGTATAGTCAGAACCTTATTGTCGGCTCTTTCTTTACACTCTTTTGTATCTTCAGAGGCTCCGTAGACACTGTGTGGGTTGTATACGGGTGTTGGGAATGTTCAGCACTTTATGTTATGTTTGATCACTTGTTCCACTCAGACTACAAGAATATGTGTATTTTGAGACTGAAAGGCGAAGTAGCTAATGAAACAATTTAGTATTGCATGACTGAGCTTCCTACTGTATAAATAATGAAATCACATCTTTTCTGGATTATGGGTGAGTTGGGTAGAAAGTATCTAATAGGCTTGCTCGGCCGGGTTCACTCGGTTGAGTGCCAGTCGCGCTTCCCAAGGTTAGGGCGTTACAAACTTGGTATCAGAGCCTATGGTTTTAAAGTGTCCTAGGATATCTCGGAGCCGTGTTTGGTAGAGTCCTTCTTATCGGTGTGTTGTCGACCATATCTATAAGTTAGAGGCTACTTGGACATTTAGGAATAATACCCTTCTTTGATATTCTAGATTGTGCGATGAAACTAATTGTGCAACTGTTCCTCCTCTAACTCATGCATTCCTTTAACTTTCAGTATATGGCACCTAAGAAGAGAGCAAGAACTAGCCAAGGGGCCAATACTGCATCAGGAGTGGCAGTTGACCCTCTATTTGATGATGCGGGTGAATACCCGAGGGGTGAAGATAATCCCCCGACTACTACACTGCCTGATTCCACTACACATGACCAGGCCACACCAGTCCCTACACCTACTGAGGGTGTGACGGTTCCTCCACCTGATATTTTGGTTCCACCTCCAGCCCCAGCTTCCGGTTCTGGTATTTCTGATGGGGATCTTAGGGAAGCTATTGAAATGCTGACTCAGATAGTGGCTTCTCAAGCCCAAAGGTCAAATGTTGCACCCACATCTTCTAGCCAACTAGGGGATTCCACTAGTTCTAAGGGTGAACAGGTTTCTGCAGTTGGATCCTCCGGTGTTCACGGGTGCTAATCCCGAGGAGTACCCACAGGATTTCATTGATGAGCATAAGACTCTCCGGGGTATGCGCGCTACTGAGACGAAGAGAGTGGAGTTGGCCGCGTACTGCCTGAAAGGGGTGGCATATTCTTGGTTTGAGCTATGGGAGGACACTCGGGAGGAGGGGATCCCTTCAGTGAAATGGAGTGAGTTTGCTGATGCCTTTATAGACCATTTCTTGCCTACCGAGACTAGGACAGCCCGTGCCGCAGAGTTTGACAATCTTAAGGAAGGGAGTAAGAGTGTGTGGGAGTATCACATGGAGTTCGCGCACCTGTTGAAATATGTTATTCACATGATACCCACCATGGAGGCCAGAGTGCGTCGATTTGTGCAAGACTTTAGCCCTTTGGTTATTAATGAGGCTGCCACATCTGCCTTAAATTCTAATATGAGCTATGGTAAGATGGTGGCGTTTGCTCAAGCTACAGAGGCCCGAAAGTTAAGAATAGGACAGAGCGAGAGGGTAGTAGTAGGGCCCGATCCGCGGGCAACCCTGGGATTCATTTGGTGGTGGGAGATCAGCTTTTAGGGGAGGGTCATCAGGTCCATCCCAGTCTTATGCTCAGTTTTTAGCCAGTGCACCGCCAGCGGGGCATAGTCAGCAGCAGGGAAGTTGTTTCAGGCCCAAACAGGGCAACAGGGGGTCCCACCATCATGGCCGATCAGGAGGGAGATTCCAGCAGCAGCGGAGGCCCCCATGCCCCAAGTATGGGAGGATGCATATGGGGATCTACTACCAGGACATGCCGGTATGTTACGGGTTCGGAATGAGGGGTCATATTCAGAGGGAGTGTCGTTCATTTCGCAAGGGTGCGGGTAGGGGCACAGCACAACCATCCAGTTCTGCAGCTGCTATATCTTCAGTACCCCCTCCAGTTCGAGGCTCCCCAGCACCAGCAGGGTGTGGTGAAGCTAGGGGTGGTGCGCAGGGTTCAGGAGGACCCAACCGTTTTTATGCTATGAGTGGTCGCCAGAGTGTAGAGGCTTCTCCAGATGTTGTCACACGTATATTGAATGTCCAATCTCATGATGTATATGCTCTTATTGATCCCGGTTCCACCTTGTCCTATGTTACCCCTTATGTTGCTATGGAATTTGGGATAGAACCGGAACAACTTCATGATTCGTTCTTTGTATCTACTCCGGTTGGCGAGTCTATTTTTGCCACAAGGGTGTATAGGGGTCGTGTTGTCACGGTACGTGGTCGGGACACTGTGGTCGATCTCATTGAATTGGGGATGGTAGATTTTGATGTAATTATGGGGATGGATTGGCTTTATTCATGTTTTGCTAAGCTCGACTGCCGAACTAGAACTGTGAGGTTTGAATTTCCAAATGAGGCAGCTGTTGAGTGGAAGGGGGATAATGCGATGCCAAAGGGTAGGTTTATTTCTTACCTTAAGACCACGAAGATGATTAACAAGGGGTGTATCTATCACTTGGTCTGAGTTACGGATACCACTGCTGAAGCACCTACACTCGAATCTGTGTCAGTTTTGAATGAATTTTCAGAGGTCTTTCCTGACGAGCTCCCTGGGATTCCGCTAGACAGGGAAATTAATTTTGGGATTGATGTGATGCCAGGCACACAGCCTATATATATTCCGCCCTACAGGATGGCACCAGCAGAGTTGAAAGAGTTAAAGGAGCAATTGAAGGATTTGTTAGAGAAGGGTTTCATCCGACCGAGTGTGTCACCATGGGGCGCATTGGTTCTCTTTGTAAGGAAGAAAGATGGATCGCTGAGGATGTGTATTGACTACCGGTAGCTCAACAAAGACACAATCAAAAATAGGTACTCGTTACCAAGAATAGATGATTTGTTTGATCAGTTACAGGGTGCTAGGTACTTCTCCAAAATTCATTTGCGGTTCGGGTACCACCAATTGAAGATCAGGAAGCAGGATATTTTGAAAATAGCTTTCGGGACCCGGTATGGGCACTTTGAATTTTTGGTAATGTCTTTCGGGCTAACAAATGCCCCGGCAGCTTTCATGGACCTTATGAATTGGGTTTTCAAGACTTTCCTCGACTCATTTGTGATAGTATTTATTGACGATATTCTTGTGTATTCACGAGGTCAAGAAGACCATGCCGATCATCTCAGGGCAATTTTGCAGACTCTTCATCAGCACTAATTGTATGCGGAGTTTTCAAAGTGCGAATTTTGCTCGAATCTGTCACATTCTTGGGTCATGTTGTCTCTAGAGAAGGAATTAAGTTTGATCCTCAAAAGATTTCAGCAGTAAAGAATTGGCCTAGACCTACAACGCCAATCGAGATTCGCAGTTTCTTAGGCGTAGCGGGGTATTACAGGAAATCTGTGGAGGGGTTCTCTACTCTTGCCTCTCCATTGACTAAATTGACTCAGAAAGCGGTTAAGTTCCAATGGTCCGATGCTTGTGAAAGGAGCTTCCAGGAGTTGAAATCGAGATTGACTACGGCACCGATGTTGACCCTGCCAGAGGGTACAGAAGGGTTTGTGGTATATTGCAATGCTTCAAGGATCGGTCTTGGGTGTGTATTAATGCAACACGGCAAGTTTATAGCTTATGCTTCTAGGCAACTCAAGAATCATGAAAAGAACTATCCAACAAATGACTTAGAACTTGCGGCAGTGGTTTTTGCATTGAAAATTTGGCATCATTATTTGTATGGGGTCCATGTGGATGTATTCACAGACGACAAGAGTCTTCAATATATTTTCAAACAAAAGGAGCTGAATCTTAGGCAGAGAAGATGGCTTGAGTTACTCAAGGATTACGACATCGATATTCTATATCACCCGGGGAAAGCCAATGTTGTGGCGGATGCTCTTAGCCGGATATCTATGGGTAGTCTGGCACACTTGGAGGTATGTCAAAGGCCGTTGGCTAGGGAGGTTCATCAGCTAGCTAGTTTGGGAGTTCATCCTGCGGACTCTAGTGAAGGAAGGTTAATTGTACAAAATAGGGCTGAATCGTCGCTTGTTGTGGAAGTCAAAGAGAAGCAATACAACGATCCATTTTTGGTACAACTGAAGGAGGGGATTAAAAACATAAAACTATGGCTTTTACTCTTGGCATGGATGATGGTACACTAAGGTACCAAGGGCGGCTATGTGTTCCGAACGTAGGTGGTCTCCGAGAAAGAATCATGACTGAGGCTCATGCTTCCAGGTATTCTGTGCATCCAAGCTCTACAAAGATGTATCATGACCTCAAGGAAATCTATTGGTGGAATGACATGAAAAGGAATGTGGCGGACTTTGTGGCAAGGTGTCCGAATTGTCAGCAAGTGAAGGCCGAACATCAACGGCTTGGTAGGTTGGCACAGAATATAGAAATTCTAATGTGGAAGTGGGAAATGATTAATATGGATTTTGTAGTAGGATTACCGTGCACTCCATGCAAGTTTGACTCAATTTGGGTAATCGTGGATCGACTCACGAAATCAGCACATTTCTTACCAGTTAAATCTACCGACGCAGCGGAACAGTATGCTCAGTGGTATATCAAGGAAATAGTCAGGCTGCATGGCACTCCAGTTTCCATCATTTCCGATCGAGGGGCTCAATTCACAGCCAATTTTTGGAGGAAATTTCAGCAAGGTTTGTGTACTCAGGTAAATCTTAGTACAACCTTCCACCCACAGACCGACGGGCAAGAAGAGCAGACTATTTAGACGCTTGAGGACATGTTGCGTGCTTGTGTTCTTGATTTCAAGGGTAGCTAGGATGATCATTTTCCACTCATAGAGTTTTCTTATAACAAAAGCTTTCATGCGAGTATTCAAATAGCACCATTTAAGGCATTGTATGGTAGGAGATGTAGATCTCCCATTTGGTGGTTCGAGATTGGGGAAGCTGAGTTGATAGGGCCAGACCTCGTGCATCAGGCTATGGAAAAGGTTAAGATCATAAAGGAGCAGTGAAAAACTATCCAGAGTCATCAAAAATCCTATTCGGATGTCCGTCGCAGAGACTTAGAATTCAAAGAAGATGATTGGGTATTCTTAAAGGTTTCCCCCATGAAGGGTATTATGCGGTTTGGGAAAAGAGGAAATTGAGTCTGAGGTATGTTGGGTCGTACAAAATCATTCAGAGAATTGGCCAAGTGGCGTACAAGCTTGAGCTACCACCCGAAATGCCATTAGTCCACCCGGTATTCCATGTGTCTATGTTGAAGAAAGTAGTTGGGGATCCGTAAGCCATTGTGCCGGTTGAGACCATTGAGGCTAATGAAGAATTATCATATGAAGAAATTTCAGTTGCCATTCTGGATAGACAAGTCCGAAGGTTGAGAAATAAAGAAATTACCTCCGTGAAAGTGTTATGGCGAAACCAGCAGGTTGAAGAGGCCACGTGGGAGGCCGAGGAAGACATGAAGAAGAAGTATCCTTACTTGTTCGAATAGTTGTGTAATCCTTTATTTTATTGAACATTGTCACCTATGACTTTTATATCACTTGTTCAGTTAATGTAAAGGTGTTCCTTTTGAGTATATGTTGTTTATGAGGCCACGGCTAGTATTGTTATGAGTTTTGTTACGTCGTTGGGTTGTGCATATGTTTGTAAGATGTGTTTCTGGGGCTCTCTAACATGTGGATAGGCCTAGTTACAAAGGAAACTCTGGCGAACATTTTGGAATTTTGGGGAGTTAGTTAAATTTGGGGCTGCAGGTGTGTGGTATGATAACCAAGCTGCATAAGTTGCTAAAAGTGGACCTTGATCCTCATTCGAGGACGAATGATCTTAAGTGGGGGAGGATGTAAGGCCCCGTAAAATGTTTCCTAAAAACCCGGATTTCCGTGATGCCAAAGTAGGCATAGAGGTTAATAATAACCCGGATTTCTCGACGCGATTCAGACTTTTTGGATTGAACAGTGCGCTGGGGAGTTGAAGAGAAAGTTGGGAAGAAGTAGGCATTTCTACGGCCTATTCTATGACTGCAGAACCACTCTGCGGACCGCAGAATGGTCGCAGAGTGGGTCAGTTTTCTGGGCCATTTTGGTGTCAAATTTCGAAGCCATTATGCGACCGCATAATCACTTCGCGGGCCACACTCTTGTCGCATATCCCGCTTTGGGATTTTTTGGCGGGAGGTTCTACGGTGCACTACGCGACCACAAAACCGTTCAGCGGTACATTATGTGACCGCAGAACAGGTCTGCGGGCCGCATAGTGACCGCAGACCTAGACAGATTTTTTCCTAGTTTTGGACACCAATTATGCGGTCGATATGCAGTCCGCATATCGATTATGCGGTCGCAGAACCTGTTCCAGAGCTTCATTTTGAGGGTTTTTAAACCCGACCCTATTCCGTTAAAACACCTACTTTGGACCATTTTGAGCTTATTTTATGATATTTTTAGAGTGAGAGAGATGGTACTAGAGGGAAGAAGTGATTTTCATCATATTTCTCTTCAATTCTCACTTAAAACCTTGAAGATTATCAAGAGAGGCACCTAGGGCTTCTTCCTAAGAGGTAAGATTCTATCACCCAAACTCTTAATTTCAAAAAGTAAAAACAATGGGCCATTAGTAAGGTAATTCATATGTTCCTAAGATATGTGGGGAGGTTGTGAGTTAAAGATAGAAAAGAATGGGGTGTGGGTCAGTGAAGTCTTTCATGAAAGGGCCATGGAACCTTAATGCACACATAGTGTTTGATAGAATGCTCAAGTGAGCTAGAATTATGACCGTTTTCCTAATTTTGGGTTCAATTTTACTATATTGTTAAAATATATTGAAGTTGCTAATATTCCGGAAACATCTTAGAGTTTTAAGAGGCACAATTGAGGTATGTTGGATAAACCCCCTCTTCTTAGAATTGAATCCTACGGTATTCATGCAATCGACGTAAGTCCCAAACTGAACATCCCAGAAATTGCTATCCTGAATGTGCTTGCTTTGCAAATATATGTGTAATATGTATTCACATGCTTTCATCATGTTATCTCGTCATCTGAGAAAATATTCAAGACTTAGAATATGTGCTAATATGCCTAGACTTCACGTCAAATTCGATTAAAGACTGATATACCAAATTGTGTGAAAAGCCTCTATGTGCCTTGAATTCCTAAATTTCTCACATGTGAAATCAAGAGTCTTGAATGAAAACCGTGTTGTTATTGATGATAATAATAATAATGTTGGATTATGGAAAAGAATTTGAATTATAAAATAAGGTCAAGTTCTAAGAACGACTTTATTATTAAGCCACTTGTGTCAATGTGTTGAAAAGATGGGAAAGGAATATGAAGTAAGATGATCGATTGAAATGGTTAATGTCTCGAATGAGATGGCTTAGCCGATCGGGCCAAGATCAGACTCCGTGTAATAACACAGTGGTATTGTGAATAAAATAGTGAATATGGTTGATGTCTCAAATGAGATGGCTTAGCCGAGATCGGACTCCGTGTAAGAACACTGTGGTATTGTGGACTGTGGTATATTGGCATAAAAATAAAACCATCCAACCAAATAACGTGGCAATTGAATAGGAAATCTAAGTGATCTTTAACTTGATGTTAGTGTTATTTGAAGCTCATATTGCATTCTTGACTGTCTCCCCTCCCCCATGTATTGTTGTTCATTCTATTGAGATGGTGCTTAATTATACATACTAGTACTATTCGACAGTACTAACGTCCCTCTTGCCGGGGCCGCTGCATCTTTAAATGGATACAGGTGGTTACGTCGCAGATAGTGTTGATCACAAATAGGTATTGTATCCTCATCCCAGCGGACTCGGTGAGCCCCATTTCATTCTGGGGTCATGTAATATATCTTTTATTTATATTGTTGAACTTTCTAAGGTATAGCCGAGGCCTTGTTGCCGGCACCTTCTTTACATTCTTTTGTATCTTTAGAGGCTTCGTAGACACTATGTGGGTTGTATACGGATGTTGGGAATGTTCAGCAAGTTATGTTGTGTTTGATCACTTGTTCCACTCAGACTACAAGAATATGTGTATTTTGAGACTGAAAGGCGAAGTAGCTAATGAAACAATTTAGTATTACATGAATGAGCTTCCTACTGTATAATTAATGAAATTACGTCTTTTCTGGATCATGGGTGAGTTGGGTAGAAAGTATCTAACAGGCTTGTTCGGCCGGTTCACTCGGTTGAGCACCGGTCGCGCTTCCCAAGGTTGGGGCGTGACAAAAAGATCTCAAATGATCATAAGAGGATTGTTGACCATTCAAGACCTCATATGGTGTCTTGTGGGAAATAACAGTGGAAGGGAATCTGTTAACTAAATATGTAGTTGTGAGTATACATTCACTCCAATATTTGGTAGGTAATTTAGACTGAACTAACAAGGCTCTAGCAGTTTCTAACAGGTATTTGTGTTTCCTTTCCACGACCCCATTTTGTTGTGGAGTATGAGAACAAGTGGTTTGATGAGAAATTCCCAAAGAACTAAGAAAATCAGCATAGGAAGAACATGATCCCAGCTCAAAAGCATTGTTTGTTCTGATAGTCTGAACAATGCTATTGTAATGAGTAGAAACCATGGCTATAAATTCTTTAATGAGAGAAAAAGTATTGCCTTTGCATGAGATGAGATGTGTCCAGGTGACTCTACTATAGTCATCTACAATGGTCAAAACATATTTGAAACCATTGTAGGTGGCAGTATTGTAGGGGCCCCATAGGTCAATATGAACAAGTGCAAAAGGTTTAGAGGAGTGTGTAGTACTAGCAGGGAATGGACTCCTTTGTTGCCTAGCCATGGGGCAGATTGGACAAACAAAAGATTTTTTAGATGAAAATTTACAAGATAAATATGGGATAGAAATCATTTTCACATAAGGAATATGTCCCATTCTTTGATGCCACAAAACATCATTTTTATTAATAGAAGTAGAATTACAAGAAGTAGGAAGCACTGAACTAGCATTAACAGGGGAATAGTGAACATGACTAATAACATAATGAAGGGAACAATCACTAGATGTTACATCAAAACAAGAAATAGAAACAGAATCAGATTTTCTGGAAGGCATATGCAGAACGTATAGACCATGCTCAAATCTACTAATTTTCAATGGCCTCTTCAGAGAAGGGCCCTGTAGGAACAAGGAAATAGTAGTGAGAATAGCATAGCAATTGAGTTGAGTGAGAAGTTGATGTTTAGAAATTAAATTGAATTGAAAAGAAGGCACCAATAGCACATTAGTTAGGGTGATAGTAGAAGATAGTGATAGACAACCTAGAGAAGTAACTTTAACTTTGTATCCATTTGAAAATGTAACAAGAGAAGGTGTGACTAATGGTTGTATATTGTGAAGTAGGTGCTTGTGAGGGGTCATATGATTAATGGCCCCGGAATCTAAAATCCAAGAGATTGAACCTATTTTAGAAGCACTAGATGCAAATGAACCATCAATATTAAAAATAATATTGTTTACCAAACCTGCAAAATTGGCATAAGCAGTAGATGATGATTGTGTTGAAGTAGAGGATGAAAGTTGGGCCTGCTGAAGAAGTGACAGAATATGAGCATATTGCTCCTTCGAGAAACCATGTGGAGCATCACTAGCTTGTTGACAATCATGGAGATGAGGAGTCTCAGGAGTAGCATCCATATGTACAGAAGCTGCAACTCTCTTATTCTTAGCGACCTTAAAATCTGAGGGGAATCCATGAAGCTTGTAACACTTGTCTACTGTGTGCCCAGACTTTTTGCAATACTTGTAGAATAGCATGGATTTCTTAGAATCAAAATTCACTCTTTGAGGATAATTTCTGGAGTTGTTAAATTGATGGGGCCCAGTAGGAGGAGCAGGAGAATTGGCTAGGAAGGAGGTTGAATCAGGAGAGAACATGGGGGAATCAGACTTGATCTCTCTCTGTTTTTCATCTCTGATCAACACAGAGTATGCCTTTGCAACTGATGGTACTGGACTCATCATGAGGATATTGCTCCGGATAGTAGAATATGTGTCATTCAATCTAGATAAAAATTGAACAAGTTGTTGTCCCTCAATAAACACAGGCAAAGCACCACAAGTGCATGGCCTACCAAAAGAGCAACTACCAATTTCATCCCAATAACTCTTCAACTTTATAAAGTATGTAGCTATATCAGAAGATCACTATGTAATGGCTGCTATGGCTCTTTGAATACTATAATATTGAGAGGTATTTGCAACGCCATATCGTTTTTCTAGATTATCCCAAGCCTCCTTAGCAGTTTTGTAATATAACACAATCTTGGATATCTCCTTAGATAGTGCATTCATAATCCAAGATTTAATCATGTTATTACACCTCTCCTAATGAGGATAAAGTGCTGAGGTAGGTGCAGGTTTGGGTAAGGAACCATTGATACTTTGGAGTTTGTATTTAGCCGAGAGTGAGATAATCATGCTCTCCTTCCACTCTCCATACCCTATCCCAACAAAAGGAACATAAACTAATACTGTACCCGGAGTATCAGAAGGATGATGATATAACTGATGAAAAGGATCGAGGTTAAGGTTTGAATTTGTGTTTGAAAATACAGGTATAACATGTTTTTCAGAATCAATAGCCATGATTATGAAATTATCATAAAGGAAAACAGCAATTCACATAAACTGGAAGATGATATACAATTATCTATTAGAATATGCAAAGTGGGAGAAGAGATGTCACCAACTGTACGAGAAAACCCTAAAATCGCATCGATGTCGCGGAAGTGGAGATTTAAACCAAACTTTGCATCAGCAGAACCAATTGAAGACGAAATTGACAGCAATACTGAAAACCGCAGCTCCGACGAACAAAATTACCGAAAAAATGCAGAAATCGACGGTGCAACGAAATTGCTCCAAACCAGAAATTCGTCCAATAGAAACCTAGTTACTGCCGGAATCCATCAGGTTTACTCTGATACCATGTTAAAATCAAAGAAAAATGAGAGAGTTCACACCAATTTAACAAGATGAACCCTAGAATGTTCGAGAGTGAGAGAGACGACAAAGAGAAAAATATTTCCCTATTTTTTCTAGAGACTGCTAATTACAATACTTTTAAGTATTTTTAGTTCCGGATCAATTGGGTTATACCCGAGTCCAAGACTCTCTTCTGTACATGTTAATACAGTAAATAAATAATTGGGCCTTATAACATGAGTTTGTACAAGAGAAAGAAGTCAATACTAAATTGGGCCTTCATCTAGTCTAACAGTGGTCCTAATTCCCAAAGACAAAATAATACTAGTATAATTTATGTCTTCAAACTACAGTATGATATTGACTGCAGCAGTACTAGCTAGTATAAAAGTTTGTCTTTTGTCCCTACTTGCGCACATATACATTTGTATTTATTTGTTTTGTTATTTGAATGTATGTGTATACCACATGTGTAAATTATCAGAAAGCTATTTTAATTGGTGAATGGAGGAGGAAGTCTCCAGTGTGCCTCACAGGCTCATAGATGATGCCAAAAAAGCCGCGTGAAGAAAGTGACGGCCATTTTTCAGATCCCATCCACCTACTTTGCTTGTGACTATCGGCTGTCTTATTTGAAAGGAATCCTATAAAATTTTGCACTTCATTCTGTGAGCTTGGTTGCTTTTCTTGATAATATCATCCATCGCATCATTCGGGAAATAACAAACTGTATCTTATACTTGTAGTCTTTTTTGCCAATTTTTTGAAAGGTCAAAAACACTTTATATAGCACGAATTATATAAGCGGCTCTCCGAAATCACTTTTTGCAAAAAGCACCTTTGATTTTTTAAAAAAAATTACTTTTCAGAAAAAGTTAACTTCGACAGCTTGGCCAAACAGGCTTATCTTCTTTTCTTTTTTCTGAATTCAACATGTCTCGTTGCTCGGCATAGCACAGTGTAGCTATCCTTTTAATTTAAATATGATAGAAATCTTTACTTTATTAGGTTACACGTGGATATGATATGGCTTACCAAATATTTTGGCTTATTAGAGTCAAGGGGCGAGAATCGTAATAGATAAGAAAAATCATAAGGAACATCCACGGAATTCTGAGTAAACCTTGTAGGTTGAAAGATAGTAAACCAATCTACATATCATGGGATCCCTCACATGCATCTTTCTAGAGTATTAGATTAATAACGTACTAGTGAATTTGTATGATCGTATAGCCCATATACGAACTCAGTAAATT
Source organism: Nicotiana tomentosiformis (assembly GCF_000390325.3). Classification (NCBI taxonomy): domain Eukaryota; kingdom Viridiplantae; phylum Streptophyta; class Magnoliopsida; order Solanales; family Solanaceae; genus Nicotiana; species Nicotiana tomentosiformis. The sequence goes on from NC_090812.1 coordinate 122,009,999, forward strand.
TATCCCATCTTAATTTACTCCACTAGAAATAGAGGACATCAACTTCATGTATACATAGACACACACACAAAATTAACTTAATAGATTGATTAAATTATAACTAAATACGAATACTTTCTTCGGTTAACTCCATCACTCTCGATGCCACGAACTCTACCTCAACAACCGACAATATGAAACTAAATGATATATACTTTGCATATAAAACTATTTACAAACAAACAAACTTAAATATATATATAAAAAACTGTATTGTTATCCATCGTTCAATCAACCATATCTGGTCCAATAAATTGAGATCTGTTGATTAAAATAACAATAACAATAATCATGACAATAACAATAATCATGAGAATAATAATAATAATAATAATAATAATAATAATAATAATAATAGTAATAATAATAATAATAGTAATAATAATAGTAATAATAATAATAATAGTAATAATAGTAGTAATAATAATAATAATAATAATAGTAATAATAATAGTAATAATAATAATAATAATATTATTATTATTATTATTATTATTATTATTATTATTATTATTATTATTATTCTCATGATTATTGTTATTGTCATTCTTATTGTTATTGTCATGATTATTGTTATTGTTATTTTAATATCTTCACCTAGTCTCTTCAGAGAACTTGTGACCAAGAAGATTCATATAACTTACTCAAAAGAATTAAAAAATAAAAGCAAGAACAACAATACCTACATGTGAATTTAAGCTCGGCTAACAGTGAGTAGAACATGAAACTCAACAGAGAGCAAAATGCTTCTCTTCCTATGTTTCGGTTTAATGTACAAATTGCTAATGAAAATACTGAAAAGAAGAAAAAGCACGGTAAATCGAGAGGAGTTGATATACTGTATTTTGAGACTTTTGGGCTTTTAAAAATAAGATAAATTGAAAATGAGAGATACAAGAGAACAAAGAAAAAAATAGGTATTATAGTCTAAGAGAGGTGTCACACCTCCTCCCCTGAAAATTATGGGCGAAAGTTTGTGTTGGCCAAGTGAAGTTTGTTTTGATGATCGACAAAGGAACTCAAACATGAATTAGGTCCATACACAGTGTACACAGATACGGGCAAATTCAAGCACAAGACATGAACGCGAAGGAGATAAGTTTAAGTGGTTATATCTGATATCTTCTGAACGAAAATGTTGCATAAGTGATAAGGAGAAGGACTCCTTACTCGAGAAAACTCTATCCTAGATAAGGGAGGAGTTATAAGTTGAAGATAACTAGCTAGAACTCTTCCATTAAGGAAGAGTATAGCATTGGAACTCTAGTTATTTCCTTTTTTACTAATTCTATAAATTGCAGGATGTTCTCATTTTATAGGGACGCACAAACGCTGAAGTTAAACGTGAGTATTGAGAGCAAAATAGCAAGGTATTTTGCAAGCAACTCTTGTGTGATTCAAGTGTGCGAACCTGAAGCTACATGAACCAGATAGAAGAACTAGTTCCAAGTGTATGTCTTTTATTCTAGTTCATTGTAGTATGTGTTTCAAGTTGTACCTTTCAGCTTTATCTAGAAGCAATTGTATTAGGTACTTTGAGTATTGTATTCAAGTTAGAGTTAACTTAAAGTTGTCGCAACAGTTAGAGGCTGGTTGACACAACGGGATTAGAGGTAATCCTTAGGTTTACGAAGAGTTTATTTGTAAATGTTGTTTTGGCTCAGTGATTTAGTGAAGTGTTGGGGAAAATCCTACTGAGTAGTAGGTCATAATTTTTTCATCTTTTGAGTTGGGTATTTTTCACGTAAAAATACTTGTATTCTTTACTTTCCGTATTTACTATTTCCGCAACAGTAGTATAAGGAACACATAGAAGAACCAGGTTCTTCTATAATTTTTGCACGCGAAAAATTGAACACCACATAAATCACCCCTCTTGTGTGGCATTGAAGTATAAAACATCAGTTTGAAACCAGAGGAGATAGTACATTAATGGATGCCAATAGACCAATAAATAAACAACTATAAGAGAATAAAAAGAGTTGATTAATTGTATTTAGAGATTTTTGAGTTTTCTAAAATAAAATGAAAAATGAGGAAGAAAAAGAAAAAATATAAAATGGGAAAAAATAAATATGTATTCTGGTCTTAGAAGTCTATCTCTCTTGTGGGGAGAGCGATTGAGAAATATTCTATAAAAGCATATATAGCTTGACAAAGAAGAAGATACACATCAATTTAAAAGTAAAAGAATTTCCAGCTAGCAGGCTTAAAAAGATGTTTGCATTATTTATGGGGGCGTCATTTCCACAAATATACAACCGTAAAATAATCACCGCTCTAATCATCGTCCTAAAATAGGTGAAGTTGTGGTTATTATTTAAATTCTCAAACTCATTAAATTACTATTTTCTCTGTTCTAATTTATGTGTTAGTATTACTATTTGGATAGTTTACGAGATTGTTCTTTGATCATATATTTTTAGAATATTTTATAAATATTTTAAATTATAAATTATTATGACTTATAATATATTTTATATGTTTTTCAAATATGTAAATTTTATTTTCAAAAATTTAAAGAATCCCTGTCTAATTTCAGGATCAAAATTAAGAATTTTAACCTTCATACTTCAAGGGGTGCCACTTAAAGTGAAATGGAGAGAGTATAACATGTGTACAGTAAAAGAAATCAGCAAGGGGTCGTTTGGTATAATGTATAAGAATAATATTGAATAAGGTGTATTAGTAATGCAGAGATTAGTAATGCAGGGGTTAGTAATGCATGGGTTAGTCATGCATAGATTATTTCTTATCCACGTTTAGTGTGGTGTATTAAAAATTAAAATGCATTGCATAATTTTAAAGAAAATTAGTCATTTACTAAAATGCCCTCCATATTCTTTAGCTTTAAGAAATTTTAAGGATAAATTTATTTTTAATCATACTAACGCACGCATTAATAGCCTTGGTATTTCTAATATCATGATTTACTATGCATTAGTTACGCATAGAATAATACCAACTAGATTGTATAACTAAGACTTGCATTAATAATACATAAATTGAAAAAAGGTACTAAGAAGGAAAATTAGTAATACGAACGGCTAATGCATGCATTATTACCACCCTAAGAGGTTACGTAAGAAGCCACTTGGATGCATTTAGCCGTTTGTGCATTAACGCGTATGAGATTGTGAACCGAAAGACATGCCCACTTGGTGTTCGTTGACGATGCATGTGGCCAGCGTCAGAATCCCTTTCTCCTGCACCTATATATATTGCTTGAATGGCTTTGATCTGCTTCATCACTAGCTAGTAGGGAAAGCCCAGAATACACTGTACAAACTATCTTCAATTTGTAGAAAACTCTCTCAGAAACATCCTTCTGTTCTGTGAAAATGATATTACCATATATATTTCTCTGTTGTGTTTTTCATTTAGTTTCAGCTCAACTTCGAGTTGGCTTTTACAATTCTACCTGTCCACAAGCTGAAACTATTGTACGACAAGCTGTGCAAAACCAGTTCAATAGCGACCGTTCCATCACTGCAGCTCTGCTTCGCATGCATTTTCATGACTGCTTTGTGAGAGTAAGTGTACTACTTGAAGTTTTACTTTTTCTTCTCTAACTACTACTCCCTCCGTTTAGAAATAAAATAAATCTTTTACTCTCTGCTTTCCAATTTACGTGAACCTGTTTGGCTAGGCACGGAGTTTAAGAAAAAATAAAAACTTTTACAATTTGTGGTCCTAAACAAGTCAAAAAGGGGCCCAAAATATTTGTGTGATTATAAAAGCTCTCGTTAAGGGTAGAATTGTAAGTTTAAGCTAAATTGTTTCCAAATTTAAAAGTGAATCATTCTTTTTGGAACAGATCAAAAAGAAAATATGTTCACACAAACTGGAACGAAGGGAGTACTATTTAAAAAATCAAATAAGGTTTTTTTATCATGTTTTTTGCAAATATGTTTTTAGGTTGTTAACTATTGTGAGTTATATTACTTTTATATAGTTTCTAAATATATAAGTTTTATTTCACAAACTTTAAACATATATTCGCATTTACACTAGAAATTAATTAATTTAACTTCGTACTCCGAAAAGGTTCAAACAAATCGAAACGGGGAATAGCTTTCTTGATCAAATATACTCGCACAGGCTTCTTTTAGCGTTCTTCTCCAACACCCACGACCATTTTTATGGGGGATTTACAGCCATACCCTATATTTGTGCCACATTTTAACATGTACCATATTTTTAAAAATTATTGATTTGGTAGCCATCTCACAAAATATCCATAATAATATGACAATAAAACCTCTGACATAAGATATAAAACGATCTCCTCCTCTACTCTCAGCAGCTTTATAAAAAAATCAAAAACTTGTCGAGATTCATTTTCAAAATCACACTTGCATGAAGTTGTTTCACCTTGAAGCTAAAACTTCATGCTATTATAGCATGAAGTTGTTTTACGTTGAAGCTAAAACTTTATGCTAATGCATGCCGAAACTATTTATCCTGCATTCTATAGTTTTGCCATGAATTTTATCCGAAACTTCAGTCTAAACATGCTGAAGTTATTTAGTTTATTTGCTAAAACTTCAGACTAATTAAACATGCTAAAGTTATTTAGTTCATTTGCTAAAACTTCAGACTAAACATGCTTAAGTTATTTAGTTCATTTGCTAAAATTTCAAACTAAATATGCTTAAGTTATTTAGTTCATTTGCTAAAACTTCAGACTAAACATGCTTAAGTTATTTAGTTCATTTGCTAAAAGGTCAGACTAAACATGCTTAAGTTTTTGTCTTGTAGTATGTAATTTTCTAATGAGTTTTTGCTAATGCATGTTGAAGTTATTTAGTTTATTTGCTAAAATTTCACACAAAACATGCTGAAGTTATTTAGTTCATTTGCTAAAATATCAGACTAAATATGCTGAAGTTATTTAGTTCATTTGCTAAAATATCAGACTAAATATGCTGAAATTTTTTAGTTCATTTGCTAAAACTTCAGACTAAACATGCTTAAATTATTTAGTTTATTTGCTAAAATATCACACTAAATATGCTGAAGTTTTTTAGTTCATTTGCTAAAACACCAGACTAAACATGCTTAAGTTTTTGTCTTGCAATATGTATTTTTCTAAAGAGTTTTTGCTAATGCATGCTGAAGTTATTTAGTTCATTTGCTAAAATTTCATACCAAAACATGCTGAAGTTTTGTAACGCAGTCTACAGTTTTGTCGTGAGTTTTATCCGAAACTTCAGTCTAAACAAGCTGAAGTTTTTTAGTTTATTTGCTAAAACTTCGGCCTAAACATGCTTAAATTTTTGTCATGCACTTTGTCAATAGTCTTTTATTAAAGAATGGTAAAATCATCTTTTAAAATGCTTTTAATAAAAAAATGGGTACGGATGCAAATAGAAAAATAAAATGGGTATAAGTTAAAAAGGGGCGACCAAATAGGGCGCCCCATGCAATTTTTACCATTTTTATCATTTCGTGGTGGGCTCCTATATTGTCGGGTAAATTTCATCAATGGTCATTCAAGTTAAGCGTTGTAATACAAGTCTTTTTTTATAACACAAAAGTCATTTTAATATAGCATAGTTAACATAAATATAAAAGTGACTGGAAAATATAAATACTGATCGGCAAACTGACGTGATGCTGCCCTAATTCTCTAATTAATTTTAAACAATTAACCCAAATAGCAGCCAATCTAACCACTTAAACTAAAAATAACCGGTGGATGTATAATATATACATAATTTATGTATTATATGTGTATAGTTGTGTATAATTAATATATAATCTATGTATATAGCTAAAAAAGTAAACAATGTATATGACCGGCTAATTGTGTAAAGATCCCATTAATTTTCCAACTTGGCCCAAGACCCATTCTCCAAATGGGTTCATACAAAAAACAAGCCTACCCATTAAAGTCCATCTCTACACTTTATCCTCTCCTTTTCTTTGGCGATTAGTACTTTTTCACTTTCCTCTTTTAGGGGCTAGCTCTTCTATGGAATTAACTTAGAATGCACTTTAAGATTTGTAATCATTTTCTTCTTTGATAATAACTTGGTCGTTGCAGTTAGCAAGCTGTTATTATGGCAAAAATTGATGCTCATATTTGAACTTACAAACTAAATACAAAAACTGCTGCTCATATTTTAATTCATTGTCAAAATTACCCATTAACATACAAAAAGTTAACAAACTAAACATCGCTGCTCATACTTGAATTCATTGCCAAAATGTGCCCATTAAGCAGCATCAATTCAAAAATACTGCTTAATAAGCAAAGCAAATAGTAAACAGTGCGTCGCACAATTGTCAATTATAGACTGGACCAATTTTATATTTATGTTAACTAAGCTATACTAAATGTGTTACAAAAATAATAATTTTTGTATTAAAAAACTTGACTTAAATGATCATGGGTGAAATTTATCGCCACATTGTCTGTAGAATTTTGTGCAAGAGGTGTCGGCTTATCACAAGTCACAACTTGGCTTTTAAGTGGTTTAGGTATCTAGTGATTTAAGGCTAAACTTCCTGTGCAAATTAATACTCCCTCCATGCCAAGAATAATATATAGTTAAAATTTTGAATATCAAATGGGTTTTTTGTTATTGTAATTTTTTCTTATGTATTTTAAAATTTTTAAATTATCAATTATTGTGATTTATAATATTTTTTATATAGTTAACAAATATATAACTTTTATTTAATAAAATTTGAAGATTTTATATTTGAATTCACGGTAAAAATTAAGAAGTTGATTCTCGAAATCTTAATTGTATCATTCATTTTGGGAGGGAGAGGTACTTATTTATGATCATGCCCAACTCTAGTCTTTAAAAGGATAAACAGTCGCTGCAAATATAAATTCGATCGTAGAGTATGGAGTTGAATCTCATAGAGAGCTAAGGCTTAGATACAACCGTTCAATATTATTAAGAAATACAAGTTCAAATAATTTTCTAATTATAAAGATTATAATTTTTGTTTTAAACCTAATTAACTAACAAATACTAAAAATTAGTAAAATTATCCTTGTGAGGATAAAGTTTGGGAGAAGATTAAGGAGACCTAGAGTTATAATTTTCTCATTGTTGAAATCCTTCACGCTATATCTCTTATAATTTTGCCTAAGCATTCTCTACTAGACATATTCTCTAGAATTACGTTACCTCACACTATCTTACCGTTCACTATGATCATGTCAATGTTTTTTATTCCTAAAGTCATCTTTTAGCCCACATTATTGATTTCTCACATACGTTAGAAGTGATGTTGTTTAACAACTACCTAAATATGTATTCTCAAGGAATATATAATAAATAGGCATAGTCAATTGAGGGTCCTTCAATCAAAAAAAAAAAAATAATCATGTAGTTGAACAACTAGAGAAAATTCATCGGTAAAATTATATTAAATGTAACAAAAAGTCATCTTCCAAGAGGTTCCATCAAACCCTAGATTAGAAGTTTAGCTACTCATGTCTAGTGTGTAAAACTATAATTCTAGAATTCATAACAATGGCAATCCGAGTTGGTTGGTCCGGAAAGTCATGGGAGAGGTAGGCTAAGTAAAATAATATACTGAAAAAATAGGAGTAAAGAAGAAAAAATATAGAGTTGAATCCTTAGTCTTGATCCTAACGTGTTTTTGCCTCCAAAAGTCTTGTCTCCCTAAAATGGTGGCTTAAAATTATATTTATGCGAGATAGGGTTGCATTGGGGTGGACTTGGCATCTCTTAATTCGGATAGGAGAAGCTGAGCTAAATCCATAATCCGTGTGTCGCGCGAATCCAAACCGCTCAGCTCTCTGTTTTCTTGCTCCGGCCCCGGTCTGACAAAGCGAACCCCACTTTGCAATCCGAGATTTTACTCTCCAGCATTTTTTTGTTTCTAATTTTCTTTCCTTTTTGATCCTTTTCTGCACAAGATCATTCATACATATAAGAAATACATAATGAACATAATTCACATTGATAAGCATGTAATCTTCCGCAATTCACACAAATGATACTCAAATATACTTAAAAATATGCATTTTCCTCATTTATAAATTTAATTTGTATTATTTTTAAACAATGTCTATGTGTGTCTATATATACATATAGTGTGCAGAAAAAATATATATTTACGCATACAAAATGAAAAATATATAGTTGAGAAACAGTGACGAATATAACCCCGTACAAAACAGTACCTCTGCCTGGTTCTACACAAGTATTATTCCAGAGTTAATGCACAGAGCGCAATATCTCTTATATCCATTTTATCGTTAAAGGCACTATCACCTGGAGATGGAAAATATATTTTGTCAACATCGCTTCCCATTGCTCGTAATTTTAATTATTAGAATATATTTTGTATTTATATTCAAGATATTTAATTCAAATAATTGCTTCTAATTGTGTTCGTTTACTTAACGTAAAACTGAACTTCAGGGTTGTGATGCATCCATACTCATAAAGTCAACAAAGTCTAAGCAATCGGAAAGAAACGCTGGACCAAATCAAACAGTACGAGGTTTCGAGCTTATAGATAAAATTAAGAAAAGCATAGAAACATTATGCCCATCAACCGTTTCATGCGCTGACATAATAACACTAGCAACGCGGGATGCAGTAGCGATAGCTGGAGGTCCTAGCTATGCCATTCCAACTGGAAGGCGAGATGGCCTGGTTTCAAATGCAGCGGATGTAAACTTGCCAGGTCCATCATTTACAGTTCCACAAGCCCTCCAATCGTTCACAAACAAAGGGCTGTCCTTAAATGATATGGTGACCCTATTAGGAGCTCACACTGTCGGAGTTGCACACTGTAATTTTTTTCAAAATAGGCTTTCTCCAGTACCTGATAACACCATGGATCCTTCTTTGGCTGCCCAACTCTTGAAAACTTGTTCAAAAAGCACCGCAACGACATTTTTGGATCAAAATACATCTTTCACGGTTGACAACCAGTTCTTTAGACAGATCATGTTACAAAAAGGCATTCTGAAGATTGATCAAGAGCTTACCTTGGATAATTCTAGTGCTTCAATTGTTTCAGGTTTTGCTTCCAACGAGAATACCTTCAGACAGAGTTTTTCAAATGCAATGATAAAAATGGCAAGTATTGATATTCTCGTCGGACGCGCTGGAGAAATTAGAAAAAATTGTGGGGTCTTTAATCCGCCAAATCAGAAAGGTCACAAGGTTTTTTAGGAAGCATAGGTTATGATATAGGATGTTCGGAAAATAATTTTATTTTCCAAAAAGTAGTAGGTGCATGTTTTCGCATTATTTTAAGGAACTTGTAAAATATCTAGGCATTATAATTTTGTATTATCTAGGACAATTAAATATTGAGAAAAAGAGACTAAGAGCTCCTTTTAAAAACTTTATGACCAAAATGCTTTCTATTTTGAAAATAACAGAATATGTCCCTTTGAAGATTTTATTACTTGGATGCCCTTTCCCTTCCTATGACCAAGCTCCACCTAAGTTATCTCATTTTTTTTTTCTTTATTAACCTTTTTTGTCTTTTTCTTTTTCTTTTATTTTTTCCTTTTTTTTATTTTTTAAATTTTTTCTTTCTTAAAATATTGCACTATTTTTTTATATTTATTTTATTCTTTTTTGTTCTTTCTATTAACAATCTCTTATTTTTTTTATTTTATATTTTTGTTCTTAATATTTATGATTTTTTTGCCACATTTATTTATTTTCTTAATTTTGTACTATGTCTTCGTCCAAAATGTTTGTCACTATTTTGACTTTGTTTTATTTTTATTTTATTGTTGGTTTTTTACTTTATTATTTTCGTAATAAAATTATTCACTCTTTTTAGTTATTTTATTTATTTATTTATTGTTATTTTCTTTATTTATATTTATTTTGTTCTTTCTAGTGATAATCCGTCACTCTTTTTTACTTTTTTTCTTCTTATTTTTCTTTTGTTGTTTTTTGTTGTATTCTTTCCAGTAACCACTTCGTGTAAAATATCTGTCATTTTTCTCCCTTTTATTATTATTATTTTTATCTTAGTTTTTCGCTAAATTTTTTATCACTTTCTTTCACGTTTGTATTTGTTGTTGTTCTTTCCATATAAATAATCGAGTCATATAATTATGTATTAGTATAGTATCTACATAATTAGTAATCGATTATAATTAGTGAGAGTTATCATGTTACTCTTTTTTAGTTCTTTTTAAATTTTATTTATTTTATATTTGTAGATGATTTTTAAATTTTCTAAGAAAATTTAAATTTTTTGATAATAAAATTTTTATCATTCTTTTGTACCTTTTTTTGTTCTTTATAGTTAAATCGACAAATTCTAAAATTTGATATACCACACTAATCATGCTATACCAATGTGTAGTTACCAAGAATATGTGAATACCATGATTCAAATTAATCATAATATATCAATGTGTAGCATACCAAGAATATTAGGTATACCGTTTAATATACATACTTAAATAAAGTGTCACGATCCAAAACCAGCAGCCAATCGTGATGACGCCTAACTCACTTACAAGGCAAGGCAAGCATAACAAAAGAAAAACATAAATACTGAATTAACAGAAATAGTACAAAGTCTAAGGCCAATAACAAATAACAACGTCGATACATAACAAATTTCTCAAATATGGTAATACAATATCATGAGCTCAAATCAGAAGTACAAGTCTGGAATACAAAAATAATAATAATGTCTGAATGAAAATAATAGTACTAAAATAAAAAGAGATGCCAAAACTGCGGTTGAGATGCATCTCTACCTCGTCTCTCAAAAGATAAACCCAGCAATATATCTCAGCTACTGATGGCTCGGTCAAATACCTGGATTTTCACAATTAAGTGCAAAGTGTAGTATGAGTACAATTGACCATATTTACTCAACAAGTATCATAACTAACCTCGACGAGGTAATATAAGCAAGAATTATTAATGATACTCACTAATCATCTGAACAGTTCATAAATCTCATAATTACAGAGCAATAGTAGAATCAAGTCATAAATCACAAATAAGGCCACCTCGTACACAAGATAACACAACATGCTCTGCTCGGTTTATAATCCAGCATATAGAGAAGATATACTAATAAAACAGGTAAACAACCAAGGAAATTGCAAGTAAGAAGAAATACAATAACCAAATCAAACATTGTCCAGTCTTTCCTCATACCGCGTGTACACCATCAACAGAGAAATATGAGAGGGTGACCCTAGGGGAATGAACTATTATCCACATGCTGCACAGACAACTCACGTACCATAAATATCAAATGCATGACATATTCACGTGCTACCAGTCTAAACCATATCACACAGGAAGTAGAAAATATATGAATATATGTGCATGAACAATGGATTTCAAATTTCATACTCATGGACTACAAGTGACATACTAAGGTGTATGCATGAGTGAAGTGTGTTACCACATCTCGAATCAGGTAATTACATCACGAAAGTAGCAATTATCAGGTTCAATTAGGAGATTAACCTCTATGTAACCTCAAACAAGGTTCAAATAGCTCACAAAAGGGGTACAAATATAAGAAACATCACATCATGAAGCTTAGCAGTCAGTACAAGATATATCATAGACTAAGCACTACCCCGAGCATGAATAATACCTCGGTGCATTCACACGGGCTCAACCTCACATATGTGCGCCACCCATAGCACGTAACTATCACAAATAACTTAGGCAACTAGTGCTTCAATCAAATTTAGGTAAGATACTTACCTCAAACAAGCTAAATCAATACTCGAGAAAGCCCTTTCCGCGTGAATCAACCTCCGAACGGCTCGAATATATCCAAAATGACTTAATAATATCAATATAAGTCATAGAAAATAATCCCAAACAATAAAGTTTCGATCTTTAACTAAAATAAAAAAATTAACCCAAAAGTCAACCCCAGACACGCACCCCAGAACCCGACAAAATCATATAGTTCGAACATACATTCCCATACGAGTTTAAATATATGTGTTTCATCCAAATCCGACATCAAATGGACCCTTAAATCATCAATTTTACTTTAGAAACTTTTTACAAAAATCTCCAATTTCTTTGACCAGATTCACCAATCAAACACTATAATAATGGTTGGAATCATGAATAATAAATAAATCTTGATAAAAAATACTTACCCCAATCCAAATCATGAAAATTTTCTTCAAAATCGCCCAAATTCGAGCTCTATATCTCAAAATATGATAAAATAACCAAAACCCTCTAAATAGAGTACTTAAATGATTATGCCTAGTGATACGATTCGCGATCACGGGACCTATGTCGCGATCGTGAATAATAAATAAGAAACTGCATCTGAAGACCTTACGCAATCACGAGGCCTGGTTGCGAACATGATGCTTAGCACTACTGAGCACATGCGAACACGGTCCTTCACACGCAAACGCAGTCCTTCACAGATGAACATGAAGGCTAAAGGCCTGACGCACCCAGCCGATCTCCCCTTCTGTGCGAATGCGGTTCTCAATCCGCGAACGCGAAGGTCACTGCCCCTCTTGCTCTGCGAACGCGACCACCCCATCACTTCTAGTTTATTAATTCTTTAAACCTTTAAGCTTCTAGTTTTTAATAAATTGCGACAATTCGAACTAGAGACTTCCGAATTCGATATGGGCATACGCCCAAGTCTCAAATCACGATACAGACCAACCAGGACCATCAAAATACTGATCCGAGTCAGTTTGCTCAAAACGTTGACCGAAGTCAACTCGAATGAGTTCTAAGGCACGATTTTACATTTTCGTCAATTTTTCACATAAAACCTTCAGGAAAAAGATACGGATTACGCACGCAAATTGAGAAAGGTTAAATAGAGCTATTCGGGGTTTCAAAACACAGAATTGAAGGTTAAAGCTATAAATGACCTATCGGGTCATCATACACAGGTTATGATAGGTTATGATATAGGATGTTGGAAAAAAGAATGTTTATGTTTTTAAAAGTAGTAGATTCATGTTTTCGCATTATTTTAAGAAAATTGTAAAATATCTAGGCATTATCATTTAGTATTATCAAGGAACAATTATATATTGAGAAAAAGACACTAAGATCTTTTTTAAAAAACTTTATAACCAAAATGCTTCCTTTTCTGAAAATAACAAAATATGTCAATTTTGAAGATTTTATTACCTGGATGCCCTTTCCCTTCCTATGATCTCCTTTTTTTTATTCACTTTTTTTGTCTTTTTCTTTTTCTAATTTTTTGTAATTTTTTCATTTTCTTTCTTTCTCTCTATAAAATATTGCACTATTTTTTAGTTTCTTTTTTATTTTCTTATTATTATAGTTATTTATTTATTTTTTGTTCTTTTTAGTAATAATCTCTTACTCTTTTTCATTTATTTTTTGGTCTTAATTTTTATGAAAGTTTGCTATATTTCTTTAATTTTTTTTTAATTTTGTACTATTAGTAAAATCTCTTCGTCAAAAATATTTATCATTTTTTTACTTTGTTTTATTTTTATTTTATTGTTGGTTTTTTGCTTTATTTTTTTTTAAAAAAAAATTATGCACTCTTTTTTGTTTTTTATTTTCTTTATTTATAAGTTTTTTTCCTTTTAATCTTTCTTTTTTATTCTTTTTTTGTTCTTTCTAGTGCCAATCCCTCACTCTTTTTATCTTATTTTCTTCTTATTTTTTATTTATTTTTTGTTCTATTCTTTCCAGTAAAATTTCTTCGTGTAAAACATCTGTCACTTTTCTCCCTTTTTATTATTATTTTTATCTTAGTTTTTCCTGTTATTTTTTACTAAAATTTTTCGTCAAAATTTTTGTCACTTTCTTTTACTTTTATATTTGTTTTTATTCTTTTCACATAAATAATCGAATCTTATAATTAGTATTAGTATTCTAACTACATATTTATTAATAGATCATAATTAGATTGTGTTATCACGTTACCCCTTTTTAGTGCCACCGATACTCAAAGGTAAGTTTTACAAAGCGGTGGTTAGACTGGCCATGATGTATGGGGTTGAGTGTTGGCCTGTTAAGAACTCACATATCCAAAAGATGAAAGTAACAAAAATAAGGATGTTGAGGTGGATGTGCGGACACACTAGGATGGATAAGATTAGGAATGAAGATATTCAGGAGAAGGTGGGCGTGACTCCCATTGATGACAAGATGCGGGAAGCGAGGCTCAAATGGTTCAGACACGTACAAAGGAGAAGCCCAGATGCTCCGGTAAGGAGGTGTGAGCGGCTGGCTTTGGAGGGCACAAGAAGAGGTAGAAGACGACCTAAGAAGTATTGGGGAGAGGTGATCAGGCAGGACATGGTGAGGCTTCGGATTTTCGAGGACATGGCTCTTGATAGGAAATTGTGGAGGTCGAGTATTAGGGTTATAGGTTAGGAGGTAGTTAAGTCTCCCTTACTTCGTACCTTTGTGAGGCTAGTCTGGTAGGGTTTTTGTTGATGTAAGCTAGTGACAATGTTGTGTCTTACTACTCTTTTGTTTACCATAATGCCGGGTCTATGTATTGTCTATCGCGTTTGTTTTGCATCTACTTTCTCATTTTTATGATGTTATTTTTCTTATGGTTTCTATTGGTGATACTGATATTGTCTCTTTTCGTCTTCTTGAGCCAAGGGTCTTTAGGGGTAAGGTCTGCGTATACACTACCCTCCCCAGACCCCACTAGTGAGATTTCACTACGTCATTATTGTTGTTGTTGTATATTTATAGATGACTTTTTAAAATTTTATATGAAAATTTAAGTTTTTTGATAATAAAGTTTTATCACTCTTTTGTATAGTTTTTGTTCTTTATAGTTAAACCGGCAAATCCTAAAATTTGGTATACTATACAAATTGTGCTAACCAATGTGTAGTATATCAAGAATATGAGAATATACCAATGTGTAGTATATCAAGAATATGAGAATACAATGATTCAAAGTAATCATAGTCTATCAATGTATAGTACACAAACAATATTAGGTATACATTTAATATGCATACTCAAACAAAGTATACCATGATTCAAGATTACCCATGATATATCAATGTATAAGGCACGACCTAAAATCCCAACCAATCGGGGTCATGCTGGAGCGTAACATTGCTTTCTAGGCAAGCCAATATTAATTAACGACTAGCGACAAGATAACAATATAAAGTAAAATCAACTCAAAAGGTATACATAATAAGTCTAGAATCAACGCAAACATTCAACCATCCCATGACATGAAGTCACAAGTACATGAGCTACTAGAGTTTACTAAATATATTATCTTGAAAGAAGTACAACACAGTCTGAAAAATGGAAATAGTACAAAAGAAATAAGAAGATGACTCGGAGGCATGCGAATGGAGAGCAGCTCTCAGGACTTTGCTGGTACCGATATCCGAATCTGCACAAGAACTATAGAAGTGTAGTACGAGTACAACCGATCCAATGTACTCTATAAGTGTCGAGCCTAACCCTGACGAGGTAGTGATGAAGCTAAGACAAGATATATATATATATATATATATATATAAATTATGAAGTGTAATAACAGGGTACCAACAAGTGAAAGGGATAACTAGTACACAAGAAAAAGGGCATAAAACGAGAAAGTAAAGTAAAGTGTCATTGAGAAAGCCTCAACTCATAGTTTTACAACATTTTCAAACCTTTTAGAAGTAAATAATGAAGCTACAAAGCCAAGTCCACATTCCGAACATCAAGTAAAGAGCAATGAAATTAAAAAAACTGCACGGCATCACCCTTCGTGCTTTCATTCTCATCCTCACATAATAATATAATAACAAGTACGGAAACACCCTTCGTGCATAGCCTCACTTTCACTGAAACACGGAAACACCCTTCGTGTAATGAAATCCATATATGAATAAGGCACGAAAATACCCTTCGTGTACAATCACTCTTTCTCACAAGCACGAGAACACCCTTTGTGAATTTCACTCTTTCTCACAAGCACGGAAACACCCTTCGTGCATTTCACTCTTCCTTACCAAGCATCATATACAATACAATATCAAGCAAGGTAGGAAGCAAATTCAACATCAACAATAGTATTTGAACACAACTCGTCATATGAGAATCTTCCAACAAATAGCACCAACAACCAATCAATAATTCAACGATCTCAACATCCAATATCTCAATAATTTCAACATAGAAAATAACATAAATATGAGAAATTAAAGAATTATACAATCTGTCTAAAGTATGGAAGATATAATACACAAGAAACATGGCACAAGTAAGGCTAATTATACCCGCATGCTTATCCTATGGCCAACATATATACACTCATCACCTTGCATATAAACAGGCCCCAACACATAGATCATATAGAATATAGACTCGATTATACCCTATTTCTCCCAAATCAAGGTTAACCAAGACACTTACCTCTTTTCGGTACAAAATCAACAATACAACACGGCTTTTTCTTTAGAACAAGCCTCCAAACCACTCGTATCTAGTCAATTATTGTTCAAATAAGTCAAAACAAGCTTTAGAAACTACCCTCGAATGAAAAGGGTTCAATCTTTAACATAATTGAAAAAATTAACAAAAAGTCAACCCGAGCCCACATGGTCGAAATCCGAAAGTAAGATCAAATCCCCATTACCCATTTACCCACGAGCCCGAATATGTGATTTGTTTCGAGATCCAACCTCAATTTGAGGTCTAAATCTCAAGTTTTACAAAATTCCTAAATTCTATCCAAAACCCCCCAATTTCTACTCTATAAATCTTAGATTTGATGATGAAATTCATGAAAAAGTAATAGAAATTGAATGAAAACAAAGTTAAAGTTTCTAACCTATGAAGTTTGGACGAAATTGCTCTGTAAAATCGCCTCTATGGAGTCTAGGTTTCAAAAATGGTGTAAAATAAGCTCAAGTGTAATAACATCATACAAACTCGTTCGCAAGCTTAAATTATTAAAATAACATCAGAATTCAAGAATCGATCATTAAAACACAAGATTTACAAAGCTTAAACTCAATTTCCAACTTTTCACGTAACACGCCGAAATGACCTTGGGTCACCTGGGACCCTAACCAAACACTCACAAGTCAAAAATCATCATACGAACCTACCGGAATCATCAAAGCACCGATCCAAGGTCACCTACCAAAAACGTAGATCGTAGTCATCTCTAGCCATATTTAAAGTAAAAAAATCACATTTTCTTTAAAATTTCACATACAAACTTTTCAAAAATTGATACGGACTACGCACACAAGTAATAAATTATAAAATTGAACTACGAAAGGTCTCGAAACATAGAAAGGAGAGGCAGTACTCAAATCAACCTATCAGATCGTTACATTCTCCATCTTTAAAAGAAATGCTCGTCCTCGAATGGACATAGAATGTACCTGAACTGGAAATAATGTGCGGGTATCTACTCCTCATATTGGTCTCGGACTCCCAAGTAGCCTCCTTAATTGGCTCACCTCTCCAACACACTTCACATAAGGAATATTTTAAGATCTCAACTTCTGAACCTGCTGGTCTAGAATAGCCACCTGCTCTTCCTCATATGTCAAATTCTCATCAAGATGTACCGTGATGAAGTCTAAAACATGTAACCTATCCTCATGGTACTTCCGAAGCATGGAAATATGAAATATCAGATATACCCCTTTTAGGCTAGGAGGCAATGCAAGCCTATAAGCAACCTCCCCAACTCTCTCCAAGATTTCAAATGAGCTAATAAACCTCGGACTCAACTTACCCTTCTTCCCAAGTCGTATCACGCCCTTCTAGGCGATACTCGGAGAAGAAATTTCTAACCTTCCATGTAAGCCACATCTCGAATCTTTCGGTCTGCATAGCTCTTTTTCCTGGACTAAGCTGTACGAAGCCGCTCCGGAATCACTTTTACCTTCTCCAAAGCATCACGAACCAAATCTGTGCCCAATAATCTAGCCTTACTGGGATCAAACTAACCAATCAGAGAACGACATTTCCTCCTATATAAGGCCTATTACGGAGCCATCTAGATGCTCGACTAATTGTTGTTGCTGTAGGGGAACTCTACTAGAGGTAGAAACTGATCCCACTGACCCCCAAAATCCATAGAGCATGACCACAACACATCCTTATAAATCTGAATAGTACGCTCGGACTGCCTATCTATCTAAGGATGAAATGCGGTGCTCAACTCAACCTGCATGCCCAACTCACGATGTACAGCTCTCCAAAAGTGTGATATGAACTCCGTGCCACGATCTGAAATAATAGAAAGAGGAACACCGTGCTAGCGGATAATCACTCAGATGTTAATCTAAGACAATCGCTCTGAAGAATAAGATGTCATCGCTGGGATAAAGTGTAAGGACTTAGTCAACCAGTCCATAATGACCCAAATATCATCATACTTCCTCAAGGTCTGTGGTAAGCCTACAATATAGACCATAGTGATGCTCTCCTATTTACACTCCGGTATCACCAATTGCTGAGTCAAACCACCCGATTTCTGATGTTTGTACTACACATGTTGACAATTCAAACACCGAGAGACATGTCTAACAATGTCTTTCTTCATCTTCCGCCACCAATAGTGTTGCTTCAAGTCATGATACATCTTCGTGACACCTACGTGAATGGAATACCGTAAACTATGAGCCTTCTCAAGGATCAACTATCTCAACCCATTAACATTTGGAACACAAATCTGGCCCTAAAGCCGCATAACATCATCATCCCCGATCACAACTGTGTTAGCACCACCACGCTTCATCATGTCTTTCAACACTAACAAGTGAGGTTCATCAAACTGGCGAGCCTTGTTGCGCTCCAAAAATGATGACTAGGCCACAACACAAGCAAGGACTCTGCTAGGCTCCAAAATGTCCAACCTCATAAATCGGTTAGCCAAATCCTGATTATCCATGGCTAACGTCCTTTACGCTATCGGTAAAACATCCTTTTATGATCCGTTGAAAGCCCTGTATCTCACATGGCTTTCCTTGAGCTCTTAAATATCGATACCTAGTTCTCGCAATGTGGAGAACGTGCAGATGTTCACTCCAGATCCCCCGTCAACCAAAACTTTAGATGTGACCTTGTCGCCACACTTGACGGTGATGTGCAGATCTTTGTTATGATCCATTCCCTATGAAGGAAGATCATCCTTTCGAAAGGCAGCCTTATTAGCCTCCATCATCTTCCCAATAGTCGCTGCCAGCGCCTCACTAGTAGTTTTCTCAGCACGCTCACCCCACTCAATACATTTACTAAAGCATCCCTGTGGCTATCAGAGCTCATCAGCAAATCCATGATAGATATGTGTGCAGGGGTCTTTTTTAGCTATTCTTCGATAGAGTATTCTATGGACGACATCTTTTTCCAGAATTATGAAACTTCTGCATCTATTATGTTCCTACTCTTCCTCTATTCTCTATTTGGATTTCCACGGTTCAAATCCTCAGGAGCATAGCATCTTCCAGACCGAGTCATCGCATGGGCTACTATAGTTTCTGTCATTTTCCCTTTTCCCTTCGACTGATAGGCCCACAGGACTACCTTGAAGTCATGATTTAAATCCTCTCTGACAGTTGTGGGAATGCCATGGAAGATTTGTTTTGACCAGTACTGGTAGCTGTAATTGTACTATTATTAATGGGGCCGCCCGAGGGGTTGTCCTTGTTGTTTCAGTGTTTTTTGATGGTAACATTGGTTCCTTTAAAATTATAGTCTTCTTCTAGGGTGATCATGTTTACCCCTTGGTTTATGTGGTTTGGTAGTGGGTTATGGTTCATATTTGGTGGGGATGGGGTATACTGGATTGCTCCTCTCTTGATCAACATTTCAATATTATACCTCAGACCGTAGCAATCTTCGGTGTAATGTCCCTGGACACTTTAATGATATGCACATCGCACACTTGCATCAAAGTATTTAGTAGGTTGTTTTGGGATTCTTGCTTCAATCGCATGTAGCAAACCGGCTCTTCTAAGCCTTTCGAATAGTCGGGCCAAAGGTTCGGCAATTGGGGTGTCATTTCTAGGATTCTGTGTTTCGAGGTTAGGGTATGGTTTGGAGCATAAACAAGCTAAGTGGTTATTTGAACAAGGGCATATGGTCATGGTGGGTTTGGATATGTGTTGGCTCGGGGTAGATTGTAATATGGCTGGTATTATAGATTGGAGTATAAGTAGGGTGGGTTGGAGTGTGAGTGTTTGTGGGGTATTGGTTGGTTCGAGGAGGCAGGCCTGCTTAATAAAAAGGGACAATTGCGTACACCTCTTCCTTTCACCTCCAATGAAACAGGATTGTATGGATTTGATAGCAACTTGTAATGCGGCCATGGATTATATTTTCCCAGACTTGATGCCCTCTTCTAAGAATTTTCCTATCTTGACCAATATGGGGAACTTTTGGTCCATCATTCCCATCATCATTTCAAAGTAAATTCCTTCCTGGACACAAATGAAGTATTTTTTTAGTTCAATGTCATCCAGCGGAGGTTGTTCCCTAGCTGCTTCAATCCTCCAAGTTGCAAGTTTGGAAGCTTAAGTTGCATTGTAACACTTAGTTTCTAGTTTGGAAGTTTAAGTTTCAAGTGTTGACCAAGTTTAACTTTTGTGTATTTAGCCTCGGATTAGGTGTATGTCTGAATTTAGATTTGGATGTTCCTAGGTTGATTTAGCTCTAATTAGCAAAATCTGGCAATTTGAAGGTTTAAAAGTTCATAGGTTTGACCCATAGTTGACTTTGTGATTATCGATGTCCGTTTGGGATTCCGAGCCATTGAATAGATTCATATGGTATTTATAACTTTTTTTTAATTAATTCACTAGGCATTGTGACTAGGGCTAGATTTTATAAATACGAAATCAAGTAATACAACAATAGAGGGGGCCATGAACTTTACCTTCAATCCTACGATGGACAACCAATTGATTGCCCAAAAGTGGAAATTAATTGGATCCGGTACAATCAGTAAAGTTAGACCTATAAGATGGCACCATACACCTGAGAAGGAAATAGGGCCCCTAAAAAGAGAGTAACCTAGGTCAACTATGCAAAAAAAAAACTAGATATATCTTTCCTCAGCCTTGGTTTTGCATGTCATCATAGAAAGATCAACACCCAGGTTCTTGTGTTCACTGGGTGCTGGTTGTATACTGGTTTGATGAAGATGTTTAAGTTCATGAGAAAGCTAGAAGTGGTTGTGGTTGTGATGGTTTTGTAGTAGTTATGTGAGGTGGGTTCAGGGTTGTTGGTAAATGAGCTGGGATGAGGGTGACATTGATGAGGTCAAACATACACTTTATGGTGATTGTAATTTGGATAATTGGGCCTGCTCCCATTTGGAGATCAATTTTATCCATATCCATTGGACTGATTGGCTATGAATTAAGTAGGGAACTGAACCCTACTGGTCCTTTTGTGTCTAAAGGAGGGAGTTGCATTTTTATCCAAAAGGATTTGACTCCTAATGTGGGTGGGGAGCTCACACAGATTGTAGAAATGTGTTTGTGATGCAGGTCTATGACTTAGTTTGGATAGTGAGTCTGCAGGGTAATTGGTCTCTCGTATACATGTGAAATTGAAGCTTCATATTGCTGACAGAGACCTCTGAGTGCCTGCATATGAACATCAAGCTTCCAGGGGCTGTGCTCTTACTATCTGGCCATTGCTTGAGAAGATTGAAGTCTGTTTCAATCTGAATCTTAGTGAATCCGTTGTCTATACACCATTTGACACCAATGATAGCTGTTTCTATTTCTGCTAAGTTGTTAGTGCCCTCACAAAGTGGACTGGATATAACATGAATGAACTGGCTTTGGTGATCTCTCACTATGACTCCTATTCCAACCTTACTAGGGTTGCTAAGTTCACTACCATGAGTGTTGACTTTCACAAAGTTGGTTTGTGGTCTTTGCCACCTCACCATGACAATTGTGGTAGTATGTTTCAGCCCTTCTATCATAGTGTACAGATCAATCCACTTATGGGGCTATTTTATGTATGGATATTTGGCTATGAGAAGGAGATGAATATCATACTTAATTGTAAGTGTAACTCTGACCATAGAAGAGGTTTCCCCCCATAGTTAGCACTGCATCTATATTTCCAAAGATTCCAGCAAACAGTGATAGGAACAACATCCAGCAGTAGTTATTGTAGTTCATTGTTACTTTTGTGGATCCGCCATTTCATAAGGATCATATTGAGAGGTAAGTCATCAGTATTTATCCCTGTGATGCCTGAGAATGTTTTCCACACAGTTTTGGCAATAGGACCCCTGTTGAAGATATGGTCTATAGATTCATATTGGGGTTGTCTGCAGCAAACACATATGTTGTGAATAAGATTGCCAAAAGCAATGATCCTATCAACAGTTGGGAGTTTATTTCTCAAGGCTCTCCATAGACAGAATGACTATTTAAATGGGATATTTTTCTACCAAGTCTTTTTGTTGGTTAAAGTGATTTCCTTCTTGTCTCTAATTGTTTCCCATGTTGTGCCACATGTGAAATTGCTAGATGTGTTTACTGACCAAATAGATTTATCATGGGTTTGTGGGTTGTAGTGAATGGTGGTTTGGAGAGTCTATGGGATCATATGAGGTGGGGAATTGGCATTGAGTTTCTGGAGGTCCTATTTACCCGCGTCCTAGAAATAAGATACCATAATTTTAGTAGGTCTATCCCCTCATGTTCTGCAGCTAGCAAGAGAGCCTGTGCCAAGCTAATTATCCCACCAAAAATTGGTATTACCTGAGTGTAACCTCCAGTAGATGTGTTTTTTCACCTCCTTCCTGTTAGTGGTTAGCTTCTTCCATGCTTGAGATTGTCCAGTGTCCCCTTTCTTGGAGACAAGATGGGACCTTTTGCAATACTTAGCCATAAGGAAGTTACTCCACAGGGACTGTTTGGTTCTGAAATTCCACCATTGTTTGTACTCCATAGCTTAGCATACATCTTGGATAGATTTGATGCCTATTACTCCTTCATGTAAAGGGTAGGACATTTTAGCCCATGAGGCCCAGTGATACTTCTTTTTGTCCTTCTCCATTCCCCAAAAAAAATTGGGTGACATTCTTTCAATCTGCTTCAGAGTTGTCTTAGCAGGAGATACAACTGAGATTAAATGAATAGGCATGGATTGTAGCACATGTTTGATGAGAGTTCTTCTGCCTCCATAGGAAAGTAACGTACCTTGCCACCGTCTGATTCTGCTTATGACTTTAGAAATGAGATCATTGAAGTACATGATTCTTTTCCTTCCAATGTACATAGGGCATCCCAGGTAAGTAATTGGAGAACCCTTTCTAGTGAAGCCTGTGATATGTTGAATTATGTTTACATTGTACTGGAAGACACAAAAAGGAGTCATGAAGTGACTCTTGTTGCTGTTGATTCTTTGCCCAAAAGTGTCTTCATAATTTCTCAGTATATACATGATTTTCTGAAGGAATGCTTTACAACCTGAGGTGGATATGATAATATCATCAGCAAAGCTTAGGTGGTTCATCTGTGGACCCCTCATTTCCATGTAAAAATCTTTGAAAACTTGATCCTGATTGAGGTTGTTAAGCATTTTGGAAAGCAGTTCTGTTCCAATGATGAAGAGAGCAACTGCAAGAGGATTAACCTATTTGAGCCCCCTAGTTGATTTGAAAAAACCATGTCTGGTACCATTTACAATGACAGAATACAAGTTGTTGGACATAGTTCTTCATATCATGTCTATAATCTTCTCATAGAATCCCATCCTTATCAAAGTGATGTATGTATAAGCCCATGAGACTCTTTCATATGCCTTAGCCATGTCCAGTTTAATCACTACATTGGCCCCAGTATTTGGCTTCTTGTTCCCTTGTAAAATTTCTTAAGCAAACAAGATATTCTCTTAGATGCTTCTGCCCTTGACAAATCCTGTCTGATTAGCTAAGATAATTCTTGGCAAGATAGGTGCAAGTCTGGTGGAAATGACTTTTGAAATAATCTTGTTGATGAAATTACTCAGACTGATGGGTCTGAATTCAATCAAAGAGTTGGGGAATTCCACTTTAGCCAAGAGTATCAAGCAAGAATTAGTCATATACCTAGGCATGGTACTACCCCCCAAAAAAGCCAAAACTATATTTAGGAGATCTGTACTGATAATGTCCCAACAGGACTGGAAGAATTTACCATTTATCCCATTAGGACCAGTTGCACTGTTGGCACTCACAGAGAAAACCACCTCCTTGAGTTCTTGCAGAGTAGGATCTCTTGTTAGATTAGTATTATCCTCGGATGTTATCATGGCTGGAATATGAGAGAGGAGGTCCTGTCTGATTACGCCCCCTGTTTCAATGAATAAGTCTTCAAAATAGTTGCAAGCTGCTTCACCAATGTCTTCCTCTCCTTATATCCAATCTCCATCTTCATCTTTGATTTTGTGGATGTACAGTCTCCTTCTTCTTTCTCCAATAAGGCTGTGAAAGTATCTGGTATTTGCATCACCCTCTTTAAGCCATTGAAGTTGAGTCTTCTGTTTCAAAACTGCTTCTTCAATTTTTAGGACCTTACATATTGGGCCTGAAGCTCCTGTATGTTAATCCTATTAATTGGATTGTTAGTATTGATCTATTTCTCCTCAGCTTCCTTGACTTTCTGCTCAAACTCTTTAGGTTTTTGGAAGATACCACCATATTGTTCCTTAGACCATAGACTCAGGGCCTTAGTGACAACCTTTAATTTCTAATGGAAAATCCGTATTGCACTACCATTGACATTCATGTTCCAAACTCTGTGGATCAGAGGCATGAATGTATCATTTTCGACCAAACAGTTGGGGAATTTAAAGTATCTTTTTCCTGTTTCTTGTCTCACATGCATCTCCATGTGTAATGGGGAGTGATCTAATACAACAAAGTCTAGATGAGTAACAGTTGTGGCTGGGAATAGAGTAAGCCGTTTATCATTTACAAGACCTTTATCCAACCTTTTCTAGACAATAGAGCAGGGCCCCCTTTTATAGGACCATGTATGTCTTGGTCCATAGTAGCCAAGGTCTGTGAGCCCACAGTCTTCTATCATAGTGAGGAAGTCCAAATTTTTGTTCAAATGGTATGGGATTTCTCCAATCTTCTCTTTAACAGAAGCAATGGCATTGATATCCCCAATAATACACCAGGGAACATTGCACCTTGTAGATTTGAATCTCAGAGTTTCCCATAGACTTCTTCTCAAGTGAGGTTTGCATTTTGCATAGATAACAGTGTTATGGAATGCCTCCCTGCTTCAGCATGCCTCAATTCAATAGACATTTGTTGTTCATCTTGATCTAAGACATTGCCACTGAAGTCTTGAGCCCAGAATAACCATATTTTGCTATTGACATTCGAAGTTGCATGATGCATGGATAGGTGATGTCTGAAGTAAGTGGGGTATCTGATATCAAGGAAAGGTTCTAAGATAGCAATGAAAGAGAGTTTGTAAATTTATTTATGAGTTTTGAGCCTTTCAATGGCTCTAAAGGATCTGATTCCTCTTGCATTCTAAATGATTGTACTAATCATGTAAAACTGATGGGTTTTTTTTTTTGGATTTTGGTGGGATAGTATTGTTGGTTGCAACTTTGCTTCTGGTCAATATGGGTGTATTTATGACTTTTGAGGATGTTGGTGGTGTAGCTTTGGCTTTTCCTTTCCCAGGAACACCATTTATAGATGCCACTAGAAGATTACAATGTTGTTCATCATTAGATCCTCCTCTGAATTCTTCAAAGTCTTCTTTTGGATCCCCTTGGTTGTCATCTTCTGACCGTATGGGCATGTATTCATCTTCCTCTAGACTTACATGAGGTAAGCTATTAAGTGGAAGAATTCCATCAATCATATCTGTAGGGAGGTTGGGCTACTGATGCTGTGCTTCACAAGAACTAGCTGCTCCCTTTTCTTCCAAGTTCCTTCTTTTGTTCACAAGTGGTTGCAATGAGGGATTATCAATCCCTTTGTCCCTGTAGCCTTCAGCTCTGCTCGTATTTTCATCTTCAAATCTTGGTATCTTGCCTGGGTTCTGAGGCTGTTCTTTAGGTAAGGTAACATTGTTGTCACTATCAGCACTGTGTTGAATGGTGTTGGTACCCTTCCTTTTCATTGCCCTCCTTTTTTTCTGGCTTGGCTTCTGCTTAGGTTTGAGAGGCTGAATTAAGAAAATCAGAAGCTACATGATCTTTAACTTTAATCAGTTTTGTCATGTCACTGGGCTGGTCCTCCTGTTCAGATGTCACTATGTCACAGTATTCTTCCTCTGTGTCATATTCAGTATTCTATTGTTTGGTGCCATCTGCTTCATCTTCTTTGGGACTGACTTTTTGTGGTTGAGATATCTCTGGAGAGTCTGGTTGGGGTAGCTCTTGACAGATAGTACTTGCACTCTTCTCAACATGAGTTGGATTTGCACTGACTGCATCTACACATTGGGCGTTAGTTTTCTCTTCGTTCTTGTTACTTTCCTGTTGATTGCTTGCCCTTCACACCTATTGTTTAGGATTTTGTTTTTATCTAGGATGATAGTTCTACTTCTTGTTATTTTGTTGATTGTACCCTTTGAAGTGTCTCTTCCTCTGTGTTTGCCATTCATCATTTAAAGGGTTGGGCCCTGTGGTTTGGTGCTTCTTACTATTTTGGTGGTTTCGAACATTGTTGTCTTTACCTTCTTTGTTGTGTTTCTCTTTTTGAATTTGTTGATTCTGCACCTTTGGTTGATTTTCAGAGATATTTTGCTGATCAGGTATTTCCTTGTTGACTTTTGGATTGTTTTTCTTCTTTTTATTTTCCTTATCCTTTTGTCTGACTGGACAAGTTTGTATTTTATGAGCAAGGTCTTTGCAGTATGAGGTGTACTCAGGTATGTTTTCATACTGGACATCTAGCCACCGTCCATCTCCATTTTCATCATGTTTTTCATCAAATCCTAACCAGATATGATGGGGTCTTGGTTTGGTCTTTTGCATTTTGACTTTTGCCACACTGCCCCTTGTCTTTTGAAAAGATGCCATATCCAAGTGAAGTGCCTTTCCAATAGGAGATAGGATCCCTCTTAGAATTTTCATGTAGTAAAAATGCCAAGGCAATTCTGGAATGACTAACCATATTGGCACAATTGGAGAGTCTTCATCAAGGTTTAATGTAGGGTGTCCAAGCTTCCAGCTTCATGATTTGCCCCTAAATGTACACGAATTGTCTTGTCCAAATAGTGATATGATCATATTCATTATCTAGATCAAGATAAACAGTCCTGACATTGAAGTGAGCAATTTTAACACCTCCATTTAATTCAGTTTGTGACATAAATCTTCTCTCGATGGCCTCCATTCTAGGCATAGTGTTGGAAAATTTGCCCACCACAATATATTTGCACCTTGCAGCCAATTTTACCATGTAATCTTCCCTGGTGAAAATTACAGCAGGCTGTCCTTGCTTGGTAGTGATCTTAGGTGGAGTGAATTCAATTGGTTCTACCTCAGCCTCATATCTTACCCTCAATTTGTTAACATAAGAGTGTTTGATTTTGGGTGGTAGAGGGGGTAAGGTTGGTTGACAGTTGGTTGTTTGGTTTTGGGGTTGGTTTCTCATGGTTGTGTATTGGTGTTTGTGATATTAGAAGTTTTCTTTGGTACCAGGTGTTGGTTGGAGTGCTTAGATTGCTCAGGCTTATCAAAGTTGGAGGATATTTTTGGGAGGTAGTTCTTGTGGTATTGGGTTGTTCTGGATTTGTGGGAAGGTGCTGTGTAGTATTGTTTGCTTGTTGATTTTAGAGGGTATCGTCAGTTTGTATATGAGTTGAATTAGATGATTCCTTAACCTTAGAAGGAAAATTCTCAGCAGCTAGGTTAGTAGTAGGGACAATGGCTTTAGAACTTATACTCGCATTTTGTGGTTCAGTTGATGAGGATGGCTGGTGCATAGCCTTATGAGGTATTTGGTTTGCAAGTTGAGAATTAAATTCCGGTAGGCTTAGAGGAGATAGGAATTCACCTTATGCCCCCACTTGGGTGGGAGAATTGGTTGTGGCATTACCTCGAGCACATAGAGCAGTTGTGTGCTCTTGCATGTTGAGATTCCTTTCCTGTGCCGGACTTGACACCATGGCTTCATTCCCAATCATATGTCGAAACAACAACTCCTCATAGCCAAAGAAATTTTTCCCAAATATCTGTTTGGTTGTCTGTGTTTGAGTTGGAGAAGACTCTCCATGTCTTGAAGATATCTGGTTTGGCCCAGTCGCAAGTTGGGGGTTTTCGTCGGATCCTAGTCGATTATTTGCTACAGCTTTTTTCCACCATCTTTGATAACTTTAGTAGCTGGGGAACTAGTGATTGTTGTGTTATCAGTAGGATTGCACATGTTTATGGATTTGTCCGGTGGCTTACCACCACCGAACGGCAGGGTAGCGACCATTTCAACAAGACGTAGAAGGGTTTGTAAGTTCGCCTGAAATTCCTTTGTACGGAGAATGAGGTGCTAGCCTTTTCTTTGGGGAACTTCTAACATTATTCATGGTGATTTATAACTTGTATATAAATTTTAGGGTCATTCCGAGTTGTTTAGTCATGTTCGGAGTAAGTTTGGAATTCGGACATTTGGATTAGTTCATTAGGTTTGAATTGAGGCCTCGAGTAGGTCTATGTTATGTTTTGGGATTGGTTGGTATGATTTGACAGGGTCCTAAGGGACTCGGATGTGTTCTGGATGGGGTTTGGACCATTTTCCCTTGTATTGGAACAACTGATTTTCTGATGTTCTAGTTTTCATCATGATCACGGATGAGGTATCGCAATCATGGAGTGTGTTTTAGTGACTAGTGATGTTTTCTGATCATGTTCGCGATGGGGGTGTCGCGTTCGCGGAGAATGGTAGGCAGTGTCCTTCACGTTCGCGATATGGGTATCGCGTTCACGTAGAGGAAGTTCGGCTGGGTGGTGGCAAGCATTTGACCATCGCGTTCACGTAGGCTCATCAGGTGGAATGCATCGTATTCACAGAAGGTCTTCGCGTTTGCATAGAAGGGGCAGTATCTGGGCAAGAGTTTCGCCTTCATGACCACGAAGTGTAAAACTGGGCAGATATTTTAAGTACTCTATTACGAGGGTTTGAGTTATTTCATCATATTTTGAGATTGGGAGCTCGGTTTTGGGCGATTTTAGAACAGATTTTCACGATTTGGATTGGGGTAAGTGTTCTTGACTCGGATTTGATTATTATTCATGATTCCATCCTTGATTTTAGCATTTGATTTATGAATCTAAGTGAGGACAAAATTAGGGATTTTGGCAAAACCTTTCTAAAATGAAAAATAAGGATATGAACCCTAATTCAGAGTCGGATTTGGATGAAACGTGTATGATTGGACTCGTATTCGAAAGAGTATTTGGGATTATGGATATTTGTCGGGTTTCAGGAGGTGGGCCCAGGTTGACTTTTTGGTTTACTTTTTGATTTTTGATAAAGATAGGAGCTATATTAATAAGAATTGATTTCGTTAACCGTGTTTGATATTATTGAGTTGTTTTTGCTAAATTTGACCCGTTTGGAGGCTGAGTTGAGAGGAAAGGGCTTTTTAGAGTATTGATTTGGCTTATTGAGGTAAGTATCTTTCCTAACCTTGTGTGTGTGTGTGGGGGGGGGGGGGGGAATACCCCTTAGGATTTGGCCGTAATTGCTTATTTGTGTTATGTGAAAAGCGACGTGTACACGATCGAGCGTGTACACATGTGCTATGTGT
Organism: Nicotiana tomentosiformis; assembly: GCF_000390325.3. NCBI lineage: Eukaryota > Viridiplantae > Streptophyta > Magnoliopsida > Solanales > Solanaceae > Nicotiana > Nicotiana tomentosiformis. The sequence continues at coordinate 122,039,745 of NC_090812.1, forward strand.
GATTTGTGACCGGAATAGACCTTAGGCTATTAATATGCCTTAATTTGAGGATGTATTATATATGAACCATCCTTAATCACTTTGTGGCTATGTGGACATGATCACTACACTTGTTTTTAGCCGTAGTAATGCCTTATTTGTTAAATACCCATCTCGCATTTTACTATTTCATGTCCATGTGCACTTTAATGATAAATTATGAACTCATATCCCTGATAAAAACTTTGGCATTATTGCTTGTGATTTTGTGGCACATGTGGACATGTTGAGTTAATTATTTGTGTATTGGCACGAGGTCTTTGCCATGCTAGTGTGATTATATTATGACACGAGGTCTTTTCCATGTGAGCACAAGGTCTTTGTTGTGTGAGTGTGATTATATTGTAGAACGAGGTCTTTATGGTGCGAGTGTGATTATATTGTGGCACGAGGTCTTTTTCGTGCAAGCACAAGGTCTTTGCTGTGCAAGCACGAGGTCATTATCGTGCGAGTGTGATTATATTGTCGCACGAGGTCTTTGGCATGTGAGCACGAGGTCTTTGTCGTGCAAGTGTAAGTGATATTAGCACGAGGTCTTTGCCCTGCGAGTGTGATTGGTACTGTGTCACGAGGTCTTTGCCGTGTGAGTGTGACTGATAATGTGGGTATGAGGTGCCACATGTGTGTATTTTTATTTAATATCTTGTTGTTAAGGATGAGCCATTTTCTTGCATTAAGCTGTTATCACTTGTTCCAATGAGAGTATTGTTATTGTTTTTGTTATACTTTTTGTTGCCAGACTTTGATTTATTGCACAAGTTATTTTGACTAATGGGTATCATATGACTTGAACCTCGTCACTACTTTACCGAGGTTAATCTTGATACTTACTAGGTACCGACCGTGGTATACTCATACTATACTTCTGTATATTTTGTGCAAATCCAGGTATTGGAGGTAGCAGATATAGGCAGTGAAAGCTTCATCGACCACAAGGATTCAAGGTAGTGCTACATTGACCGTCGCAGTGCCTTGGAGTCTTATCTTTGCATTGATACTGTCATTTTTATATCTGAACAATATTGTATTTTGAGATGTTCTTATGTATTCAGTTCAATCTTGTGACTCTATACTACCTAGTTCTGGGGAGATGTTATGATTATCGCGTCTTTGGCTTGTATTACCTCTATTTCTACATTTATGTTAAACTCTATTTTATCATATCATGTTTTGTTGAATTAATTGTTGATAAGTGATCGACTTACATAGTTTTAGAGACTAGGTGCTATCATAACCCCTATGGTGGGATTTGGGTCATGACAAGTTGGTATTAGAGCTCTAGGTTCATAGGTTCTATGAGTCACGAGCAAGTTTAGTAGTCTTGTGGATCAGTACAGAGACGTTTGTACTTATCTTCGAAAAGCTACAAAACTATTAGGAAAAAATTCACTTCTTTCATTCCTTATCGTGCAGATGTATTGGTTTCGGAGTTTGAGCCTTTGTCTTTCTATTCTGTCACAGATGGTGAGGACACGAGCTTCAGTTACTGATGATGTTGCCACTAGGGCTAGTATTGCTAGAGGCTGGGGTAGAGGCATCGGCAGAGCACGCACCACAACGAGGGAACATGTTAGGGTCGCGACTGAGGAGCCACCGTTAGCTCCAGTTGGGGAGCAGGTACCTTAGGGGCTTGTTGCTTCTCCTGGACTTCAGGAGACCTTGGCACACTTTCTGAGCATGTTCGAGGTTTTGGCTCAGGCAAGGTTGATTCCAGTTGCACCAGCTACTTCACAGGTTGGGGGAGGAGTCCAGACTGCCGCTACACATACTCTGGAGCAGCGGGCTCATGTTGATCAGGCTTCGGGTGCTATACCGTTGGAGCCCATGATTATAATTCATCCTGAGGTCGGGCCAGTTGCGTCGGTTGAGGAGCATAAGAGGTTAGAGAGGTTTCAGAAGTATCATCCTCCTCATTTAAGTGGTGGGGCTTCTAAGGATGCACAAGGTTTCTTGGATCAGTGTCACTGCATTTTACTTATTATGGGTTTGGTGGAGTCGAGCGGGGTCGACCTTACTACTATTTAGCTAGCAAGGTCGGCATATAGATGGTGGCAGACTTATGAGGCGAGCAGAACAGCTGGCACAACACCACCTACTTGTTCCCAGTTCTCTGATCTTTTATTGAGAGAGTTTATTCCACAGACCCATAGGGATCTGTTGGAACACAACGAGTTTGAGCAGTTGCGCTAGAGTGGTATGACTCTGTCTGAGTATACTATGAGGTTTATAGAGTTGTCTCGTCAAGCACCTGCCTTGGTTTCCATGAGAGAGTCCGTAGATTTATTGAGGGGCTCGTCTATAGCCTCAGGTTTGGAATGGCACGGGAGTTAGAGACTTAGACTCCATTCCATTAGGTTATGGAGATTGCTAGGAGGTTGGAGCGTATTTGCAGGCAGGAGAGGGAGGCTAACAAGCCCCGAGGTTCTAGAAGATTTAGTGGTTCCCACTCTTTGGCTCTGATCCATCATGGTAGAGGCTTTGTCAGTTGGCCAGTTCAATCCGCACTTCAGGTTACCCGTTGTGCTCCAGCTAGTCAGGGACCCCAAGGTACTTAGACCCGACAACCATCTTTCAGTGCACCTTCTGCATGGGGTTCCCACATTGGTTATTTCAGTTGTCCGGTGCAAACTCAGTACTAACAGCCACACCCGCAGAGGAGTTATTTTGAGTGTGGTGATAGTAGGCACATTATTAGAGATTATACCAAGCTTCAGAGGGGTGGACCTCAACAGGGTATTCACGCTATCGTTTTTGCTCAAGCTACTACTCAACATGCATAGCCATCTAGAGCTGGAGGGCAGGCGGGTAGATAACGTCCTAGAGGAGGAGGTCAGGACCGTTGTTATGCTTTCCCTTGTAGGACCGAGGCAGTTGCATCAGATGCTATCATTACAGGTATTATTCTTGTCTGTCATAGAGATGCATCATTTTTATTTGATCCGGGTTCTACTTATTCGTATGTGTCCTCCTATTTTTCTTTATATTTGGATATGTCTCATGATTCTCTGAATACTCTTGTTTATGTGTCTACAACCTTTGGGGATTCTATAGTAGTAAACCATATCTATCACTCTTGTTTGGTCACTATTGGGGGCTACGAGACTAGGGTTGATCTTGTATTGCTTAATATGGTTGATTTTGATATGATTCTAGGTATGGATTGGTTACCTCTGTATCAGGATCCTTGATTATCACGCTAAGACTGTGACATTGGCTATGCCGGGGTTGCCGAGGTTAGAGTGGAGAGGTTCCTTGGATCATGTTCCTAGTAGAGTGGTGTCTTTTATAAAGGCTAAATGGATGGTTGAGAAGGGGTGCTTGGCGTACTTGGCCATTGTAAGGGATGTTAGTGCTGATACTCCTACCGTTGAGTCAGTTCAGGTAGTGAGAGAATTTCCAAATGTATTTCCAGCAGACCTACCGGGCATGCCACCCGATAAGGATATTGAATTTTGTACCGACTTGGTGTCGGGCACTCAGCCCATATCTATTCCACAGTACCGCCGCATGGATCCAGTTGAATTGAAGGAATTGAAGGAACAATTGTAGGAACTGCTAGATAAAGGTTTCATCAAGCCGAGTGTTTCACCTTGGGGTGCTCTGGTTCTTTTTGTGAACAAGAAATATGGTTCCATGAGGATGTGCATTGACTACAATCAATTGAATCGCCTTACTATCAAGAATAAGTATCCATTGCCGCGTATGAAGTATCTATTTGACCAGCTCCAGGGTGCTAGGGTATTCTCGAAGATTGGTTGAGATTAGGGTACCATTAGCTGAAGATCAAGGCTTTAGATATTCCCATTACAGCTTTCTTGGTGATGTCTTTTGGGCTGACCAATGCCCTAGCAACTTTTATGCACTTGATAAACAACGTGTTTCAGCCTTATCTGGATTCCTTCGCCTTCGTGTTCATTGATGATATATTAGTGTATTCTCGTAGCCGAGAGAAATATGAGCATAATTTGAGGATCGTGCTTCAAACTTTGAGGAAGAAGAAGATATATGCTAAATTATCCAAGTGCAAGTTCTGCTTAGACTTGGTGGCATTCTTTGAGTGACGTGGTGTCTAGTGAGGGTATTAAGGTAGATCCAAAAAAGATTAAGGAAGTTCAGAGTTGGCCCAGACCTTCTACTGCTATAGATTCAGAGTTTCCTTGGGTTGGCTAGGTATTATCGCCGCTTTGTAGAGAGGTTTTCATCTATAGCAACCCCATTGACTAAGTTGACACAGAAGGGTTCCCCATTCAGGCGGTCTAACAAGTGTGAGAAGAGCTTTTAGAAGCTTAAGATTGACTTGACTACAACTCCAGTTCTGGTTTTGCCTTTGGCATCGGGTTCATATACAATCTACTATGATGCTTCACGGGGTGGAATTGGGTGTGTGTTGATATAATATGGTAGAGTGATTTCTTATGCTTCACATCAGTTGAAGTCCCATAAGAAGAATCACCCAGTACATGATTTGGAGTTAGCAGCTATTGTGCACGCGCTCAAGATTTAAAGGCATTATCTTTATGGCGTGTCTTATGAGGTGTGTAGGGATCACTGGAGTCTTCAACACCCATTCAAGCAGAAGGATTTGAACTTGAGGCAGTGGTTAGAGCTATTGAAAGACTATGATATCATCATTCTTTTTCATCTCGGGAAGGCCAATATGGTGGCCGAAGCCTTGAGTAGGAAGGCAGAGAGCATGGGGACTCTTCCTTTTTTTCCAGCTGGGGAGAGACCATTAGCTTTGGATGTTCAGTCTTTTGACATATTCATGAGGTTGGATATTTCTAATCCTAGCAAGGTTCTTGCTTGTGTTGTACCACAATCGTCCTTGTTTGAGCGCATCAAGGTGCATCAATATGATGATCCCTACTTGCTTGTCCTTAGGTACACGATGTAACATGGTGATGCCAAGCGTGTGACTATTGGTGATGATGGTGTGTTAAGGCTTCGAGGCCGGATTTGTGTGCCTAATGTGGATGGGTTATGAGAGTTGATTCTTGAGGAGGCCCACAGTTCACGGTATTCTATTCATCCGGATGCCGTGAAGATGTACCATGATTTGAATCAACATTATTGGTGGCGGAGGATGAAGACAGATATTGTTGAGTATGTTGAATGGTGTTTGAACTGTCAGCAACTTAAGTATGAGCATCATAGACCTGGTGGGTTGCTTCATAGGCTAGATATACTGGAGTGGAAGTAGCATATCACTATGGATTTTGTGGTTGGTATGCCACGGACCTTGAGGAGATTTGATGCTGTGTGGTTCATTGTGAACAGACAGACTGACCAAGTGTGCACACTTCATTCCACTCATGACTACTTACACTTCAGAGCGGCTGGCTCAGATTTATCTTAGAAAGGTTGTCCATCTGTATGGTGTGCCTATGTCTATTATCTCAAATCGAGGCACTCAATTTACATTTCATTTTGGAGAGTCATGCAGCGTGAGTTGGGCACACAGGTCAAGTTGAGTACGACATTTCATCCCTAGATAGACAAGTAGTCTTAGCATAATATTCAGATCTTGTAGGATATGATACGAGCCAGTGTCATTAATTTTGGGGACCAGTGTGATAAGTTTTTGTTGTTAGCAGAGTTCGCCTACAACAACAGCTACCAAGATCCGTATGAGGCCCTATATGGAAGACAATGTCATTCTATGGTTGGTTGGTTTGAGCCTGGGTAGGCTAGGTTGTTGGGCACTAACTTGGTTCGTGACGCTTTGGATAAGGTAAAATTGATTCAGGAGCAGCTTGGTACAACACAGTCCATGCAAAAGACTTATAAGGATAAGAAGGCTCGTGATGTGGCATTCATGGTGGGTGAGAGGGTTCAACTCAGAGTTTCGTCCATGAAGGGTGTGATGAGGTTTGAGAAGAAGGGAAAATTGAGCCCTCGGTATATTGGTCCTTTAAAGGTTCTAGAGAGAGTTGGTGAGGTAGCCTAAAGACTTGATTTGCCACCCAGCTTATTGAAATTTCATCCGATTTTCCATGTTTCCATGCTCCGAAAGTGCTATGGGCATCCGTCACATGTATTAGATTTACATTCGGTGTAGTTTGACAAGGATTTGACTTATGTTGAGGAGCCGATATCCATCTTGGACAGACATGTTCGAAAGCTGAGGTCAAAGAATATTGCATCAATAAAGGTTCAGTGGAGAGGTCAGTCGGTCAAGGAGGCGACTTGGGAGGCCGAGCATGATATGCGGAGCAGGTATCCTCATCTTTTTGGCAATTTAGGTATATTTCTAAACTCGTTCGAGGACAAACGTTGGTTTAAGAGGGGAGAATATAATGATTCAGCTGGTCGTTTTGTGTATTTGAGCCCCGTTCCCCTAATTTATGCTTCCCGTATATGTATTTGTTTTTGTGTGACCTATAGGGATGGTTAATTTGGTTTCAGAGAGGTTTTGGATTGAATTAGAACTCTTAGTTCCTAGTTTGAAAGCTTAAGTTGCAAGTGTTGACCAAGTTTGACATCGGATCAGAGTATTGATAGTTCTGTTAGGTTCAGATGGTAATTTTGGACTTGGGCATATTTTTAGATTTGGATTTGGAGGTTCCTAGGTTGATTAGACTCTAATTGGTGAAAGTTGACAATTTACAGGTTTAGAAGTTTATAGTTTGACCCATAGTTGACTTTATGGTTATCGATGTCTGTTTGAAATTTTTAGCATTGGAATAGGTTTGTATGGTGATTTGTGATTTATGTGTAAAATTGGGGTAAATCCGGGTTGTTTAGGCATGTTCGGTGCCAATTTGGAATTCAGAAATTTGGATTAGTTCATTAAGTTTGAATTGACGTGAAATTCATGGTTTTGATGTTATTTTGTGTTAGGCCTCGAACAGGTCCATGTTTTGTTTTGGGATTGGTTTCTGTGATTGGACGGGGTCCCTGGGGCCTCGAGTGTGTTTCAGATAGGTTTCAGACCATTTTCCCTTGTCTTGGAACAACTGGTTTTCTGATATTCTGGTGTTCATCATGACCGCAGATGAGGTATCACGATCTCGGAGTGTGTTTTGGAGGCTGATGATATTTGCTCATCGCGTTCGCGATGAGGATGTCACGTTCGTGGAGAATGGAGGGCAGTGGCCTTCACATTTGCGACATGGGCATCGCATTCACATAGAGGAAGGCCGACTAGGTGGTGGCATGTATTTGGCCATCGTGTTCGAGTGTAAGATATCGTATTCGTGTAGGCTTAGCAGGTGTAAGGCATTGTGTTCGTAGAAGGTCTTCATATTTGTGAAGAAGGGGAAAAAGCTGGACAAGAGTTTGGCCTTCGCGAAATGGGTCCCATGATCAGGAAGTGTATAACTGGATAGATATTTTAAGCACTCTATTTTGAGGGTTTGAGATATTGTATCATATTTTGAGATTGGGAGCTCGATTTTGGACGATTTTGTAGGAGATTTTAACAATTTCAATTGGGGTAAGTGTTCTTGCCTCAGATTTGATTATAATTCATGAATCTACGTGAGGAAAATTAGGGATTTTTGCAAAGCTTTTCTCAATTGAAAAATAGGGATTTGAACCCTGATTCGGAGTCGGATTTGGATGAAACTTATATGGTTAGACTCGTCTTCGACTAGGTGTTCCGGTTTGTGACTTTTGTCGGGTTTCGAGAGGCGGGCCCAGGTTGAAGTTTTTGGTTAAGTTTTTAATTTTTGATAAAGATTGGAGCTTTATCAATTGGAATCAATTTCTATAGCCGTGTTTTATATTATTGAGTTATTTTTGGATAGATTTGAACCGTTCGGCGGCTGATTTGATAGGTAAGGGCTTTCTAGAGTATTGACTTGGCTTATTGAGATAAATATCTTGCCTAATCTTGCATAGGGAAATACCCCTTAGGAGTTGGCCGTAATTGCTTATTTGTGTTATGTGAAAAGTGACTTGTACACGAGGTGTCGAGCGTGTACACATGTGCTATGTGTGGTTTACGAGCAGAATAGACTTTAGGCTATTAATATGCCTTAATTTGAGGATGTATTTTATATGAACCATGCTTAATCACTTTGTGGCTATGTGGGCATGATCACTACACTTGTTTTTAGCCGTAGTAATGCTTTATTTGTTAAATACCCATCCGCATTTTACCATTTAAATGTCCTTGTGAACTTTGTTGATAAATTAGGAACTCATATACACGATAAAGACTTTGGCATTATTGTTTGTGATTTTGTGGCACATGTAGATACGTTGAGCAGATTATTTGGGTATTGATATGAGGTCTTTGTCGTGCGAGCATGAGGTCTTTGCCGTGCGAGTGTAATTATATTATGGCATGAGGCCTTTATCGTGCGAGCACGAGGTCTTTGCCGTGCGAGTGTGAGTAATATTGGCACGAGGTCTTTGGCGTGAGAGTGTGATTGGTATTGTGGCACGAGGTTTTTACCGTGCGAGTGTAATTATATTATGGCACGAGGTCTTTGTCGTGCGAGCACGAGGTCTTTGCCGTGCGAGTGTGATTGATAATATGGGTCTGAGGTGCCACATGTGTGCATTTCTATTTAATGACTTGTTGTAGAAGCTGAGCTATTTTCTTGAATTTAACTATTATCATTTATTTCGATGAAAGTATTGTTATTATTTCTGTTATACTTTCTGTTGCTAGTCTTTGATTTATTGCACAGGTTATTTTGACTAGTCAGTATCACATGACTTGAACCTCATCACTACTTCACTGAGGTTAGTCTTGATACGTACTAGGTACCGACCATGGTGTACTCATACAATACTTCTGCACATTTTGTGCAGATCCAAGAGTTGGAGGTAGCAGATCTAGGCAGTGAGAGCTTCATCGACCACAAAGATTCAAGGTAGAGCTGCATTGACCGTCACAGTCCCTTGGAGTCCTATCTTTACATTGATACTTTCATTTTCATATCTGAATATTATTGTATTTTGAGATATTCTTATGTATTCAGTTAGAGCTCGCGACTTTATACTACTTAGTTTTGGCGAGATCTTGTGATTATCGCCATTTTGGCTTGCATTACCTCTATTTCTGCATTTATGTTAAACTCTGTTTTATCATATCATGTTTTGTTGATTTAATTGTTGATAAGTGATCGACTCACCTAGTTTTAGATACTAGGTGCCATCATGACCCCTATGGTGGGATATGGGTCGTGACATGGGCGGCGATGTGTGTCGCGAGTATATATTGCGTATAAGTGTCTGTAAGGGTTACATTATCACGAGGGGAGTTTGGACCAAATTGATTGTGGTTGGGGATTTTGTTAAGTTGGCACGTAGTTAGGGACGTAAGGTGCATGTATGTGAGGATTTGGGGGGATTTGCAGGGGTAACCAGTGGTATAATTTGAGATGTGGCGGGGATTGTGGTGGAAGTAGCGACAATCGGGGTATTGGCAGGTTGCCTGGTTGATGAAGGAAGGTGGTCAGGGATAGAATCTAGTGATGGGAAGCGTGGTGGTCTCTTGTTCCAACCGGGTGACATATTCGTCATTTTGTGTTTCGTCTCTTTCTTTTAAACCCCCTGGTCACCAACCACTTCCAGATCATTCCCGATCGGGTTATCTACGGCGATCATCTTTCCCTTTGACCTTAGGTTATAAGGTGGCTCGACCAGTTGTCACGACCAAAAATCTAACTAGTCGTGATGGCACCTAACCCAATCCGCTAGGAAAGCCAATTAACAACAATCCAATACCAATGAGATTTACTGGGAGAAATAAAGATAATATAACTGAACTTGTATACAAAATCCTAAGGACTGGTAGTGCACATCATGAGCTTCTAAGATTTAGAGTTTACCAAGATGATATAAAATAAATACATCATATGTTTGAAATATACATAGACAGATTAATAATTCTAAAGCTACCAAGAACAAGAGGCAGCTATGACCGAAATGCAGGTATATCTTCAATGACAGCTCCCGCCATACACAGCAACATCAGCATCCAAAATCTGCAAGCAAGGTGCAGAAGTGTAGTATGAGTCCAACCGACTCCATGTACTCAATAAGTAACAAACCTAACCTTAGATTAAAAGCAGTGAAGGACTTGGACAATGGTCAGAGTCCAACACCAATAGCCAACAACAACTCGTAACAACATAATAAAAGTAGTACAAAAAATAACTCAAGGATATGATGCTCAGCTCGTTCACAGTTCTGGAGGCATGCTTTTCAAGTATAATAGTAAAACCCAAATCCTTTACCGAAATCACCGAAATATGAGTAAATATGAAAACCGTGATTTTTTTCCCCAAAAACTTTCAACAATAGATAAGATGTTTCATTAAAAGATGGCATAAGGAAAGTACATCTCTATGCCCACATGTCAATGTGTATGTGAAGTCATGAATATCACAATGCCGTACAATATGATGAAATGCATCTCAATGCCTACATGCCAAGTATGCATGCCAACTGTAATGCAACGCAGTGATAAAACCATATGCATACTCTCGGAGTATCAATTCGCTCAGTCCTCCCAGTCACTCATTCCTCACAATCACTCGGCACTTGCTCTCGGCACTCGCACTCAGTAGGTACCTGCACTTACTGCTAGTATGTCAGACTCCGGAGGGGTGGATCTTGCCCAAGTGCTAATATAAGCCAATCATGGCATGAACAATAAAGCCTGTTGTGGCGTGCAACCGGATCCCATAAACATCCTCACAATCAGGCCCTTAGCCTCACTTAGTCATCAATCTCTCCAGTCTCTTGGCCTCACAAATCTCATGCCAATCGGCCCAAAAAATGATAATATGATTCGAGACAAATGATATCAGAGACTGAGATATGATATGTAATGAATGAGTATTACTGAGTATGTAATTGCAATTTAAGCAAATAACTCTAAAGTAAATCTTAGTGGGTCCCAACAGGGTAAGCATATAGCCTAAACATGGTTTATAACATGGATCACAACTCAATTACTCTAGCACATAGAAATTTCATGGATAAAGACAAGATTAGGTAACTACACAGTACCACAGAATCAATCGAGTCATAATTCACACGGTGCATGCCCACACGCTCGTCACCTAGCATGTGCGTCATCTCAACACCAAACACTTAACACGTATATTCAGGGATTCATACCCTCAGCACCAAGTTTAGAAATGTTACTTATCTCGAACAAGCCAAATTTGATATCGAGCAAGCCAAACAATACTCTAAAAATGCCATCTCGTGCGATTCGACCTCCAAACGGCTCAAAACTAGCCAAAAGCAACTCAAGAACATCAAATAATGTCAAAGGAAACAAACCCAAATGATAAAGGTCAAATTTTTACTCAATTACTCAAAGTCAACCAAAACGTCAAACCTGGTCTGGCACCTCGAAACCCGATAAAACTCACAAAATCTGACAACACATTCAATTACGAGTCCAACCATACTAGTTTCATTCAAACCCGACTCTGAATCGACTTTCAAAACTTAAAAACTCACTTTATGAAATTTTAGATAAAACCCCCCAATTTCTCTTTTGAAATCACCAACCAATTGCCAAAAATGAAGATAGATTCATGAAATATAATCAAAACTGAGTAGAGAACACTTATCCCAATCCATGTGGTGAAAATCACCTAAAACATCATCCCAATCCGAGCTCCATAGCTCCAAATATGCTAAAATGGCCGAAACCTCCGAAATAGAGTACTTTATAAGCACTGCCCAGGCAAACCCTTCGCGAAAGCGAAAAAACCACCGCGTTTGCGATGAACAAAATAAACTGCCACCAAAAATACCCTACGTGTTCGCGGCATAGTCCTCGCTAACGCGATGCACAGCAACTCCAACCTTACGTGATCGCATCAGCTACTTCACGAACGAGAAGACATTCTCCCTAGTCCCCAGCTTCTCATCTCGAGCATAAGGATGCAAACACGATGCCCAGGCCTCACAAAGGTACGCGAACACGATAACATGATCGCGAACGCGATGAGGGAAAAAGCCCGGCTCCCACAATACACTACGCGATCACAGCCCAATCTTTGCGATCGCGAAGAAGGCTTGAAACACCAGAAAACAACATTGCCAACGAACATGGAAATGATCCAAAACTCGTCCGAAACTCACCCGAGCCCCTCGGGACCCCGTCCAAATATACCAGCAAGTCTCATAACATAACACGGACCTACTCGATGCCTCAAATCATGCATAACAACATAGAAATGACGAATCGTATCTCAAATCAAACATAATGAACTTTGAATCTTTCAACTTCCAAACTCGTGCCGGAACATATCAAATCAATCCGGAATGAGCTCAAATTTTGCACACAAGTTCCAAATGACATAACGAAGCTATTCTAATTCCCGGTACCACAATCCGAACCCGATATCATCAATTCAACTCTCGGTAGAACTTATGAACATTCCAAACCTTTAAATTTTCAACTTTCGCCAATTAGCGGTGAAACCTTCTTGAAATATCCAAATGCAAATCCGGACATACGCCTGAGTCCAAAATCATCATTCGGTCTTAAAGGAACCATCAAAACTCCGAACCGAGTTCAAATGCTAAAAAGTCAAACTTGGTCAACTCTTCCAACTTAAAGCTTCAAACATGAAATTCATTCTTCCAAACTAATTTTGAAACACCTAAAAACCAAAGCCGACAATACACACAAGTCATAATACATCATACAAAGCCATTCATGCCCTCAAACTATCGAGCGAAGTGCAAATGCTTAAAACGATTGGTCGAATCGTTACACTAGTTTAATTACCAACACAAATCAACATCTGTTCAGGGGATAAATAATAAAATAGACAAGCAAGGAAGCAAAAGAAAACAAAATAAATAGAAGGTAGTTCAAGAATGGTACATATATAGTCACACATAGCAAATAGTTCACATTTTGTACAAACACGTTCCTAATGTATTGGGGTACCTCTCTTTGCCGGAGGTAGGCCTACGTCGTAAGTATTAATGAAATATCCAAATTATTTGACATGTTCGAATTCAGAGCAAAATTGGTTTTCATTGATAACAAGTTTTGATGGATATGGGAATGAGGCTACAAAGTTTCTACTAAATGATACATGAGATAGAGGATAAATTGTCAAATGTTACAACACGACCCTTGGGGGTTTTACAAAGACTACATGAAGATGGGTTTATAAGATCACCCTTAGGGAATTTTAAAAGTACAAGGTGGAAACCAACTAGCAACTCAATTTTCTTCAGCTGAATCCTCTCCCAATCTTTCTTCATCTGTGTCTTCTTCAGTATCTTCTTCAAACTCTTCCTCGATGTCCTCTCCTTGATATTCAGGCTCTTCTTCCAGGTCCTCTTCTGGATCATCTTCGAACTCAATCTGTATATACTCCACTACATCATCGTCACCGTTTGGTAGTAACGACATATAGTCGACCAATCCTGGTACGACTTGCTGGTACATAGTGGGAGTGACGAGTTAATGGGGTAAGATCTCGGGATATACTTGCAGAGCTGCTCTTGAATCTTCAGATCCTGCTAACCCTTCTTGGCTAGGCCTAGCCAACTAGTATTCCTTAGAAATCCATACAAAGTATTTTGGAGTGCACCATGCGCTCTGTCCCATTCTCATTATGATCAAATGGCTCCATTTATCCTGGAGTCGTCTCACTCTTGGGATTGGGATCTGTCCATTGTAATCATCCTCGAACAAGGACATCCGGGACCATAAGTGTGCATCGTACTAGGCCAAATTATCTCAAAACTCTTAATGGTGCGTAGGGTTGAATCCCTTCTAGTCCCATCAGCTCAATAAAGTACTTCTCTGGTCCCCTCACGATAGTTCTACCACTTATCCAGGAGATTTTCCAATTAACAAAGTCACCAGTAAGGGGAGTCAAAAGATCGTGCAATTCTTCATGCCCATGGGGTGCTCACTAGTGCATTATCCGCTCTTTATGGCTCCAAATCATATTGTTGGTGCTGATGAAGTAGTCTATGATCGGCTCTCTCTGAAAGAAGTGCTCTGTTGCCCACACTTGTAGCAGTAGGTTGCAACCCTTGAAGAAGTCGCAGCCTCTGGAACACACTGACAAAGCCCTAAACAATTCTGCCAGCAACATTGAGATGAGGGTGACACTTAGGTTTCTCCGAAATGTGGCCAAAACCAAGGGTAGCACATTAACATTGATCCGTCCTTTTCGCTGCGGAAAAACCAAAAGTCTCAATAAGGTCAAGGGGCGAAGGCTCTCCCATGTCTCCCTATCACATAGAAATGCCTCGTGATGTAGATCATAACTCTTTAGATGCCCAAACCTATCGAAACATTGATCCAGACTTATCCATCCATCCTCGACATTCCTCAGGTTTTGGGTGTTCTTCAATCCTAATGCATATAGGGACCTGTGGCCCGGCATAATGACCGGCAATATGGGCTTTTGTCCAGCAAATGACATCTCTTTAAAGATTATAGTCTCTTCAAGTGTAGGTGTTAGCATACATGACAAATTTGAAGACTGCCTTGTCAGGATCCAAAAATTCGACCAGAACCTTGTAATCACCCTGTCAGCCCAGACGTTCATCAATGTGGTTAATGCTTCCAGGTGCATCCTAATTCCGTCTCAATGCACCAACTGGGTATTCTTCTATCATTGCTTCAATTTGTGGGGTGCTCCCATGACCATGCTAATGTCAGGGATGTTGCAGTTGATTTCCATGTAAAAGGAAGGAAGAAGGCTAGGTAAATGTGTTGCTCCGACTTCTTAGTGTCTTAATTTGGATTAATTCATTATTTCACAGAAAGCAAGTTGTTAGGTGCATAACCTGTTGACAATAGGGAGATTTTCCTATTTGTGAGTCAATGTCAAGGATCGACTCACATAGGGTGTATGTAGCATGACCTATATTTTGTAAGAGTAGAGTGTTTCCTAAATACATGGAGTGGGACTTAATAACTGCGAGACGACATGTTAGTTGACCTCACATGTCATTTTCTGAAACTAAAGAGCTTCTGAAAGAAGGTTCGGAAGGGTGAAAAGAAAATCCCCGCGTGACTTTTGGGTGACTGTGTACAACCAAGACTCGATAGGAAAGTGCAATAATAGTGTATAAAAATAATAATAGGTAATTATGATAAACTAGTGATAATATTGGTGATAAAGCAAGTAAACACATAGTTGCAAATTATGAAAACATTTAGACTAAGTCTGCTAATGTCAGAACCTAAGTGGGATATCCCCAGCAGAGTCGCCATATTGTTGCACCCTATTTTTCACAGGCCATAACAAAACACAACTTATGATTCGTGTGAGATTAATAAAAATAAAGAGTTGCCACCTAATATTTAAAGGTATATCGGGGTACCTATAAGTTGGATAAAGATTAATATCTTAATGGTCCGCTAAGCCAATGAGAATATAAGTAAGGGTCTAGGTTATCCTAAGGGGAAAGTATTAGGCAACCCTTAAAATCTACCCTAGGATAGTTCCTTAAACTTAGTCTAAACATGGGGAGTGCATTATTTATATTCTAATCTATCAGTGGCTTGAAGTTGTTAAGCGAGTCTACACAAAAACTTAATCGAAATGATTAGGTACTTAGGTGTTGGTCTTGTTTAATTTATTTTTGGAAAAATAGGTTGATGGCTTATTTGAACAAGAGAGTGTTTTATTAAGGACTATATTATAAATTATTTCCAAAATAATAAAAGTTGTTTATGATATAAAGTAGTAGTCAAAACTATGAGTTTGTGACAATACCTGACCCTAAGATTCATGTAAAAAATATATATACCTCATACATGTTAAAAGAAAACAGTTTGGGCCAGGATGTTGGACTTCCAAAATAACTTTATCTTTGTGACAATCGGGTTCAAGCCTATGTTCTTCCTGCGCGTCTTTCCTTCCAAAATATTCTTTTTCTAGTTTTTCCTAAGTGATCAAGTGAAAATCTTTTAAATGGTTACTTCACTTATCTTGATGCAATTCTGCAAATATCTCTAACAAAATTCATTAGAAAAAAACAAACGGGTGAAAACAGAACTTAATTGATAATCGGTTAACATATACTCAAGTTTTAAGGGTTGTTAATCTTGTGAAGTTAAAATTACCTTAATTGAGTTTGACTTTATCCTACATGACTAGTTACGTTAAAATTATTCCCTAACTAATCAGTCAAAACAAAGCAGATGAGCATATAATATCAGTGTCAGTTTTCATAAACACAAGTACACAAATGAACTAATAGGCGACAGTAGTGTAAAGTGAGGAGGCTAGACTCTTTGTAATGGGCTGATAAATCATCAGGCCCACTAATTTAAAATCAACAGCAGACATCGACAAGATCGTGAGAAGGATAGCAACAACCCAGTTTGTTCGAACATGGGCCAAAGTTCAAGGTGAACTCTGCTGGCCCAAGGTGCTTATGCAAAAGAAAGAGAGAAAATTCAATTAGTACTTGCACTTAAAAGTAAAAGCAGAAATGTAAAAATGAATGCATATTGGTAATCTTAAATGAACAAGGCAAGTTATAGTAATATTTATGATAACCCTCTAAAGATTAATCAAAGTCAATAACTATTGAACTATAGAGTAGATTACACCCCTTCACAAGGTTTCCCTTTGTCCCCTGAGAATTCACAAGGGTCTCAAGGTCCCGAGTAGTGCTTGTGTCAGGGAGGGATCCCTGTAGTGAGGTTAACTCCACATTAAATACCAATAGCTTATTCATCTTTGTTCCTCATCACAACTTATAAGCTTAACAGACAAATTGACCAACCAAACTCAATCACTCATCACAACTTGTAAGTTTCTACTTTAAACACAGGGAATTCAAAATAATGCCTCAGATAATGTCAACGGAATAGTATTTGAAACTGAAGAAATCATTTAAGCAAAAGACACAGAACAGGCAGATCCTCTCCAGGAAAAAGTATGACACTCAACTTCAAGCTCTATTATTTTCAACTAACCAATCATATAACTTCAGCCTAAAACAATGTTATCAAACATAATCATGGGATCTCAGGAGTTCTTCAAAGGCTCTTAAAGTCCAGAATATAACTAACAACCATTTGCATGTAGTGACACACATAATTCCTTTGAAGATCACTGTCCTTAAACACGACTGATCAATTGAAGTTTATACAAGGACAACTCATCATAAAATTCCCCCCTTATAGACATGCTTTCTTCATATGGAGATGATTTCAAGTTTGGAATACTAGACTAAGTTATCTAACTAAAAACTCAAGCAGAACATTGGACAAAGGTTTTAGAAAGAGGTTTCTTTCTCAATCAATAAACACACAACCATGCAGTTCATTCATTAAAATTCAATAGAGATATGGTATCTTATTAAGGCCAGACAAGTGTATCAAACAACACAACAATGACTTTTATCGCATAGACATGGCTTTCACACATAATGAATCTCAGTTACAAAGCTGGGAGCTAAACGAAACTTATGCCAAATTAGGACAGTCACTCAAGTGTTAGCAAACACATTCGTCAGAAAATGGTGGTTCATGCTCAAATCTCACAGGATGCTTAACAGTCAAAACCAATGATCTTTAGGCTTATACTTAGGTTCATAAGGAGTCATGCTAAACAGGGAACAAGAAAACTAATAAAATAGGATGAGGATGAACTTCGTCAAGTTGTTTAGAACCTAAAAAAGTAAGGTCTTATAGACATGGTATCTACTCACAACAATAAATAACTTCATGATGATAGAGGATAACATTTACAGCTAATACTAGTTGAGAAGCAAACACCTTGAATCAGCAAAGGTTTAATAAACATGCAAGATCAATGTTAAAGTCACGAGGTCTAACATGTTAAATAAATGAATTCTACAACATACATTTACAATAAAACTCAACTAATACAGGTCTGAAACACAACTGTTAGCATGTAATCATATGAGTTTTTAACCAATAAACATTATACTAGTCAAATATAAGAACTGTTACACTTATTAAGCATGCACATAAATTTGAACGTTAAAGTGAACAAAATGAAACATACTGACCTTCTCCATGGAAGAAAACCAAAGTATTAAACTGAGTCGTCAAAGAGTTATACCCAAATTAGCTCACACAACCAATTCGACCATAAAAAGAGAAAAGACTGAGTAAATAGAACTAGAGTTTCAATGCCTTTTCAGTTAATTCTCGTGTATTTACTGAGCTATTAATTCGTGATTATTCAAGGCATTTATGTCCGGTATTTAAAGCCAAAAATTTTCAATTTTGAATTTCAGATGAGAAATTGATGATAGCACTATGATGATGAAATCAAAACGAACAGAGGTGAAATCAGGAGAAAAAGGGGGAAGAAATATTACCCCTTCTTGAAGAATCTAGCCGTTGAAGGTTTGGCTTTTTAGACATAGCTTTTACCCAGAGGTCATCGCCTTTGACCTCCATATTTTGGAGGTCATCACTAAGATCAAAGATTCCCTCAAATTTGATTCAAATTGGAGGTGAATGCTAGGAATTAATGATGGTTCATACGAAAGAATATAGTGATGAAGGTGTATCGACCCGGCCGATTATTTTGAGAATTAGCATTCTGTTCGGTGGCTTAAGGTCTCTATTAGCTTTGTATTGTGTATTATGACTTGCGTGAGTGGCTGGATTTGGTTTTGGATGATTCAGAGTTGATTTGCAAGAATAATTCTTGTTTTATAAGCTTAAGTGGCAAAAGTTGACCGGAGTTTGACTTTTGTGTAGATGACTCCGGAATGATGTTTTGATGATTTCAATAGTTTTGCATAGTGATTTTGGACTTATGCGTATGCCAGATTTGAATTTGGAGATCCATAGATTTTTCTTAGCAAATATACTGCTAGGATCCAATGTTTACAACTTGTCCAAGGCCAAAACTAAAAGATGCAAAAATAAAGCTTGCTAAGCTATCAATGCTAACTATTACAATGTATAGAAAAGACAGTCTCCAACGTTTGGTGTTGTGTGTATCCACAAGCCAAGGGCAAAACTTCAATGTAGCACCTCTAATGCTTTCACCAGGCGCCAAGTTTTGCATTCCAAAGGACAAGGCAAATGTGAATCTCAAACGAACAACACCTACTACTGAGGCTGTCCAAGCATCCCATCATTTTGTGCGTGAAATGATTCTGAACTTGAGCATTCCACTCCTAATCTTCATTGTGTAGCAGATTGAGTTCACCATTTGAATGTGCAGAAGACTATAGCTAGTCTTACAACTACTATGTGATCTTTCATGTAGAGTAACACACAACCTGCTTGCATTAACAGTTCCATATAACATTCGATCACCACATTAATGAGCATGATAACATGCTAATACCACTGAAAAATAACCTTACACTCTACAAAATAAATATGTAATACAGTCAGTAACACTTTACAGTCAGAAATATGTTTATCAATTATGTGCTTCCCTTTTTGCAATCCTAACCCTAAGATTAGGAGTTTGAGACTTGTAAAGATAAATTAGTCTCCTCCCTGCACTTGGCAGTTCAAAGAAAGAATGAAACTGGATTGTACCTGCAAAAGAGATCCATAGGTTGATTTGTTGCATTTTGGTGAAAGTTGGAAAGCTGAAGATTTGAAAGGTTGAGAGGTTTTTACCGGGAGTTGACTTTATTGATATCGGGTTTGGATTGTGATTCTGGGAGTTGGAATAGCTCCGTTGTGTCATTTGGGACTTGCATGTAAAATTTGACATCATGCCGGGTTGTTTTGATATGATTCGGCGCGAGTTTCAGAAGTTGAAATTTCATAGTTCATTAAGCTTGAATTGAAGTACGATTCATGGTTTTGATGTTATGTTTTGGGATTTGAGGCCTAGAGTAGGTTCATGTAATGTTTTGGGACTTGTTGGTATGATTTGACGCGGTCCCGAGGGGCTTGAAAGTGTTTTGGATCATTGGTAGAGAGACTAGTTAAGTTAAGAAATTTGGAGTTTGACCATAGTCAATATCGGGTCAAGACGACCTCTTTTCAGTGTTTTGAGTGTGTGAGCAGGTCCGTAGCGTGTTTGATTGAAATGCATATATGGTTTGTGTCTGGGAGGTTCCAGATGAGTTTCAGGGTGGTTTTGGATCATTTTGGTGAAGTTCGGGATTGCTGGTGCTGGTACTTCGCAATTGCAAACTTTTTATTGCAATTGCGACTACTGCAATTGCAAACTTTTGGTCGCAATTGTGAACTTTGATCGCAATTGCAAACATGTGTTTGCAATTGCGAACTTTTGGTCGCAAATGCGACATCTGCAGCTGGGTTAAGAGTTGGAGTTTTGGGATTTTAGCTCATTCTTTCATATTTTGAACCCTAGACTTGCTAGATTTGTGTTATATTTTGGAATTTGTTGGTATGATTTGACGGGGTCCCGAGGGGCTTGTATGTATTTCGTTTCATTGGTTAAGAGACTAGTTAAGTTAAGAAATTTGGAGTTTGACCATAGTCAATATCGGGTCAAGACGACCTCTTTTCAGTATTTTGAGTGCGCACGAACAGGTCCGTAGCGTATTTTATGATTGAAATGCATATATGATTTGTGTCTGGGAGGTTCCGGATGAGTTTCGGGGTGCTTTTGGATCATTTCGGTGAAGTTCGGGATTGTTGGTGTTGGTACTTCGCAATTGCGAACTTTTGGTTGCAATTGCGACTACTTCATTTGTGAACTTTTGGTCGCGATTGCAAACTTTGGTTGCAATTGCAAATATCCGTAATTGCAAACTTTTGGTCACAAATGAGAACATCCTCAATTGCTAACTTTTGGTCGCAAATGCGACATCTGCAGCTTGTTAAGAGGTGGTATTTCGGGATTTTAGCTCATTCTTTCATATTTTGAACCCTAGACTAGGTAGGAGGCGATTCAGAGAGGATATTTTTATCTACAATCATTGGGTAAGTGATTTTGATCTATTTCCAACTATTTTACATGATTATATATGATATTTAACATCAAAATTATGAGAACCAATGGGAAATTTTGAGAAACTTTGTCTATGTTTCGAAAAATAAATATTTGGAATTTGAGATTAAAATTGGACTCGAATTTTGAAACAAAACACATATATAGACTCGTGGGGTTTTGGGTAGTCAGAATCTACCCTTGGACCCGAGTTTTGACCGGGCGGGCTAGGGGTTGAGTTTTGTTGACTTTTGAGAAATTGTGTAAAGATCATAGCTTTATTTATTGGAATTGATTTGTCTTGCATTATTTGATGTTATTAAGTCGATTTTGGTTAGATTTTAGCCAAACGGAGGTGAATTGTAAAGGAAAAGCTATTTTATAGTATTAATTAAGGGCTTTTGAGGTAAGTATCCTGCCTAACGTTGTGTGGGGGAACTACTCCATAGGAATTGGGCTGTTTTCACTATTTGAACTATGTGAAAGACGTATACACGAGGTGACTAGTGTGTACACGGCTTATATGTGAAAATTTGACCGTTTTAGATTCTTAGATTTCTTATGCACATTAAAATAAAGTTGCCTTATCATGTTATGTCCTCCATTGCTAAATTTACCCTTAGATGCCTTATTTGAAGTTGGCTGATTTATGTTCTACCTTTTGTTGCCAAATATACTCTTATATGCTTTAATTGGAGTTATTGTCTCTTTTATTACATGTTATCTCTTCCATTGCGATTTATCCTTACTTGAAATCATTGTTACATGTCTTTCTTATCGTTGAGTTATTCTAATTTGAAATCATTGTTACATGTTATTTATCATATTGTTGATTTATTCTTCTTTGATATTGTTTATACACATTATCTCTCTTACTTTTGAGTTATTCTTATTTGAAGCCATTATTACGTGTTATGTATTTCATTGTGAGCTCGTTCTTCCATTTTTTTATGCTTTTGTAATTCCTTTGTTGATTTACTTGCCGTACTCCGGGGTTATTATTGTTGTTGTTGTACTTAATGTTGTTGAGCCGAGGGCTATGTGTGGATGTGGTATTGAAATTATTTTTAAGGAAATGTAGTGGCATGTGGGCACATGTGGTGAGAGTTGTTATATTATTTATGTTTTTGGCATACACGGTATTGTTGAGAAGATTGTCGGGCTATTCACACGCGATTTATCCGTGCTATTATTATTATTATTATTGATATTTGAACATGCGGCATGACAAGGTGGTAATATTATTATGCACGTGCGGTGAGACAAGGCAGGCATTTACTTTATTGTTACGCATGTGGCGAGACAAGGGGAGCTATGTAGGGATGATTTATGATGACTCGTGATAGCTAGGGGGCATTGTTGTTGATAATATTTGTGAAGTGGTGTGCCTACTTTGTGTGATTGATGCATCTTATGTTTTGTTGTGTTGTTTCCTATGTACCATTCGTTGTCTCTGATCTTACTTGTTGACTCGAGTTGTGATAGAACACTTGCACAAGCATACACCATAGTTCGTCACTCATACAACTCCGAGAAGATGAACCTTGATGTTTATTGATCAATTACATGTATTATTGTATACATGCCTTCTGTGTGTGAGTTATACTATTGGTACGTGAGTTGTCCGTGCGGATATGAGATATTCCTGTTATTGGCACGTGAGTTGTCCCTGTGGTTATGAGATATTGTTACTGCTAGCATGTGAGTTGTTCGTGTGGATATGAGTATTGTCACTCTCTTAGCACCTGAGATGTCCGTGCAGATATGAGGCATTATGGTATTGGCACATGTGTTGTCCGTGCGATTGTGATTTATAATATGGGCACAAGATGCCAAGTGACTAGGGTTCGTAATTTGGGACCCGCAAATTGAGGTGATGAGGTGTGGTGCCTCGGGAAAGTTCATGTATAAATATTATGTGAAAGCGGTTGTTTATTTGGCTGCTACCTGTTTTTCCTTACTTGTTCTCACCAGACCTTGACTGTATTCAGCTTACTCTACAATGTTATTACCTGTTATTTTTTGTCGTTAACTGTTGCTTCTAGTTTTCTATTGCAAGTGTTGTTATCATTTTACCATGCTTATATTTATATTGATATTGTTCACTGTTAGTTTCACATTTATACTTGTACATGTTATAATTTCTAGTAGGTGTCTTGACTGCTCCTCTTCACTACTTCACCGAGGTTAGTCTTGATACTTACTGGGTACCACTGTGGTGTACTCATGCAACACTTTCTACATATTTTTATGCAGATCGAGGTACTTCGAGGCTTGTTGATCATTAGATAGATGATCAAGAATTATTGTGGAGACTTCAAGGTATACTTTCCGTCGTGTTCGCAGGCCTCGGAGTCACCTTCTGAAGTTAATTGTATAGTTTATTTCTATTCCGGAACAGTTGTAGTTAGAAACTTCCTAGTGAACTCAGTAGAGCTTATGACTTGTACTACCGATTTTGGGATATTGTATTGTACTTGGGATTGTTGGCTTATTATAGTAATTTCTGTTTCATGCTTATAGTTGTTTTTTGTTAAATTCTCTTATTAATCCAGTAAGTATTAGGCTTACCTAGTCTTAGAGACTAGGTGCCATCACGACATTCTGCAGAGGAAAACTGGGGTTGTGACAGAAGGATATATTGATTCTCCAGTAGGTGTGAGGATGAGGGTTTTGAGTTTTCATTTTAGGGGCAATGGTTTCAGAGGTGGATGTTTGGGTAGAGATAAGAGGAAGAGGGAATGTCAGCAGGATTCTCGGCTTGTGGGAGGAGTGAGAGACAGTTAGGAAGATGTAGCAGTGGTGTTGAAGTTGGTGTAGCGCCGTTTGGTGCTAGTTTCGAGCATGGTTCAGAGGGTGTGAGATGAGAGAGAAAGTGGGGGCGGCTGGTGTGTTGAGAGAATGATTAGGGTTTGGGGGGGGGGGGAGGGGAGGTAGGTGAGTCAAAGGGGTGAGAAGGATTTGAGCCATAAGATGGGTTTAATCGACGACTCAGGTAAATTTTGACAAAATAAAAGAAAAGGAAGATATGATAGATTTAATAGGGGCCATTGGATCAATGTTGATATGATGGTCGGGATTAAAACATGGTTGAACTAAAATTAAAAGAAAAACAAGGATTAATTTGGACCTGTGATGAACCTAATCAACGACCTCTAGTGAGTGTGTTTGTTCTGTGAGTGTGTTTGAGCTGCTGACATGGCATGGGGTGATTGGTGGAGGTGAGGTGGTGAGGATTGCCATGTAGGTGGGGAGCTGGGCTGATGGGTCGTCCTAGACCAGTCAGGTCATTGGGCTGCCTTCTTTGGGCTTCTTAGAGATGGTTTTTAGCTGGGATGTGGCTGCATACATAGTAATTCTTGAGGATTTAATACCCAATTGAAATTAATTTAATTAAATTTTCTTAAACCTAATTATACATAATAAAGTGTTATTAATAAATTTATCACATATATATATGTATTTATAAGTTGACTTTAAATTTTCAAGAGTGTTAATACTTTATAAACATATTAGAAATTACACGGATAGCCAAATAATTAATTGATTTTTGAAATAAAAAGGGTATGGAATTCTTCTTTACAAAATTAATTACCACTATATACATATATATATATATATATATATATATATATATATATATATATATATATATATATATATATATATATATATTAGAAGAATAGGTAATAGGTAATTTGAATAATTCGTTTAGAAATAATTTTATGATGTTATTGTTGATCAGGGAACATAGTAAATTAATTTGAAAGGGGAAGGCCAAAATTGGTCATCAACAATCTCTAACATGAAGAAAAGAGCGAGTGTAGTCATATAGGCCAAATAAATCATGAATCAAGATCAACACATAATCAAAACAAGGCATAAATATCTCAATTCTATCCTAGACATGATATAAACTTGGTAAGTATAAATACGCTCTCCGCCACGTATATACACCGCCCCCAATACCTTAAACACATCGTATTCAAGTCAAATCCTAGGGGTTTCCCTCTTAACAAGCTTAACCAATAGACTTATCTTGTCTAGGGCTAGCCTTAACTACAAATCACGTCAAAACCTCACTCTAGCCTTCCAATCATGCAAATCCAACCAAGAATCATCCGATAAAGTCAAACAATGCTATAGGAAGCAATCCCAAACCATAAAGTTTTAAACTTTGATGAATTCCCAGAATGTCAACAAAAGTCAACCCAGGTCCGCATGATCGAAATTCGAAACCAATACCAAAATCCGATGATCGATAACTCGCCGAGTCTAAATTTATAATTAGTTTCCAAATTTGGGTCCAAATCGATGGTCAAAACCCCAAATATCCTCTCAAAATCTCATGTTTTAGGCGCAAAAATCAATATAGATTCAGGAAATATAATCACAAATAAGAAGAAATCACTTGCTCTCTTGCCTTGTACGAAAATCTCCATGAAAAATCACCCCTCTCCAAGTTTAGGGCCCAAAATTTGAGAGAATGGGTAAAAATCACGAATATAACACTTATGTATTTTGCCCAGGAGTACCATTCACGAATTCAGCATAAGCCTCGCTTTCACGAAACACAAAATACTGCTACCCTGAAACATATATTACGCGATCGTGTTTGAGTCCCGCGATTGCGAAAGCCAACAAAATAATACATGCAAATGCGAACGCAATCCATGGCATGCGAACGCGATGACCGAACTTTCCACAACAACGCAAATGCGAAGCAGCTATGCAAATGCAAAGAACACGGCTCCAGTCCCTAAAAACACACATCGCGAACGCGACACCTGAAGTGCAAATGCAAGGCACAAATAACTAGCTAGCCAAAATCCTTCTCTGTGATCGCGAGCCTAGCTCCGTGATCGTGAAGCACTGCAAAACACCAGCAACTCCAAACTCAACCAAAATGGTCCGAAATCACCCTGGATCACACTCTAGCCCCTTGGGATCCCGTCTAATCATACCAACAAGTCCAAATAAAATATCCAAACTTATGCAAAGGCTTAAAACATTGCAAATAACTTCAAAATCACGAATCAAAGATCAAAATCATTCTCTTAACTTTTAAACATTTCAACTTTGTCTAACTCGTCCAAATCATACTTAGATATTCCGGATCACAATCAAACTTTGTACATAATTTCCAATTAATCAAATGAACCTATACAACGTCGCAAGACCACAATCCAAGTCCGATAACACAAAATTCAACTTCCGATCAAACTTATGGACTCTTCAATTCTTCAAATTCCCAACTTTTGATAAATAGAGCCAAAATCTTCTAGGAATATCCAAATTCAAATCCGAATGTATGCCCAAGTCCAAAATTACCATACGAGCCTATTGAAACCATCAAATCCTGATTCCAAGGTCATTTACTCAGAAGTTAAATCTTGGTCAGTTCTTCCAATTTAATGCTTCTAATTGAAAATCATTCTATCAAATCAATTCCAAACCTTGTGAACATCCAAATCAACCATATACGCAAGTTATAATACATCATATGAAGCTAAAAAATTCTAAAGGACAAAATGACTCGGGTCATTATATTCTCCCTCTCTTAAGCATATATTCATCCTCGAACGTGCCAAGAGTCGTTCCAAAGCCGTCAAATAACTGCATAAGTTTATCATACACATTTCCATGAGCGGTCACATGACACTTCAATCCATATAAGTCCACTGACATAATCCAATTGAAGATTCTTCCTTCAACCTTAGCTGACAATCCTTTTACAAAATTCCAACATCTAGAACTTCCTATGAAATCCGATTCTTGCATATATACACTGTATCAATCTTAACAAACTGTAGAAATCCATAAATATGTTCCCAATATATATCAACACGACATACCCCAAAGCTCATCTACTCATAGCAATATCTTTTGACCATAATAGTTGCTCAATATCAAACCTGATACCGGTAATATACCTCATATAAAATAGAATCTTGTTCCAAACCTTCAAAATACTGTTAATGATGAAAGAAACCTATAGAAACTCATAACCACACATCAGATCAACAAGTCGTGAAGTCTTCTCTCCCCACAAGAACTACTTCCTAATTATGAGCTAACTAATGACATTCTTCTTCCAAACATACCTTATCCAAATTCGATCGCACTAATTCTAGGTCCAGTAACCACGTCTCAACCAGTACAAACTGCCCGACCGATAGGCGACACTAAATGCCACCTAGAACTGCATACGATGTAGTCCGCACACCAAACAAGCAACAACTCAAAGGTAGCCAATAACAAAAAGAGAACCAAATAAGAGAACTTTCCAACAAGCCTGACAAATATAATCACAAAAACACAATGCTATGAATCCATACCACAAGGTAGAAACAAAACACATGGAGTACGCAACAGAAATCATATCCAATCATAATACTGTTGCTGCGTGAAACCTGATCCAATCATCATACCGCTCCACACAGAAATACTCATTGAGCCAAAAATCCTCATGCTCACCAAACATATGTGTATATCAACAACCAGCACGTGCCATGCAAACATAACCACCGGAAGATGAGCAATACGGATAAGCAAGCACAACTATGGTGCAATAAGCAAATCAACATCTCAAGAGACATCTTGCTCTTATATCAACATAAGGCCTAAACAGGACCAAAACATGCACGTGAATAAACAAGTCGTATCTCAACCCATCATAGCATAAGAGAGTAACTCATAAAATAGATCAGGGCCAGAATAACATCCATTCGGCCCGATGACACACCCATAGAAAAAGCTGTACTGAGTAAGCATATCCGATCCAGTATAGAATACCCATTCTCATTAGGCCTACCAATAAGGCCCCAAATCGATTCAGATCATCCCAAAATGAGTAAATAAACTCCCATATTCCATAGTGATAATCAATGACACATACAACCATCTAGTGCTTAATACACTTTCACAGTCCACAACCACCAGAATAATTTGCCTCCACAATGATCAAATCTCTAAAGCTCTAGAATACAAAATCTTCATACCTAATGTCAATCTCTACCACTTAAACGACCGATACAACATACATATACAATCGCCTCATGAGAATACTCGCATAAACCATACTCACCAAGTAGCAAAATCTGAACATCCATGATTACCAACCACACGATCTCTGTAGTACTAGTCTAGTATCCGCAAATCAAAACATAATGCGCCTTCCACAATGCACACTCTACCCAATGATGTAAGATAATGCTAGCATTCTCTTAAACATCTGAAATTCCCCATGATGTCTCGAACTCATGACATTTCTTTCAAAACTAAACCGCAACCTTGTCCATTCAATCTCAATCCCACACGATGTATCGCATTTATCATACCACAACATAACCAAGCCATCAGAATTAAATCCCTCTAAATCGACCAAGTTACGCTGATTTCTAAACCCGAAAGGTATCGCCATAAAACATCTATGAAGCCCTATATACCAAAGGAACTGATCATCTTCATTACTATGCTGATCCAAGCCATACTACTAAATGGACCCAACTTTATTACTCATGATCTTGCTTTACGGAAACACTTCTATTTCCCACTAGGCAATAGACCTCAATAAAACTTATCCCAAGTGATCCCAACATGAAATCTCGTCGCCCTAAGACTCGTACGCCACTTTATTCCCTCTTCTAGACCCAATAGTACCTCAAACTGAAATACTTGCTCTGAAGAGGTCTTCTATGAATCTGAAATTGCTTTTTCCATCTCTCAAACACAACCTCACAAAACCGATAATGTTTCAGAAATACCGCAAGTCTTTTCCATGATCCAACATCAATCTCAACTCCTTAGCCACACAATGAATCTGAACATCCTTAGGTACCACATCTTAAATCTTGATCCTACTAAAATAGTCGTCGAGAGTCCCCCATTCAGTCCTAGTCCCAAATACATAGCCAAACGTGCTGAACAATTAGTTTTCGATAGCACATGACTACTCCAAAAGAACAACCGATCTAATCCTTTCCCCCTTTACATACCACATCCACCAAGGACTATCCAACATGAGCCATTCCACAACCTACATATAACAACCAGGAAAAGTATAATGCTTCCAGCAAATTCCTTGGCCGAATAAATCCATAAGTCATCCTTCTTAAACCATAACTACTCCACAAGTGACCAGGTGACTCAATCGTCATTGGTAGACTCCTCCACTTGGCTTAAGCCATAAACACATAACCCAAAAACTCAATAAGATCATTCCTATTAGTTACCATGACCTTACACTATTACTCAGTTGAATTTCTAATAAGCTCATGTTACACTATCCATAACACATCCCAAATTATTAGCCCAATTGCATACTCAACCTCATAATATATCGTACAACCTCTAGTCTTCTCACAAAAGATATACCATTTGTGTAGCCTCAAATCCTTCTATGACCTTCCAATGATTACCACCACTATGTAACCAATAAATTGTCCCGAGTCCAGACTCGTACACAGGCCGCAAGAATCTGTTTCATTTCATCAATGAACAACCGAAGATCCATCAATACATCCAAAACTGAAGATAGTACACAAAGATGATAATCAAGTATTTACATTCCTTTTTGTAGCTCACGCAAACCCTTCTTGTCAAATTTAAACCCTTCAAAATGTAGGTAGTCGTCACCAAAATGAAATGCACAAACTTAGTCATTTGTCCACAATGACCCAAATAGAACCAATCTGCCTCAAAGCCTATGTCAACCCTGCCCAAAGATCCATAACGATATGCCCCCACTTCTACGAAGGTATAGTCACATTCCAAAGTAAGCCACTCTGTCTCTGATGCTCATTCTCGACCTGCTGGCATTCAAATACCATGAGACATGCCTGATGATGTCCTTCTTCATCCTCCGCCACCCATAATGATGCCTTAAATCAAGATAGGTCTTTGTATCATCTGTATGAACAAAGTACCACAAACTACAAACCTCCTCAAGGATCATCTCCATCGAACCATCAATACTAGAAACACAAATCCAACCTTGACGTCACAACATACCGTCACACTAAGGACCACCTCTTTAGCACCACCATCTACACCATGTCCCCAAGGATAAGCAAATTTATATCATCATATTAACAAGCTTTGATGCGCTCAAACAAAGACAACCACTCAACCATACAATAAGAACTCTACTATGCTTAGAAATGCCCAATCTCACTATTGTATAAATCAAGGCCGGAACATTTATAGCCCAAATGCCTCTCCTCTTCTGAAACAAATGCCAACTCCAAATCATGAAATAGTTCTCCTCACAGGGCTTCAGCTGACGTGACATGTAAGCAATCACCCTACTACACTGCACTAACACTGCACCGCAACCAACACGTTAAGCATCACAATATGTTGTACGATGCCCCGAACCCATGTGTAACATCAACATTGAGGCGGATATAGATGGAAACCTCTCCACAAAGTGATCATAGTAGCCAGCCCTCAATACAGGGAAAAACATCCCACACCACAGGTGCAACATCACTATAAATCGCCTGATCTCAACTGATATCGAGTGCTCAATATCGGTATGAACAAGTAGGAGGGAAATGAAGATATAGGCTGCAAGTCGAGATAAGGTTCCACGATAAGGAATCAAGAAAGGGAAATTTCCTAACATACCGTAGCCTCTTGGAGATAAGTACAAATATCTCCGTATTGATCCACAAGACTCTACTAGACCTGCTCGTGACTCGTGAGACCCTTATAACCTAGAGCTCTGATACCATCTTGTCCAACCCAAAATCCCAACCTAGGATGTGATGGAGCCTAGTCGTACTTGCTAAGAAAGGCAACTCACAATCATAAAGATATAGTCTAAATTCCTTTAATTAACTGAATAATATTATAAATAAAGATAGTAATAATCTCAAAATAGTATAATATCTGATACAAATATAGCATGGTCTGAACACGACCAAAAACAGTAAAACCCCTAAGAACTAGGTGACACACGTACACGAGCAACTACTGAATAAGTACAAGTCTGAAAACATAATCCAAAATTGTTTGTGAGAAAGAAAATAGACAGAAGATAAAATAAGGACAAGGAATCTGGAATTGCAATATGAGGTGTAGCTCGTCCTAGGTCTCTGAGAAATCACCTAGGCTCAACAAGAGACTCTTTTAGAATCCACCCGAGGATCTACACAAAAATATGTGCATAAGAGTAGTATGAGTACATTATAGTCACTACCCAGTAAGTATGAAGTCTAACCTCGAAGAAGTAGTGGAGAGGCTATTGGCATCAAGATGCCTACAATACAGATATAAATAACAGTGCCTAGAACTAAAACAACAAATATCCTATGAACAAAAGGTATCAAAGATATAAAGACAGTCCAAAGATAGAAAGCTGTAATGACCCGATAGGTTGTTTGAGTACTAGTTCTAATATCTATGTTCTGAGACCTCCCATAACTTCATTTAATGTTTATTGATTTACGTGAATGGTCTGAGTCACTTTTCGGAAGGCTTTTGTGTGAAAATTTGAAAAAAAATATGATTTTTGACTTAAAATGAGGCTAGAGTTGACCACAGTCAACATTTTAGGTAAACGACCTTGAATTGGTATTTTGACGATTCCGGTAGGTTCGTACAATATTTTTAGACTTGCACGCACGTTTGGTTGGAGTTCGGCATGACCCGAACATGTTTCAGCACATTATATGTGAATTTATGAAATTTGAGTTTAAGTTGAAAATCTTGCGTTTTGATGATTGATTCTTGTTATTTGATGGTATTTTTATGATTTGAGGTAGAAAGTAAGTTTGTATAATGTTATTATACTAGTGTGCATATTTGGTTTGGAGCCCGAGGGGCTCGGGTGAGTATCAGATGAGTTTGGTTGGTTTTAGGATTGGTAGTGCAAACTGATGGTGCTTTAGGTCTGCAGATCTCGCATTTGCAAGATCTGGCTCGCCTTTGCGAGATTTGGCTCGCATTTGCAAGCTCGCTTTTGCGTTCAAATGATCGTATTTGCGATAACGGGTTGGTGGGCTGGTACTTTGCTTTTGCGAATATCTGATCGCATTTGCGGACACTAGGTGTTTGCATTTGCGACCTTTGAGCCACTTTTGCGACTTGGAGCTGGGGGCTAGAATCTTCGCAAATATGAATCTTAGCTTGCATTTGCAATGAGGGGACTCCTTGCATTTGCAATGAGAGGACTCCTTGCATTTGCGAGACTTTTGACGCATTTGCGACATTTGGTGATCTGATGCACTGATTGCATTTGTGATCAGTGTCTCATATTTGCGAACAAGCGTTCGCAAATGCGACGTCTACAGTTGGGTAAAAGAGGATAAATCGGGACTTAGCTCATTTTACACCATTTCTCAACCCCAAACACACTAGAGGTGATTTTTGAAGAACCTTTTCTTTCCAATTTATTGGTAAGCAACTCTAATTAATTTTCTTTCAATTCCCGATTACTTTTTATGAGTTTTTAACATCAAATCTATGAATTTCATGGTGGAAATTAGGGATTTTGGGTAAAATTCAGGGATTTTGTAAAATTAAGATTTAGACATCAAATTGAGGTCAAATTTTGTAACAACTCACATAACTGGGCTCTGGGGTGATTGGATAATCCGGTTTTAGTCCGAATCTCGAATTTCGACCAAATAGGCCCGAGTTGACTTTTTAAAAAATGATCAAAATTGAACCCTTTTCATTCGTGGGTAGTTTCTAAAGATTATTTTGAAATGTTCGATCAATAAATGGTTAGATTCGGTTGGTTTGGATGCTTTTTCGAAAGGCAAGGCCATGGTTGATTGATTGATTTGGTTGCGAAGTGAGGTAAGTGTCGTATTTAACTTTGACTTGAGGGAATTAGAACTTGTTGGTCTATTTACTATGTGAATTATGTATGGGGACAGTGTGTCCTGTGGCATGACATCTTCAAACTCCTTTAGCAGCTCCTTCACGGGTGTAGGAATGGGACCCGATGAATGTTCAATATCTTCAATACAGAGGGTAGCCAGGAATGTAGGTTGTCTTTTGACACCATTCTTCAACTTCAAGGTCGAGATGTTCTCTACGGCCATCTTTATGGTTGTTCATAGGATAATGCAGGGTTTGGCCCCGTTTGCTCCCATAATCAATAGCATGTCTGCATAAGGTACAAGAATGGAGGGGTTTATGCATTTCCAGCTAAACCGGAGGCAGAGTCATCTGATGCGGTCATCATAGGTATTGTTCTAGTTTTCCATAAAGATGCATTAGTTTATTTGATTCGGGCTCTACTTATTCCTATGTATCATCCTATTTTGATTCATATATGGACATGTCTTGTGATTCTTTGAGTACTCATGTTTATGTATCTATGCATGTCGGAGATTCTATTATAGTAGATCATGTCTACCGTTCGTGTGTAGTCTCTATCGGGAGTTTTTAGACTACGGTAGATCTTCTGTTACTGAGCATGGTGAACTTTGATGTATTTTAGGCATGGATTGGCTGTCACTGTATCATGCTATCTTAGATTGTAACGCCAAAACTGTGACATTACCTATGCCAGGGTTTCTTTGATTGGAGTGGAGAGGAACTCTTTGTCACTCCACTAGTAGGGTCATTTCTTATGTGAAGGCTCGACGTATGATCGAGAAGGGGTGTCTAGCGTATTTGGCCTATATCCATGACCCCAGTATGGAGGTTCTTTACATGGATTCGGTACCAGTTCTGCGCGAGTTCCCAGAGGTATTTCCTACAGATTTGCCGGTGAGGCCACTCGACAGAGATATCAACTTTTGCATTGACTTGGCTCCGGGCACTTAGCCCATTTCTACCCCACCATACCGTATGGCCCTAGTTGAGTTGAAAGAATTGAAGGAGTAGTTACAGGATTTAATTGATAAGGGATTCATTAGACCTAGTGTCTATACTTGGGGTGCACCGATGTTGTTTGTGAAGAATAAGGTGGAACGATGAGGATGTGTATAAATTATGCCACGCCCCAACCTCGAGGAGCGTGACCGGCGCTCAACCAAGATTACCCAGTCAAGAAAGTCTGCTAGATACTTTCTACCCGACCTTGCCCATGAATAGAGTGGAGATGTACTCCATTAATTAAACATCAAAAGGATTTCATAAACAACACTCATTTCATTACCATTAGCAACTTTATTTATAAATTCCAAAGTATTACATGTTTATAGACATAATGAAAAACATGTTTGCCAAATACCAACACTTCTAGTTCAATTCCCAAAATCAAACACCACCCACAACCTGTGTACGGAGCCTCTAAGTATAACAAAAAAGAATAATGGAAGTGCCGACGCTCAAAATACAACGTCAAATGACACAAGGCCCAGAACAGAGTAAGGTTCACCAAAATCTACTGAATAGAGAGTGACTGCTAACGAGGACCAAAACCGCCCGCTGACGAACCACCTGCATCCATTAAAGATGCAGCACCCCCGACAAAAGGGACGTTAGTATATATGAAATAGTACTAGTATGAAAACCAAAACACCTATTCAAGGACTTGGAAATACAACATGGATATGATGAATCATGGTAACAAATAAAGAGCTTAGATAGCCGTCAAAGTCAAAGCAAAATTTATCAAGAGCTTCCAACAACATTTGTAAATTTTAAGTCGGGGATCCTCTATAACCAGGTTACACAAAGTGGCCCTGCCGCCTCACCCCAATGGATGTGGGTGGAGGTGCAACCACAATACCATAACTCTACACAAAGCAGCCCTACCGCCTCACCCCAATGTACGCGGGTGGAGGTATAATCATAATACCACAACTCTAAAAAAGAAAGCGGCCCCTCCGCCTCACCCCAATGTATGCAGGTGGAGGTGTAACGATAATACCATAACTCTACACAAAGCGGCCCTGCCGCCTTACCACAATGTATGCGGGTGGAGATGTAATCACAATACCACAACTCTACACAAAGAGGCCCTGCAGCCTCACCCCAATGTATGCGGGTGGAGGTGTAATCATAATACCATAACTCTACACAAAGTGGACCTTAATAATACTATGACGTTCCACCACACTAAACAACTTCAATCTACAACAATGCAACACAATTGCACCAATATTAGCAAGATTTATATACTTCAAGTCATGTAGACTTTTTATCAAACATCTAATGTACATATCCTTCAACAACCTCCTTTAACGGAATCTCTTCACCTAAAAACCACCTTCCACACCAATGATTTACCTCAAAATCGTATATAGGCCATCCACAACGTCCATTAGCACATGCACACCCAACAATTCACTCCAAACCATCAATCTCATCAATTAAATCATTTTACAATCTCTACAACTCCAACACAACCTAGGTTAGGCACTTGTGGCTTCCAATCACCATCCCATAAGTCCTAACACATATTTCATAAATAAATAATCACCATGAATTAGTTAGAGATGGTGTACATACCTCTTGTAGTGAGACTCTTGAAAATCCCAACTTGTAGTGTTCTTGACCAATCTGGGGATTTGAATGGAAATCTATGGATTTTCAAGATTAATCCTAGTTAATATAAGTGTTTAGGAGTAGTAATCAACTCAAAATTACTCCAAAAACATTACCTTGGTTCATGGGAGGGAAGTGTTGGAGGAATTCCACTTGATATGCAAGCCCTAGCTCAAAGAAATGACTTAGCCCCTCTCTCTACCCGGCCTTAGGGGTATTTATAGGACTTCTACATGCGCGGCCATGCACCTGGGCAAGTGACCGTGTATCTGGCCACGCACACGAGGCAGAACCCCCTTATATGCGCGGCCGCGCATCTGGGTGCGCATATGGCATATGTCTGGTAAAATGGCCATAACTTTCTGTATACAAATACAATGACAAATGGTTTGATGCGTTGGAAACTAGAGTGAAAGGGCTTTAATTTGATAGGTATATCACCACCTAAGTCATTATATTTTAGGAGTGGCATTTGTTTGAAGCCGGACCCGATGCTAATTAAGACATCCTTTTCACTTAATATATCCTACTTGTTCCACACAAATTCTTGCCATTTACAAAACTCATTAGTACGTTCCAACACAACTTAAACATATATTTTCATTTCAAAATGGTGTGGCTCTATCCCATAGGTCTCCTTTTATACTCGAATACGTTATTCCCAAATACCGTTGACGCACTTTAAAATCTTAAGTCATTAGAAAATTTTTATGGGGCCTTACATTCTCCCCCGCTTAGGATCATTCGTCCTCGAATGAAGGTCCGCCATAGACACCCACTGTGACTTAAATCTTTATCCACACACCAAAAGCTCTAAAATTTGGCTAACTCCCCAAATTTCCAGAAAGTTCGGTAGAGTTTCCCCCTGTAATTGGGCCTATCCACCTGCTAAAAAATCACCAAAACTACCCTAACAACACATCCACAACCCGGCAAAGCATCACAATATAAATCAACAATACTACATTATAGGCACTATATTATCAAAATTGATATCTTGGCATGAACTGTGTATATTTTAAGTCATAACACATATAATGTACCTTTGAAACCACAACCATTTGGATATGGAAACAAGTGAGAATATCTTCTTTCCACAATACTCTCGGCCTTCAAGGTGACCTCCTCGACTCACAGACTTTACCGTAGCACTTTCATGGAGGCAATCTCAACTTCCGGACTTATCTAACAAGGATGACAATTAGGTACCTTTCATAAACCAATTACCCATTAACTTTGCCTTCCATAGCTTTTACCGAAAAGATAGACAAACAATTCCCAACTACCCTTTCGGGCATAGACACATGAAACACCGGTGAAGGGGGGGGACATCATACGCGTAGCTCGGTCTATTTTACTCAAGATTCCATAAAGCCCAATGTGTACTACACCTACTTTACCTTTATTAACAATTCATATAATATCTTCATGATAAAAATCTTGAGAATTACCCATTCACTTCCTTCCACTCCAAATCTCTACGTCGAATACCAAAACTAAACCTTTGGTGACTTTCAACAATTATTATACGATGTGCTAGAATGAATATGACTATAGAGTTCCTACCCAATAAGTTCAATCATGGACGATGTTTCTTCTTTGACATGTTTGAACCTACAACTCTCAATAGATTTACTACAAATAGGAACAACGAGGTTCAAGATAGGGCTGAAATTGTTTAAGAATCCATCAATGTAATGAGAAGGGAATTTCAGAAGGTTATATCCTAAGAGACATGAAGGTTACTATCAATAGCACTAACATGGTTAACCATTGTAATAACATCATCGATAGAATGGTTCCAATGGGTAATATGATGCTCCAAGGAGAAAGAAAAATAACTCCTATCCACCCAGGGATGTGGAATATTAAGGATAGTGAACTCTCTGCGCATGACAATGACATAGTAAATGATTCTAGAAGCTGAGTGTTTAAAGATAACGGAACCCAGAGAGACACTATAAAATGATCATGGAAGGTTTGTAGATATTCATAATGAGTTCTCCATGGATTTTATGACTTGAAAAGTACCCAAATGCGAATGAAAGATAGGAAAACATGAGAAGCAGACGTGATGCTATGATAACCCCCAAAGGTGCATTTGGTCTTTACGGAGAGCCTATTAGGGGTCCTTGTGAGAAAGGAAGTGTTACAACAACATATGGAAGGGTGCGATCTCTCATGGTTATCCAACAGATGTCAGGAAACTAGCACAATGAATTCACTAACTAAGGAACACAGTCAATATGTGTTTAGAGGTATAAATAGAAAATGAACATTTTTTATGAGTTGGACATGTTTCTTCTATATTAACTCCCAAACTTCAATACAAGGCCACATCATGAGCAACTACAATACTAGAACAAAGTGAGCTACTTAATGCAGAATGTCCTCTGTGGACATGAAAGTTATACTACGATGAGCTAACACAAGATCTTCCTATGACAGATGGGTGAGGATCTCAAATTTCAGAGAGACTTTACGCATACAAGTGACCATCTCGATTGACATGTACACATATGATAGGTGCTGATACATGCTCTTATGCTACTAGACAGTAAAAAGGGTCTCTGTCAATGTTCACAAAGGGAGTAAAGTGATTCCTTAAATCCTATGAGCCACATACACAGGAGAGGGAGAGAGAGGCTTAAGAAAGATCTCAACACTAGGTTGTCTTACATTAGATTTGATACCACGTAGTTAAACATTGTGATGGTGCATGCATAAGCACAAGTGAGCAGATGTTATCCATTTAAATCAGAAGGTTCTATAAGAAATTCATCAGGTATAGTACTTTGTTGAAAATTTGGGTAAACAAGTGGAAAGTATTAACCTAGGGTTATAACTCATTTCAAGGAAATCATTATAGAACTCAATTACTCAAGAGGTCAGAAGTAAGAGAATTGTGATAAAGAGGCTTCACAAATATTGTGCCTCGTACAAAGAGTAGATACATGCAATGTTTTGTGAATCAGATTCTTGTTAAGACCAAAGCTATGCAGGCTCTCAATATAGATGTACATATACAACAAGGAAAAGTATGTGGTGTTCAGAATGATGTACTAAGGAGTGACTTACTTGGTAACTTTAGATTGACAGGTCAGTACCTTAACTGATGCCCCTCGACTCCATATCCATTACATACATTGGTACCATAGTGACATACCCCCGAATGATATCTCCTACAGTTCACGCAATGGGGATGAGGTCCGTTAAACTGACTCGCCCCACTAACTTGACCTTTACCGTGTTTGCATACTCCATAAGCATCCCCCTTATCCTTCCTCCACGCCTTCACAACGGGAGTAACAATATCTGTACCAAATTGCTGTGTGGGCCATTGGAATTGCTTAAGCCTTCCACCCCTAACACATTCCTCAGCATACTCACAACACGACACCAAATGTACCTTCTCACATATCGGACAGATCGAGATAGGTGTACCCAACCTAGTGCATTTGTTCTTCTTGTGCCCCCTCTTTCCACAACCAAAACATATTTCAAGAGTCATCCAACATCTCCCCAAGTGATGCTTTTTTGCAAATTAAACAATCCGGTTCATTAGTACCAACAACCCTCTTTCGTTTCTTAGGTGCTCTCACCACATGATCCGGTGGAGCGGTGACATTGATAGGAAGATAGACACTTACCTTAGCAACAAGTTCTTCCAATCCCTCCACGACTTGACACATTCTCCTAACAAACTCTCGTGCAATCTCCCCCAAATTCAATGGCAGGGTCATTCCCTCATCGCTACTTCGAATTCGTAGAATATTCATCTAGAAAATGAGAGATGACGAGAAACTTAGCTTCCTATCTTGAGCTCTATCGCATGATCTGGAGTATCAAAGAAGGGTGAAATTTTGAAATATCGAAGTAGCCTCCTCATTATAGATGCAGTCGACAACGCACCGATAAGAAGGACTCTACTAGACACGGCTCCGAGACATCCTAGCTTTAAAGCCTTAGGCTCTAATACCAAGTTTGTCATGCCCCGACCTCAGGGAGAGTGATCGACGCTCAACCAAGATAACCCAGTCAAGCAAGCATACTAGATACTTTCTACCCGGCCTTGCCCATGAATAGAGTGGAGATGTACTCTATTAATTAAACATCGAAAGGATTTCATAAACAACACCCATTTCATTACCATTAGCAACTTCATTTATAATTTCCAAAGTATCATAAGTTTATAGACATAATGAAAAACATGTTTGCCAAATACCAACACTTATAGTTCAATTCCCAAAATCAAACAACACCCACAACATGTATACAGAGCCTCTAAGTATAACAGAAGAGAAGAATGAAAGTGCCAGCGACAAGGCCCCGACTATACCTCAAGGCTCAAAATACAACGTCAAATGACACAAGGCCCGGAACAGAGTAGGGCTCACCAAAACCTACTGAATAGAGAGTGACTGCTAACGAGGACCAAAACCGCCCGCTGATGAACCACCTGCATCCATTGAAGATGCAACGCCCCCCGCAAAAGGGATGTTAGTACATGTGAGTACTAGTAAGAAAACCAAAACACCTATTCAAGGACTTGGAAATACGGCATGGATATGATAAATTATGGTAACAAATAAAGGGCTTAGATAGACATTAAAGTCAAAGCAAATTTATCAAGAGCTTCCAACAACATTTATAAATTTTAAGTCGGGGATCCTCTGTAACCACCTTTACACAAAGCGGCCCTGCCGCCTCACCCCAATGTATGCGGGTGGAGGTGCAACCATAATACCATAACTCTACACAAAACAACCCTACCGCCTCACCCCATTATATGCGGGTGAAGGTGTAATCACAATATCATAACTCTACACAAAGCGGCCCTCCCGCCTCACCCCAATGTATGTGGGTGGAGGTGTAACCACAATACCATAACCCTTCACAAAGAGGCCCTGCCTCCTCACTCCAATGTATGCGAGTAGAGGTGTAATCATAATACCACATCTCTACACAAAGGGGCCCTGCCACCTTACCCCAATGTATGCGGGTAGAGGTATAATCACAATTCCACAATTCTACACAAAGCGGCCCTTAATAATACTACGACATTTTACCACACTAAACAACTTCAATCTACAATAATGCAACACAATTGGACCAATATTAGCAAGATTTGTATACTTTAAGTCATTTAGACTTTTTATCAAACATCTAATGTACATATCTTTCTACAACCTCCTTCAACGGAATCTATTCACCTAACAACCACCATCCATACTAATGATTCACCTCACAATCGTCTCTAGGCCATCCACAACTTCCATTAGCACATGCATGCCCAACAATTCACTCCCAAACCATCAATCTCATCAATTAAATCATTTTACAATCTCTACAACACCAACACAACCTAGGTAAGGCACTTGTGGCTTCCAATTACCATCCCATAAGTCCTAACACATATTTCATACATAAATAATTACCATGAATTAGTTAGATATGGTGGACATACCTCTTGTAGTGAGACTCTTGAAAATCTAAACTTGTAGCGTTCTTGACCAATTTGGGGATTTGAATGGAAATCTATGGATCTTCAAGTTTAATCCTAGTTAATATAAGTGTTTAGGAGTAGTAATCAACCCAAAATTACTCCAAAAACATTACCTTGGTTCATGTGAGGGAAGTGTTGGACGAATTCCCCTTGATATGCAAGACCTAGCTCAAAGAAATGACGTAGCCCCTATCTCTACCCGGCCTTGGAGGTATTTATAGGGCTCATACATGAGCGGCCGCGCACCTGGGCAAGTTACTGCATATTTGGCGTGCGCACACAAGGCAGATTCCCCCCTATATGCACGGCCACGCATCTGGGAGCACATATGGCATAGGACTAGTAAAATGGCCATAACCTTCTATATACATATCCAAATGACAAACGTTTTGATGCGTTGAAAACTAGACTCACAGGGCCTTAATTCGATAGGTATATCGCCACCTAAGAATTTATATTTTGGGAGTGGAATTTGTTTGAAGTCATGTCCGATGCTAGTTGAGACATCCTTTTCACTTAATGTATCCAACTTGTTCCACTCAAATATTTGCCATTCACAAAACTCCTTAGTACGTTCCAACACACCCTAAACATACATTTTCATTTCAAAATGATGTGGCTCTATCCCATAGGTCTTCTTTAATACTCGAATACATTAT
The DNA here is from genome assembly GCF_000390325.3 of Nicotiana tomentosiformis. NCBI lineage: Eukaryota > Viridiplantae > Streptophyta > Magnoliopsida > Solanales > Solanaceae > Nicotiana > Nicotiana tomentosiformis. The sequence continues at coordinate 122,081,231 of NC_090812.1, forward strand.
TCCCAAATACCGTTGATGCACTTTAAAATCTTAAGTCATTAGGAAATATTTACGGGGCCTTATAGATTATCGGTAGTTAAACAATGTTACTATCAAGAACAAGTATGCGTTGCCGAGGATTGATGACTTATTTGATCCGCTTCAGGGTGCTAAGGTATTTTCCAAGATCACTATCAGTTGAAGATTAGGGCATCAGATGTCCCTAAGAAAGCTTTTCGGACTTGATATGTTCACTATGAGTTTCTGGTGTTGTCATTTGGCTCGACTAATGCGCCATCGGCCTTTATGGATTTGCTGAACCGGGTGTTCAAGCCCTATCTAGATTCCTTTATGATTTTCTTCTTTGATGATATTTTGGCTTACTCCCGCAGTAGAGAGGAGCATGAGCAGAATCTCTGGATCGTACTTCAAACTTTGAGGTATCGTCAGTTATATGCCAAGTTTTTAAAGTGTAAGTTATGGTTGGACTCGGTTGCCCTTTTGGGACATATTGTAACTTCCGAGGGCATTAAGGTGGATCCTAAGAAGATTGAGGCAGTTTAGAACTAGACTATACCTACTTTAGCTACAGAGATTCGAATCTTTTTAGGTTTTGCGGGTTATTATCGTCGGTTCCTGGCGGGGTTTTCATCTATCTCAGCCCCATTGACTAAGTTAACCCAGGAGGGTGCTCTTTTCAGATGGTTCGACAAGTGTGAGGCGAGCTTTCAGAAGCTCAAGACTGCACTGACTACAGCCGAATGTTGGTGTTGCCTACACGTTTGGGATCTTATATTGGTTATTATGATATATCGCCCATTGGGCTTGATGTGGTGTTGATGCAGAATAGTTGGGTGATTGCCTATGCGTCTCGGTAGTTACAGGTTCATGAGAAGAATTATCCTGTGTGTGATTTAGAGTTGGCAGCCATTGTTCATACATTGAAGATTTGGAGGCATTAGCTATACCATGTTCCATGTGAGGTCTACACCGACCATCGAAGTCTCCAGCACATGTTCAAACAGAAAGACCTTAATTTGCAGCGTTGGAGATGGCTAGAGTTGCTGAAAGACTATGATATCACCATATTATATCACCCGAGGAAGGCCAATGTAGTGGCCGATGCATTAAGCAGGAATGCTAAGAGCATGAGAAATTTGCCAAATATACCGGCAGTGGAGAGGACACTAGCCGTGGATGTTCAGGCTTTAGCCAATTGATTTGTGAGACTGGATGTTTCAAAACCTAGCTGGGTTCTTACTTGTGTTATGGCAGAGTCATCCTTGTTGGATAATATTAAGACTCGCCAGTTTGATGATCCTCACTTGTTAGTGTTGAATGATACGGTGCAGCGGGGTGGTGCTAAGGAGGTTGTGATTGGTGATAATGGGGTTATGTGCCTTTAGGGCCTGATTTGTGTTCTGAATATTGATGAGTTAAGAGAGTTGATCCTTGAGGAGGCTCACAGTTCATGATATTCTATTCACCCAGGTGTCACAAAGATGTACAGTGACTTGAAACAACACTATTGGTCGCGGAGAATGAAGAAAGATATTGTTTCTTATGTCTCTCGGTGTTTGAATTGTCAATAGGTGAAGTATGAGCATCAGAAATCGGGTAGGTTAATTCAGATATTGGAGATACTAGAGTGGATGTGGGAGCGCATCACTATGGATTTTGTGTTAGGCTTACCACAGACCTTGAGGAAATATGACGTAGTCTGGGTTATTATGGACCAGTTGAATAAGTTTGCACACTTTTTTCTGGTGATGACTTCCTATTCTTCAGAGCGGTTGGCTCAGATTTACATCCAGGAGATTATCCTCCTGAACGTCGTGCCCATTTCTATCATTTTTGAATGAGGCACGCAATTCATATTGCATTTTTTGAGAGTCGTGTAGTGTGCGTTGGGCACGTGGGTCGAGCTGAGTACCGTGTTTCATCCTCAGACAGACAAACAGTATGAGCGCACTATTCTAATCTTGGAGGACATGTTACGTGCCTGTTTAATTGATTTCGAAGGTTCATGGGATCAGTTTCTACCGCTCGCAGAGTTCACCTACAACAACAGTTATTAGTCGAGTATTCAGATGGCGCCGTAGGAGGCCTTGTATCGGAGGCAATATCATTCGCCGATTAGTTGGTTTGAGCCCAGCATGCTAGATTGTTGGGCACTAATTTGGTCCGTGATTCCTTGGAAAAGATTAAGGTGATTCAGGAGCGACTTCATACAACCCAATCCACACAGGAGAGTTATGCGAACCGCAAGGGTCGAGATGTGGCCTACATGGCAGGTGAGAGGGTTCTTCTTCGGGTGTCGCCTATGAAGGGCGTGATGCGGTTTGGGAAGAAGGGCAAGTTGAGCTCGAGGTTTATTAGGCCATTTGAGATCTTAGAGAGAGTTGGGGAGGTTGCTTATAGGCTTGATTTGTCTCCTAGCCTGGCAGGGGTACATCGAGTATTTCATGTGTCCATGCTTCAGTAGTACCATAAGTATAGCTCGCATGTTTTGGACTTCAGCACGATGCAACTTGATGAAAATCTAAATTATGAGGAAGAGCCGGTGGATATTTTAGATCGACAGGTTCAAAAGTTGAGATCCTAAACTTTTTCTTCTGTGAAAGTGCAATGGATAGGTCAGCCGATCGATGAGGCTACGTGGGAGTCCAAGTTCAGTATGCAGAGTAGATACCCCCACCTTTTAACCAGTTCAAGTACTTTTTTATGTTCGTTCAAGGACGGACGTTTCTTTTAGAGGTGGAGAATGTGATGACCAGATATGTTATTTTGAGTAGTAGTTCTAACATCTGTGTGCCGAGACCTCCCCGAGCTTCATTTAATGTTTATTGACTTGCGTGCGTGGTTCGAGTCACTTTTCCGAAAGCTTTTATGTGAAATTTTAAAGAAAATATAATTTTTGACTTAAAATGAGGCTAGAGTTGACCACGATCAATATTTTGGAAAACGACCTCGGATCGGTGTTTTGACGATTTAGGTAGGTTCGTATGACATTTTGGACTTGTACGCACGTTTGGTTGGGGTGCGATATGATCCAAACATGTTCGGCGCATTATATGTGAAATTATGAACTTTGAGTTATCTTGAGTTTTGATGACCGATTCATGTTATTTGATGTTATTTTGATGATTTGATTTAGCAAGCAAGTTTTTATAATGTTATTACACTTGTGTGCATGTTCGGTTTGGAGCCCTAGGGGCTCGAGTGAGTATCATTTGAGTTTGGTTGGTTTAAGGATTGCTTGTGCAAACTGTTGGTGCTTCAGGTCTGCAGAGCTCACACTCGCATTTGCGAGCTCGATTTTGCAGTCAAATGATCACAGTTGCGATAAGGGGCTGCTGGGCTGGTACTTCACTTTTGTGAATATCTGATCGCATTTGCGGACACTGGGTGTTCGCCTTTGCGATTTGGAGCTGGGGGCTGATAGCTTCGCAAATACGAAGCTTAGCTCGTATTTGCGATGTGGGGACTGCTTGAAAGACATTTGTCGTATTACTGATGTTTGATGGTCCGATGCATGGATCGCATTTACGATCAATATCTCACATTTGCGAACAAGCGTTCACAAATGCGATGTCTACAGCTGGGTAAAAGAGGAGAAACTCGGAACTTAACTCATTTTACACTATTTCTCAAACCCAAACACTCTAGAGGCAATTTTTGAAGAACTTTTCCTTTCCAGATTTAATGGTAAGTAACTCTAATTCATTTTCTATCAATTCCCCATTACTTTTCGTGAGTTTTAACATCAAATCTATGAATTCTATGGTGGAAATTATGGATATTGTGTATAATTTAGGGATTTTGTAAAATTAAGATTTAGACCTCAAATTGAGGTCAGATTGCGAAACAAATCACATAACTAGGCTCTGGGGTGAATAGGTAATCAGGTTTTAGTTTGAATCTCAAATTTCTACCACGCAGTCCTAGGGTGACTTTTCTTGACTTTTTTCAAAAATGATCAATATTGAACCTTTTTCATTCGTGAGTCATTTCTAAAGCTTATTTTGTATTGTTTGATCGATAATTGGCTAGATTCGGTTGGTTAGGAGGCTTGTTCGAAAGGCAAGGCCATGGTTGATTGATTGATTTGGTTGCGGAGTTAGGTAAGTGTTGTGTTTAACTTTGACTTGAGGGAATTAAGAATTGTTGGTCTATTTGCTATATGAATTATGTATGGGGACATCGTATATGCAAGGTGACAAGTATGTATGCGTCATCATGGGTTAAAGAATGCGGGTGGGAATTGATTTATTGTACCATGTTGCTTCTTTTACCATGCCTTCCATGCTTTAGTTAAATTGTTATTCTTTGATTGTTCGCTTGTTTATTGATTAATTTGAAGTCGTTGGAATATCGGAAGTTGAATTTGTGTATCATAAAACCATGGTTGGAGTTGAAATTTGCTTGCCACCTTGCATTGATACTTTGGATTATTGTTGTTTCTTCGTGAGGAAGAGTGAAAAGCACGAAGGGTGTTGATGCGCTTCATTTTACATATTATCATCATTGATTGAGTAATTGTGAGGATTAAAGAACGAAGGGTGATACCGTGCACTTGATTGCCTTAATATCATTTATCATATCATGCAAGGAAGAGAGTAAAAGAATGAAGGGTGATTTCATGCCATTTCATTTATCATATCATATGGTGAGGATGAGAGTAAAAGCACGAAGGGTGATGCCGTGCCATTGCATTTATCATATTACATGGCGAGGAAGAGAGTAAAAACACGAACAGTGGTGCCGTGCTATTTGATGATTTCATTGCTTTACTTGATTTTCGGATTTGTGAATGTACTTGGTTGCATCTTTGTTTATTTCGAAAAGAGGGTACTAGGTAATTTTGTACTTAATGTTCTGATCTTACCTCCTTTTTACACGTTCACTCCCAATTATTATTTTTAATGCATTACTTGTTATCTCTGTTGCTTTTTGTACATATCTGCACATGATTGTAGTAGGTGTCTTGTCATAGCCTCATCACTACATCGTCGAGGTTAGGCTCAGCACTTACGAAGTACATTGGATCGGTTGTACTCATACTATACTTCTGCACTTTTTGTGTAGATTTTGGTGTTGGTCCCAGCGGTATCTAGTGGAGTTTCTACTCGAATCATATCTATATCTGGAGACTTGGGGTATACCTGCACGACGATCACAGTCCATGAAGTCCCATTCCTTATCTGTCTTTACTATTTATTTTGTTTCGAACATTCATATTTTTAGTAAGACATTACTTGCACTTTTAGTATGCTCGTATACTTGTGACACTAGATTTCGAGATTTGGCTAGTTAGCATTTGGAGTTATTATATCTGTTTTGACAATTTACAGCATTAATGCTTATTATATTGCTTTCAAATTGGTCTATAAATGATTAGTTGTATACTAATGTTGGATTGCCTAGCAAGTGGACATTAGGCATCATCACGGCCCTGCAACTAGAATTTGGGTCGTGACAAAAGCATGCTTTTCCAATTCAAAGGATAATCATAACGCTGCTCAGATATGCTATTTAAAGATGGCATATTTTAATCAGCGGAGCCGACACTCCCAACTACCATATATAGGGGACATGCAACAATTAATATTTAAATTGAATGCTTCTAAATGAGTCAAGGATGTCTATGCATGCTCAAGACCCTACCTCTTACCTTAACTGGTCAAGATCCATATACCCCGATGTAAAATTCGTGTACCACGAAAACCAGATACAAAGACCATGTATCACGAAAACCCGATGGAAAATTCATGTATCAACCCGATACACAATCCATGTATTGACCACACTCATAGGGTCCAAAGTAACATTGGTAATCATCTGACTCCGGAGGGAAGGTACCAAATCAAAGTGCAAAAAGGAGCTTGATAGCTCACATATATTCAAATATCCGCTCATCATATCCTGTGCAATAACTATATTTTAATCGTACGACTTTGCCTTTCGTGCCACAATCTCAGTTCATATCAAGTATCCACATATAATAAATATACATGTACCCAAGAATTAAAAGATATAAGATGGATAAGGACATAATAATAATCATGCAGATATGTGATCATGGAATTTCTATATGACTACGGATGATTCAAGCAATTCAACGTATCAAGAATAAGCTTCCATGCTTTTATAAATAATTAAAAACCTAGGCATGATCTCTGTCATGAATAATAGAGTGAGTGTAGTCATATAAGCCAAATAAATCACGAATCAAGATGAGCACATAATCAAAACAAGGTATAAAGTATCTTAATTCTACCCCGAACATGATATTAACTTGGTAAGTTCATATACGCTCGCCACTACGTATTTATACTGCCCCAATACATTAAACACATAGTAGTCAAGTCAAATCATATGGGTTTCCTACTTAGCAAAGTTAGCCAAAAGACTTACTTCTTCCAGGGCTAGACTCAACCACAAATAGCGTCAAAACCTCGCTCTAGCCCTCCAGTCATGCAAATCCAAGCCAAGCATCATCCAAGAAAGTAAAACAATGCTATAGGATGTGATCCGAAATTATAAAGCTTCGATCTTTGATTAATTCCCAAAAAATCAACAAAAGACAATCCGGACCGTGTGCATGAAATCCGAAATCAATACAAAAATGCGATGACCCATAACATGTCGAGTTTAAATATATAATTAATTTTCAAACCCGGGTCCAAATCGATGGTCAAAACCCCAAAATACACTCTCTTAAAGTATAGAAAAAAAAATCTCGTAAAAATTCTCCATAAGTAATAGGTAGAAATTACTTACCCTCTTGCCTTGTATGAAAATCTCCACAAACAATCGCCCCTCTTCAAGTCTAGGGATCAAAATTTGAGAGAATAGATAAAAATTATGAATATAACACTTATGTATTCTGCCCAGGAGTACCCTTCGCGAACGCGACACAGCCTCGCGTTCACGAAGCACAAAACACTTCTTCCCCGGAAACTAAATTACGTGATCACATCTGAGCCCTGTGATCACGAAAGCCAAGAAAAAAAATACTTGTTGGACCCGGAGAAGAACATGGTTTCAGCTCCCAAACACACAATGCGAACGCAACACCTGAAGAGCAAAAATGCCTAGCTTGCCAAAAGCGTTCTCCGCGATTGCGAAGCACTGCAAAACATCAACAACTCAGCAATCACCATGGATCACACCCGAACCCCTCGGGACCCGGTCCAATCTTACCAACAAGTCCAAATACAATATTCAAAGTTATCCAAAGGCAAAAAACTGCAAATAACATCAAAACCCCAAAATCATAGATCAAAATCATTCTCTTAACTTTCAGATATTTTCACTTCGCCGAACTCGTGCAAATCATACTTAGACATTTCAGATCACAACCAAACTTTACACACAAGTTCCAATCAACCAAATTAACCTATACAAGGTCGCAAAACAATAATTCAAGTCTGATAATACCAAAGTTAACTTTCGGTCAAACTTATTAACTCTCCAATTCTTCAAATTGTAAACTTTCGACAAATAGAGCCAAAATCTTCTAGGAATATCCAAATCCAAATCCTAACTTACGCTCAAGTTCAAAATAACCATACAATCCCATTAAACCGATCAAATCCCGACTCTGAGGTAGTTTACTCAAAAGTCAAATCATGGTCAACTCTTCCAATTTAATGCTTCCCAACTTGAAAATAATTCTATCAAATCAATCGCGAACCATGTGAACATCAAAATCAAATATATATGCAAGTCATAATATCTCATATGAAGCGACTCAAGATCTCAAACCGCCGAACAAAATATAAAAGCTCAAAATAATCGGTTTGATTGTTATATAAAGATACATTTTTTGCCTTTTGGAACCAATTTTTTAAACTTGCTAAAAAGATCTTTTACATATGCAACATAACCCAAAGGCCGTAGATCATTCAAGTTTGGTTTATGAACTTTCCAAAGCTCATAAGGATAGAAGAAATTGACTTAGAAGGCACTTTATTCAATATGTAGGTTGCGGTCAATAATGCATCTCCCCAAAAGGAGATAAGAAAATTTGCATGTGCCATCATGGATCTTGTCATGTCCAATAATATTCTATTTCTCCTTATTCTACACTATTTTACTGAGGTGTATAAGGAATGGTTAATTGTCTGGTTATTCATTTTTATTACGCAATTCCTCAAATTGTCTTGATAGATATTCATGCCTTCTAATTAATTCTCAACTTTATTCATATTTTTTCTAAAGCACTGAAGTGCTTCGAATTAATGAGAATCAAATAGACATAATCAAAGCACGTGAAGTTATCCACAAACATAATGAAAAGTATAGCGCCAGATCTAGCCCTCACGTTCAATGAATCACTGACATCTGAATGGATTAATTGCAATGGGAAGCCAGCTCTCTTAACTTTTCTAATATCTACATATAATATTTCACTCAAGACAATATTCACAAGTTGGAATTTACAATTTGAAAGGAATACAAATGTTGCTTATTTGCCAACCTATTTATTCGATCTTTCCCTATGTGACCATATTGATATGCCATGTGATAAAAGTCAACATCACTATTACATAAAGAGCATGTCATAACGCATTATTTTACATAATAATCATAAGTGAAAGGATTAAAATTTAACACAAAAATCATCATAAATGTGTATAGAACCATAGAAAACATTCTCTAGAGTACTTTTCATAGCATGGCTGCTGAAAAAAAACCTTATACAAGAAGATCAAACACTAACAATTATTACACTTCATCTCACTTTTATCTTTCTTCTTGTTATGCTATTTTTGCTTTTGGATTTTGGCATGTTACGTTTCTTGGAGGATTTATCTTTGGTCTCTTTGCCTTTTCTTCCCTTTTTTCAGTTTTTCTTTTACTTGAACCTTGAAGCTTCTTACCATATGATCCTACCACATAGGCACTAAGTATAGTTTTAGAAGAACCAAGTTGCTCATATTCAAGCTCTACATGGCGGACAATATCAACAATGATTTTGAAGTTATCATTGTGGGTAATATTAACCTTCAAAAGTTTTTAATGACAAGGAAGAGACCGGATCACTGCTTGAAATTGCTGCTTATTAGAGAGAACATGACCAACACTTTTTTGTTCAGAAATCCTTTTGGACATCACCCTACGGTAATACTTGACGCAATGATCATTAGTTTCTTGTGTGTGTCAAACTTGATTGTCAACTATCTGAGGCGAGTCACAGTTATACCGCTATATGTCTCTTGTAAGTTTGTCCATGTAGCATGAGCAATATGATATTGTTCATATTCATGAATAAAAACATCAACATCATAACTAACAATTGTTTCAATGGCAGTGAAATCTTTCTTTTTTCATGCATTGTAAGCATACAGATCTTTCCTATGTTGGCTAGTGTTACCCTTATCTAGGTGACACATCACATGATTTATACTTTCAAGACCATCTTGCCCTTCTGATACATACCATATCTTAAGGCTCCATGTATCATAATCATCGCCGTTTAGTTTATCGCCCTTATTCAAATCATTAATTATACTTTTTTTGAAGTTATAGCCTATTATACTAATACGAGACAATAATGGAAGTATCACGTATCAATTGTAATGACCCGAACGGTCATTTTTTGTATTTGAGCCTCGTTCCCCTATTTGATGCTTCCCCTATGTGTGTTTGTTATATTTTGACTTGCAAAATTAGTTAGCTTGGCTTCGGGAAGGTTTATTAATGATTGGATATACTTAGTCTCATTTTGAAAGTTTAAGTTGTTAAGAGTTAACTAAGGTTTGACTTTTGAGTAGACGGTCTTGGAACGCATGGTTGAGAAGGCGTGTTTGGCGTATCTGGATTTTGTGAAGTATGTTAGTTATGATACTCCTACTGTTGATTCCTTCCCACAAATGAGGGAGTTTTGAGATGTATTCCCTACAGAACTACCAAGCATGCCACCTAGTAGGGATATTAATTTTTGTATTAATTTGGTGTTGGGCATTCAGCCCATATCTATTCCACTGTATCACATGGCTCCGGTTGAGTTGAATGAGTAGTTGTAGGAGTTGTTGGAATGGGTTCATCAAGCCAAGTGTTTCTCCTTGGGGTGCACCAGTGTTAATTGTGAATAATGAGATGGTTCCATAAGGAAGTATATTGATTATGGGTAGCTGAACAAGGTTATCATTAAGAACAAGTATCCACTACCTCGCATTGATTATTTGTTTGATCACCTTCAGAGTGCTAGAGTGTTCTGAAAGATTGACTTGAGATTGGGTTATCATTAGTTGAAGATCAGGAATTCAGACATTCCGAAGATAGCTTTCAGGACTTGTTGTGGGAATTATGAGTTTTTGAAGATGTCTTTTGATTTGACTAATGCACCAACAGGTTTCATACATTTGATGAACAGTGTGTTCAAACCTTATTTGGATTCTTTTATTACTATATTCATTGATATTATATTGGTATATTCCTGTAGTAGGGAGGAGCAATAGCAACATTTGAGGATTGTGCTTCAAATTCTAAGGGAAAAGAAGTTGTATGTTAGTTTCTCAAACTGTGAGTTTTGGTTAGGTTCAGTGGAATTCTTGGGCCATGTGGTGTCTAGTGATGGGATCAAGGTTGACCCAAAGAAGATTGAGGCAGTTCAGAGTTGTCCCACACCTTCTACTGCTACTAAGATTATGAGTTTCTTCGGTTTGGCTGGGTACTATCATCGCTTTGTGGAGGGGCTCTAGTTTATTGCAGCTCCAGTGACAAGGTTAACTCATAAGGGCATTCCGTTAAGATGGTCTAACGAGTGTGAGGAGAGTTTTCAGAAGCTCAAGACTGCTTTGACTACAACTCTAGTTTTCGTATTACCCTCAGGATTGGGGAAGTATACTGTCTATTATGATGCTTCGTGCGTTGGCCTTGGTTGTGTGTTGATGCATGATTATAGGGTAATTTCTTATGCATCGAGCCATTTGAAGCACCATGAGAAGAGCTATTCGGTCCATGATTTGGAGTTATCAACTATTGTGCACGTGCTCTAGATTTGGAGGCATTATTCATATGGCATGTCTTGTGAGGTTTATACTGATCATCAGAGTCTTCAGTATTTGTTCAAGTAAACAGATTTGAATTTGAAGTAGTGGAGGTGGTTGGAGTTGTTAAAGGATTATGATATCACTATTTTGTATCATTCGGGGAAGGCTAATGTAGTAACAGACGCGATGAGCACAAAAGCAAAGAGTATGGGGAGTTTCTCATTTATTGAAGCAGTGGAGAGTTTAGCTATAGATGTTCAGGCGTTGGCCAATAGATTTGTGAGGTTGGATATTTTTGAGCCTAGCAGAGTCCTTACTTGTGTTGTTTCACAGTCATCCTTCTATGAGTGCATTAAGGCCCACCGGTATGGTGATCCACATTTTCTTGTCCTTAAGGACACGGTGCAGAGAGGTGGTGCTAAGGAGTTGATTTTTGGTAATGATGGTGTATTGTTACTTTAGGGTCGGATTTATATTCTTAATGTCGATGGCTTGAGAGAGTTGATTCTTGATGAGGCTCACAGTTTGCAGTATCTATTCATCCAGGTGGTACGAAGATGTATCACAATTTGAAGCAGCATTATTGGTATAGAAGGATGAAGAAGGACATTGGTGGGTATGTTTCACGGTGTTTGAACTATTAACAGGTCAAGAATGATCATCAAAGACCGGGTGGTTTACTTCAGAAGATTCATATACCGAAGTGAAAATGGGAGCGCATTACTATGCTCTTCATGGTATGATTGTCATGGACTTTGAGGAAGTTGATGTAATTTGGGTCATTGTTGATCGGTTGACCAAATCATCGCATTTCCTTTCGGTTAGGACTTCCTCCACTTCATGGAGGTTGGCTCAGATCTATATTGAAGAGATTGTTCCCTTTCATGGTGTACTTATTTATATTGTCTCGGATCATGGCACTCAGTTTACATAGCACTTTCAGAGAGCTGTTCAACGTGTGTTGAACACGCAGGTGGAGTTGAGTACTGCATTTCACCTTCAGATAGATGGGCTATCTAAGCGGACCATTTAGATCTTGGAGGATATGTTGAGAGCTTGTGTTATTGATTTCAGAGGCCAGTGGGATCAGTTTCTACCTTTAGCAGAGTTTTCCTACAACAACTACTACAAATTTAGTATCCAAATGCCTCAATACGAGGCATTAAATGGGAGGCAATGTCGTTCCTCGGTTGGTTGGTTTGAGCCCGGTGAGGCTACTTTATTTGGCACAAATTTAGTTCGTGATCCTTTGAAAAAGGTGAAGTTTATTCAGGAGAGGCTTCGCACAGCTAAGTACTACCCGGATCTGGAGTCACAAGTTCACAAGCTTCTAGAATCTCTACTAAAAAATGGGTTTGAAATAAATACAACTGTCTCGAATGAAAAGAACAGCAAATAGGGGAAATGGAAGGGGACTTCAAGGTTTGCGAACGCCCGTAGATCTACATCGAGTCTCCAAATGCCAATCCGAGCAGGTACACTTCACGGATAGCTCGGACCAGTACCAAAATCTGCATAAGAAGTGCAGAGTGTAGTATGAGTAGAACCGATCCAATGTACTCCATAAGTGTCGAGCCTAACCTCTACGAGGTAGTGACGAGGTTATGAAAGGACACACACGTAATTAAATCTCTACATACGGAAATACACCTACAGAATAACAGCAAATAAAGAATTAACAAGTACAATTCGGAGGGGGCATGCGAAAGGGGTACAAGATATGGTAACTACAACAGGGAATAATAACAAGAATCAGTCAATAAACCTTCAATCAACAAAATGAACAAGCATAATGAATAAAACTGCACGACATCACCCTTCGTGCTTTTACTCTCAGCCTCACTATGAAATAGTAATAATGGCACGAGATCACCCTTCGTGCTTTTACTCTCAATCTCACCATAAAATAATAAATACGGCACGGCATCACCCTTTGTGCTTTTACTCTTAATTTATTATAAATCAATAGATACGACACGACATCACCCTTCATGCTACTCTCAAATACGGCACGACATCACCCTTTGTGCTTTATCACTCTCCCTTACCATGAAACATGAACATATGACAATAGGGAGATAGAATATGCAATATCAAGTCTTCTGTCAACAATAGTTCCACAATACCAATCTCAACTTTAGAAATAATACTCAATTATCACAGATAGTTTATATGTACGGAAAGAACGATCAATTTATCAATTAACTAGTCTAAGCATGGATATTAGGATCAAAGAAAGAGATAAATTACAAGAAACAAGTCTCACCCGCATGCCTTAACCCAATAACAATGCATAAGTACTTATCACCACACATATACGTTGTATCCAACATTTAAACAAGTAGCAAATACGCAAACAAGTCCTAGTCCCTCAAGTCAAGGTTAACCATGACACTTACCTCGCTCCAAAAGTCGACTCAAAGCTCCACCAGAGCCTTTCCCCTAGAATCCATCTCCAAACCACTCGTATCTAACCACAATTGACTCAATAATGTAAAATATTGCTAAAGGAATCAAGTACAATGCATAAATTTAGGATTTCCACACTTTTCCCCAAAAAGTCAAAAATCGACCGCGGGTCCGCTTGGCCAAAACCTGAGGTTCGAACCAAAATTCATTTTCCCATTCACCCTCGAGCCTGATTATGTAATTAGTTTCGGAATCCGACCTCAATTAGAGGTCTAAATCCCTAATTTGCAAAAACCCTCAATTTTTCCTAAATCTCTAGTTTTCTACCATGGAAGAATAAAGATTAGGGCTAGAAATTAATGGGCGATGTTAGAAATGGAAGAAAATGAGCTAAAATGTACAAACCTATGAATTGATGTTTAGGTTTCTCCTAAAATTCGCCTCTAGGCCGAGCTCAAATGAAGAGTTTATGAAAAAAATAAAAGAATCCCGTTTTTGGTCTGTTTTAACGTCTGGGCGTCAAGCCTCTTTCGCGTTCGCGAAGGGCCTGCCACGTTCGCGAAGTGCAGCAGCCTAATTGGACTTTGCATCCGCGAGTCCACCCACACATTCATGAAGGTTGCTTCCCCCCTGGCCTTCGTGTTCATGAGCTAATGCTCGCGTTCACGTAGAAGAAACAATGATCCCCGTTTCCAGGTCACAAGCCTACGCATTCGTGGGAAGCTGGTCGCGTTCGCGATGGGTAAGGCCCCCATTGCTCCGCGTTCGTGACCCAGCTACCGCGTTCGTGATGAAGAAAATCCCACCCAGCCCAGTTCACTATTCGTGTTCGCGGGAGTTCCTTCGCGAATGCGAAGAAGGGAACACCAGAAACTAGTAGAAGTTAAGAAAAACCAGTTTTTTCAAAGAACTAAGGTCCGTAGGCTATTCGAAATTCACCGAGCCCTCGGGGCTCCAAACCAAATATGCACACAAGTCCAAAAACTTCATACGAACTTGCTCGCATGATTAAAATGCCAATTTAATGCCTAGAACTATGAATCGGACACCAAATCAAATGAAATTTTCAATAAAACTTCAGAACTTCTATTTTAACAACCGGACATCCAGATCACGTCAAACCAACTCTGTTTATTATCAAATTTGACAGACAAGTCATAAATATAGTAATGGACCTATACCGGGTTCCAGAACCAAAATAAGGACTCAACATCAACAAAGTCAAACACTGGTCAATTCTTTAAAGTCATTAAGCCTTTAAACTTCAAAATTTTGACAAAAAGTGATAACTCGAGCTAAGGACCTCAGAATTCGATTCCGGGCATATGCCCAGGTCCCAAATCACGATACGGACCCACCGGGACCATCAAAAACAATCGTTCGTCCTCGAACGGACATATAAAGTACATGGGCTGGTGAAAATATGTGGATATCTACTCCGCATGTCCGACTCGGACTCCCAAGTAGCTGCCTCGACTGGCTGACCTCTCCACAGCACTCAAACAGAAGGATAACTCTTAAACGTTAACTGTCGAACCTACCGGGATAGAATAGCCACTGGCTCCTCTTCATAAGTCCAATCCTTGTCCAGTTGGACTGAGCTGAACTCTAACACATGGGATGGATCACCGTGATACTTCCAGAGAATGGACACATGGAATACCGGATGGACTGCTGATAAACTAGGTGGCAATGCGAGCCTGTACGCCACCTCACCCACTCTCTCCAAAATCTCAAAAGGCCCAATGTACCTAGGGCTCAACTTGCCCTTCTTTCTGAACCTCGTCACACCCTTGATGGGTGAAATCCGAAGCAATACTCTCTCTCCGACCATGAATGCAACATCATGAACTCTACGGTCGGCATAACTCTTCTGCCTTGACTGAGCTGTGCGAAGTCGATCTTGAATAATCTTGACCTTATCCTAGGCATCCTGTACCAAATCTATACCCAACAACCGAGCCTCCTCCGCCTCAAACCATCCAACTGGAGATCGGTACTGCCTCCCATATAATGCCTCATAGGGAGCCATCTAAATGCTCGACTGGTAGTTGTTGTTGTAGGCAAACTCCGCAAGTGGAAAGAATTGATCCCAAGAACCCCCGAAATCTATAACACAAGCGCGAAGCATATCCTCTAATATATGAATAGTGAATTCGGACTGTCCGTCCGTCTGAGGATGAAATGTTGTGTTCAACTCAACATTCATAGTGATACGCTCCCACTTTCACTCAGGAATCTCTAATTTCTAAAGCAACCCACTAGGTCTCTGATGCTCACACTTTACTTGCTGACAATTAAAAAACTGAGCTACATAAGCATTTATATACTTCTTCATTCTTCTCCACCAATAATGTTGCCGCAAATCTTGATACATTTTGGTGGCACCTGGATGAATAGAATACCGGGAACTGTTAGCCTCCTCAAGAATCAACTCACGAAGTCCATCTACATTAGGCACACAAATACGACCCTGCATCCTCAAAACTCCATCATCTCCAATAGTAACCTGCTTGGCACCACCGTGCTGCACTGTCTCCCTAAGGACAAGCAAATGAGGGTCATCGTACTGTCGCTCCCTAATGCTTTCAAACAAAGAAGACCGAGCGACTGTACAAGCTAGAACATGACTGGGCTCTGAAACATCCAACCTCACGAACTGATTGGCCAAAGCCTGAACATCTGATGTAAGCGGTCTCTCACCGACTGGAATGTACGCAAGGCTGCCCATACTCACTTCCTTTATACTCAAGACGTCGGTCACCACATTGGCCTTCGCGAGGTGATACATGATGGTGATATCATAGTCTTTCAATAGCTCTAACCCCCTCCTCTGCCTCAAATTGAGATCCTTTTATTTGAACAAATACTGTAGACTCCGATGATCCGTGAAAACCTCGCACAACACGCCGTAAAGGTAATGCCTCTAGATCTTCAGTGCATGAACAATGGCTAAAAGCTCTAGATCATGAACATGGTAATTCTTCTCATAGACCTTCAAATGCCGCGATGCATATGCTATTACCCTACCAGCCTGCATCAATACTGCTCCGAGCCCAACACGAGATGCATCACAATATACCGTATAAGATCCTGAACCTGTGGGCAACACCAACACCGGTGATATAGTCAAAGCAGTCTTAAGCTTATGGAAGCTCGCCTCACACTCGTCTGACCATCTGAACGGTGCACCCTTCTAGGTCAATCTCATCAATGGGGCTGCTATAGACGAAAGCCCCTCCGCAAACCGACGGTAATAACCCGCCAAACCCAAAAAGCACCAAATTTCCATAGACGAAGTGGCTCTAGTCCAGTTATGAACTGCCTCAATCTTCTTAGGATCCACCTGAATGCCCTCTGCCGTTACTATGTGCTCCAAGAAAGCAACCGAGTCTAACCAAAACTCACACTTTGAAAACTTGGCATACAACTGGCTATCTCTCAGAGACTGAAGTACAGTCCGAAGATGTTGCTCGTGCTCCTCTCGACTGCGGGAGTAGATCGAGATATCATCAATAAACACAATCATGAAAGAATCTAGATAGGGCTTGAACACCCGGTTAATCAAATCCATAAATATTGCTGGGCCATTTGTCAGCCCAAATGACATCACTAGAAACTCATAATGCCCATATGAGTTTGAAAAGTTGTCTTAGGGACATCGGATGCCCGAATCCTCAAATGATGGTAGCTAGACCTCAAATCAATCTTCAAAAATACCTTGGCACCATGAAGCTGATCAAATAAGTCATCAATCCTCGGCAATGGATACTTGTTCTTGATGGTGACTTTGTTCAGCTGCCGATAATCTATGCACATTCTCATCAACCCGTCCTTCTTCTTCACGAACAGGCACACCCCAGGGCGAGACACTAGGTCTAATGAAGCCATTATCAAGCAAATATTTCAACTTCTTCTTCAATTCTTTCAACTCTAGCGGGGCCATACGGTATGGCAGAATAGAAATGGGTTGCTCGGAGCCAAATCAATATCTCTGTCAGATGGGATCCCCAGCAGATCTGTAGGAAACACCTCTGGAAACTCACGAACAACTGGTACTGAATCCATAGAAGGAACCTATGCACTAGAATCGCGGACATAAGCCAAATAAGCTAGACACCTCTTCTCAACCATATGCCGAGCCTTCACATAAGAGATATCCCTACTGGTAGAATGGCCAAGAGTCCCCTTCCACTATAATCGAGGCAACCCCGGAAAGGCTAAGGTCACCGTCTTGGCATGACAATCCAATATAGCATGATAAGGTGACTACCAATCAATATCCAAGATGACATCAAAATCTACCATATCGAGAAGTAGGAGATCTACGCTAGTCTCAAGACTCCCAATGGTAACCTCACACGAACCAAATACACAATCTACAATAATAGAATCTGCCACAGGTGTGGACACATGCATAGGAGCACTCAAAGAATCACGAGGCACAACCAGATATGAAGTAAAGTAGGATGACACGTAGGAATAAGTAGAGCCCGGATCAAATATAACTGAAGCATCCTTATGGCAAACTGAAACAATACCTGTGATAACAACGTCAGATGACTCAACCTCAGACATGGTTAGGAAAGCATAACATCGAGGTTGGGCCCCACCACTCTGAACCACATCTCTAGGATGACCTCTAACTGGCTGGCCTCCAACTCTAACGGCCTGACCTCCACATCTAACAGCCTGACCTCCACCTCTGGCTTTCTGACCCTTGCCTCTAGCTGGCTGAGCAGGCGGTGAAGCAACCGGTGCCAGAACCATGGCACGAGAACCCTGCTGCTGTGAGATGCCCGGTGCCCGAGGGCAAAATCTGGCAATGTGCCTCGGGTCACCACAAATATAACAGGACCTCGGCTGCTGTGACTGCTGACCCTAAAACTGACCCTCTCGACTTGAGTAACCACCCTGAAAACTCTGGAGCGGAGGTGCACTAATAGGAGCTGGTGGTACACTGTAGGCTAGTTTATCGGGATGAGACATATTAGGGTCGCGACCACCTGAAGCACTGTGAGATGCCTGGAGCACTGAATGATACGTCTTGGGAGGATGGCCTCTACCAAAAGTACCCTGCCTCCAGATGAGGCGCCACTGAACCCACCAGAATGAAGATGCCTCTTATCAGACCCTTGCTGCCTCTCCTAAGCAAGAACCACCTCGATCCACCTAGCAACATTAGAAGCCGTCTGAAAGGAAATCTTACCCCCGGTCTCCTTGGCCATCTGTAGCTTGATAGAGTGATCGAGTCTATCAATAAACCTCCTCGCCCATTCTCTCTCAATAGGAAGCAGAAGGAGAGCATGACAGGCTAGATCCACAAAATGAGTCTCGTACAGAGTAACAATCATACTGCCCTACTGGAGACGCTCGAACTTCCTGTGGTAATCCTCTCTCAAAGTGATAGGGAGAAACTTCTCTAGAAATAGCTTTGAGAACTGCTCCCAAGTAAGTGTAGGTGACCCAACTTGTCTAGTCAACATATAATCTCTCCACCACCTCTTGGTGGAAACCGTTATTTGAAATACAACAAAATCGACCCCATTAGTCTCAACTATACCCATGTTCCATAGCACCTCATGGCATCGGTCAAGATAATCATGTGGGTCCTCAAAAGGTGCATCACTGAAGTGAATTGGGAAGAGCTTTGTGAACTTGTCCAATCTCAATAAGCCCTCAAAAGACATGGCGGGCCTATCACAGGCCTGTACCGTAACAAATGGCTGAACTACCCTAACTGGCAGGGCTACTGGAGATTGATAATGGGGAGCCATCTACTCCGGAGTGTGAGTAGTGGGACTCTGTGCTCCTCCCCTAGCCTGCGAGATTGCTGTTGCCACATTAAATGCACCGGCCTAGGCCACTCTCTCCATAAGGCCCACCAAACAGATTAGAGCATCCTGGAGCACTAGGGTGGCGATGAACCCCTCTGGGACCTGTGCTTGTCCAATAGGTACAGTCTGAGCTGGAACCTCCTCATCAAAATCTACCTGAGGCTCCACTGCTGGTGCTGCTACTCGAGCTCTAGGCTGAGCTCTGCCTCTACCTTGACTTATGGCCCGACCTTGTCCTTGTCCTCTGTCCCTAGTAGGAGCTACCACTGGGGGCTCCGGCTGCTGTCCAGCTGAAGATGTTGCACGTGTTCTCGCCATATGCGGAAGGACAAGAATAGAAGAGTTCAATCAGCAATGATAGAATAAAACCGCATGACATAGAAGAATAGAAGTGAAATTTGTTCCTAAACTTCATAGCCTCTGGAAGATAAGTACAGACGTATACATACCGATCCTTCATACTTTACTAAGCTTGCTCGTGACTCGTGAGACCAAAGTAACCTAGTGCTCTGATACCAACTTGTCTCGACCCGGAATTTCCACTTTCGAGGTCGTGATGGCGCCTAACATTTCACTTGCTAGGCAAGCCAACGATAGAGGATCTTTAAGCAAATTTTTAATCAATTCAATTAAGTAAAGCCAATTAAGCCGAAAAGAAACTAAAATGGAATACAAATGACATAAAACCAATAATATCTAAGTACAACCCTGATCTGGAGTCACAAGTTCACGAGCTTCTAGAATCTCTACAAAAAATAGGGTTTGAAATAAATACAACTGTCTCGAATGAAAAGAATAGTAAATAGGGGAAATGGAAGGGGACTTCAAGGTCTTCGGACGCCAGCAGATCTACCTCGAGTCTCTAAATGCCAATCCGTGCTGGTACGCCTCACGGACAGCTAGGACTAGTACCAAAATATGCACAAGAAGTGCAAAGTGTAGTATGAGTACAAACGATCCAATGTACTCTGTAAGTATTGAGCCTAACCTCGACGAGGTAGTGACGAGGCTATGACAAGACACCCACATAATAAAACCTGTACAGTCAGAAATATACGTACAAAATAACAGCAAATAAAGAATTAACAAGTACAATTGGGAGGAGGCAGGCGAAAGGGGTACAAGATACTGTAACTATAGTAGGGAATAATAACAATAATCAGTCAATAAACCTTCAATCAACAAAATGAACAAGCATAATGAATAAAACTGCACGGCATCACCCTTCATGCTTTTACTCTCAGCCTCACTATGAAACAGTAATAACGGCACGACATTACCCTTCGTGCTTTTACTCTCAATCTCACCATAAAATGATAAATACGGCACGACATCACCCTTCGTTTCTTTACTATCAATTTCATCATGAATCAATAGACACGGCACGACATCACCCTTCGTTCTTTAACCCTCAAATACAGAACAGTATCACCCTTCGTGCTTTATCACTCTCCCTTACCATGTAACAGTGAACATATGACAATAAGGAGATGGAATAAGCAATATCAAGTCTTCTGTCAACAATAGTTCCACAATACCAATCTCAATTTCAGAAACAATACTCAATTATCACATATAGTTCATATGTACGGAAAGAACGATCAATTTATCAATTAACTAGTCTAAGCGTGGATATCAGGATCAAAGAAAGAGATAAATTAAAAGAAACAAGTCCCACTCGCATGCTTTAACCCAATAACAACGCATAAGTACTCGTCACCTCACATATACGTTGTATCCAACATTTAAACGAGTATCAAATATGTAAACAAGTCCTAATCCCTCAAGTTAAGGTTAACCACGACATTTACCTCGCTCTAAAAGTCGACTCAAAGCTCTACTGGAGCCTTTCCCCTAGAATCCGTCTCCAAACCACTCGTATCTAACCACAATTGACTCAATAATGTCATATATTGCTTAAGGAATCAAGTACAATACATAAATTTAGGATTTTCACACTTTTCCCCAAAATGTCAAAAATCGACCGTGGGTCCATTTGGCCAAAACATGAGGTTTGGACCAAAATTCATTTTCCCATTCCCCCCGAGCACGATTATGTAATTAGTTTCAGAATCCTACCTCAATTTGAGGACTAAATCCCTAATTTTCAAAAACCCTCAATTCTTCCTAAATCCCTAGTTTTCTACCATGGAAAAACAAAGATTAGGGCTAGAAATTAATGGGTGATGTTAGAAATGGAAGAAAATGAGTTAAAGTGTACAAACCTATAAATTGATGTTGAGTTTTCTCTTAAAAATCGCCTCTAGGCCGATCTCTAATGGAGAGTTTATGAAAAACTAAAAGAATCCTGTTTTTGGTCTGTTTTAAGGTCTGGGCGTAAGGCCTTCTTCGTGTTCGCGAAAGGCCTGCCGTGTTCGCGAAGTGCAGCAGCCTAAATGGCCTTCGCGTTCGCGAGTCCTCCCACGTGTTTACGAAGGCTGCTTCCCCCTGGCCTTCGCGTTCGCGAGCCAATGCTTGCGTTCGAGTAGAAAAAACAATGATCCCACTTCCCAAGTCACAAGGATACGCGTTCGCGAGAAGCTAGCCGCGTTCGCGAAGGGTAAGGCCCCCATTGCTCCGCGTTTACGACCCAGCTACCGCGTTTGTGATGAAGAAAATCCCACCCAACCCAGTTCACTCTTCGCGTTTGCGGGAGTGCCTTCGCGAACACGAAGAAGGGAACACCAGAAACCAGCAGAAGTTAAGAAAAACCAGATTTTTCAAAGAACTAAGGTCCGTTGGCTATCTGAAACTCACCTGAGCCCTCGGGGCTCCAAACCAAATATGCACACAAGTCCAAAAACTTCATACGAACTCGCTCGAATGATTAAAATGCCAATTTAATGCCTAGAACTATGAATTGGGCACCAAATCAAATGAAATTTTCAATAACACTTCATAACTTCTATTTTAACAACCGGACATCCGAATCACGTCAAACCAACTCTATTTCTCATCAAATTTGACAGACAAGTCATAAATATAATAATGGACCTATACCGGGTTCCAGAACCAAAATAAGGACTTAGCATCAACAAAGTCAAACACTTGTTAATTCTTTAAAGTCATTAAGCCTTTAAACTTTAAAATTTTGACAAAAAGCGATAACTCGAGCTAGGGACCTCAGAATTGGATTCCGGGCATACGCCCAGGTCCCAAATCACGATACGGATCCACCGAGACCATCAAAACATGGATCCGAGTCTGTTTGCTTGAAATGTTGACCGAAGTCAACTCAAATGGATTTTTAAGGTAAAATTTCATATTTTATCAATTTTTTACATAAAAGTCATCCGGAAAAACACCCATACTGTGCACTTGAATCGAGGAAGGCTTAAGAAAGCTATTGGAGGCTTCGAAACACATAATTAAGATTTAAAACTCTAGATGACCTATCAGGTGATCACATTCTCCACCCTTAAAACAACCATTCATCCTCGAACGGACATCAAATGTACCTGGGCTGGTGAAAAGGGTTTGGATATCTACTCCGCATGTCCGACTCGGACTCCCAAGTTGCTGCCTCGACCGGTTGACCTCTCCACTACACTCGAACTAAAGGATAACTCTTAGACCTCAACTGTCGAACCTGTCGGGCTAGAATAGCTACCGGCTCCTCCTCATAAGTCAAATGATTGTCCAATTGGACTGAGCTGAACTCTAACACATGGGATGGATCACTGTGATGCTTTCGGGGCATGGACACATGGAACACCAGATGGACTGCTGATAAACTAGGTGGCAATGCGAGCCTATATGCCACCTCACCCATTCTTTCCAGAATCTTAATGGGTCCGATATACCTAGATCTCAATTGCCCTACTTTCCCAACCTCATCACACCCTTCATGGGTGAAACCCGAAGCAATACTCTCTCTCTGACCATAAATGCAACATCACAAACTCTACGGTCAGCATAACTCTTCTGCCTAGACTGAGCTATGAGAATTCAATCTTGAATAATCTTGACCTTATCCAAGGCATCATGTACCAAATCTGTACCCAACAACCGAACCTCCCCCGGCTAGAACCATCCAACTGGCAATCGGCACTGCCTCCCGTATAATGCCTCATAGGGAGCCATCTAAATGCTCGACTGGTAGCTGTTGTTATAGGCAAACTCCGCAAGTGGCAAGAACTTATCCCAAGAACCCCTGAAATCTATAACACAGGTGTGGAGCATATCTTCCAATATCTGAATAGTGCGTTCGGACTCTCCGTCCGTCTGAGGATGAAATACTGCGCTAAACTCAACCTGCGTGCCCAACTCATGCTGTACCGCTCTCTAGAAGTGCGAGGTGAACTGCGTACCTCGATCCGAAATGATAGACACATGCACACAGTGAAGACGGACGATCTCGCTGATGTAAATCTCAGCCAACCGCTCTGACGAATAGGTAACAGACACGGGAATGAAATGCACTGACTTGGTCAGCCTGTCCACAATAACCCATACCGCATCAAACTTCCTCTGAGTCCGTGGAAGTCCAACAACAAAATCCATAGTGATACGCTCCTACTTCCACTCAGGAATCTCTAACTTCTGAAACAACCCACCAGATCTTTGATGCTCATACTTTACTTGCTGACAATTTAAAAACTGAGCTTCTATTCCACCAATAATGTTGCCGCAAATCTTGATACATTTTGGCGGCACCTGGATGAATAGAATACCGGGAACTGTGGGCCTCCTCAAGAATCAACTCATGAAGTTCATCTACATTGGGCACACAAATACGACCCTGCATCCTCAAAACTCCATCATCTCTAATAGTAACCTGCTTGGCACCACCGTGCCGCACTGTGTCCCTAAGGACAAACAAATGAGGGTCATCGTACTGTCGCTCCCTAATACGCTCAAACAAAGAAGACCGAGCGACTGTACAAGCTAGAACATGACTGGGCTCTGAAACATCCAACCTCACGAACTGATTGGCCAAAGCCTGAACATCTGATGCAAGCGGTCTCTCACCGACTGGAATGTACGCAAGGCTACCCATACTCGCTACCTTTCTACTCAAGGCGTCGGTCACCATATTGGCCTTCCCGGGGTGATACAAGATGGTGATATCATAGTCTTTCAATAGCTCCAACCCCCTCCTCTGCCTTAAATTGAGATCCTTTTATTTGAAAAAATACTATAGACTCTAATGATCCATGAAAACCTCACACGACATGCCGTAAAGGTAATGCCTCCAAATCTTTAGCGCATGAACAATGGCTGCCAACTCTAGATCGTGAACAGGCGTTGTAGTCAAAGGAGTCTTGAGCTTCGGGAAGCTCACCTCACACTCGTCTGACCATCTGAACGGAGCACCCTTCTGGGTCAACCTCATCAATGGGGCTTCTATAGACAAAAAACCCCTCCACAAACCGACGGTAATAGCCCACCAAGCCCAAGAAACTCCGGATCTTAGCTGAAGTGTGTCTAGGCCAGTTTTGAACAGCCTCAATCTTCTTCGGATCCACCTGAATGCCCTCTGCCGATACTACATGCCCCAAGAAAGCGACCGAGTCCAAACAAAACTCGTACTTTGAAAACATGGCATACAACTGGCTATCTCTCAGAGTGTGAAGTACAATCTGAAGATGTTTCTCGTGCTCCTCTCGACTACCGTAGTAGAACAAGATATCATCAATAAACACAATCACGAAAGAATCCAGATAGGGCTTGAACACCCGGTTCATCAAATCGATAAATGTTACTGGGGCATTTGTCAGCCCAAATGACATCACTAGAAACTCATAATGCACATATCGAGTCTAAAAAGCTGTCTTAGGGACATCAGATGCCCTAATCCTCAATTGATTGTAGCCATACCTCAAATCAATCTTCAAAAACACCTTGACACCATGGAGCTGATCAAATAAGTCATCAATCCTCGGCAATGGATACTTGTTCTTGATGGTGACTTTGTTCAACTGCCGATAATCTATGCACATCCTCATCAACCCATCCTTCTTCTACACGAACAACACAGGCGCACCCCAGCGCGAGACACTAGGTCTAATGAAGACCTTATCAAGCAAATCTTGCAAATGCTCCTTCAATTCTTTGAACTCTGGCGGGGCCATACGGTATTGCAGAATAGAAATAGGAAGAGTGCCCGAAGCCAAATCAATACAGAAGTTAATATCTTTGTCGGGTGGCATTCCCTTTAGATCTGCACGAAAAACCTCTGGAAACTCACGAACAACTGGTACTGAATCCATGGAAGGAACCTCTGAACTAGAATTGCGGACATATGCCAAATAAGCTAGGCACCCCTTCTCGACCATATGTCGAGACTTCACATAAGAGATAACCCAGATGGTAGAATGGCTAGTCTCAAGACTCCCAATAGTAACCTCACACGAACGATAGACACAATCTACAACAATAAAATCTCCCACAACATGCACAGGAGCACTCAAAGAATCACGAGGCACAACCAGATATGAAGCAAAGTAGGATGACACGTAGGAATAAGTAGAGCCCGGATCAAATAGAACTGAAGCATCCCTACGGAAAACTGAAACAATACATGTGATAACAGCATCAGATGACTTAGCCTTAGGCCTGGCTAGGAAAGCATAACATCGGGGCTGGGCCGCACTACTCTGAACCACGTCTCTGGAATGACCTCTAAATGGCTGGGCTCCACCTCTAAAAACCTGACCTCCACCTCTAACAGCCTGACCTCCACCTCTGGCTGCCTGACCCCTGCCTCTAGCTAGCTGAGCAGGCGGTGAAGCAACCGGTGTCGGAATCGTGGTAAGAGAACCTTGCTGCTGTGAGCTGCTCGGTGCCTGAGGGCAAGATCTAGCAATGTTCCTTGGGTCACCACAAGTATAACAGGACCTTGGCTTCTATGACTGTTGACCCTGAAACTGACCCTGTCGACCTGAGTAACCACCCTGAAAATTCTGGAGCGGAGGTGCACTAATAGAAGCTGGTGGTGCACTGTAGGTTGGATGATCGAGATAAGACATATGAGGGCCGCGACAACCTAAAGCACCGTGAGATCCCTGGACCTCTACCAAAAGTACCCTAGCCTCCAGATGAGGCACCACTGAACCTACCAGAATGATGAGGTCTTTTATCAGACCCCTTCCCCCTCTCTTGAGCAAGAACCACCTCGATCCGCCTAGCAACATCACTAGTCGTTTAAAAGGAAATCTCACCCCCGATCTCCTTGGCCATCTATAGCCTGATAGGGTGAGCGAGTCCATCAATAAACCTCCTCACCCGCTCTCTCTCAGTAGGAAGTAGAAGGAGAGGATGACGGGCTAGATCCACGAAACGAGTCTCGTACTGAGTAACAGTCATACTACCCTGCTGGAGATGCTCGAACTGCCTGCGGTAATCCTCTCTCAAAGTGATAAGGAAAAACCTCTCTAGAAATAGCTGTGAGAACTGCTCCCAAGTGAGTATAGGCAACGCGGCTGGTTTGATCAACATGTAATCACTTCACTATCTCTTGGCGGAACCCGTCATCTGAAATACAGCAAAATCGACCCCATTGGTCTCAACTATACCCATGTCCGCAGCACCTCATGGCAGCGGTCAAGATAATCTTCTGGGTCCTCAGAAGGTACACTACTGAAGTGAACTGGAAAGAGCTTTGTGAACTCGTCCAATTTCAATAAGCCCTCAGAAGACATGGTGGGCGTATCACCGGCCTGTACCGCAATAACTGGTTGAACTATCCTAACTGGCGGGGCTACTGTAGATTGATACTAGGGAGCCATCTGCTCTGGAGTGTGAGTAGTGGGAGTCTGTACACCTCCCCCAGCCTCAGAGATGGCTGATGCCACAGGAAATGCACCAGCCTGGGCCACACTCTTCATTAGGCCCACCAAAAGGACTAGAGCATTCTGAAGCACTAGGGTGGCGATTAACCCCTCCGGGACCTGAGCTGGTCCAATAGGTATAGTCTGAGCTGGAACCTCCTGATGAAAATCTACATGAGGCTCCACTGCTGGTGCTGCTACTCGAGCTCTACACTGAGCTCTGCCTCTGCCTCGGCCTCTGGTGCGACCTGGGCCTCGTCCTCTACCCCTAGTAAGAGCTGCCATTGGGGCTCCGGCTGCTGTCCAGCTGAAGATGTTGCACTTGTTCTTGCCATCTGTGGGAGGACAAGAATAGAAGAGTTTAATCAACAATGATAGAATAAAACCACACGATAGAGAAGAATAGAAGTGAAATTTGTTCCTAAACTTCATAGCCTCTAGAAGATATGTATAGACGTCTCCGTACCGATCCTTCAGCCTCTACTAAGCTTGCTCGTGACTCGTGAAACCTAAGTAACCTAGTGCTCTAATACCAACTTGTCACGACCCGGAATTTCCACCTTCAGGGTCATGATGGCGGAAAATATTTCACTTGCTAGGCAAGCCAGCATTAGAGGATCTTTAAGCCAATTTTTAATCAATTCAATTAATTAAAACCAATTAAGCCAAAAAGAACTAAAATAAAATACAAATAACATAAAACCAATAATATCTAAGTACAACCCGGATCTGGAGTCACAAGTTCACGAGCTTCTAGAATCTCTACAAAAAATAGGGTTTGAAATAAATACAACTGTCTCGAATGAAAAGAATAGTAAATAGGGGAAATGGAAGGGGACTTCAAGGTCTTCGGATGCCAGCAGATCTATCTCGAGTCTCCAAATGCCAATCCGAGCTGGTACGCCTCACGGACAGCTAGGACCAGTACCAAAATATGCACAAGAAGTGCAGAGTGTAGTTTGAGTACAAATGACCCAATGTACTCCGTAAGTGTCGAGCCTAACCTCGATGAGGTAGTGACGAGGATATGATAGGACACCCACGTAATTAAACCTGTACAGACAGAAATATACATACAAAATGAAAATAAAGAATTAACAAGTACAATTAGGAGGGGGCATGCGAAAGGGGTACAAGATACGGTAACTACAGCAGGGAATAATAGCAAGAATCACTCAATAAACCTTCAATCAACAAAATGAACAAGCATAATGAATAAAACTGCACGGCATCACCCTTCGTGCTTTTACAATCAATCTCACCATACAATGATAAATACGGCATGGCATCACCCTTCGTGCTTTTGCTCTCAATTTCATCATGAATCAATAGATATGGCACGGCATCACCCTTCGTGCTTTAACTCTCAAATACGGCACGATATCACCCTTCATGCTTTAGCACTCTCCCTTACCATGTAACAATGAACATATGACAATAGGGAGATGGTATAAGCAATATCAAGTCTTCTGTCAACAATAGTTCCACAATACTAATCTCAACTTCAGAAACAATACTCACTTATCACAGATAGTTCATAAGTACGGAAAGAACGATCAATTTATAAAATAACTAGTCTAAGCATGGATATCAAGATCAAAGAAAGACATAAATTACAAGAAACAAGTCCCACCCACATGCTTTAACCCAATAACAACGCATAAGTACTCGTCACCTCAAATATACATTGTATCCAACATTTAAACAAGTAGCAAATAGGCAAACAAGTCCTAATCCCTCAAATCAAGGTTAACCACGACACTTACCTCGCTCCAAAACTCGACTCGAAGCTCTACCAGATCCTTTCCCCTAGAATTTGTCTCCAAACCACTCATATATAACCACAATTAACTCAATAATATCAAATATTGCTAAAGGAATCAATTACAATGCATAAATTTAGGATTTTCACACTTTTCCCCCAAAAGTCAAAAATCGACCCCGGGCCCGCTTGGTCAAAACCTGAGGTTCAGACCAAAATCCATTTTCCCATTCACCCCAGAGCCCGATTATGTAATTAGTTTTGGAATCCGACCTCAATTTGAGGTCTAAATCCCAAATTTGCAAAAACCCTCAATTCTTCCTAAATCCCTAGTTTTCTACAATGGAAGAACAAAGATTAGGGCTAGCAATTAATGGGTGATGTTAGAAATGGATGAAAATGAGTTAAAGTGTACAAGCATATGAATTGATGTTGAGTTTTCTCTTAAACATTGCCTCTAGGCCGAGCTCTAATAGAGTGTTTATGCAAAAATAAAAGAATCCAGTTTTTGGTCTGTTTTAAAGTCTGGGCATTAGGCCTTCTTCGCGTTCGCGAAGGGCCTGCCGCATTGGCGAAGTGCAGCATCCTAAATGGACTTTACGTTCGCGATTCATCCCACGCGTTCGCGAAGGCTGCTCCCCCTGGCCTTCGTGTTCGCTAGCCAATGCTCGTGTTCACGTAGAAGAAACAATGATCCTCCTTCCCAGGTCATAAGTCTATGTGTTCGCGGGAAGCTCGTCGCGTTCGCGAATGTTAAGGCCCCCATTGCTCCGCGTTTGCGACCCAGCTACCGCATTTGCGATGAAGAAAATCCCACCCGGCCCAGTTAACTCTTCGCGTTCGCGGGAGTGCCTTCGCGAACGCGAAGAAGGGAACACCAGAAACCAGCAAAAGTTAAGAAAAAATAGTTTTTTCAAAGAACTAATGTATGTAGGCTATCTGAAACTCAACCGAGCCCTCGGGGCTCCAAACTAAATATGCACACAAGTCCAAAAACCTCAAACGAACTTGTTCGTGCAATCAAAACACTAATTTAATGCCTAGAACTACGAATCAAACACCAAATCAAATGAAATTTTTAATAAAGCTTTAGAACTTCTATTTTAACAACCGGACGTCCGAATCATGTCAAACCAACTCTGTTTCTCATCAAATTTGATATACAAGTCATAAATATAGTAATGGACATATACCGTGTTTCGGATCTAAAATACGGACCCAGTATCAACAAAGTCAAACACTGGTCAATTCTTTAAAATCATTAAGCCTTTAAACTTCAAAATTTTTACAAAAAGCGATAACTCGAGCTAAGGACCTCAGAATTCGATTCCGGGCATACGCCCAGGACCAAAATCACGATACGGACCCACCAGGACCGTCAAAACACGGATCCAGGTTTGTTTGCTCAAAATGTTAATCGAAGTCAACTCAAATGGATTTTTAAGGCAAAATTTCATATTTTATCAATTTTTAACATAAAAGCCTTCCTGAAAAATACCCGGATTGTGCACGCAAATTGAGGAAGTCTTAAGGAAGATATTGGAGGCTTAGAAATACAGAATTAAGGTTTAAAACTCTAGATGACCTATCGGATCATCAAAAAAATCCCCAAATATCATGTGCTATCTCAACAAATAAGAACAATCAAGTAGCTGTCAAATGTCAAGTCAAACAGGAAATATCTTGTATATTTTGACTCCTAGCGATATTACGTATGGGTTATGTCAATGTCGTATGGCCCGATCCACATGAATAGAGAAACTCTTCGAAGTACGGGTCAAACAACTACAACACAAGGAGGGGCACATAAACTTAGTATTCCACCAAAACTCAAGGTAATGAAGTTCGGCCTAACATAATCCCTAATCAAATTTCAATTATAAAGTTAAGTAATTAAACTAACAAGTTGAGTTCAAGTAGTACACATATTCCATGGTAAAATCCTAAGTCTACCCGGACATTAACATGAATTTAGCTACGTAGAGACTCTTGTCATCTCATGCATATGTAGCATCCACAACAAGTAGCAAAAAATAATTAAAGCACCTACGGGGATTATTCTCACTTACAAGATTAGGCAAGAGACTTACCTCACTTCCAAGTTTATTACTTTGCTCTCCAACCTCGCTAATTGCCTCAAATCGATGCAAGCAATCCGAAACTAGTCAAAGGTTGTACAAACTAATCAATATATGCCCAAAAGTTCATAATTTAACTATTAGAATAATTTCCCAATCTAATTTGGAAGTTCATAAAAGTCTCCCCCAGGCCCACGTGCCCGGATTCTAAAACATTTTGTAGATAAATGTTACTCATGATTTTACGAACTCAAAGATATAATATTTACTTAATTACATAATCCATTTAGTGGTCAAATCCCATTTTTACCAAACTCTAGATCTTTCAACATAATCCCTTAATTTCAACAATTTCTATGTTAAAATCTACCATAAACTATGTATTAACTCGCATTAGGTAGAAATCACCTACCTTCAATTTCTAGGTGAAAATCCCTCTCCAAGAAGCTCTAAAATCAGCCAAGAAATGTGAGAAATGAAGAAAATAGCCTAAGTCCCGATTTTATTAAGTGTTCTGCTAAAGTCCTTCTTCGCGATCGCGAAGGCAGACCTACCCGCGCACAGAAAAGTCTCTTTCGAGAACGTGACAGGGCCATCGCAATCGCGATGCCCAGCTTAGCTTACCCTTCGTGAACGTGAAGGCCAAGGCCTACGTATCCCCCCAGCTGACCTCCCTCTATGCGAACGCGACCCAGCGATTGCAAACGCGAAGGCCAGTGGCCCTAAAGCTTTGTGATCGCGATTCAATTATCGCGAACATGAAGGACAAAAGTTTCTTAGCCCAAATCCTTCATTGCGAACGCGAGGAATCCACTGCGTTCGCTAAGAAGGAAACCAGTACCAACAATATTTGCAATTTGAACTTAACTTCGGGTGGTCCAATACACACCTGAGCCACCCGAGACCCCCTCCAAATGCACCAACAAGTTCGTAAATACAATCCGGACCTGAACAAAGTCTCGGAACACATAAAACAATATTGAAACCAAGAATCGCACCCTCAAACCAAATTAATCAACTTTTGAACTTCAAATTTCTTCAACTAGCTCCAAACGCGACGAATCATGATTAGACAACTCGGAATGCCACCAAATTTTACGCACAAGTCACAAATCATAATACAAACCTATTCCCAGTCTCAAAATCCCAAACATACACTGATAACACCAACGTCTACTTCAAACCAAATTTAAGAAACTCTATAACCTTCAAGCCGACAACTTTCAACAATAAGCGCTGGAACATTTCCAGTACACCTGAAACTCAATACGAACATATTCCCAACTCCAAAATCATCATACGAATCTACTGGGACCTTCAAATCCCGATTCCGAGGTTGTTTACTCAAAGTGTTGACTCAAGTCAAACTTGGCCACCTTAGGCCACTAGTAGGAAACTAAGTGTTCTGAATTCAACCCGAGCCCTTCTAAAATAATCCAACCATCCCCACAAGTCATAGAACAGTAAAAAAGCACATACGGGATAGGGTAACGAGAATCCAAAAAGCAAAATGACCGATCGGGTCGTTATAGTTTATTTGGTTGATTGGAACTTGTGTGCGAAGTTTGAGTGGAATCCAGGATGTTTAGGCATGATTCGAACGTATTTGTTAAAGTTTGAAATTTTGAAAGGTAAGAGTTGGATTTTGAGCTTCGATTCATCATTTTGACGTTGTTGCATCCTATTTTACGCGAGTTGAAACATAATACAACTTATGGTACTCTAAAGGTTGATTGGAGTTTAGACTGGCCACCTCGTATTTAAGGTATACTAGGGCACCTATATTATACTATATAATGTACATTTTGATTATGGTCTGCAAAACTATTGAGATCAAAGTAAGGGTTCAAGATATCTCAAGGGGAAGGTATTAGGCATCCCCCAAGATCCACAAAATATGGTTCCCAGTAGGAATCAATCAAATAAAGGAGGGATTAAGTAAAGAATGATTAATTTGATATATATAAATAATGGTAAGGGTAATTTGAATGAATGATTAAACATCAGTCTCACATAGTAAAAATATAATCATCTATGTATAATAGATTATCTACAAAAGGTGTGAATGAAGTGTATAAAAATTATGTTTTGATGGCTTGATAAAACAAAAAAATATGTAGTAACAAGTGGAATATTCATGAATCGACTAAATGAATTTGACTTAAAAGAATACATTTGAAAGAATTTGATTTATGTATAAAGGTTAACTATTTTAAATGAAAGGCCAAATATAAGAAAAGGGAAACTTACTCCAATTGACCAAAAAATGAAAAAAGAATTATCTTTGAACAATCTTAGTGTATATAAGAAAATGTATCAATATATAAGAAAAAGATTTATAATGGAAAAATGAGTTGTTCAGGTCATTTTGAGATACCAATTGTTCAGGTCAAGCCCAAACTAGTACAAGGCCTAAATATTCAAAAATGTGATAGTCAACTATAACGACCTGACCGGTTATTTTGAGTACTAGTTTTTCTTTTTGTGTTTCGAGACTTGTCCTAGCTCTATTTGATATTTCTTGATTTGCGTGCATGGTCCGTGTCGTTTTGCGAAATGGTTTTACGTAAAATTTTAAGAAAATGTGATATTTTACCTAAAATGAGACTTGAGTTGACCACGGTCAACATTCTTAGTCAATGACCTCGGATCAGTATTTTGCCGATTCTGGTAGGTTTGTATGATATTTTTAGACTTGTACGCATGGTTGGTTGCGGTCCGAGGTGACCCAAGTGCATTTCAGCATGTTATGTGAAAAATTATGAAAATGAGTTTTAAAGTTGAAATTCTTGAATTTTGATGATTGATTCTTATTATTTGATGTTATTTTGATGATTTGAGAGAGCGAGCAAGTTTATGGGATATTATTACACTTGTGTGCATGTTCGATTTGGAGCCCGAGGGGATTAAGTGAGTTTTGGATGTGTTGTCGATGAGTTTGGAACTGTAGGTTCCCAGTAGTTTCTGGTGTCTGATTGCAGGTCTCGCAATTGTAAGAAATTGTTCGCAATTGCAAGTCTCGCATTTTTTGGGTTGGACTCGCAAATGCAATGACTGGGGAGGGGCTGATGTCTTCGTAATTGCAAAGTTAGTATCGCAAACGCGATCATTGGGGCTTCACTTTTGCGGTTGGTTGGTCGAAAATGCGACTGGAGCTTAGCCGGATAACTTTCGCAAATGCAAAGGTGGGAATCGCAAATGCGAATATGGGTGGTTCGTAAATGCGAGTTTTCTGTCGCTTTTGCGACAACTGATGGTTGGACAACTTTTCATTTTTGCAAAGAATTCGCTTTTGTGAAAATCGCAATTGTGAACAAAAGTTCGCAATTGCAATGTATGTAGCTGGGTAAAAGAGGTAAAAGTCATGATTTAGCTCATTTTTTGCAATTTCTCAACCCTAAACACTCTCGAGGCGATTTGTGAAGAACGTTTTCTCCCCAAATTCTTTAGTATGCAACTCTAATTAATTTTTCATTAATTCTCCACTACTTTTCATGAACTTTTAAGATCAAATCTATGAATTTCATGATAGAAATTGGGTATTTTGGGTAGAATTTAGGGATTTTATAAAATTAAGATTTAGACTTTAAATTGAGGTCGGATTTTGAAACCTATCACATATCCGTTCTCGGGGGTGAATGGGTAATTGGGATTTGGTCTGAATCTCAGATTTCGACTACATGTGCCCGGGTTGACTTTTGGAATTTTGGCCAAGATTGATCTTTTATTGATTGGGGATATATCTTTTAGCATTATTTGACTTTATTAGATGATATTTGACTAGGTTTTGATTGTTTTGAGAAGTATTCCTAAGGAAGACGGTATTGGATTGTGGAAATTATTCCGAAATGAGGTAAGTGTCTTGCCTAGCTTTGTTGGAGGAATGTTTCCTACTAATTGATATTGTTTGCTATATGTGGGGGTGGTGCATATATGAGGTGACGAGCGTATATGCATGTACCAGGGTTTCCATGCTCGGGAGGGGAAAATTATATGCTTCTTTGTGCCTTCGTTGAACTTGATGATTCCTTAACCGATGCTTCATATAACTCTATGACTAGTAAACTCAATTATCTGCATTAGAAATCATGTTAGAACATATGACATCTTAAAAAAGATTTAATGTGCTGTTTTCGAGATTTGTTTGCATGCTTAACTTGATCATAGTATCAGGAATCTATATATATACCTATTATTGTTATGTTACTTGAGCTTCTTTATTAATAATAAGAGATGGTGATTGGGGCTTTTGGGCTAGGTTTGGCACAATGGGTATTTTCATGCGGTTGATATGATATTGGCATGATGAGTATTCCATGTTGTTTGAAATGAGATTGATTGATTGGTTACCGTGCGAAAATGAAGGAAGTTGGAATTCTGATATGATTACGCATTTGTTAAGTACTTACATGCCCTTTATTTTGGTTTCCATAGTGTTTGCTATTTTGTATGATACCTTCCGCTTGAGTTTCTTTTGTAGTTACCTCTATATTTTCCCTTTGGCATGTTACTGCTATAGCTATGTCTTTACCTTGTCAGTTACTATTACACTTGTGCTTTTACTTGATTTACTTTTATTACATGTCCTCTTCGACTTTATGTCTTTACTTGTTATTAGCCCATACATGTTACATGCCTCTATTTTTCACGTGATTTACTCGTTAAATACCTTAACCTGCTACATGTCTTCGCTCACTACATGCTTTTACTTACTATATGTCTTCACTTACTATATGTTTTTACTTACCATATGCCTTCATTGATTAAATGCCTTTACTTGTTGCATGCTTCTACTTGCTATATGATTATATATATTAAATGTCTTCATTTGATCCATGTTCTTGCTTGATAAACATCTTTACTCATTTCATGTTTACTCTCCTTTGCTTAACTGGATTGGGTGACTTTAGACTAGTTGTGTGTTAAGCTTTGTGGAAGCCTTGTCATTATATACGGTAGACTAGCTTTTGATATTGGACTGCTCATTCTAGTTTGTTTGAGTTGTATTACCTGGTTGGATATCGTGTGTTCATTTTCTTAATATTACATTGTTAACTTTTCTCGCATTTGGTTGTTGTTACGGTTTCATATGATATTAATAATATTGGGATTGGGTTGCGCGCCCCAATAGTGTTTATTGATAGTGGGATCGGGTTGGAAGTCGCAACAGTGTTAACTGATATTGGGATCTGGTTGCACGCCACAATAGTGTTTATTGATATTGGGATAGGGTTTCACGCCTATACAGTATTTATTGATGTTGGGGTCGAGTTGCACGTCCCAACAATGTTATTTGAGATTGGGATTGGGTTGCACGCCGCAACGGTATTTTTTGGTTATGATCCTTGTGCGTATTTCATGAGTATTGTTCCCTTCTGTGTCACGACCTAATATCCATAAGTCGTGATGGAACCTAACCCAAAACCCGCTAAGTAAGCCAGCAGTCGCATAATAATAATGAAATCAATTAAACATGGTCTATTAACTCAACAACGGAAGAATCTCATAAAGTATCTAAGAACAAAACCATAATACTACTACAACCTCCCCAAAATCTGGTGTCAACGAGTACACGAGCACTACTGAATAACAAGGTACAAGACAAATCTTGTAATATAATTGTTTGAATATAAGAACAGTAAAAATGGAGATAATATAAAGAGAACATCAAGGACTATAGACGAAATGGCAGCAATCTCGTAGTCTCCCAAAATGTTGGCAACAACTCAAGTATGACAATCACCTCGTCCAAATATACCTGGATCTGCACACGAAGTGCAGAATGTAGTATGAGTACAACCGACGTAATGTATTCAATAAGTAACAACACTAACCTTGGGTTGAAAGCAGTGACGGGCTCAGAACAATAGTCACATGCCAATACAATAACTGATAACAATTCTAAATATAAAGGATATACCGTGGAGACAGTAGCTCAACGATATCAAGTTCAGCTTGTTCACATTTCAGAAATTTAGGCATGCTTTCAAGTATAACAGTTAAAGCCCAACATATATACAAAAGGTCAATTATTAGTTAGCGTGAGGAAAGTACATCGTTATGCCTACATGTCAAGTATACATGTAAATCAATAGTATCATAGTGGATCCATCAAGAATATTTACACTTAGCACTGTACGGGTGCCTCGCATAACTCCCCATCATCAAGCACGTATATGAAATATTGTGCCTGCTCCCACTACTGACATGTCAGACTCTTGAGGGGCGGATCCTGCCCAAGCACTAATCATAATCATATAGCCTAATAGTGAGGCATGGTGCACGAGTCACCCCAAAACAATAAAACTTAGCCCAATATGGGCCTGACGTACGCGTCACCTCTAAACCAGTACCAAATTGGCTCTAAGGCCCAAACTCAGTCATTTGCCATTCAAGTCTCAGATAAACACATGTCAAATACTCGGTTTAACAGTATTACCCTTAAGCACTATCAACAAAATTTGAGGAATCAAATAAGAAGTATTGAGCTAGATATATCATATACGGATACAGTATCATTACAGAGAACATATGTGCAAATATGGTATGTAACTCAGAAATGACAAGAATAGCCCTTTCAAGTCTCCAATAGTTAGCACATAGCCTAGACACGATGTCTAACATGATTCACAGTTCAAATAATCAAAAAAGTAGAGGAAATGCGGGGATAACATGATATGATAGCAAACCAAGCCGAGTAATAGCCTAACGGACTCCCCAAACCATGAACACATCGGTGCACGCACCCACGTCCGTCACCTAGCACGTACGTTACCCCAATATCTTTTATATAGCATAGTTCTCGGGTTAAATACCCTCAAATTCAAGTTTAGAAAAGTTACTTACCTCAAAGCGCGTAACTCAAAGTTTCAACAAACCTTTGCCATGCAAATCGCCCTCTAAACGAATTGAATCTAGACAAAACATCTTGAACCAAAATCAAAAAGTCAACCGAAAAGTTAATCCCAGGCCCGCACCTCGGAACCCGACAAAATTCACAAATTTCGAACACTCATTCCATTACGAGTCCAACTATACCAAAATCATCCAATTCCAACCACAAATCGACCCTCAAATCCCCTAATCTCACTCTCCAATACATAGTCCAAAAATCCCCAAATTTCACCTCAAACAAACATAATCTAGGTGAAAAAATTAATGGGTAAACAATATTTATAAATAAAAGCGATGAATCTTCACTTGCCTCTTCAATTGTAGCAAAATCCCTCACAAAAATCGCTTTTAGCTGAGTACCAAAACTCTCCAAATGAGAAAAACCACGAAACCCTTCAAAATACAACACTGCCAGTGAAATCGCACTTGCGATCGAAATTATCTCTTCTGCAGAACCACTTCTTTGGTCAGAATCTCACACATGCGAGTGCCATGCCCTAACCTCGGGGAGCGTGACCAGCGCTCAACCGAGATACCCCGGTCAAACAAGCCTTTACAATACCTTCTACCCAACTCACCCATGAATAAAGAGAAGAATACATTTCATTAATTAGACAATAAGAGGTCATGTGAATAACACCAGTTCATTTCCATTAGTTACGTCATTAACAAGTCTCCAAAATAGTACATTGTACAATCATAGTGTCACGACCCAAAATCCCACCACAGGCATCGTGATGGTACTTAGTCTCTAAGACTAGGTAAGGCGTTTACAATTACAATTCAAGCCATTTGTTTTATATCGAAACCAACAGCGGAAATAATTATAACACCTTTCCAAGACTGGTAATACTGAGTCACGAACTCTAATTGAGTACATTCAGTGATCCTCAAGGATCGAATATACAATATTGTTCGAATAAGAGTGGACAATACAATAAAAATAGAAAGACTCCGGGGACTGCGATGACCAAGCAGGCCTACCGTGAATCTTTGCGATCACACTCTAATCTCTGTCCAAATCTGATATCTCCAATACCTGGCTCTGCACAAAAATATGCAGATGTGTAGTATGAGTACACTACAGTCGGTACCCGGTAAGTATCAAGACTAACTTCGGTGGAGTAGTGACGAGGTACAGTCAAGACACTCACTAGTCAAATAACCTGTGCAATATAGCATACGAAAATAATAGAATAACAAATAGCAGTGATGGCAACAATAATCAACTTGTGATATAAACAGCAAGGCAACAGGAACACCATAAATATTGCTCAAACGAATAATAAACACAAGTACGTCAAATTAATCAAGTCCTTCAAATATAAATCACTCTCATATAATTCTTTCGAATAAATATCCTCCAAATAAATTTCTTCAAATAAATATCCTTCGAAAATAAAACTCTTTCACATAAATATCTTATATCATAATCATAAATACGCGTCTCAATCCCCTTTCATATTCTCATGGTACCTCGTGCCCATGTCTATATCACATCTGCACGGACAACTAACGTGCCCAAAATATCAATATATAAAAATCGTAGGATCAATTTATTTTCAATAAAGTAAGGTTAAAATCTTTAAATCAAGTAAGAAATCAACAAAGAAATAAGTTTATTTTAGAAATCATTTGAGTGAAGAAAAATGAGATTTCAACTAAAATAAAGCATCAGATAAGCTACTGATTTGGATGTAAAACTTATTAAATTAAAACATAATAGTAATTTCCTTTTATTTAAAACAACTCAATCATCGAAAACAAGTACAACCCAAAAATACAAATCCTCAGAGTCTCATACGAAAAAGCCAAAGCCAACACAATATAACAAGAAATACAAAACACTCAGTATTAAGTCAAATAATACATCATGGAGAACACAAGAATTTACAAATTATGGAAAAATAAAATAACAAAAGGCAAGTGCAACCATAGAGAAATATCAACAAAGGGCACTCCCGAGGCACCTCCTCGTAGTCCCAAATCATAAATAAATTTCAACAAAGGGCACTCCCGAGGTACCGCCTCGTAGTCCCAAATTATAAATAAATTCACAATCTTTCCTTATATCGCCACGAGAGCCTTCATATTTAGTTTTTAAAAATTATTTTTTTTTCAAAATAGCATCCTGCGTTTTAGCCACCCTTATCACACCGCATGGCTTCTAGTAGTTCCCCTACTAGCCACGCGTATCAAGCCCGCCCTTATCTCACCGCATGCGTTTCAACACCCAGATCTTATACCACCGCATGCATATCAATATCACAATATATCACAATTCGCACCTTAAGTGCCCGATTATCACAGCATAACACAACTTGCACATCAAGTGCTCAAATATCACAGAATATTATAAATTGCACATCAAGTGCTCAAATATCAAAACATATCACAAATTGCACCTCAAGTGCTCAAATATTACAACATATCACAAATTGCATATCAAGTGCTCAAATATTACAACATATCAAAAATTGCACATCAAGTGCTCAAAATATTACAACTTGCCATTTCACAATAAAGAGCCCATGGCTCGACCATAATGTGCACAAAATCTTAATAAAATATTCGAAAGTGAACAACTCAATAAAATAATATTTAACAATTTAATACTTTGCCTCAGTATGATTTACGGCCTTTATAACTCAATACCAATTTCAACAACATGACTGGAAAGTAATTCATCAAGGATCAACGCCTTCTTTAATCCAAATTTTTGGCAAATAGATTAATGTCTTATTTTAAAATTATTTAATAAATTATTTGCAAATAAATAATCTAGAATGAAATTATCTCCAGAAAATATCAACTCAACAAAAACACGGGATTCACATAAAATCAAGGTGGCAATCACACCAAATTATCATATAAAAACAAATTCAACAAACAAGGATTTAGGCATGACAAATAGAGGATTTAATAAGTGCCAATAATTTTCAATTTAGTACATAAGGGCGTCTAAGAATTTTAGCCGATACAATTTGCACATATAAACCAAGTACGTACTCGTCAACTCGCATATATGGTTTTCAATTACACAGTTTTCAACATAAGAGTCAATGCCTAAGAGGTAATTCTCCCACTCAAGGTTAGAGAAGATACTTATTTTTTTTGAAGTTAGGCCGATATTCCAAAATCGCCTTCTTGCTTGAATTGACCTCCAGACAGCTCAAATCTAACCAAATTAATTGTATAGCTTCATTAAAATTCATCG
Source organism: Nicotiana tomentosiformis (assembly GCF_000390325.3). Classification (NCBI taxonomy): domain Eukaryota; kingdom Viridiplantae; phylum Streptophyta; class Magnoliopsida; order Solanales; family Solanaceae; genus Nicotiana; species Nicotiana tomentosiformis. The sequence continues at coordinate 122,122,182 of NC_090812.1, forward strand.
AAAACAATTCTGGATAATAAAACGCCGACTTAAAATTTTATTCTAAAAAGTCAACAAAAGTCAACGTGGGACTCACCACTCTGAACCCGACAGAATTTTCACGGAATCCGAACACCCATTCCGATACGAGTTCAACCATACCAATTTTATTGAATTCCAATAACAAATCGTCCTCCAAATCTTGAATTTTCATTTTTGAAAAGTTTTACAAAAATCCCAATTTCCTACATTAAAACTTGAATTCCAATAGACTCGTGAAATATAATTACTTTCGGATATAGAAAACTTACCCTAGTCGAAGTCGTGAAGAAATCCTTAAAATCCCCCAACAACCGAGCTCCAAGAATCCCAATCGAAAATGAAGAAATGCCAAATTTTCAATCCTTAAGTTTCTGCCGAGGTTCACATTTGCGGATAAAAACTTCGCATTTTCGAATAAACCTTACCTCCCATGAATAGTGTTCGCAATTGCGACAAATTGTTCGCAGTTGCGAGTGAACACTGTTTTAGCAATTGCGAATGAACAGTGTTTTCGCAATTGCGATAAATGGTTCGCAATTGTGAATGAACAGTACCTCACCAGAAACCAGCAAACTCAAACTTCTCCAAAATGATCCGAAACCATCTTGAAACTCATCCGGAAACTCTCGAACACAAACCATATATGAATTTCAATTATAAAATATGCTACGGACCTGCTCGCACACTCAAAACACTAAAAAGAGGTCTTTTTGACCCGATATTGACCATGGTCAAACTCCCAAATTTCTTAACTTTACTAGTCTCTCAATCAATGATCCAAAAATACACCCAAACCCCTCGGTACCCCGTCAAATCATATCCACAAGGTCGAAACAAAGAATCGCGCCTCGAATCGAATTATGAGTTATGAAATTTTCAAATTCTATAATTTACGCCGAAGTGTATCAAATCAATCCGGAATGACTTCAAATTTTGCACACAAGTCATAAATGAAATAATGGATCTGTTCTGATTTCCGGAATCAAATTTTGATCTTGATATCAATAAAGTCAACTCACGATCAAACTTTCTAAAAATCTTCCATTTTTCAACTTTCGCCAAAATGCGTCAAATTGTCCTATGGACTTCCAAATCCAAATCCAGATTCGGACACACGCCTAACTCCGAAATCACCATACGAAGCTATTCACATCATCAAAATTCCATTCCGGAGTCGTTTGCTCAAAAGTCAAACACTGGTCAACTCTTTTTATTTTAAGCTTCAAAATGAGAATTGTTCTTTTAATTAAATTCTGAATCTTTCGAAAACTAAAATCGACAACACACGCGGGTCATAATACATATTATAAAGTTGCTCAAGACCTTAAGTCACTGAACGGGGCGTTAATTCTTAAAATGATAAGTTGGGTCATTACACATAGTTAAATTGGAACAGATGATACGATTACAACATTTTTAGTTTAACCTTTCCAAAAATAGATACAACCCACACTATGTCTACGGAGCCTCTAACAGGAACAAAAGAGTACTATGACAGTGCCAGCAACAAGTCCCCGGCTATACCTCAAAATGCTATGTACATAGGATAAGAGATACATGACCCTGAAATGAAGTGGGGCTCACCAAGTCAGCTGAGGAGAGGGTGTGCTGCTATCACTGATCAATACCACCTGCTATGGAACCTACATCCATTAAAGATACAGCGCCCCTAGCAAAAGGGATGTTAGTACATATTAAATAGTACTAGTATGTAAAACTAAACACCCTCTCAATAGAACGAGTAACAGTAAACGAAGAATAAATTATGCAATCAATAAGTGACTCAAACAACATCAATGTGTCAAGTAAGGGGAAAGTTAAATTTCAAGTAAGTTTCAGTAATTAAATTGGGAGATCTTTAGCACCTATACACTACCATGTTTTAGCACGGAGTCCGATCTCAGGATGATCGGCTAAGCCGTCTCACCCTGAGACATACACTCATAATACCACCATGTGCGCGGCATGGCGTCTGATCTCAGCCCGACCAACTAAGTTGTCTCACCACAATCTCGTGTGGGTGGACATCACATCACATCTCGCTAGAAATAATCCCATCCCATTTAAGGAGAAACATCTAAACACACCAATCTCATCCGATATAAAGGGAAACAATCTCATCACTTTAACATGGGTATTTACCTCTCAATCACTCCTACACCGGCACGTGTAGTTTCGGGGTTAGGTTGTTCTGACCTACCCTTCCTCAGTGGCTAAACGATAGTCCCAAGGCATTTGTTGTAAAAAGGATTTACCAGTCATTTAATATTCTTTTACATGTCATTTATTTTATTGGAACCATTGTCCATAACACAATAACATTCTTGGGACATTGGCCACACATCATATTTCATGATCTCTTTTTTCACATTCAAATATCATCATGGATAATTAATAACAAGGCCTTTCTAATTAATATTTGAGAAATATAGGGTCTTAGGCACATGTGATTTCTTACACAATTGACATGATAGATTTTATTAGAATCACGCTTTTAAATCATAACGTAATAACACAAAGCTCATACTTAAACCACATTCTCAACAATGACTCAGCATAACAAGAATCTTTGGAATACATATTAAAAGTATATTTATTTTAACACAAGGTGTATTTGGAATAATCAATTTATAATTAGCATCACGGGACTTACAAGGATATTGTGGGGTTCAATTCTAAGATGAGGTTTTAGCCAACATACCTCGCTTTGAGCTTTCCTTAGTTCACTACACCATTTCGGAAATCGTAGCGACTTTGATCAATTTAGAGATATGGCAAAATTGAACACAAATTAGGGAGGAGTTCTTGTTTCCAGCTCATTTGAGCATTTTATCAAACACTAGGTGGGCATTATTATTTCTAGCTTATCCTATGGAGGATTTCCTGCACCCCACAACCCAAAGTCTACCCATTTGAGTTCAACTACCTTCCCACAACTCATGAATGCACATGCATGCATAAACAACAACCCTCATCCTCAAAACCTTCCTCCCCATTACCTATTCCCAAACAAAATTTCGAAATTAAGGGTTAGGGAGTAGAATCTTACATCTAGGATGAAGACCTAATGAGTTCTTCTTGTAAATGCTTCAACTTTGAGCAAGAATTGACGAATGATAAGCTTAGGAACTTCCCCTCTCACTCTATGGTAATCCCTCTCGCTAGAAATATCACATTTTTGCTTCAAAATTGACCCTTTGCCTCAATATATAGAAATAGGGTTGATTCAAAAATTAGAAAAAATGAAGCCACGATGCAGATCTGCGGTTTGTAAAATGGACCACATAATGGCCCTCCAGAACTGGGCACTCCTGCCTCACTCTGCGACCAGTCTGCGGTTCACACACCTATTATGCGGTCGCATAATGCATCGCACAACTGCCCTCCGGAATTCTTTTTTACTGGGTCTGCGATGGGTTATGCGGCCCATAAAATGATTATGCGATTGCATAATAGTGCAAACATTTGCCCAGATTTCTGCCTCAGTCTGCGGCAGATCTGCGATCCGGAGATCAGTTCTGTGACCGCACAATGGGCCGCAGAAATGCCCTACACTTCCAAAAAAACTTTCTTCAACTCCCTAACGCATTGTTCAACCTAAAAAGTTTGAACCTAAGTCCACTTCGGCACCACGAACCCCCAGGTTTTAGGTAAAGTTTTACGGGGCCTTACATCCTCCCCCGCTTAAGATTATTCATCCTCGAATGAGGGCCAAAATTCACCATTACCACCCAATGTGACTCAGCTGCTATAACACACACCAGCAGTTCCAATATTTATTTTTTATTATTTTTTTTACTAACTCCCTAAATTTCAAAATTTTTTGATAGAGTTTCACATGTAACTGGGCCTATCCACCTGCCAGAGAATCCCATAAACCAATCCTAACAACACAACCACAACACAACGATGTACAACAATATGGAAACAACACCGGCAACAACGCCATAAACATTGCATTACCAAGAGGGAGTATCTTTAACATAAGTTGTACAGGGGGAAATCATAATTTGCAGAACATTAGCTCTTAACATCATGGATAAAATTACATAGATATTCAAATAGATTAGGGTACTTCTTCTAATCTCTTCCTCGGCCTCCCAAGTGGCCCCTTCGACTTGTTGGTTTCGCCATAACACTTTCACGGAGGCAAACTCATTATTCCTCAACTTTCGAACTTGCCTATCAAGAATGAAAACTGGAATTTCTTCAACAGTCAATTCTTCATTAACCTCGATAGTCTCAACCGGAACAATAAGCGACGGATCACCAACCACCTTCTTCAACATGGATACGTGGAACACCGGGTGCACTACATACATCTCCGGAGGTAGTTCTAGCCTGTAAGCCACCTGACCGATCCTCAGAATAATTTTGTACGGCCCGACATATGTTGGACTCAATTTCCCCTTCTTACCAAACCGCATTACTCCTTCATGGGGAAACCTTCAAAAATACCCAATCATCCTCTTGGAACTCCAATTCTCTACGACGTATATCCGAATAGGACTTCTGATGACTCTTGGTAGTTCTCAGCCTGATGTACGAGGTGTGGCCCTATCAACTCTGCTTCCCCAATCTCGAACCATCCAATGGGAGATCTACATCTTCTACTATATAAAGACTCAAACGGTGCCATCTGAATGCTAGCATGATAAATGTTGTTATAGGCAAACTCTATAAGCGGAAAATGATCATCCCAGCTACCTTTGAAGTCAAGAACACAAGCGTGCAACATATCCTCTAGTGTCTGAATAGTCCGCTCTGCTTGCCCATGCGGGTGAAAGGATGTACTAAAATTCACCTGAGTACCCAAACCTTGTTGAAACTTCTTCCAAAAATTAGCCATAAACTATACCCCTCTATCTGAGATAATAGAAACTGGAGTTCCATGTAATATGGCTATTTTCTTGATATACAACTGAGCATACTGTTTTACTCTGTCGGTAGCCTTAATAGGTAAGAAGTGTGCTGATTTCATGAGTCGGTCCACAATTTCCCAAATCGAGTCAAACTTGCGAGGCGTGCGAGGTAGTCCCACCACAAAGTCCATATTGATCATCTCCCACTTCCACATTGTAATTTCTATGTTCTGTGCCAACCCACAGGGCCTTTGATGCTCTTCCTTCACTTGTTAACAATTTAGACATCTTTTTCACAAAGTCCGCTACATTCCTCTTCATATCATTCCACCAGTAGACTGCCCTACGATCATGATACATCTTTGTAGAGCCTGGGTGCATGGAGTACCTAGAAATGTGATCCTCGGTCATGATTCTTTCCGGAGACCATCTACATTTTGAACATATAGTCACCCTTGGTACCTTAGCGTACCATCATCCATGCCAAGAGAAAAGTCCATGGTTTTATGTTTATAATTTCCCCCTTCAATTGTACCAACAATGGGTCGTTTTACTGCTTTTTCTTTACTTCCACAACAAGCGATGATTCATCCCTATTTTGCACAATCACCCCTCTTTCACTAGAATCCGCAAGACGAACTCCCAAACTAGACAACCTATTAATCTCCGGCCAGCCTATTAATCTCCGCAACGACCTTTGATATGCCTATAAGTGAGCAAAACTACCCATAGATCTCTGGCTAAGAGCATCCTCCACAACATTAGCCTTCCCCGGATGATATAGGATATCGATGTCGTAATCCTTGGGTAACTCAGGCCACCTTCTCTGCCTCAGATTCAATTCCTTCTGTTTGAAAATATATTAAAGACTCTTATGGTCCGTGAATATATCCACATGGACACCATACAGATAATGACGCCAAATCTTCAATGCAAATACCACCGCTGCAAGCTCTAAGTCATGTGTTGGATAGTTCTTTTCATGATTCTTGAGTTGCCTAGAAGCATAAGCTATAACCTTGCCATGTTGCATTAATACACACTCAAGTCTGACTCTTGAAGCATCACAATATACCATAACCCCACATGTACCCTCTGGTAGGGTCAACATCGGTGTCGTAGTTAATCTTGATTTCAACTCTTGGAAGCTCCTTTCACAAGCATCTGACCATTGGAATTTAACCGCCTTATGCATCAATTTAGTCAATGGAGAGGCAAGAGTAGAGAACCCCTCAACAAACTTCCTATAATATCCAGCTAAGCCCAAGAAACTGCGAATCTCTATTGGGGTAGTAGGTCTAGGCCAATTCTTCATGGATGCAATCTTTTGAGGATCAACCTCAATTCCTTCTCTGGAGATGACATGGCCCAAGAATGTGACAAATTCAAGCCAAAATTCACATTTTGAAAACTTTGCATATAACTTGTGCTGATATAGAGTCTGTAGAACTACCTGAGATGACAAGCATGGTCCTCTCGACTTCCCGAATATACAAGGATATCGTCAATAAACACTATCACGAAGGAGTCAAGAAAAGGCTTGAAAACTTGGTTCATAAGATCCATGAAAGCTGCGGGGGCATTTGTTAGCTCAAAAGACATTACCAAGAACTCAAAGTTCCGATAACGGGTCCTGAAACTTGTTTTCAGAATATCATGCTCCCTGATCTTTAACTGGTGATACCCGGATCTTAAATCGATCTTGAAGAATTACTTAGCACCCTACAATTGATCGAACAAGCCATTATCCTTGGTAGTGGGTAGTTAATTTTGATTGTAACCTTGTTGAGCTGCCGATAGTAAATACACATTCTTAGCGACCCATCCTTCTTTCTTACGAATAGAACCGGTGCGCCCCAAGGCGACACACTCGACCAGATGAAAACCTTCTCTAACAAATCCTTCAATAGTTATTTTAGATCTTTCAATTCTATTTGTGCCATTCTATATGGTGGAATATATATAGGATGCATGCCCAGTATCACATCATTCCCAAATTCAATCTCCCTATCTGGTTGGATCCCAAGGAGCTCACCCAGAAAGACCTCTGGAAATTCATTCACAACTGGCACAGACTCAAGTGTAGGTGCCTCAACATCGGTTTCCGTAACCCGGACAAAATGGTAAATACACCCTTTGTTAATCATCTTCGTGGCCTTAAGGTAAGATATAAACGTACCCTTAGGCACCACATCCTCCCCCTTCTATTCAATCACTGACACATTTGGAAATTCAAACCTAACAGTTCTGGGTCAACTGTCAAGCTTGGAAAAACATAAATAAAGGCAATCCATTCCCATTATTACATCAAAATCAACCATCCCCAATTCAATGATATCAGCTATGGTGTCCTGACCAGGGCTGGTCCATGATGCAGGCCTTAAAGTGCATCTTCCCGCACCTAGGGCATGGGGGCATCTGTTGCTGCTGAAATCTCCCACCAGACCGACCCTGCCGGTAGGATCCCCTATTGCCCTAGCTGGGCCTAAAATGGCTCCCTTGTTGCTGAGTGGGCCCTGATGGCGGTGCACTGACTGAAGACTGAGCAAAAGACCGGATGGCCCTGATGACCCTCCCGTGAATGCTGACCTACCACCACCACCACCACCAGAAGTACCACCAAAGTTGCCCGCGAACCGGGCCTTGCTGCTTCTCTCACGCTCCATTCTATTCTTCAATTTGCGGGTCTCTGTGGCTTGAGAAAATGCCACCATCTTACCATAGTTCATATCAGAATTCAAAGCAGTTGTAGCAGCCTCATTAATAACCAAGGGGCTAAGGCCCTGCATAAATCGGCGCACTCTAGCCTCCACAATGGGCAACATATAGATGGCATATTTGAACAGGCGCGCGAATCTCATGTGATACTCCCACACACTCATACTACCTTGTTTCAAGCTCTCAAACTCGGTGGCATAGGCTGCCTTAGTCTCACCATGCAAGAAATAATCAATGAAAGCATCGGCAAACTCTCTCCACCTCGTCGGAGGGCTTCCCTCCTTACGAGAGTCCTCCCACATCTCAAACCAAGAATAGGCCACCCCTTTCAGGTGGTAGGAGGCCAACTCTGCTCCCTCCGTCTCAGTAGCACGCATGACTCAGAGGGTCTTGTTCATCTCGTCAATATAATCCTAGGTCCTTATTAGGATCAGTACCTATGAACACTGGAGGGTCCAAGTGGAGAAATCTGTTCACCCTGGAACTAGCAGAATCACCTGGCTGGCTAGAAGAAGTGGGTGCAACATTTGATCTCTGGGCCTGGGAAGCCACTATCTGAGCCAGCATCTGTATGGCTCCCCTAAGATCCCCGTTAAATACACCGGGACCGGAAGCTGGGGCTGGAGGTGGAACTAGAATATCAGTTGGAGGGATCGTTACACCCTCAGTAGGTGCAGGAACTGGTGCGGTCTAATCAGATATAGTGGAATCAGGCAGTGTAGTAGTCGGGGGAATGTTCTCACCCCTCGGGTGCTCACCCACATCATCAAGTAAGGATCAGCTGCCATTGTTGGGGTGGCATTGGCTCCTTGGCCAGTTCTTACTTTCTTCCTAGGCACCATATACTGAAAATTTGAGCAATGCACGAGTTAAGGGAGAAATAATCTTACAATCAGCTTTATCGCACGATCTAGAACATCAAAGAAGGGTATTATTCCTAAATTCCCAAGTAGCCTCCTAATTATAGATATGGTAGAAAACACTCCGATAAGAAAGACTCTACTCGACACGGCTCCGAGACATCGTAGGACACTTTAAAACCTAGCTCTGATACCAAGTTTATCACACCCTAACCTCAAGGAGCGCGTCCGGTGCTCAACCGAGATACCCCGGTCAAGCAAGACTTTACAATACCTTCTACCCAACTCACCCATGAATAAAGAGAAGAATACATTTCATTAATTAGATAGTAAGAGGTCATGTGAATAACACCATTTCATTTTCATTTATTACGTCATTAACAAGTATCCAAAATAGTACATTGTACAATCATAGTTAAAGTAGAACAAATGATACGATTATAGCATTTTTACTTTAACCTTCCCAAAAATAGATACAACCCACGCTATGTCTATGGAGACTCTAATAGGAACAATAGAATACTATGACAGTGCCAACAACAAGGCCCCGGCTTTACCTCAAAACTCTATGTACAAAAGATAAGAGATACAGGACCCTGAAATGAAGTGAGGCTCACCAAGTCAGTTGAGGAGAGGGTTTGCTGCTATCACTGATCAATACCACCTGTCATGGAACCACCTGCATCCATTAAAAATTTAGCGGCCCCGACAAAAGGGACGTTAGTACATATGGAATACTACTAGTATGTAAAACTAAACACCCTCTCAATAGAACGAGTAACAGTAAACGGAGAATAAAACATGAAATCAATAAGAAACTCAAATAGTATCAAGGTGTCAAGTTAAAGGAAAGGTAAATTTCAGTAATTTAAGTTAGGAGATCTTTAGCACTGATACACCACCTCAGCCCGACCGGCTAAGCCATCTCACCCCGAGACATACACTTGTATTACCACTATGTGCGCGGCATGTCATCTGATCTCAGCCCGGACGGCAAAGCCGTCTCACCACAATGCCGTGTGGTTCGACATCATATCACATCTCGCTAGCAATAATCTCATCTCATTTAAGGGAAACATCTCAACACACCAATCTCATCCCATATAAGGGGAAACAATCTCATCACGTTAACATGGGGATTTACCCCTCAATCACTCCTACACTGGCACATGTAGTTTCGGGGTTAGGTTGTTCCGACATACCCTTCCTCGGTGGCTAAATGATACTCCCAAGGCATTTGTTATAAAAATGATTTACCACTCATTTCATATTCTTTTAAATGTCATTCATTTTATTGGCACCATTGGCCATAACGCAATATCATTCTTGGCACGTTGGCCGTACATCATATTTCACGTTCTCTTCTTTCACATTCAAATATCATCATGGATAATCAACAATAAGGCCTTTTTAATTAAGACTTTAAACACATATTTGAGCAATTTAGGGTCTTAGGCACATGTGATTTCTTACATAATTGACATGATAACTTTCATTAGAATCACGCTTTTAAATCATAATGTAATAACACACAATCCATACTTAAACCACATTCTCAACAGTGACTCAATATAACAAGAATCATTGGAATACATATTGAGCGCACATTTATTTTGAACAAGACTTATTTGGAATAATCAATTTATAATGAGCATCGCGAGACTTACAAGGATATTGTGGGGGTTCAATTCTAAGATAAAGGTTTAGCCAACATACCTCGCTTTGAACTTTTTTTAATTCACTACACCATTCCGGATATCCTAGTAACTTTGATAAACTTAGAGATATGGAAAAATTGAACCCAAATTAGGGAGGAGTTCATGTTTCCGGATCATTTGAACATTTTATCAAACATTAGGTGGGCATTATTATTTCTAGCTTCTCCTATGGATGATTTCCTGCACCCCACAACCCAAAGTCTACCCATTTGAGTTCAACTACCTTCCCACAACTCATGAATGTACATGCATGAATAAACAACAACCTTCATCCTCAAAACCTTCCTCCGCAATACCTATTCCCAAACAAAATTTCGAAACTGAGGGTTAGGGAGTAGAAACTTACCTCTGGGATGGAGACCTAATGAGTTCTTCTTGTAAATTCTTCAACGTTGAGCAAGAATTGATGAATGATAAGCTTAGGAACTTGCCCTCACTCTGTGGTAATCCCTCTCTCCAGAAATATCATATTTCTTCTTCAAAAGTGACCCTTTGCCTCAATATATCGAAATAGGTTTGGGTCAAAAATTAGAAAAAATGAAGCCTCGATGCAGATCTGCGGTCGCATATACGACCGCATAATGCTTCTGCGGTCCGCAAAATGGACCGCATAATGGCCCTCCAAAACTGGGCACTCCTGCCTCACTCTACGACCGGTCTACGAATCGCAGACCTATTCTACGGTCGCATAATGCACCGCAGAACTTCCTTCCAAAATGTTTTTGTGCTGGGTCTGCGATGTGTTATTTGGCCCGCAAAATAATTATGCGACCGCATAATGGACCGCATAATGGTCCAAACATTTTTCTAGATTTCTGCCTTAGTCTGAGGTAGATTTGCGGTCCGCAGATTAGTTCTGCGACAGCAGAATGGGCTGCAGAAATGCCCTGCACTTCCAAAAAAATATTCTTCAACTCCCCAACGTACTGTTCAACCCAAAAAGTCGGAACCTAAGTCCACTTCGGCACTATGAAACCCCGAGTATTAGGTAAAGTTTTATGGGGCCTTACAGCAAGCTTCACTTAAGTCCCGACCTTTCGCATCTATGGAACATGACTTCTCACCTGTGGAGGCACACCTGCGCTAAATCCTCCACTTTTCCGGAACTAGATGACCAACACAGAACCTGCTTCTGTGAACTCCTCGTCGCACCTGTGGTCATGCTTGTGCGCCCCATTGTCAACTTCCGTGGACTCGCAGATGCTGAGTCCTTTCGCACCTGCACTCCCAGGCAGCCTCCTCAAATCGTCGCACCTGCACTCCCAGGCAGCCTCCCCAAATCGTCGCACCTGCATAGAAATGGCTGCTTCTGCGGCTCCACAATCTGCGGCCAAAATCTCGCCGGTGCGGTACACCAGAACTGAAACCAACAGCTTCTTTGTAAGTCCAAGCCTCAATCCGGTTTCAATCCGAATCACACCTGAGGCCCCCGTGACCCCATCCAAACACACCAAAACATCCTAAAACACGATACACACTTAGTCGAAGCCTCAAATTACATAAAAAAAAACATAAAAATCATGAATCACACCCCAATTCAAGCCTAATGAAACTAATGAACTTTCAACTTCTGAAACTAATGCCGAATCATATCAACCCAATTCCGATTGACCTCAAATTTTGCACACAAGTCATAAATGGCACAACGAACCTATTCCAACTCATTGAATCAAAATTTGAGCTCGGTATTAACAAAGTCAACTCTTGGTCAAACCTCTCAACCTTCTAAACATTCAACTTTTTAACTTTCGCCAGTCCAAGCCAAAACAACCTATGGACCTCCAAATCAATATCCGGACATACTTCTAAGTCCAAAATCACCATACAAAGCTATCAGAGCCATAAAAATTTAATTCCAGAGTCGTTTATATAAAAGTTAAACTCCGTTCAACTCTTTCAACTTAAGCTTCTAGCCTTGGGGTTAAGTGTCCCAATTCACTCCAAAACTTTCTCGAAACTAATCCAACCAACCCGATAAGTTACATAACCAAAAATGAACATAGAAGAAGCGATATATGGGAGAATGGAGCAACAATACACAAAACAACTGGCCAGGTCGTTACAAAATGATATGAGATTATGTGTTGTTTCCCTGTCTGTTAACGTGCTCCATAGCTTTTCAGTTGATACTCCTACCATTATTCGACATATCTCTTGCCTTGTTTGTCTTTCTTGTTATCTGCACAGGTACATATTAACTAAGTATCTTTAACTTAAAACTTCACTGAGGTTAGTCAAAATACTAATAAGTATATGTGGTAGGTTGTACTCATACTACACATCTGCACCTTGCGTGCAGATCTCGGAGTTGCGTGGCTATGGAAGATAGAGCCTTGCACCGAAGACGATCTCGCGTTCCAGATTCAAGCTACCTCTTATTTATGGTAGTTTAGGACTTAATCTCTGTTTATGTAAATTTCAAGCATATATTGTACTTATCCTTCTTTTCGGTTTTGTAAATCTAAAACATAGTAGCTCATGGATTGTACTTCCAGTTCTTGGGAGGTTATATAGAATTTAGTCATATTATTTCTTGTTAATAATAATCTATCATTTAGTTTCCTTGTTCTATGTTTGGCTCACCTAGAATTAGGGTTAGGTTCCATCACGACTAGGCGATTTTTGGGTCGTGACATGCCTTCTTGAAGTGGAATAGTTAAAGAATTATTTACAAATAGATTGATTTGAAAAGCATACTAGTATAATTGTAAAAGGGCAAAATTTATCTATTTTTAAAAGAAGATGACGTGCCCTTTAATTTATTTTTGTACGTAACTAATTTAATTAACTATGTATATATCGATCCTAATTAATCAACCAATTTATAAAATATATATACAAATTTCACAAAAATTATCTAACACATAATGTTATAAGTTGACCGGATTATTGATTAGATGTAATACACCCTAAGTGTTTAGCAAATAGAAAAATATCAAATTAAGAAAATAATACGACATCTATCTATAGTTTCACTATACTTGCATTTTGAGTACATCCGAAAACGGGAAGTACGAGAGCAACCCCATGTAAATAGTACCTCGCAAGGTAAGAGAAGAAAAATTATTAGTGAAATAAAACAAAGTAAAAATAAATTAAATACGACATATTTTTGAAATGATTTTTGCTTGAAAATATATTTTTTTCAAAAATTGGTTTTGGAAAAGGTTTTTTTGAAAATAGCTTGAAAATGTTTTTGGGGAGGCTCGGATATATTTTTAATTGCGTTTAGACATGAGAACGGTAACAACTTTGGTTGCGATCACAGTGTCCAACCGTGTCACTATCCAAACTATCGGCTCGTCACATTTATTGTCTTTTCCTTTTTCCGATAATTTTATCGGCATTGCCTCATTATTTTGGGCCCGGTTCGAAGGGTCATTCGGAGGATCGTGGCCTCAATAACTCGGGGTTATTTTCACTGACCTATCCAAACTGCAATACTTTATTTAATGTCACAAAGATCCAACCAATATGGTAATGTTAATTTGTTTCGAAATGGCTTTAAGGCAAAAAATTGACAATATGGTCCTTAACCAAAATCGACTGAAGATGGAAACTGTTCCAAGACAAAGGAATAACGACTGACACGTAGTTATCCCTATAGAAATAAATAGTTAAGGAAAAAAATAAGCAATCAAATTATAGGAATACATCTCACACAAGGGCCAAGAAAAATCATAGATCACCCACAACTCCTCAAGAATCAAGCTACCAAGGCTTTAACAAACTTTATGCACCAATAAAGGTAAACGGAACAGGTTCCTCACAAGTTGCTACAAACTCCAGATGTATCCAAGTGAGAACAAACCACAAGCTAACAAACCATGATGTAAAATCTCAAACAGAAACAAATGGATAAGGGAAGCAATAACCAATCATTTCCACATACAAAAATAAAGGGGCGATGTAAGGGACAAACAAAATTCAACGACTTGTTATGGGGTTTACACTTCATACAGTAGGATAATGGGGACGAAGCAAGCAGTCAACGAAAAATATGTATGTCGCAGGAAAACTTATCAGTCGACGGAGTTTGTGTTCTCGGTCACATCTAGAGAAATGAAGGGACATCAAATCACAGACCACAGTTAACGTCCGGACACGGAGTTACTACCACAGCGATGAACACCAGAGCAATATCAATATAATATGCACCAAGAGGTCGCAAATAAATAATCTGACCAACAAAATGGGAAGCCACCAGTTAACCTTTTCTGACCAAAATTTGGTCAGACCTCAAAGAGAAAAAACTTATCAGTTGTCGGAGCTCATTTTTTGATGAGATTTCATATCTAATACACCTGAAGAAGAGAAAACAAAAATGAGAACAAGAAGAAGATAATAATAAAATGGTAGTGAGTCATCTGCGTCGACTGTTTCTGATCAAATCTGAGCATCTGTGGCCAAATTTTGGAGAAAAATAGATGAAATAACAAAGGAGTCTTCACCGGCGGTACTTAATTCCAAGGCCAGATCTAGTGTTCAGCAGTTAGGGGGTTTTGCCAGTGCGAAAGGACAATGAAGAAGAGAAGAGGAAGTGAGGCAGCTATGGGGTCACATTCGTCGGCCAGCCTATTGTGACCCACTAAGCTAACATGGAAAACACCTCAGCTGCTTACGTAGACTCAAGTACTCAGTAGGAGAGTGAGACCGTGAGAAGAAGTAAGCGCGTGAAGAAACCTTCAACAAGGCTAACAAACTTCGTTGTGGGAGCTGCGCGCTAATTACATGAAGGAGGGGTTGGAGTTTCTATTAGTTGTTAGTATAAATATAGGAAGAATAAGTGTAGCGAAGGGGAATTTTTCTGGTGCATTAAGTATCTCTTTCCCATCCCCTTCTGCTCTGCAAATTCTCTTCTCATCCCCTTTTCTCTGTAATTTCTCTCCTCATTCCTTTCTCTGTTAAGTCTAGCTTAGTACTCTTTTATAACTATTTGGGTTGTTGTAATTGCAGATTGGATTGAGTAATACAATCAGTGATTCTTATTGTTTACCGGGTTATTCCATTGGTGATTTCATCCAGATGTCTCTAATGGAGGACTAATAAATACCCAAGGCATTCATTGATGACTCAATTCGGGGTTCGATTCAGGAGGTAAAGGATTCATTCACTAAGCAACTTTCAGAGATGCGTGACATCATGATGGACATGGTCGCAACCAAAGCACCTACAAGGATTAATCGACGTGAACAAGCACCGGATGTTGTTCGCCAAGGACCGGTACCAGAAATATTCAGGCACAAGCGTGCATCAGTGGAGATTGGAAGGTTTCATGGTGCGAACCCAGAGGCCTAGATATTCCAAGCAGAGTGTTATTTTGATTTTTCCAAAATGGAGGATGACGAGCAATTGACCGTGGCCTCATTCTACCTCGATTGCGAGGCGTTGGAATGGTATCGGTGGTTATTTTGAAACAAACAATTAGTTGACTAGCCACACTTCACTGCTAAGGTGAGAATCCATTTCAAGCCGAAGGGACTTGAGTCAACAGAGCGACGGCTAGCCAAGCTCCGACAAGTTACCACCGTCTCAGAGCTACAGGGACGATTTGAGGCTATTGCTAATGAGATAGATGACATCTCAGATAGGCTTATGTTGAGGCTCTTTATCTCTGGGCTTAGAGATGACATTAAAAATTTGGTGTTGAGTCGTGAGCCAAAAACTTTTGAGGAGGCACTGAACAAGGCCCATATCCACGAAAGGCGTATCCTGGCTGAAAAGGGTCTGACCCGGCCCATATTGGCTAATAAAGGTCCTCCTCTTTTACCCAATTCTAATTCCTCGTCATTATACCCTACTTCAGCCGCCCACACAACGAACAGACCACCGTTAAAACATCTCACTCATCCCAAATTTCAGAGTCGGCGGGAGCGTGGCCTCTGCTATTATTGCGAGGAAAAGTATACCGTCGGTCACAAATGCAAGATACCACCACGGTTGCTACTCCTCATTAACGGTTCCGATGTTGATCCGACCTTACCGGAGCCGTTTATCTCCGATGATATCTTGGCCGACGAAATACAGTGTCTCGAGGTGCAGGAATACTCTGCCATCTCTTATCATGCATTGGCCGGAGGGCACTCATCGTCTACACTCCGATTCCAGGGGCATGTAAATGGGTCTCCAGTTCAAGTGTTAGTAGATGGGGGCAGTGACCATAATTTTGTCCAAGCTAGAGTGGCCAATTTCTTACAACTATCATTTGAGTCCATCCCTAGCTTTTCAGTCGTAGTGGGAAGCGGACAACATCTTCGATGTGACAGCGTAGTGCGTCGAGTACCGCTTGCGATCCAAGGGTGTAAGCTTACTCTCGATTTATATGTATTGTCACAACCCAACTGGAGGGTCATGACTAGCACCCGGGCCATACTTGCCGAGCACCAACGTACATTTTATCTAACATTCCTTGTTATCTTTAAGGGCCGACAAGATCAATATAAATAGTAGACATGGATCATGAACATCCAACAATGAAAGATAATGTCATGAACATACAAAACATGGGACGACAAGACTATCAAGAAACTATATATAAGGTACGAGCTACCATGCTGCCATGAAAGACTATACAACAAAAATCAGCCGACAAGGCATTCCAAACCATACATGAGTCGACACCTGTCTATGAGCCTCTAAAAGAACATAAAGTGCTACAACATTGCCGGAACAGGGCCCCGACATACCCATAATGTCTATAACAAAAATGCATACCAAGACCACGGCAAGTCCGGAGAAGGGATCTTGCCAATAACCGCTGAACCGGATAGCCTACTGTGATGGGGGAGCTGCGTCTACCCGTCTATCAGGACCTGCAGCACGACATGCAGCGTCCACAAATAAAAGGGACGTCAGTACGAATAAAGTACTGAGTATGTAAGGCAGGAAAGCATAAGTAAGAACAATAATATAAACAGTGATAGGGAATATACAACCTGTGACATCTGGGTACCTCTGAGGGCTACTGGCATGAAATACATAATACATACATATATATATACATAAACTTTTAAAACATACGCCTTTGTGGGTATCATCATCATCATATCGTACCCGGCCATAATAGGCTCGGTAAAACGTACCCGGCCATCATAGGGCTCGGTAGAATCGTACCCGGCCACGTGGAGCTCGGTAAAACCCAACTGATCAGTGGTTGCACAATAGGTGCCATACCCGGCCGACTATAGCGCGGCTCGGTAGAGTAAAATAGATACATATATATGATGCATGCTGGACTCATTGGAATCACATTTTGAACCTTTCGGAGTGACGTAAGGTCGGTATCCTTCGTACACGTTATTAGGATTAACTCTTCATCAAGAATCTTATAAGAATCAGGAACTACCAACAACATTGATAATATAAGAATAAGAGAAGTAACATCAATATCAATCATTTCATAAGAAGGGCAGCAATGTAAGTACTGCTAGCTTCTAAGAGTAGAGTATCTTTGGGAGCTTGTTCGATACATTATGTACAATCGGAGTCGTGCAAAAGAATGAAGGGGATAGCCTCACATACCTTGTATATACTGCCCAACCTCAAGCTATGCAAATGTCACGACTCCTTAGTCTACAATAAGAGAAATGACACTATCATTATCGTTTAAGCGTCGTAACTATTATGTATCGACCGCAACCTATTTTACGATGAAACGGACAGCACCTCCCCTATTTATATGACTTCCCACAAGTCAATACAATCACCAAACAGCCCAAACAACATCATTAATAATCATATTGAGTCTCCAAAACAGTCCACCAACTAACAACATTACTACCAAGCCTTTCGATATATATTTCACAAGTTCTAGCATCAACGACTTAGAACTTGGATAATATTAAATATATATAGAGTAAGAGGTTCCTTACCTTTAAACAGAAAGAACAACTCCAATTTGATCTTAATGTTCCATGAAATATCCCTTCAATTCTGCCACAAGAACAAGGAAGCGAAACTAGCAATTAATTCGGGTTTTTCGGCACTAGAATTACTTTAGAAGACTTGAAATCACCTAGGGTTGATATTAAAAACTTGAAGGTGTATTTACAGAACATAAAACACTTAAAACAACCTCCCACACGAGCTGGAACAACACAAAAATCAGCAACAACAAGAAGAACAAGAAACTTACTAGCGCCACGGGATTCCCGACATTTGATTTGTGTTGTTTGCCCTTTGTTTGGGTCTTGGATCATAAGAGAACCTTGAGAGACTGTTTTTAGGGTTATAAGGTCTGAATATACTGAAAAATAATGACTTAAAACGGGGTTGAGGTATCTTATATATGTCCATATGTCTTAAACCGCCTTTGTGGGCCCCATAGAGAGCAGCTTGGCGCACTCTCGCGAAAACGCGAATATCTCTCTATTCCGAGATCGTATTGACGAACAGTTTAATGCGTTGGAAACTAGACTCATAGATCTTCAATTTGATAGGTAGATCATCCCATAATTCTAAGCACATTGGGAGACAAATGCAGTAATATTTGACCTAAAGCTTAAGTAAAATTATAAACCTAAGTTGCGACAACTTTTATCGACTTTTGTTTCATAACTCGCTTGACTTCAAGACTTATGATACGGATATTATATGATTCAAATACATTAAAACAAGACCTCTTGGGACAGTTAATCACCTCTAGTGTTACCCGAAAATACGGGTTACAACATCCTTGATTCGTTTAACTTCTAATACTTGTTAACCACTCTTATACACCCTTGTATCGTTTAAGACCAATAGGATTAACTTCTTATCATCTCAAAGATAATCTCTTCTTGGATTTACGTCGACTAACTTACGGCGTGATCTATGGTATGCGAATTTGGGTTGTAACACCCTCTCCCCCTTAGGAACATTCGTCCTCGAATGTAAGGGTTTATGGGGTGTCTAACTCATTGTGGATTCCGACGGAGATTTCCGGCTGAGTTTCCCCTATAAAATGGACACTAGCCAAACTTGCAAGCAGTTAAACCTAACCTATGGCCTTACAAGACTATACAAAGCATTATGGATATGTACATTATCTGCATATTACCATTTTGTATTAAAAAAAAGAGTATTCACAAGCTATTGCTTACCTCATAGAGCCGTTTCACCTTATAATGCGTCCTTCTTTCCCCCGGCATCCTCGTTATCTTCACTCTGGAATAGGTAAGGGTATTTAGACTTCATCTCCTCTTCTGCTTCCCATGTCATTTCTTCTATATTCTTGTTCCTCCATAATACTTTCACGGAAGCTACATCCTTTGTTCTCAGCTTGCGGACTTGTCGATCTAATATAGCCACTGGCACTTCATCATATGATAGATCCTTTGTAACTTGTACATCTTTGATAGGGACGACCCGAGAAGGGTCTCCAATACATTTCCTCAACATAGATACATGGAATACCGGGTGGACAAATTCCAATTCAGATGGCAATTCTAACTCGTAAGCAACCTGTCCAATTCGTCGAAGAATTTTGTACGGCCCAATATACCGCGGACTCAACTTACCCTTCTTCCCAAAACGCATAACACCCTTCATCGGCGAGATCTTTAGGAAAACCCAATCATCAACCTCAAATTCCAAATCATGATGTCGGACATCGGAATAAGACTTTTGCCTACTTTGTGCCGTCCTCAGTCTCTCTTGTATCACTTTCACCTTCTCAATGGCTTGGTGAATCAAATCTGGTCCATATAATTCTGTCTCACCGACTTCAAACCATCCAACTGGTGATCTACATCTCCTCCTGTACAGTGCCTCATACGGGGCCATTTTAATACTGCAATGGTAGCTATTATTGTAGGCAAATTCTATAAGTGCCAGATGGTCATCCCAATTCCCTTGAAATCTAGAACACATGCTCGTAGCATATCTTCAAGCGTCTGGATGGTACGTTCAGCCTGTCCGTCAGTCTGCGGATGGAATGCAGTGCTGAGATTTACTTGTGTCCCTAAACCCTTCTGAAAAGACCTCCAAAAGTTAGCCGTAAATTGAGCTCCTCGGTCTGATATAATAGATACCGGCACACCATGAAGCTTAACAATCTCCTTGATGTACAACTTCACATAATCTTCAACCGTGTAAGTTGTCTTAACTGGCAGAAAATGGGCAGATTTTGTAAGTCGATCAACTATCACCCAGATGGAGTCAAACTTATGATAAGAGCGAGGTAATCCAATAATGAAGTCCATATTAATCACCTCCTATTTCCAGGTCGGAATCTCTATATTCTGAATCAATCCACTGGGTTTCTGATGCTCGATCTTTACTTGTTGACAATTAGGACACTGGGCTACAAATTCTGCAATAGACTTTTTCATGTTATCCCACCAATACTGATGGATTGGTGATACATCTTTGTCGAGCCAAGATGGATAGAATATCGGGACTGATGAATCTCAATCATAATCTTCTCTCGCAACCCTGCCACACTAGGCACACATAATCGGCCCTGGTATCTCAGTGTCCCATCTCCTCCGATCTTGAAAGCTGTAATCTTACACTGCTGAATTTCCTCTCTCAATCTTACTAAGGTAGGATCTTCATATTGCCGTGCTTTTACCTCGGCTACCAAAGATGATTCTGCTGTATTCTGTACAGTAACACCTCCGTCATCAGAGTCCAACAATCTGATTCTCACATTAGCCAGCTGGTGAAGCTCTTTGGTCAACCCTTGTCTACCTGCCTCAATATGTATTAAGCTTCCCATTGACTTACGGCTGAAAGTGTCTGCCACAACATTAGCTTTACCAGGATGGTACAATATCTCGACGTCATAGTCTTTCAGTAATTCAAGCCACCTACGCTGCCTCAAATTCAACTCCTTCTGCTTGAAGATGTATTGTAAACTCTTGTGATCTGTGTAGATGTCAACATGGACACCGTATAAGTAGTGCCGCCATATCTTCAAAGCATATATTACTGCAGCCAATTCCAAATCATGAGTCGGGTAATTCTTTTCATGCTTCTTCAATTGTCTTGATGCATAAGCAATCACCTTCCCACGTTGCATCAATACGCACCCCAAACCTATACCTGAGGCATCACAATATACCACATAACCTTCTGTTCCTTCTGGGAGAGTGAGCACTGGCGCGGATGTCAATCGATTCTTTAGCTCCTGAAAACTATGTTCACAAGCATCAGACCACTGGAACTTGGTAGCTTTCTGTGTTAACTTAGTCAATGGTGCTGATATAGAGGAAAACCCTTCTACAAACCGCCTATAATATCCTGCTAGCCCCAGGAAGCTGCGGACTTCTGACGGTGTTGTAGGTCTCGGCCAATTCTTCACTGCATCGATCTTCTGAGTGTCGACACTAATACCCTCATCAGATATCACATGGCCAAGGAATGCTACTGAGTTCAGCCAGAATTCACATTTAGAGAGCTTAGCATATAACTTATGATCCTGAAGGGTCTGTAATACTATCCGCAAGTGGCCCGCATGTTCCGCCTCCGAACGAGAATACACCAGAATGTCATCAATGAATACGATCACGAACACATCAAGATAGGGCCTGAATACACTATTCATGAGATCCATAAAAGCTGCTGGGGCATTTGTTAGCCCGAACGACATCACCAAGAACTCAAAGTGCCCATATCTTGTCCGGAAGGCCGTCTTTCGAATATCCTTCTCCTTAACCCTCACCTGATGATACCCTGAATGCAAGTCAATCTTGGAGAAATACTTGGCACCCTGGAGTTGGTCAAACAGGTCATCAATCCTTGGAAGTGGATACTTGTTCTTTATTGTAAACTTATTCAACTGTCGATAATCGATACACATCCTTAACGACCCATCTTTCTTCCGCACGAACAAGACTGGCGCACCCCAAGGTGAAGTGCTAGGCCTAATGAAACCCTTATCCAGCAAGTCCTTCAACTGCGCCTTCAACTCTCGCAACTCTACCGGGGCCATCCTGTATGGAGCGATAGAGATCGGTTGAGTGTCAGGCAACGCATCAATGCTAAACTCAATCTCCCTTTTAGGAGGAAGGCCTGGGAGTTCATCTGGGAAAACATCTGGAAATTCATTGACCACGAGGATTAATTGTAGAGTAGGCGGCTTCGCCTCCGCATCCCTAACGCGAACAAGATGATAAATGTAACCTTTTGATATCATCTTCCTTGCCTTAAGATAGGAAATAAACCTACCTTTTGGCGTAGCAATGTTCCCCTTCCATTCAATGGCGGGTTCACCTGGAAACTGAAACCTAACCATCTTCGTACGACAGTCAACATTTGCATAGCATGAGGCCAACCAGTCCATTCCCATTATCGCATCGAAATCAACCATTTCTAACTCAAATAAATTTGCCGAGGTTTGATGACTACAAATCATCACAGTGCAACCTTTATATACCCTTCTAGCAATCACAGAATCTCCTATCGGAGTGGATACCGCAAGTGGTTTACTTATCAATTCAGGTTCAATGCCAAACTTATTAGCCACAAAGGGTGTAACATATGATAAGGTAGATCCTGGATCAATTAGCGCATATACATCATAAGAAAACACAGACAATATACCTGTAACAACATCCGGAGACGACTCGAGATCTTGTCGACCTACTAGAGCATAGGTTCGATTTTGAGCACCACTCGAACTCGGCACTAAACCTCTACCTCTACCACGACCTGTTGACTGTTGAAAACCTTGTGCTGGAGGTTGAACTGATGAGGAAGAACCAGACACAGATCCAGTCGGTTGAGCCATACCACCACCTCCTCTCTTAGGACAATCCCGCATCATATGGCCAGGTTGTCCGCAAGAATAGCACGCATCGGAACCTCGACGGCACAGTCCAAAGTGGGCCTTGCTGCACTGATCACAACAAGGTGTTGGGGGTCTCGTCTGACTAGTATCTCTATGAAATTGTGAGCCTGATGCCCTCGAACTCTGACCTGAACCAGAATAGCTAAATCGATCATACCGAGGCCTCTAAAACTGTGGAGGAGCACTAGCTACAGGTGGCGCCGAACTCCTCGAAGATTGGGGCCTGATACTGCCTCTGAACTCATCAGAATACCCTGCAAATCTCGCCCTCTTATGCTGGCCCCTATCCTGCTCCCTATCTGCCCTTTGCTGGCGCTTACGATCCTCTAGGGTCTGGGCATAAGCCTGAATACGGGAAATATCCATGCCCTCTACCAAGGAGGCTGTTGTGCACTCATTTATCAGATGTGGTCCCAACCCGTTCACGAACAGATGCACCCTATCACTCATCTCGGACACAATATGGGGAGCATACCTTGCTAAAGAATCAAACTGTATACTATACTCTCGTACACTCATATTACCCTGTCAAAGTTTCAAGAACTTATCAGCTCTAGCTCGTCGTATCTCAACTGGCAAGTAGTGACGAAGAAAGGCCTCAGAAAATTCCTTCCACACGGCTGGAGGAGCATTCGGACCCCTAGATCTCTCCCAACTATCATACCAGAAAACCGCTAAATCCCGTAACCGATAAGAAGCCAACTCTACTGCCTCCATATCACTAGCATGCATAACCCGCAATGTACGATGAACCTGGTCAATAAATATTTGTGGGTCCTCCTTGGGGTCTGATCCGGTAAAGACTGGAGGGTCTAGATTAATAAAATCATGAACTCTCGCACTAACCGGTTTATCAGCAGCACCGGTATTCTGCCTCTGAGCCTGAGCAGCTACCAAGCTAGTCAACAACTGCACCGCACTGCGCATATCGTGGCCTATAGTGCCAGACGGGGGAACTAGATGTACTGGGTGCCTCCTAATATCCTCTGGAGGAGACGGAGAGGTATGAGACGGCATCTCACTCTGAGCCTCACTTTGGCCTGCTCTGGCTGGAGGCACCTGAATGTTACCCTCTCCCACAGCTGTATCAAGCCGTTTACTAATCGCTTGCTTCCTAGTCGAAGGCATCGCTGAAAGAAAACAAGGTGAATATTTAGATATGAACACTTACGACTCAACTCTACGCACGATCTAGATTTAGGAAGAAGGTAACAACCCTAGATGTCATATAGCCTCCTGATTATAAATATGGCACACTACACATCCATAATCAAAACTCTACTAGACACGGCTCATAGACAACCCCTAGGATAGACTTGCTCTGATACCAAGTTTGTCACGACCCAACTGGAGGGTCATGACTAGCACCCGGGCCATACTTGCCGAGCACCAACGTACATTTTATCTAACCTTCCTTATTATCTTTAAGGGCCGACAAGACCAATATAAATGAAAGACATGGATCATGAACATCCAACAATGAAAGATAATGTCATGAACATACGTAACATGGGACGACAAGACTATCAAGAAACTATATATAAGGTACGAGCTACCATGGTGCCATGAAAGACTATACAACAAAAATCAGCCGACAAGGCATTCCAAACCATACATGAGTCGACACCTGTCTATGAGCCTCTAAAAGAACATAAGTGCTACAACATTGCCGGAACAGGGCCCCGACATACCCATAATGTCTATAACAAAAATGCATACCAAGACCACGGCAAGTCCGGAGAAGGGATCTTGCCAATAACCGCTGAACCGGATAGCCTACTGTGATGGGGGAGCTGCGTCTACCCATCTATCAGGACCTGCAGCACGACATGCAGCGTCCACAAATAAAAAGGACGTCAGTACGAATAAAGTACTGAGTATGTAAGGCAGGAAAGCATAAGTAAGAACAATAATGTAAACAGTGATAGGGAATATACAACCTGTGACATCTGGGTACCTCTGAGGGCTACTGACATGAAATACATGATACATACATATATATATACATAAACTTTTAAAACATACACATATATATATATATATATATAAACTTTTAAAACATACGCCTTTGTGGGCATCATCATCATCATATCGTACCCGGCCGTAATAGGCTCGGTAAAACGTACCCGGCCATCAAAGGGCTCGGTAGAATCGTACCCGGCCACGTGGAGCTCGGTAAAACCCAACTGATCAGTGGTTGCACAATAAGTGCCATACCCGGCCGACTATAGCGCGGCTCGGTAGAGTAAAATAGATACATATATATGATGCATGCTGGACTCATTGGAATTACATTTTGAACCTTTCGGAGTGACGTAAGGTCGGTATCCTACGTACATGTTATTAGGATTAACTCTTCATCAAGAATCTTATAAGAATCAGGAACTACCAATAACATTGATAATATAAGAATAAGAGAAGTAATATCAATATCAATCGTTTCATAAGAAGGGCAGCAATGTAAGTACTGCTAGCTTCTAAGAGTAGAGTATCTTTGGGAGCTTGTTCGATACATTATGTACAATCGGAGTCGTGCAGAAGAATGAAGGGGATAGCCTCACATACCTTGTATATACTGCCCAACCTCAAGCTATGCAAATGTCACGACTCCTTAGTCTACAATAAGAAAAATGACACTATCATTATCGTTTAAGTGTCGTAACTATTATGTATCGACCGCAACCTATTTTACGATGAAACGGACAGCACCTCCCCTATTTATATGACTTCCCACAAGTCAATAAAATCACCAAACAGCCCAAACAACATCATTAATAATCATATTGAGCCTCTAAAACAGTCCACCAACTAACAACATTACTACCAAGCCTTTCGATATATATTTCACAAGTTCTAGCATCAACGACTTAGCCACAACTTGGATAATCTTAAATATATATAGAGTAAGAGGTTCCTTACCTTTAAACAGAAATAACAACTCCAATTTGACCTTAATGTTCCACTAAATATCACTTCAATTCTGCCACAAGAACAAGGAAGCGAAACTAGCAATTAATTCGGATTTTTCGGCACTAGAATTACTTTAGAAGACTTGAAATCACCTAGGGTTGATATTAAAAACTTGAAGGTGTATTTACAGAACATAAAACACTTAAAACAACCTCCCACACGAGCTGGAACAACACAAAAATCACCAATAACAAGAAGAACAAGAAACTTACTAGCGCCACGGGATTCCCGACATTTGATTTGTGTTGGTTGCTCTTTGTTTGGGTCTTGGATCATGAGAGAACCTTGAGAGACTGTTTTTAGGGTTATAAGGTCTGAATATACTGAAACATAATGACTTAAAACGGGGTTGAGGTATCTTATATATGTCCATATGTCTTAAACCGCCTTTGTGGGCCCCATAGAGAGCAGCTTGGCGCACTCTCGCGAAAACATGAATATCTCTCTATTCCGAGATCGTATCGACAAACGGTTTAATGAGTTGGAAACTAGACTCATAGATCTTCAATTTGATAGGTAGATCATCCCATAATTCCAAGCACATTGGGAGACAAATGCAGTAATATTTGACCTAAAGTTTAAGTAAAATTATAAACCTAAGTTGCGACAACTTTTATCGACTTTTGTTTCATAACTCGCTTGACTTCAAGACTTATGATACGGATATTATATGATTCAAATACATTAAAACAAGACCTCTTGGGATAGTTAATCACCTCTAGTGCTACCCAAAAATACGGGTTACAACATCCTTGATTAGTTTAACTTCAAATACTTGTTAACCACTCTTATACACCCTTGTATCGTTTAAGACCAATAGGATTAACTTCTTATCATCTCAAAGATAATCTCTTCTTGGATTTACGTCGACTAACTTAAGGTGTGATCTATGGTATGCGAATTTGGGTTGTAACATGTATTATCCTTACATGGGGCAGATGTTGTGCTCGGAGCGGCATGGCTTTCAACTTTAGGGCGGATAACCACAGACTATGCTGAATGAACATTTGAATTTAGCCATTAGGGGGCTACTAATATTTGGAAGGGATTGGCACCTCCCAGTGCACAACCAATCCAATTGCACAGTCTTTATCACTGTAATGCTACAGATGTCATATCGTCCTTCTATTGCCTACAGATATTTCCTTCCGAGCTAGTTCAGGAGAAGCATGTGGATCCAGCCCTGCTAACTCTTCTTGATTCATTTTAGGATGTGTTTCAGAAGCCACACGGATTACCGCCAACTCGACCCCAAGATCATGCTATACATTTAACCGCAAGATCAGGACCAGTTAACGTTAAGCCATATCAATATCCATACTTCCAGAAGCAAGTAATGGAGCAGTTTGTTGCTGAAATGCTTCAGGAAGGTGTAATTTGGGCTAGCACCAGTCCGTTTTCATCACCCGTGTTGTTGGTTCGCAAAAATGATGGAACATGGAGGTTCTACGTGGACTACAGAGCATTGAATGCGGTCACTATTCGAGATAGGTTTCCAATCCCCACAATCGATGAGTTGTTCGATGAGCTTCACGAGGCTATGTACTTCTCTAAGCTTGACCTGCTAGCGGGCTACCATCAAATTCGAGTGCGTCCCGAAGATGTGGCCAAGACAACATTCCGAACACATGAAGGGCATTATGAATTTTTGGTAATGCCATTTGGGTTATCCAATGCCCCATCCACATTTCAGGCAACCATGAACGAGGTGTTTCGGCCATATCTCTGTTGCTTTGTCCTAGTGTTTTTCGATGATATACTGGTCTACAGTCTAACTTGGGAGGAGCATTTGACGCATCTGAAGGCAGTGTTAGGCCTATTGCGACAACATAAATTGGTGGCCAAACGGAGTAAGTGCCTATTTGGCAAAATGTCAGTCGACTACTTAGGCCATGTGATTTCTGACCGAGGGCTTAGCGTGGATCCAGCCAAAGTTGCCGCTATTCAACAGTGGCCTGTGCCTAAAAACATGAAGGAGGTGCGCAGCTTTCTTGGGCTCGCCGGGTATTATAGACGGTTTATCTATCACTATGTGGCAATCGTCGGGCCTCTCATAGACCTTCTGCACAATGAAGCTTTTGCTTGGACTTCTACTACACAAGCTACTTTTGACACCCTCAAAAGCAAACTCAGTACAACTCGGGTTCTCTCCTTGTCTGACTTTAATCAAGAATTCCAACTAGAAACGAATGCATCGGGGTAGGGTATAGGGGCAGTACTTTCACAACAAGGTCATCCAATAGACTACTTTAGTCAGAAACTGAGCAATAGGATGCAGGGTGCCTCTACCTACCATAGGGAGATGTTCGCAATCATACAAGCAGTCAGCAAGTGGCGACAATACTTGTTGGGCAGGAAGTTCACCATCTATACGGATCAGCAGTCACTCAAGAACCAAACAATTCAGAATCTGGAGTAGCAAAAGTGGTTAAGCAAATTAGTAGCTCTCCAGCAATCTATTTAGGATCATACCAACGAAGAGTGGGGTTATACCTACAAAAATGGACTGTTATTTTTTCAGGGACGGTTGGTAATTCCTGCTGATTCTCCTTTGCGGCAAACATTACTCCATGAATTCCATGACACCGCAGTGGGTGGACATGCCAGTGTTGCGCGTACTTACCATAGAATTGCTTCCAATTTTTTTTTTTGGAAAGTTATGAAGAAAGATGTTCAATGCTTTGTGGCTGCCTGCCAACTTTGTTAGCAGATGAAAGACTCACACTAGTTGCCCGCAGGCCTACTCCAGCCGCTGCCTATTCCTTCCTTGGTGTTTGAGGATATTTTGATGGACTTCATTACATGTTTACCCAATTCCAAGGGTAAGTCAACTATCATGACGGTTGTGGATCGCTTGTCCAAGTACGGGCATTTTATTGCCCTACCATCTTCTTTCACTGCTAATTCAGTGGCAGAGGCATTTGTGATTGGGATTGTTCGACTCCATGGACCCCCAAGGTCTATTGTCTCTGACATAGATCCTCGTTTCCTGCATAGCTTTTGGCAAGAGCTGAACCGCCTCCAAGGCACAACCTTGGCAATGAGTACCGTATACCATCCCCAATCTGATGGTCAATCTAAGTCTCTGAACAAAATGTGTAGAGCAGTACCTGCGTTGCTTCATCGCTGATGCTCCTAACAAATGGGTGACTATGTTACCTTGGGCGGAGTTCTGGTACAACACGTCCTATCAAGCATCAGCAGACATGACTCCATTCCGGGCTTTATATGGGAGAGATCCTCCCACAGTGGCGAGATATATTTTAGGCAGCAACTCCAATGATGTGGTCGATGCTTATTTAGTGGATAGAGATGAGATTTTGGCAATCCTAAAGGCCAATTTGGTCCTAGCACAGAATAGGATGAAGCGTTGGGCTTACAAAAACCGAAGAGAACTGGTTTATGAAGTTGGAGAGTGGGTTTATGTGAAGCTGAAGCCTTATCGCCAGAATTCTATACGCCTCCATCAGCACTCCACGCTAGGAAGACGATACTTTGGGCCCTTTTAGATCCTTAAGCGCATTGGGGAAGTATCTTACAAACTGGAGTTGCCAGACGCTGCTCGAATCCATCCAGTTTTTCACATTTCTATGCTTAAGCGTTGTGTGGGATAACCAGCTCAACAAATCACTCCCTTCCACCTCTCTGATGTTGCTGATAGTAGGCCTGGACCATCTCTGAACCTTGAGGACAAGGTTCCTTTTCAGGGAGAAGGTATTGTTGTGACCGACCAAGATGACGTGGAAAACACCTCAGTTGCTTACGTAGACTCAAGTACTCAGCAGGAGAGTGAGACCATGAGAAGAAGTAAGCGCATGAAGAAGCCTTCAACAAGGCTAACAGATTTCGTTGTGGGAGCTGTGCGCTGATTACATGAAGGAGGGGTTGGAGTTTCTATTAGTTGTTAGTATAAATATAGGAAGAATAAGTGTAGCGAAGGGGAATGGGGAATTTTTCTGGTGCATTAAGTATCTCTTTCCCATCCCCTTCTACTCTGCAAATTCTCTTCTCATCCCCTTTACTCTGTAATTTCTCTCCTCATTCCTTTCTCTGTTAAGTCTAGCTTAGTACTCTTTTATAATTATTTGGGTTGTTGTAATTGCGGATTGGATTGAGTAATACAATCAGTGATTCTTAGTGTTTACCTGGTTATTCCACAACCAGTGATCAATTCCGGCGGCGACGACTGGTTAGCTTGAGAGAGATGGGAGAGAGAACAAAAGGGGTGAAGGGAGGGGCAGCTGATTTGCCCAAAATGAGAGAGCCCACAAAATATATTTAGGGTTTCTAGCTTAAAACATATGATGGAGTAGTGTATAGTGCATTTATGTGTCAAGAGCAAAACCACCAATTCAAAATCATGGGCAAAACTATGGGCCAAATACCGAGTACTCTTTTTACTATCTGTGTATGTATGTATGTATGTATATCGTTGTAATTTATCTAGCTTATAGGAGAAGACAAAAAAATGGTCTTTACCTATTTGGTAAAAATAATTTATTGGATAAAAGGGAGTCATGTCACATCAAGTGATTTGTCACATCAAGATGTCTTGTCATATCGAATATTGATAGGACATTGGATTTGACTGGTCTTGATCCGTATTTTAAATAAATTCCACCAACTTTTATGTAATTAATAAATTGTGCTACAAATTGAAAGATGATTATTTAATTTAAAAATACGGCTTGTAATGTTAATTAAAATGCCAACTACTAAAATAATATTATAGTAATTATTATTTATTTTTAAAGGATAACACCTTGATAGAAAATCCTAGTATTTGAAAAGAAGGACAATTATTAATAAATTATTTTGAATTTTAGAAAAATACACAAAAGTTGTAGTATTAACTAATTGAAATGGAATAATAACAATTTCTACATTTTGCGAAAACACGAATAATTATCAATAAATTGCAATAAAGCTAAAAAATATGCAAAAGACTATATTTTATTATTTTTTACTAGGAAGCCTGCAAAAGTTAATTTTTAAATATGGAGGGTGAAAATTGAGTGTCAATAGCTACTCTTCTTTGACCTTAGATGATGTAAGAGTCTTCAGACAAAGAAATTGACGTCATACTCAATTTTATCCTGACATGACAACGTGGATAATGAGGAGGTTTTGAAGACTGTGACAGAATTCTAGTATTTGAGTTACTTATATATCTCGGGATGCACGAAAATCAGGTCGCGTGTAGTTCTGGAATGCAATTGAGTACTACTTGTTGATTGTAGCCTTATGGAGTAAAAGAAAAAGGATGCAAATGTTCGAGGATGAAAATGATTTGTGTGACCTGACAATGCTTCCAAGATTGCCCCGGTGTCGTCGGATTGTGGTGATACCGGGACGTGGATGTTGGATGTGATGGATTGATTGGTTTGAAAGGACTTTGCTGTGGGTATGGCCGAACTCTATGTC
This sequence comes from Nicotiana tomentosiformis, assembly GCF_000390325.3. NCBI lineage: Eukaryota > Viridiplantae > Streptophyta > Magnoliopsida > Solanales > Solanaceae > Nicotiana > Nicotiana tomentosiformis. Next base: position 122,153,527 of record NC_090812.1, read on the forward strand.
GAGTTTCCTACATATCTTAAGTGTAATGAGAATTTGGCCGATTGTAGCTCTAGAAAAAATGGACTGATTTTGATTTTTGATTTTGAAACTGCCCCAGCGTCATGCTGTGATGACACTGGATTTTATTTTGATTGTGGGTGTTTGGATTACGTACACACCCTATGTCAATGGGCGTAAGATGAATGATACTTGGGAATATGTCATCGACTGCTTTTGGAAAGCTCGAAGTCCGTCCTCAAAAGCTGCTCCAGTTTAATGTTAGAAGATAATTCCACTTTATGTTGCGTCTTTCGATTTGTAGAGTTTACGAGCTGTGGACTAGCTTCGTTTTCACTTGTGGAAGATGGATTGTAGTGGCTTGAATAATTCTTGTGGATTTGATGCAAGAATGATATGTTTTTGTAATGAAATAGGGGCCCAGGTTGGTGTGCCGAGACCCTGATGAAAATTCCAATTTTGAAAGAGATCTCAGCTAGATACCGGTCTGGAGTGATCGGAGCACTTTGATTTTGAAAGAAATTCGGGTTGGATACCGGTCCGAAGTGATCAGAGCATTTTTGAATGAAATCCGAGCTAGGTACCGGTCCGAAGTGATCGGAGTTGTAAAGTCTAAAAATACCCGCATTAGAAGGTGGCCGCTTGTAGAATCGGAGTTGTAAAATCTGAAATACCCGCATTAGAATGTGGGTGCCTGTAAAATTTGAACTTTAACTTTGAAGTTCCAATTATCCAGGAATGTCCTGTAAAATTTGAACTTTGACTTAGGAATTCTCATTATCCAAGAGGTCATGTAAAATTTGACTGACTTGGACTTCAAAATGTTAGACGGTCTGGTTGTTACCATTTTGACATCATCGAAGCTGACTTTGAATGCTAGACGGGCTGGTAGTTACCGTTCCGAGGTTGTCGGAGCTGACTTTGAATGTTATGTGGTGTAAAGACCCAGCCGATCATTTTGAGTACTATAGCCATGTTTTCCCTATTTGATGCTTTTCTTATGTGTATTTATGGTTAAGTGACTTGCCTGGGTGGTTGGTTTTATTTCGTAGAAGTTCTGAAATAAATCGGGACACTTAGTCCCAAGGTTGGAAGCTTAAGTTGAAATAGTTGACCGGAGTTTGACTTTCATGTTGACGACTCCGGAATGGAGTTTTGATTGTTCCAATAGCTTCGTATGGTGATTTTGACTAAGGCGCATATCCTGATGATGATTTGAAGGTTTGTAGGTTGATTTGGTGCTTTTTGGCAAAAGTTGGAATGTTGAAGATTTTGAAAGTTGGTACGTTTGACCAAGGGTTGACCTTGTTGATATTGGGTTCAGAATTTTGTTTCGGGAGTTGGAAAAGTTCCGTTGTATCATTTGGGACTTGCATGCAAAATTTGAGGTCATTCCGAGTTGTTTTGGCTTGTATGTTTTGAATTTGGAAAATTCATTAGTTTCCTTAGGCTTTAATTGAGGTGCGATTCGTGGGTTTGCTATTGTTTCTGTGATTTGAGGCCTCGAGTGGGTCCGAATTATGTTGTGAGATTATTTTCTGTGATTGTACGGGATCTCGGAGGCCTCAGATATGTTTCGGACCATTTCTCCATGTTTTGGCATTGCTGATTTCTTATGTCTGGTTTTCTTCTGCGCGTAGGGTATTTTTGATGGAAGGCGAGTTGTTCTTCGCATTTGCGATGCTTTGGGAGGCAGTGGCCTTCTTGATCGCATGAGGTTTGATGTGTTCGGGTAGAAGGGAGGTCGTCTGGGGGCGTCTGGATATAAGCCTCCACGATCACAGGCTCCCGCATTTGTGTACTATCAGGGTGTGTTGTGCTTCGCATTTGCGGCCTTAGCCTTGCGTTCATGTAGGGTCTTTTGGAGAAGCTTGTAGTTTGTTCTTCGCGATCGCGATAATGGTTCCACGATCGCGATGCATATGCCTGGGCAGAATATTTAAGTACTTTATTTCGAGGGTTTTGGTTATTCTATCACATTTTGAGTTAGAGAGCTCGTTTTCAAGCGATTTTGGATGGGATTTTCACGATTCAGATTGGGGTAAATATTTTTTACTCGGATTTCTTTATATTCCATGAATCCATCCTTGTTTTTAGCATTTAATTGGTGAAATTAAGTGAAGAAATTAGAAATTTTAGTAAAAATATTTCTAAATGAAATTTGATGATTTGAAGGTCGATTTGAGGTTAGAATTGGATGAAATTGGTATGGTTGGACCCGTATTTGAATGGGTATTCATAATTTGTGAGTTTTGTCGTGTTTCAGGATGCGAGCCCAAGGTTGACATTTTGGGTTGGCTTTTTAAGTTTGGTAAAGATCGAAGCTTTATCTTTTGGGGTTGTTTCCTATGGCATTATTTGATGATATTAAGTTGTTTGTGACTAGATTCGAGTCGTTCAGAGGAAGATTCGCATGGGAAGGGATTTTTGGACTATTGATTTGCATATTTTGAGGTAAGTAACATATATAAACTTGGATTTGAGAATAAGTATCCCTGAGAACTATATAATTGAGATGTTTTGGGGGTGACGCACGTGCTAGGTGATGGGCGCGTATGTGTGCACCGGGTATTCGTGATCCCGGCGGATTTTAGTCTATTATGAGACTTGTTCTGCTAAATGACCTGTTACACTTTTGTTTTCTATACCTGTATGATTATTTTAGATCTGATTCATAATTATTTTAGACATGATAGGGCTATTCTTGTTGTTTTGAGCTACTTGCCTAATTGCATACATACTCTTAATCATGATGCTATATCCGTGTATGATATCTCCATCTCAGTATTTTTCTAATTTTGATTTCTCACATGTTGTTGATGCCTCATATGTATAACCGTTGAAATGAGTACTGTAAGATGTGGTTAATTGAGACTTGTGCAGTTGATGACTGAGTTGGGCCATATAGCCGATGTGATATTGATTTTGAGGTGATGTGTGCTCTAGGCCCATATTGGGCTAATTAGCACTTATTAGGGGCGATGAGTGCACCAGGCATCACTATTGAACAATATGATATTGATTAGCGCTTGGGCTAGGATCCGCCCCTCTGGAATCTGATATTACAGTGATGGCAAGAACAATGATATATACGTGCTATGGTGCTGAGCATTATGCCAGGAACCCGTACAGTGCTGAGAGTAGTTATATGTGATGGTGAGGGGCATTATGCTAGGCATTGTGAGTGGGCTGAGTGCGGTTACTCTTAATAGTTTCACCGTGATGGAATTGATTGACATGTATATCTGGCATGTAGGCATAGAGATGTACTTTTCTAATGCTAGCTAGTAAATGAAATGTCTTATATGTGTTGGGCTTTGACTGTACAATTTGAAAGCATGTCTAAATTTTTCATATTTGTGAACGAGCTGAACATGATATCTCTGAGTTATTTACTTGTACCGTTTTCAATGTACCCTGATTTGTTGTTGATTATTGATATTGGATAGTGACCTTTCTTCCGAGCTCGTCACTTCATTCAGCCCAAGGTTCAGCTATGTATCCACTAATGTGAGAATGCTTGGAATAGGATCATGTAGGGATTTGTCATTGGCTTGTAATATAGGCTTGGGGACGGGAAGGATATTCATTTAGGATGAAAGTGGTTAATCCCTCTTTGAGAACTGCACTGTATCCGTATTTTCGACATTAAAACCATGCTTCGGCGCTTGATCTCGTTTTCCTTGATGTCCGTTTCTTTGCTTGGACTTCTTTTGAACTTGTCGAAAGTTCTTCTTCCTTTTTCGGAGGTTCTTCTTTTTTCTTCTTTTTTCTTTTGAGGTTTCTCTTGCTTCGCAGAATTTTTTCCTGCTTTTGTTGGATTTCCTCCTCTTTGAATTTGTGGAGTTTTCTACCTTTTTTGGATTTTTATCCCAATTTGCGGAAGTTTTCTCCTCCTTGTGAATTTTTAGAGTTTCCTCTTTCTTTTCCTTAAGTCATATCTTTGTTGTCTTGGACTTTGCTGTAAGGCCCCGGAAATGTTTTCTAACGATTTAATATTTTAAAGTACGCCAACGGTATTTGGGAATAACGTGTTAGAGTATTAAAGGAGACCCATGGGATAGAACCATATTATTTTGAAATGAAACGTATATGTTTAAGGTGTGTTGAAACATACTAAGGAGTTTTGTGAATGGAAAGAATTCGTGTGGAACAAGTAGGATATATTAAGTGGAAAGGATATCTCAATTCGCACAAGATCTTACTTGAAACGTATGCTGAAACCAAAGTATAACGACTTATGAGGTTATCTACCTATAAATTTAAAGCCATTTGAGTCTAGTTTCTAACGCTTCAAACCGTTTGTCATTCGGACATTCCTACAAGAAGTTATGATCAAATTACCAAAGGCTGGCGGAGGAGCCTGCGGATGCGAAGCATCCGAAGCCGCGTCCGAAAGAGAGGCTGGCAGTGAAGTGCTGCCATAGCATTCGGGTCCGCATCCGAGCTTCAAAGAGGAGTGAAATGGGGATGCGAAGCATCCAGGGCCGCATCCGAAACCCAGAAATCTGGGCCTATAAATACAAGGTCGGGGAAGGGGGATATTTTGAGTATTTGGGGGTTAGGGTTCTTGAGGTGAAGGAACGATTTTGAGCTCAAATCAAGTCCAATCAACCAAGGTAAGCTGTTAATGATGTTTTGGGTTGATTATTACTCAATATACATGATTTCTAACATCATTCTTACATCCAAATACAAGATTTCATCATCAAATCCTCAATAACACAAAAACCACCAAAGTTGTGATTGTTTAAGATTGATCTACGAGAGGTAATTCCAATGCTTCAAACTCGTTTAATATGAGTAGTTAGAAGTATTTGAAGAATTTGTTGCAAGTTTTAAGGGTTGAAAGATTGGATTATAAAAATCTATTTCATGGCATGAATAGTACTTTTGAGAAAATAAGGGAGAAGGTGAATGGTAATCTTGGCGATGAAATTTATGAATACATTGAACCTATGGGATTTGTTACTAATATTGATCTCATTGGATGTTGTTATTATAGATTGAAGTTGATTAGTGTAGTGCATCGTTGTAGTATCATTAAGGGAAGAATTTGAGGTATGTTGGCTAAGCTCTTCTTTAAGAGTTGGAATTCTCATTATCCTTGTGAGTTTCGAGATGTTGATTATAAATCGAGTATTCCGATACGTTTTGTGATGAACATATATGTCCAATTCGTATTTCAAATGCTCTTATCATATTGCATTATAAATTGAGGATGGGTCCCAAACCATGGATTACGTATCCACATGTTATAATTTCTAGTCGTGATTTATGTGAAAGGTATTATGTCAAGTTGTGTAGAGATTGTGATTGTGATACACCTCCACCCGCATACATTGGGGTGAGGCGGCATGACCGCTTTGTGTGGGGATTATGGTGTAGAGATTGTGATTGTGATACACCTCCACCCGCATACATTGGGGTGAGGTGGCATGACCGCTTTGTGTGGGGATTATGGTATAGAGATTGTGATTGTGATACACCTCCACCTGCATACATTGGGGTGAGGCGGCATGACTACTTTGTGTGGGGATTATGGTATAGAGATTGTGACTGTGATACACCTCCACCAGCATATATATTAGGGTGAGGCGGCATGACCGCTTTGTGTAGGGATTATGGTATTGTGGGACTGCACCTCCACCCGCTTACATTGGGGTGAGGCGGTATGACCGCTTTGTATATAGTTTTGGTATTGTTGTGGCACCATCACCCACATATATTGGGGTAAGGCGCCATAGCCGCTTTGTGTATAGTTTTGGTATTGTTGTGGCACCATCACCCGCATACATTGGGGTAAGGCGCCACAGCCGCTTTGTGCTGGTATTGGTATCGTTGATGCACTTCCAGCCGCATACATTGTGGTGAGGCGGCATAGCCGCTTTGTGTTGGTATTGGTATCACTGATGCATATCCACCCTCATACATTGGGGTGAGGTGGCATAGTCACCTTGTGTAAGTTCTTAGTACTGTGGTTATATATCCACTCGCATACATTAGGGTGAGGCAGCAGGGCCGCTTCATTAGAGTTGTGGTATTGTATGTACACCTCCATCTGCATACATCGGGTGAGGCAGCGGGGCCGCTTTGTGTGAAGATGGTTACATAGGATCTCATCTTAAATCCTATAAATGTTGTTGATAGCTTTTAATAAGCTTGCTATGGTTGAGACAGTTATCTACATTATTCTATTGCTGCACTGGTTCATCATAATTATCTTGTATTTCTAAATTCTTAAATTGGTGTTTAGTTTTCATACTAGTACTATTCGACGGTACTAACGTCCCTTTTGCCGGGGGCGCTGCATCTTTAAATGGATGCAGGTGGTTCCACAGCAGGAGACATTGATCAGTGATAGCAGTACACCTTCTTCCCAACTGACTTGGTGAGTGCCACTTCATTCCGGGGTCATGAATCCTTTGTTCTTTGTGTATTTTGTTTGGGGTATAGCCGGGGCCTTGTTGCCGGCATTATCATTGTACTCTTCTTTATCTATAGAGGCTCTGTAAACATAGTGTGGGTTGTGTATTGGTGCTAGGAAAGACAAAATATGTTATGTTGTGGTTGTATTACCTATCCATTGAGACTTCAAAAATGATGAAGCTATTGGAAATGAATTGGTATTGCAGACGTGATCACTTTATTGTTTGATTAACGAAGTGATATATATATATATATATATATATATATATATATTCTCTTTATTCATGAATGAGTTTGGGTAGAAGAAAATCTAATAGGCTTGCTCGGCCGGGTTCACTCGGTTGAGCGCCGGTCGCGCTCCTCGGTTTTAGGGCATGACATTTGCATCTTTTGCTTTTTCACGTTTTCGCCTTCACTTTGGTCTTCATCCGAAATTATACGTTTTCAGTGCGCTTGAAGGGTTTGGGCCAAGAGAGGGGTAGTGCATTTATGAACAAAGAAAGGTAAGGGCTAAGATGTGGTCGTCCAAGGAAAAGGCTTAAGGCTCAGGAATGCTATGGATTGACGTCACTTGGTAGGCTTGAAAGGCACAATCGAGTCAAAGACGGCCTATGATACTTTCCCAAACCAAGCGTCACTCAGGATTTCACCTCAACAAACATTCGGGCCAAGTTCTAGATAAACAATGCAATGACAATGAATTTTTAATCTAAAGCTCACTACACAATGCACATAAAATAAATAAGTTTAGCTTTGTTCTTACCTTAACTACAAGTGTGGGAATTTTTTCAAGTGACACTAAGGTATAATTAAGAGGTAGCAAAAGAATCTATGGTTAACCACGAAGCTGATCCTCTCCATCATACCACTTTTAACACTTGTTCCTCTCCTATGGACATTTTTAACTGTGTTGGTACCAACCAAGTCAATACTTGAAGATCTTTGGATCTTTTTTCTTTTCCTTTTTTTCTCTTTTTTTATTTGATAAATGGGACCAAACCCAAGGAAGGGTTCCTCCATTTTTTTCTTTTTCTTTTTTATTTTTGGAATTTTGACTTAATAATTTTTTTGATTCTTGACAAATGGAATTGAACCCAAGAATGGTTCTTGCTTGATTTTTGATTTTTGATAAATGGGATCGAACCCGAGAAAGGTTCTTGAATTTTTCTTTTAATTTTGAAAGATGAGATATAACCCGGGAAGGGTTCTTATTTTTTGTTTTTTTTTTTGGAATTTTGATATATAGAATCGAACCGAGGAAGGGCTCTTAAATTATTATTATTTTTACTTTTGAAGATGGGAAAGATGGGACCGAACCCAAGAAGGGTTCATAATTTTTCTTTTTGGTTTTTGAAAGATTGGAAATCAAACCCACGAAAGGTCCTTGATTCCTTTTTCTTTGATTTTTGACCTTCAAAGATTGGAAATCGAACCCATGAAAGGTTCCTGCTTCACCCTTTTTATTTCCAATATTAGACCAAACCCGAAGGAAGGGTTTTGATGTTTTTTTTGAATTTTTGAAAAATAAGACCGAACCCAAAGGTTGCCTACGTATCTCATTATGTCATGACCCGGAATCCCAACCTCGTGGCCGTGATGGACATTTCACTTGCTAGGCAAGCTAACGTTAGGTAATTACTTAACCAGTTTTAATAATTTAAATCAAAACATTAATAATAAGAAACTCTAATAGTCTGAAATAGATATGATAAATACCATGTACCGTAGTATAAATATATCCCAGAAATCTGGAGTCACGAATACATAAGCATTCTAAAATTCTATAGATAAAGTCTGAACGAAATACAACTGTTTGAAATAAGGAAAACAGTAAAGATATGATAGAAGGGGACTTCAGGGACTGTGAACGCCAGCAGATCTACCTAAAACAACTCAATCCTGCATGCTTTAACCCCTTGACGGTGCATGTACACTCGTCACCTCGCATATACGCCATTTTTTCACATAATTCACATAACAAGTAGACCAACAAGTTCTAATTCCCTCAAGTCAATGTTAGGCAGAACACTACCTCTTTCCGCAATCAAATCAACACTCAACCACGACCTTTCCTTTAGAATTAGCCTCCAAACCAGTCAAATCTAGCCAGATATGGTTCAAATAATTCAAAATAAGCTTTAGAAACTACCCACGAGTGAAATAGATTCAATCTTTAATGAATTTGGAAAAAGTCAACAAAAGTTAACCTCGGGCTTGCTTGGACAAAATTCGGGATTCAGACCAAAACCCGTGTCACGACCCAATTCCCACTATAGGCCGTGATGGTGCCCAACGTCACCGCTAGGCAAGCCAACGGTGAACTATCCATGTAATTGTTCATTTTAATATTTTTAAAATTATTTATTTTATTTAATAAGAGAACGATTAATATGTGATTGCAGTAATGTAAAGCATGAAATAAACGAAAGAGTGAAGTAGTGAATTTAATAATCAAAACTATAGAATATCTACTAGAATCTACCAAAACCCGGTGTCACAAGTGCATGAGACAACTAGTAGAATATACAAAACCTCCTATACTACGGTCTGGAGTAAGATAGACAAAAACATAAATAGCGGGGGTGCGCGCGTGAATGGCCGCCAGATGTATCTGCCTCGAATCCTGCATGATTAGTACAGTAGTGTAGCGTGAGTACATAAACAATATGTACCTAGTAAGTATCTAGTCTAACCTCGAAGAAGTAATGACGAGGGGTCGACATCGACACTTACTAAGGGTCAATAAATAAAGTACAAAAATTATAAATAGGCATGGAATACATCAGTAATAACGAATTAATGAACAATATATAATTGGTTACTTAACTAAATACCAATTAGAATCTCCAACTATCACATACTAATTTCAACAAAAAAAAGCTATCAAGTAATTATAAATTCTCAAGTCATGAAAGAAATATCATGTATAATCGGACTCCGAGCGCACGATTTATGCCCCGAGGATGTATGGCCCGATCCAGAATAGTATGTACACTGATGAGGTTTGACCGGTGCGAACCATAGATGCATCTATTATACTGCCGAGGCATTCGGCCCGATCCATAGAAAGAGAAAATATTCTACGAACTCCGATTAACGGCTACGACAAGAGTAATACATTAGGAGGCATAATTTCTACTAACGGTCAAGTAACCCGCCAAAACTTAAAGTAATGAAGCTCAGTCTTTACAAAGCCTTTATCCAATATCAAATATAATTTAAGTAATTAAACTAATAAATTGAGTACAAATAATACAAGTAATATATGGTAGAGTCCTAAAATTACCCGGACTTAAGCATGAATTTTAACTACGTGCGGACTCTCGTCACATCGTGCGCACGTACCACACACAATTATTAGCAAACAATCATTTATATCACCTACGGGAAAAATACCCACTTACAAGGTTAGGCAAGAGACTTATTTCATTTTCAATTCTCTTCCCGGTGCACAATTCACACTAAAGCCTCAAATTAGTGCCACGCAATCCGAAACTAGCCAAATATTGTATAAATTAATCAATATATGCTCAAAAGTTTATAATTTTACTATTAGAGTAATTACCCAACCCAAATTGGAAGATTCCTAAAATTCATCCTCGGGCCCACGTGCCCGGATTCCGTAATTATTTTTTAAATAAATGTTATCCATAACCGCACGAACCCAAATATATAATTTCTACTAAATTCCATAATCATTTTCGTGGTCTAATCCCATTTTTATAAAAAAACTATGTTTTTCAACAAACTCCTAAAATTTCCATATTTTACATGTTAAAATCTACCAATAATCTATGTATTAAACTCACTAGGTGAAAACCCCTCTTCAAGAAGCTCCAAAATCGGCCAAGGGAAATGAAAATGAGAGAAAATGGCCTAAGTCCCTTTTTAATAAAGTCACTGCCCTGATTTTTCCTTCTTCGCGATCGCGACAATAGCCTCGCAATCGTGAAGGCAAAGCAGCCAAGGGCTGAAGAATTCCATATCGCAAACATGACTCAATCCTCGCGAACGCGAAGGCTTGCCTGGCCTGCCCAACGCGAACAAGAGGTCTTCTTCGCGAACGCGAAGACCAACAACGTACTACCCCCCCCCCCCCAGCTCGCCTTACCCGTCACGAATGCGGATCATTTGACACGAACGTGAAGGCCAGTGGCCCAAAGCTTCGCGATCGCGATCTCCTTTACGCGGACGCAAAGAACAAATTTCCCCAGCAAAATTTCCTTCATCGCGAACGTGAGGCCTTCTCCGCATTCGCGAAGAAGGAAACCAGAACAACAGATAGTAGATTTTTGAACTCAACTCCGGATGGTCCGAAACTCACCCGAGCCACCCGGGACCCCGTCTAAATGCACCAACAAGTCTATAAATATAATACGAACCTGCTCGAACTCTCGGAACACATAAAACGACAACGAAACAAAGAATCACATCCCAAAACCAAATTGGATCAACTTATAAACTTCAAACTTCTCAACTAGCTCCAAACACGCCGAATCATACATATACTACTCGGATTGACACCAAATATTTGTGTACAAGTCATAAATTACCATACAGAACTATTCCCAGGCTTGGAATCCCAAACGGACCTCGATAACACTAAAGTTTACTCCAAACAAAATTTAAAGAACTTGAAAACCTTCAATGCGCCAACTTCCAACATTAATCGCTGGAATGCTCCTGGATTATTCGAAACCCGATCTGAACACACGCAGAAGTCCAAATTCATCATACGAACCTATTGGAACCATCAACTCCGGTTTCGAGGTCGTTTACTCAAAATATTGATTTGAGTCACTTGGCCATCTTTGGCCACTATTAAGGAACTAAGTGTTCTGATTTCAACCCGAACCCTTCCAACCCTAAACTAACCATCCCCATAAGTCATAAAATAGTAAAGACACATACGAGGAGTCTTAATTAGGGGAACGTAGACCTAGAAAGCAAAACGACCAATCGGGTCGTTACATTCTCCACATCTTAAACAAACATTCGTCCTCGAACGAGTCTAAAATCATACCTAGAGTGCTTAATAGGTGTGGATATTTGCTCCGTATGCCCTCCTCGGTCTCCCAAGTTGCTTCGTCAACTGGTTGACACCTCCACTGGACCTTTACCACAAAAATATTCTTGGACCTCAACCAGCCAAGCTATCTATCAACAATGGCAACTGGCTCCTCCTCATAACCTAAACTCTCATCTAGTTGAATCGTTCTAAAATCTAACACATGCGACCTGTCGGCATGTACCTCTAGAACATAGACACATAGAAGTCTGGATGAACTCTCGCTACACTGGGAGGAAAAGCAAGCTCATAAACAACCTCTCCAACTCGCTTCAACACCTTAAATGGGCAAATAAATCTTGGGCTCAACTTGCCCTTCTTCCACAACCTCATGATTCCCTTCATCGGCGAGACTTTCAAGAGAACCTTCTCTCCTACCATAAATGATAAATAATGCACCTTCTGGTCCGTGTAACTCTTCTCTCTGGACTATGCTGTGCGAAGTCGCTCCTAAATCAACTTTACCTTCTCCAAGGCATCCTTCACTAAATCAATGCAATATAATCTAGCTTCGCTGGGAACAAACAATCCGATGGACGAACAACATTGCCGACCATATAAAGCCTCAAATGGAGACATCTCAATGTTGGACTGATAACTGTTATTAAGAAAACTCGGCCAAAGGCAAAAATCGATCCCACTGACCTCTGAAGTCAATCACACATGCTCTAAGCATATCCTCCAGGATCTGAACTGTCCGCTCCGACTGCCCATCATTCGGCGGATGAAAGGTTATGCTGAGCTCTACTTGGGTACCCAACTCGCTCTATACCGTTCTCCATAAATGCAAAGTGAACCGAGGGCCTCTATCTGAAATGATGGAAATAGGTAGACCATGCAACCAGACAATCTCCTAAATGTAAATCTGGGCCAACCTCTCTGAAGAGTCCGTAGTCATCACTGGAATAAAGTGTGCCGACTTGGTCTGCGTGTCGACAATAACCCAAATGGCATCAAACTTCCTCAACGTCCGCGGTAACCCAACAATAAAATCTATAGTGATGCGCTCCCATTTCTACTCTGGTATAACCATCTGTTGAAGTAGGCCACCTGGCCTCTGGTGCTCATACTAACATGCTGGCAATTTAGGCATCTCGCTACATACTCAACTATGTCCTTCTTCATCTACCGCCACCAATAATGTTGCCTCAGGTCATTGGATGAATAGAATACCGAGAACTGTGTGCCTCCTCTAGAATCTTCTCCCTCAATCCATCAATATTAGGAACACATAAGCGACCTTGGATTCACAGAACACCATCCTCACCGATAATAACCTCCTTGGAACCACCCTGTAGTACTGTCTCCCTAAGAACCAGCAAGTGTAGATCTTCGTACTAACGAGCCTTGATCCGCTCAAATAATGAAGACTGAGCCACAACGCATGGAAGAACTCAACTGGGCTATGAAATATCCAACCTCACAAGTCTGTTAGCCAAGGACCGAATTTCCAAATCCAATGGTCTCTCCTTTGCTGAAATGAATGCCAAACTACCCATACTCTCGGCCTTTCTGCTCAAGGCATCTGCAACCACATTCGCCTTGCCCGGATGATCAAGGATGGTAATATCATAGTCCTTCAGTAACTCAAGCCACTTATGCTACTTCAAATTGAGATCCCTCTACGTGAATAAATGCTGCAAGCTGCGATGATCAGTGTAAACCTCACAGGACACCAAATAAAGATAATGCCTCCAGATCTCGAGAACTATCGCGACCAACTCCAAATCATGTACTGGGTAATTCTTCTCGTGGGGCTTCAGCTGATGTGAAACATATGCAATAACTCGCCCCTCCTGCATCAACACACAACCCAGGCCAACGCGTGAAGCATCGCAATACATAGTATACATCCCTGAACCGGAAGACAACACTAACACCGGTGCTGTAGTCAATGCGATATTGAGCTTCTGAAAGCTCGCCTCGCAATCATCAAACCATCGGAATGGAGCACCCTTTAAGGTCAATCTAGTCAAAGGTGCCGTAATAGATAAGAATACCTCCACAAATCGACGATAATAACCTGCTAACCCCAAGAAGCTCCTAATCTCGATCGTTGTTGTAGGACGAGGCCAACTCTGGACTGCCTCAATCATCCTAGGATCTACCTTAATACCCTCGCCTGATACAACATGCCCCAAGAATGCCACAAAATCTAACCAGAACTTGTACTTGGAGAACTTAGCATATACCTTCTATTCCCGCAAGGTCTGAAGCACAACTCTCAAATGCTGCTCGTCCTCCTCCATACTACGCGAGTAGATCAATATGTGATCAATGAATACAATGACAAATGAGTCAATATATAGCCTGAACACCCGGTTCATCAAATACATAAATATCGCCGGGGTGTTGGTCAAGCCGAAGGACATCACTAGAAACTCATAGTGGCCATATCTAGTCCGGAAAGCCATCTTCGATACATCTGAATCATGAATCTTCAGATGATGATACCCAGATCTCAAATGCATCTTAGAGAACACTCTAGCACCCTGCAACTGCACAAACAAATTATCAACACGTGGCAACGGGTACTTGTTCTTAATGGTAACTTTGTTCAACTGGTGGTAATCAATACACATCTGCATAGTCCCATCCTTCTTTTTCACAAAAAACACTAGTGCACCCCAAGGTGACACATTCGGCCTGACGAACCCCTTCGCTAGCAACTCCTCAAGTTGTTCTTTCAACTCCTACAACTCTTTCATAGCCATGTGGTATGGTGGAATAGAGATAGGCTGGGTACCTGGCGCCAAATCAATACAGAAATTGATATCATGATCTATTGGTATGCCTGGTAGATCAGAAGGAAACACATCGAAGAGCTCCTACACAATGTGCGATGAATCAATCGTGGGAGTCTCTGCAACAATATCTTGAACATAAGATAGATAAGCCAAACAACCCTTTTCGACAAACACATCGAAGAACTCCTACACCACGGGTGCTGAATCAATCGTGGGAGTCTCTGCAACAGTATCCCGAACACAAGCCAGATAAGTCAAACAACCCTTTTCGACCATATATCGAGCCTTTAAGAAAGAAATAACCCGGCTGGATGTACTAATAGATGAACCCCTCCACTCTAGTCTAGGTAACTCTGGCATCACTAAGGTAACAGTTTTGGCGTGGAAATCAAGAACGGCATGGTACGAAGACAACCAGTCCATGCCCAGGATGACCTCAAAATCAATCATGTCGAGCAACAGAAGATCCGCTTTGTCTTATAATCACAGAAAGTCACAATACAGGACCGGTAAATCCAATCCACAACAATAGAATCGCCTACTTGTGTGGACACATATACATGAGCACCCAAGGACTCACGACAAACACCCAGAAAATGAGCAAACAGAGATGAAACATATGAATACGTAGACCCTAGATCAAATAGTACCTAAGCATCCCTACCGCAGCTAGAAATAATACCTGTGACCACGGCGTCTGAGGCTGTTGTATCTATTCTGGCTGGAAAGGCATAGAACCTAGCTGGAGCGCCACTTCATCGGCCTCCACCTCTAGGGCAATCCCTACCCACCTGCCCTCCACCTTTGGCTGGCTGGATGGCTGGTGTGGTGATGGCCCTACTGTAGCCTTGCCCCGAAGCCTGTGGCAGAATATCCTCACATGACCAAGCTCCCCGCACTCATAGTAACCTCTCAGTGCAGAAGATGACTGACCCTGAGTCTGACCCTAGGGACCTGAACACCCAATGGAAGAACCTTGAATAGCCAGTGGTCGGTAGGAGCTCTCTGGAATGGTGCTGAAATAGGTCCGCACTGGAGCACCCCGAGAAGGTCGCGGTGCTGAATACGTGGGCCTGCTAGACTGGCCCCTCACAAACTGACCTCTGCCCCTAGACGGAGTAGCACTAAAGCCTCCAAAATATCAAGGCCTCTTATCCCTCGGTGCCTGCTATAATCCCTGTCACGAATACCCTCGATCCTCCGAGCTATCTCCACAACCTGCTCATAAGGAGTCCCATCTCAATATCTCGGGCCATAGTGACCTAGATACTATAGTGCAAGCTCGCACTAAACTCTGCACTCTCTATGCATCGGTGGGGAGTATCATAAGTGCATGGCGATACAACTCAGAGAATCTTGCCTCATAATCAGTCACAAATATCTGACCTTGTTGGAGTGGCTCGTCTGACCCCGTAACTCTTCTCTATGAAAGGGTGGGATATCTCTCTCCAAAAATAGACATATGACCAAGTCCTAAGTCAAGGGAGGAAAACCTGCTGGTCTACTGAGAAGATAGGGCTGTCGGCTTCTACGGGCTATGCCCTCCAGCTAGAATGTGGTAAAGTCCACACCGTGGGATTCCAATTCTCTCATATTGTGCAGTCTGTCCCTGCAATGATAAATAAAGTCTGGGGGTCCTCATGTCGCTCACTGCCAAAGATAGTGGGATGTAGCCTGGTCTATCTATCCAATAGTTTCTACGGCTCGCCGTTCACGGCTGGTCTAGGTTATGGTATAGCCGATGTAACTGGCTGAGCCCCGCCCGCAAGTAGTGCACCCGGGGTCTGATATACGGCGGCAACATGCGCTGGAGCCAAAGCGGTAGGGGTCTGTGCTCTACCTCCTGCTTGAGATGTGGATGGGTTCATTGGGGTCAACATCGACACTTACTAAGGGTTAAAAAATAAAGTACAGAAATTATAAATAGGCATGGAATACATCAGTGATAAAGAATTAATGAACAATAAATAAGTGGCTCTTTAACTAAATACCAATTAAATCTCCAACTATCACATACTAATTTCAACAAATAAGAGCCATCAAGTAATTATAAATTCTCAAGTCATAGAAGAAATATCAAGTATAATCAGACTCCGAGCGATATCACGCACGATTTATGCCGAGGTCGTATGACCCGATCCAGAATAGTGTGTACACTGTCGAGGGTCGACCGGCGCAAACCATAGATGCATCTATTATACTGCCGAGACATTCGGCCCGATCCACAGGAAGAGAGAATACTCTACAAACTCTGTTTAACTGCTACTACAAGAATAATACACAAGGCGGCATATTTTCACTAATGGTCAAGTAACCCGCCAAAACTCAAAGTAATGAAGCTTAGTCTTTAAAAATCCTTTATCCAATATCAAATATAATTTAAGTAATTAAACTAACAAATTGAGTACAAATAATACAAGTAATACATTGTAGAGTCCTAAAACTGCCCGGACATACGCATGATTTTTAACTATATGCGGATTCTTGTCACATCATGCGGACGTAACACTCATAATTATTAGCAAACAATCATTTATAGCACCTACGGGAAAAATTCCCTCTTACAAGTTTAGGCAAAAGACTTACCTCATTTTCAAGTTCTCTTCCCGGTGCACAATTCACCCTAAAGCCTTAAATCGGTGCCACACAATCCAAAACTAGCCAAATATTGTATAAATTAATCAATATATGCTCAAAAGATTATAATTTAACTATTATCTAGAGTAACTACCCAACCCAAATTGAAAGATTCCTAAATTTCACTACCAGGCCCACGTGCTTGGATTCCGAAAATATTTTGTATATAAATGTTACCCATAACCTCACGAACTCAAATATATAATTTTTACTAAACTCCATAATCCTTTTCGTGGCCTAATCTCATTTTTATCAAAACCTAGGTTTTTCAACAAACTCCTAAAATTTTCACATTTTACATGTTAATATCTACCCATAATCTATGTATTAAACTCACATTTGGTAGAAATTACTTACCTTCAATAGCTAGTTGAAAACCCCTCTCCAAGAAGCTTCAAAATCGGCCAAGGAAATGAAAATTAGAGAAAATTTCCTAAGTCCCGTTTGCAATCGCGAAGGTTTGCCTTGCCTTCCCTAGGCGAACGCGAGGGCTTCTTCGTGAATGCGAAGACCAACAGTGTGCTCCCCCCCCCCCCACCTCGCCTTACCCTTCGCGAATGCGAAGTACAGTGGCCCAGAGCTTCGCGACCATGACCGCGATCTCATTTACGCAAATGCGAAGAACAAATTTCCCCAGCCCAATTTCCTTCATCGCGAACGCGAAGCCTTCTCCGTGTTCGTTAAGAAGGAAACCAGAACAGCAGATAGCATATTTTTGAAGTCAACTCCGGGTGGTGCGAAACTCACCCGAGCCATCCAGAACCCCGTCCAAATGCACCAACAAGTCCATAAACATAATACGGACCTAATCGAACTCTCGAAACACGTAAAACAACAACGAAGCTAAGAATCGCATCCCAAAATCATATTGGATCAACTTATGAACTTTAAACTTCTCAACTAGCTCCCAATGCGCTGAATTATACTTATACTACTCAGAATGACATCAAATTTTTGTTTACAAGTCATAAATCATCATACGGAATTATTCCTAGGCTCGAAATCCCAAATGGACCTCGATAACACCAAAGTTTACTCCAAACCAAATTTAAAGAACTTGAAAACCTTTAATGCTCCAACTTTCAACATCAAGCGCTGAAACGCTCCTGGATTATCCGAAACCCGATCCGAACATACGCCCAAGTCCAAAATCATCATTCGAACCTATTGGAAGCATCAAATCCCGATTCCGAGGTTGTTTACTCAATATGTTGACTCAAGTCAAACTTGGCCATCCTAGGCCGCTATTAAGGAACTAAGTATTCCGATTTTAACCTGAACCCTTCCAAACCTAAGCTAACCATCCCTGCAAGTCATAAAACAGTAAAGGCACATATGAGGAGTGTTAATTAGGGGAACGGGGACCTAGAAAGCAAAACGACCAATCGGGTCATTACGACCCGATTACCTATTCACTCCCGAGCCCGCTTATGTGATTTATTTCGAAATTCGACCTTAATTTAAGGTCTAAATCTCAATTTTGCAAAATCTCTAAATTCTACCCAAATCCCTAATTTCTACAATAAAATTTATAGATTAAAATTTAAAAATCAATGAGTAATTATGAAAATACATCAAAACTAGTTTAAAATCACTAACTAATGAAATGGGGATGAAAATCTCTTCAAAATTTCCTCTAGGCCGAACTCTAGCTTTCAAAAATGGTGAAAACTGGTCAAATCCCGACTTTCATCACTTTAAATATCTGGGCGTCAGGTGTTCTTCGCGTTTGCGAAGCACCTGACATGTTCACGAAGAGCACTGGTCAAAAAGTCACCGCTATCACGAGGTCCTCTTTGCGTTCGCGAAGGCTAAATTCCCAGCCTGTCTTCACGTTCGCGAACCCTGTCCCTCTTCCCCCTAGATCACCCAATGCATCGCGTTCGCGAGATGCTTGTCGCGTTCGTGAAGGGTAAGCCCTCCATTGCTTCGCATTCGCGATCGAACCTCGCATTTGCGAAGAACAACTAGCCCCCAAACCACGATATTTTACTTAAAGAATCATACGAACACGCTCGTATGATCAAAACAGCAAAATAACACCTAGAATCACGAATCAGACATCAAAACGCATAAAATTCAAAATAAAACTCAAAAACCTCTAAAATCACAACCAAGCGTCCAAATCCTATCAACCCAACTCCGAATTGCACCAAATTTTTCAGACAAGTTTTAAATAGAAAAACGGACCTATTTTGAGTCCCAAAACCAAAATTCAAATCTGATAGCCATAAAGTCAACTTACCGGGAAATTTTCAAACATTCAAATTGCTAACTTTCGAAAAAATAAGTCAAATCAACCTAGGGACCTCCGAATTCAATTTCGGACATACGCCCACGTCCAAAATCAATACGAATCTACCAGAATTATCAAAATACTGATCTGGGGTTATTTACCCAAAATGTTAACTGTAGTCAACTCAAGTTGATTTTAATGGAAAAAATGATATTTTCTTCGAATTTTTACATAAAAAATTTTAAAATAACAAGGACTGTGCAAGCAAATCAAAAAATATCAAATGAAGTTAATTGACGTCTCAGAACACAGAAATAAAGGCTAGTACTCAAAATAACCTATTGGGTCATCACACGTTGAAATGAGAATCAGGTCAACCGTAGTTCAGGAAGGTTAGAAATAGAAAAAAAAATATTTCTAGATTTTATTTCATTCTTTTCTTTTTTTTTTGAATTTTTGAATTCCCTTAAGTGAGGCTTATAAAGAAGAAAAAGGAAGATTTTTTGAATTTTTGAGTTTTTTCAAGGAAGACTTATTAAGGAAAATATTTTTGGATTTTGAATTTGACGTCTCAAGAAAAGACTTCTAAGTCAGTAATAGAGGACAATGTATATACGTTTTTTGATTTTTTTTAATCTTCTTAGAAATGGTCCTTTGGCAAAGATCTTTGAGGTTGAAGAGTAAATCCATCAAGAAGATGTGCCCCTTTTGCTCTTTCGAATAATAACTTTTATGCCTCCTTACCGTTTGCGAGATGGTTGTTATGGTTGTCTCCCCATTGACTGTGGGGATGTCTTGTTGCGACCTTCCGTCAGTCCGCAGGAACCATTCGGTGATCGTCCCCGGTTGTTAACCAGGATGATTATCCTATCAAAATATAGAAATATGGTGAGAGAACTGAATTCATGAAGAATGATAGACTTGGAAAATGTTATTGTAAAACCAATACTCCCCTAATTGTTCGATTTATGTTCCAATAAGTCCGAGGTCAGAAGCTATCTCCCGTGAAGTCCCAGGATGATGCATCTGCCAATTCAGAGGAGAAAATATTAGAGTCCCTATGAAATAATATTACAGAATTGAGAGGGTACAGAGTTAGGCCGTGTAGCCAGTGATGTAGTTGATGGTGCATGGCAACTTGCATTCTGTGACAGTTCTAGAGATGATGTTGTCCCTCTTGCGTCCAAAGAAAAATTATTAGATTTATAGGAGGGGAATCAATTTGTATTGACCCGAGCCTTTGCTTGTTCTTCTTTGTTTATCTGATTCGTGCGAGCCTGACGCCCCTTAAAGGCTAGCTAGCTAACCTGCCCATGTAATAAAATGGGTTGGCATGTACTAAATTCTTGAATTTGGGGAAGTGAGAGCTAGTACCATGGCTCCATAACCAGATGTGTGAAGAAAAAACTTGCATCTCATATTTTGGGTTTAAGTTGAGTGAGGGTGTCACGGTCCAAAGTCTATCTAGTCGTGATGATACCTAACCTGATATTCTGATGGAAAGTTTCAGCATCAAATCTGCTATTCTTCACCTTTTTTGCTCTCTTTGGATTTTACATAGGAAAAACGATTTTGGAATGTCTTTTTAGTATATTCCGTCACCAAATTTTCAAGATTTTTGTCATTTCGCTTTACTTTCTTGCAAAATCGATGACAAAGTAGAAGAGAAGCATTTTTCCAGTAGTTGGAGCAAAAAAGCAAACATTGTTATCATTATTTGGTAATGTCTTCCTTCTCCTCTTTTTCTTCTAAGTGATCTACTTCTATTTAGTTATTGTACCTACTATCGGAATTTTGATCATTGAGACACTAGCATAAACTAAACACTAACATAACTTAAGAATTTGGTCAGGTTTTCAAAGCAATAGCAGCAAACATAGATTAATTGCTCATTTTTTTTTACTCTCTTACCACTTAGTTAGCAAACATAGATTAATTGCTCATTTTTTTTACTCTCTTACCACTTAGTTAATATTAGTCAATTTTCTTTTGTGTTTTCTTAATCTTTCCTTTAGGTTTTATTTCTCTTTTGAATACCTACATAGATTATTTTGTCTTTCGTTTCTTTAATGTATTTTCCCTTGTTTTGTGCTTTTTGTTGGTTTACTTGAATTAACTCTTTTTAGTCTACTGGGATTAACTATAAACGGTATATGAAGAAAGTGAAGGAAAATAAAAGTGGTCTTACAATAAGGTTTGGAAAATTCTGATGAAAATAGTCATTTAAAAATAAATCCATTAAGAGCACATGTAAGTTTGTGAAGATTTAGTTCTTACAATTTGTAAAAATATGGAGGAACAATGATGTTGAGTCATATAATGTATTGTAAACTTAAGGCAGTGGACTTTTCTACCAGAGGAAGAAAGGGATAATCGAGAATTATAGATGCAGAGAAATGTACAAAATAAAGCGATCCAAAGCAATGGGGACTGGTTATATGTGCAGCTTCAATTGGACCTATAGTTAACCATGAAAATGGCTTGAGGTTTCTGCTTTAATGAAGAAACCAGTAAAAATTCATGTTTTGTCTTGATTCTGATATGAAGCAACACAATCAACAGCAATATATCTCTTGATTCTGATATGAAGAAACATTTATTCCACTCTTCCAATTATCTAAGTCTCCAAGGGTTGTGAATGTTTCTTCCTCCACGCGAAGGCTAAAGGTATTAACTCGGCAACTACTCTCCTCCTTGAAATGGAAGTTTTAATCTAATGAAGTACTATTTTGTTTAGTTCCAATACTTGGCTTTCAGGGACTTCTGCAACTTGACTAGATAGCTGCATTTTTCAGAGAATAATGTAATTCAATTTCCAGTGAATTTTAGTATTATTCAAATTTCTATTATAAAGTTAGGATTGTTTAGGCCAACGGTAATCTATTCTTCTAGAGGTGAAAATCATAGATTACTAAATTGCTGCTAAATACACCTTCGTTTCTGTAATTTCATGATTCCTACATAATATTCTTCAATCTTCAAAAAGGATTTACTATATTACTCTCCAAAAAATTAAAGTGAATAAACCAGACCCCGAGGAAGTCCAAACAGTAGCCTAAGACATGATGATATTGTATATAAAACACAATCTGGTTTTAGTTTTATCAATTTCCGTTCTCTTTAAATCACATGAAGGGGATCTTTGTCTGCATAAGATATTAACAAACATAGGAATATATATATATATATATATATATATATATATATATATATATGATAGATAGATAGATAGATAGATAAAATTAAGCTACGATATTTGTTAGAAGTTTGATAGTTTCAATCCCATTCTTAATGGATGACGATGGTCATCTAAAGATAAATCCAGTTAGGAGGGCACGGTAAGTCTGTAAAGATGTAGTTCTTACAGTGTTTTCTTTTAATAAGGTCTTAAAGTTTGTAAACAGGTAGATAAACAGTGATGTTGAGCCATATAATGTATACATTTAAGGGAGTGAATTTTTCTACCCGAGGAAGAAAGGAGTAATTTGGAATTATGAATTTTCCTTGGTAACTATCTTTAAAAGGTTTTCTTATTAAAAAATGAAAAAGAAAGGGAATATGCGAATGAACTTACAGGGAGTCTATCATATCATCTCTTATCTTTATATTCATTCTTTTGTCTAATTTATAAATTCAAAAGTAAATGGTTTTTAAATGGTTATCGTGCCCAATTGAAATCCACTTGACTTCCTATTATTTTGCAATCATTTTATAGCTTGCTCACCTCATCAGCTTATTTTATATACTTAATAAAGTTTTATGTTTTATAGTATTTTAGCAAGTTAATACGTGAGCAGGCACTAAATTCCTCTTCTGATGAGCAAAAGTTGTGTCTTCCGACTCGATAAAAATTATTGTCGCTCTAGGGTAAAGAATTGTTGCATTACTTTTTGCTACTTTTATGAGTTATATGAAGGAAACTTCATTCAAATTGTCGTTATATCAAAGACACAAGTTTCTGTGAAACCTTTTTTCTAAGGTTCGGTCACTGCATTTATCTTTATTATTTGTTACATTTATGGTAATTTTTTAGGCTGAAATTTATGTCAAGGAGTCGATATTGAAAGGTATGTGAATCGATACATAAAGCATTCATACAGAGTTTGGGAATTTTGTGAACAAGCCTATGGCGTTTAATTTCATCATGAATTTTCATAATGATGTTTTAAGAACCGACCAGTTGAAGAGTATACAGTTATAAGCATTTGTCATCGATTCCCTTTTTTCATGTTTGTGATAATTTTGTGTTTAATTTGACTTATTTCTTATCGTTATGTGAAAAATTCAAGCATGCGCTATTTCCTCTTCTTTGTTATTATAATAATTTGAAGTTATCGTTCAGTGCATTATTTCAGTATTTTCTCCTTTGTTTTTGGATCTCTCTTCAAGGTTTGAAATATAAGGATCAATCTCATTCTTTCTATTTATCCCATAATTCCCATTCAAAAGTGAGGAAGATACCAATGGACGAAGGCAACAACTCATGAAATAATTTAGGGGTTCGTGACTAATTGCTTTGAGTATTATTTAGGTAAGTGGTGATTGAATAATTTTTCTTAGTATTTTTTTTTCAATCTACTTGAAAATTTTACGTCGAGTAAATTTATAAAGATACTATCTCTCAATTATTTGGTATGTTTCACACTGCGCGAAGTGCGGATAAATTTACTAAATTAATGATAATAATAAGAGACAAAAAGTGAAATAACTTAATTTTTATACAACTTCCCAAGGACTGATAGTACAATTCATGAGCCACTAAGACTTTAGATTTATAAAGCTGGTATGAAATAATATTTACAACATATGTTTGAAATATAAATAAACAGAACTCAAATCTAAACTACCAAGAACAAGTGGTAGCTATGTCCGGAAGTCAGGTACGTCTTCAACGCCGGCTCCCGCCATAATCAGTAGCATCAACTCCACGATCTGCACGCAAGATACAAAAGTATAGTATGAGTACAACCGACCCCGTGTACTCAACAAGTAACAAACCTAACCTTAAACTAAAAGAAGTGACGAGCTCGGAAGGAGGTCAGTGACCAATATCAATAGCCATTAACAATTCATAACAGTCTAGTGAAGCCAGTAAAGGTATATGACTCTGAAGATATATGTCGAGCATGATAACAGTTATGAGAAAGTCAAGTAAAACAGTCAATTCCAAATCTCACCGCTAAGAAACAACTAAACATGAGTTTTATCAAAGAATGTGTTCCCCAATTTACAACACCAGATAAGAATTTTCACTACTAATTAGCATGAGGAAAGTACCTCTTTATGCCTACATGTGAATATACATAGTTCAGTCATCAATTATCATGTACCGTCTAGCATGAGAAATATACATCTCTATGCCTACATGTCAAATATGCATGTCAAATTATAAATGTCACATTATCGTCTAGCATGAGAAAAGTGCATCTCTATACCTACATATCAGGTTTACATGTCAAGTAATAAAGTATCGTGTCACTATCTAGCATGAGTAAGGTACATCTCTATGCCTATATGTCAAATAAACATGTCAAAAGCTCATTTTCACAACGAACTCATTAAGTACACACAATCCTAGTGCACTCCAGGTGCCTGGCATAAAAGCATATTGCCTAAACGTGGATCCATCAAAATAATCACACTTAGCACCGTACGGGTACCTGACAGAACTTTCCATCATCAAAGCACGTATATGAAACGCTGTGCATGCGCCCACTATTGGCATGTCAGACTCCGGAGGGGCGGATCCTTCTCAAGTACTAATTATAATAACATAGCTCAATGATGAGGCCTGGTGCATGCGTCGCCTCAAAACAATAACACTCAGCCCAATATGGGCCGGGCGTATGCGTCACCTCAAAGTCTGTACCCAACAAGCTCTACGGCCCA
Organism: Nicotiana tomentosiformis; assembly: GCF_000390325.3. Taxonomy (NCBI): domain Eukaryota; kingdom Viridiplantae; phylum Streptophyta; class Magnoliopsida; order Solanales; family Solanaceae; genus Nicotiana; species Nicotiana tomentosiformis. The sequence continues at coordinate 122,178,530 of NC_090812.1, forward strand.
AACTCACTCATTTATCGTTCAAGTCTCAGATGAGCACAATTCAAATATTCAATTAAACAGTTTTACCCTTAAGTGATATCAGTAACATGTGATAACCAGATAAGAAGTACTGAGACAGAGATATCATACACGGATATAGTATTGTAACGACCCAACCGGTCTTTTTGAGCTTTAACGTTCTACTAGGTGGTTTGAGACTCTAAGTAGCTTCATATTATGAATTATGACATGCATGTATGATTGGTTTCGATTTTCGAGCGGTTTGGGATTGATTTGAAAGAATGATTCTCGTTTTAGAAGCTTTAAGTTGGAAGAGTTAACTAAGGTTTGACTTTTGGGTAAACGGACTCGAAATTGGGTTTTAATTATTCAAATAAGTTTGTATGATGATTTTGGATATGTCGAGAAAGTTTGGTTAAATTCCGATGAGTTTTGGATAAGTTTGGGTTGTATGGTGATTGTTTTCGGTTTCGACGTCGATTTGAGTATAAAGGTTACCATATTGAGCAAATGGCCTTTTATTCTTGTTTCGATTAAACCATTATATCCGTATCATAATTTTGGAATCATAGCAACTGAATTCATCAAGTTTCGGCATCGTATGAGGAATTTATGGTCATTTTACTAAGAATTGGGTTGCTAGATTTTTCAGATTAATTACGAAATTGCCACTGCATTCGTATTTAAAAATCTGCACTATTTCCAAATATTGAAATGATTATATCTCCTTCATTATAAAGTCAAATTGAGTGATTAAAAAGCCTAACTTGACTGAAATTATAAGAGAAATCTATTGGAGGCATCAAAAGCAAATTTGGGGATCATTTGGCACAAAAAAAGAGGTAAAACAGCTGGGCATTTTTGTCTATTAATGTTGTTGAAGTTTTTCTCATCTTGAAAGTTTGGGATTGGGAGAATTCAAGGATGTTCTTCAAGTTTTTTTCATGGGGTAAGGTCTAAACCATAACCTAAGTATTTCTCTTTGATTCATTTCCTTGGTTTAAGCTTTAATCCATGATTTTAATTGAAAACCCATTTAATTCTTTAAATCAAGACCTAGGGTTATGTCCTAAATTTTAAAAATTAAAAATGAGTTAGAGGCATTTATTTCTCGATTCCTATTGGAGTTTTGTTTCACTATATTAGGAGAACAACATAATCGAATTTGGCGAGTTTTGGAGGAGTATTTCGGGAGATATGGGACCCAACTAGTGTGGGTTGGACTCTTGGGTTATGAACACCCAAGAGTGATGTTTTGGCGAATTGGTTGAGCTATCGAACTCCAATTGAGTCAGTTTTTGTTCTTGTGAGCTTGTATTGGTTTGGGCTTCGCTTAGGTAAGCTTGGATTCGGAATCCAAGGCGAGCCCAGTGTTTACTTTTGTTGACCTTTTGGTTAACTTTGGGCTTTTCATTAAAGATTCGACCTTTATCAATTAGGTTTGTTTCCTTTGGCATTATTTGATGTTCTTGAGTTGCTTTTGGCTTGTTTCGAGTCGTTCGGTTGTCGGTACGCGCGGGATGGGCATTTCTAGAGTATTTTTTGGCTTGTTTTGGCTTGATTGAGATAAGTATATTATTTAAACTTGGTTGAGATACTAGTTGCCTGAATTATTTGTGATAGCTATGCGCTATGGGTGCGCGCATGCGTGGGGTTTGAACCCATGTGTTGACACCGGGGGTATTTATCCATGCTCGGGTTGTGTTTAGGATATGATAAGCCTAGAATTGACTGTTAAGCTTTAAGCTAAAATGTTCCACATATTTGTAACATTTTTGTGAACTGTGAACTATTTGAGCCATGCTTGAGGCTACATAGAGGCTTAATCCCTGAATGAACTTGATAAATACTATTCTGTGATGAAATTACCGATTTGATCTATGATAGCACACTTTGCACATGCCTACACTTTAGCATATTATTATACCAGTCTAGAAGCATGAAATCTGATAATTTTAATAATATACACATGCTCTTGTACACTTGCTTCTATGGGATATAATTTGGACTGGATTCTTGTGACCACGTTGGGCGGATTGTGTTGTTATGCATGTGACAACGCCGGGCGGACTGTGTTGTTATGCATGCGATCATGCCAAATAATTTGTGTTGATATGCCTGTGACCACGCTTGGAAGATTATGTTGTTATGCCTATGACTACTCCGTGAGTTGTTCGTGCAGCACGTGAGTTGTCTGTGCAATACGTGAGTTGTCTGTGCGGATCCAGATACTGATATTATGGTACGTGTATTTTTCGTGTAGCAACTGAGTTGTCCGTGCAGTTGATATTAAGCCTGTGACCACGCCGGGCTGGTAGCACGTTGAATTGGTCGTGCTTGCGTGTGGATATGGATCCAGCCCCTAGTCACCCTCTCATGTTTCTCTCTTGATGGTGTACATGCGAATTGTGAGAAACCGACGGGTTTCTGGTTGATGTGAGCTCTGGGAGAGCTGGTTACTATATTTGGATCGGGTTGCGCGCCGCAACGGACAGATATTTAGTTATTGCATTTCATCTTTACTTGCAATTTCCTTGATTGTTTACCTGATTTACTTACATAACTTCCTTATATGATGGATTGTTTACTGAGCAAAATATTTTAAACAAAGCATTGTGAGCATCAAAGTGGTTCTAACTGAGATTTTCATGATTGATCATATATCTTTTCCAATAATTGTTGAAATTATGAACTTTACAGGCGTTGGTGAGTATCATTTATAGTTCTTGCTTCCCGTACGTCACCGAGGTTAGTTAGGATAATTATTGAGTACATGGGGTCGGTTGTACTCATACTATACTTCTACACCTTGTGTGTAGATCTTTGTGTTGATGTTGTTGTGTATGACGAGGGCAGGCATTGAAGATGTACCTGCGCTCCAGTTATGTCTAACACTTGTCCTTGGTAGATTTATATTCGAATTCTGTTCATATATATTTCAAACATATGTTGTATTTATTTCATTTTAATTTTGTAAATCTAAATCTAAGTGGCTCATGACTTGTACTACTAGTCCTTGGGAAGTTGTATAAAAATTCAGCTATTTCATTTTTGACTCTTATCATTATCACTATATTGTGTTTTATTATTGTTTGGCTTACCTAGCGGGTTGGGTTAGGTGCCATCACGACGGGTTGGATTTTTGGTCGTGACAAGTTGGTATCAGAGCTCTAGGTTCATAGGTTCTATGAGTCATGAGCAAGTTTTTAGTAGAGTATTGCAGATCATGACGTCCATACTTATCTTCGAGAGGCTACATGGCATTTAGGATAAACTTCCAATCTTTCTTTCCTTATCATGCGATATTGATTCAGCTTGAAGCGTATCTCTTTGAATTCCTTCCACTCACTTGTATGCGCATGTGAGTGCTCGGGATCAGTTGTACATCGACGACTTGTGGATTCTATGGATGAGGTGCGAGATGTATTTTCTGTGTTTTGGTGATGGGATAGTCTGGAGGACTTGAGGCCTGGTTTGGAACGCAGCTTAGGCTCGGTAGTTTCAGTTGTGTGAGCATGTGCTTTTGGACTTTTATGTCTAGTAGTGTCCCTGTGAGTGGGACTGGTGGCTCGGTAAGTGGTTGGATGGCTATTTGATGAGTAGGATGTGACTGTGGGATGTGTTCAGATGGTTTGAATGTAACGTGAAGAGTTTTCTTGAGATGTGAAAAAGACTATTTGATGCTCGATTTCTGTGGAAGTGTCATACAGTCTTGAGTTATAAAGTTTTTGAGAGATTCTTTCATGTTATTAAATTTGTGGAACGAAGTAGATTTTCATATTTTGTTGATGAGTTCAGACTCAGGAAGATTAAGTGATTGCGTAGTAGTTGTGTCTCTGAAAGGGTATAGAGAGATGTCAGTTTGAGGCTAAGCAGGTGGGTTATCACCTACGGGGTAATCTACGGATGTGTGATCCTTATGATGTTGTGTAAAGGCTTTCTTTTCTACCAGTAGGTATAGGTGTTGCGATTTGAGTTTGGATTGGTTAAGAAAGTTGACCTGACCATCACGAGGACGAATGCGAGGTTAGTAGATGATTTGAGGTATTATATGGTTTGTGTTACACAAGCTTATGAAGGATTTAGTTAAATCTCACTACAGTATTATGGCAGTAATAGAGTAAGGTCAGTGTGAGTTATCTAGTATTTTGGGGGAGTCTGCTATCGACGATTTGATTGTATGGTTACATGTTGTATTGGTTTCGGTCTGAGGCATACTTGTGGATTGGTTATGACTTGTAGAGGCTGGTTTTGAGGATGACTTAAGCAAGAAAATTTCTGGATGCATGGTGTAGTACACTTTATGGGTATATGGGAATCATGGAATGATTCAGTTGTTATTCGTGAAGGATGTAATGATGGAGTAGGAATTTGCTCGGTTGCGTTAAGGCAGGGTTACTTCTTTGGGTGTTGTCGTGCTAATGGGGCACATGTCGTTCGGCCCGTTTGGGCGGTGCAATTGTGATTAGAGCAGAGTGGATGACTCTCGAGAAAGTTCTAATGGAGTCAAGATTTATATATAGCAATTGAGAATTTTTCGGATTTGTATATGGTTAGAATATGAAAATTACATTGGATGGTGTCGAGACTCGCGGTATTTCTATATCATTATGGATTCTACATTTCAGTATCAGGAAGGTGAAGGAAACAACTTTAGATTCACAAAAGGTTTCTTCAGAGTGGGTGTCGCGGTGGTGGTACTTTTGGGGTGCTTAAGAAGGAGTACAATGGCTTATGGGCCTTAGGGCGGTGTGATTTTATGCTAGGATCTCTTATGGTGAGCTTTGGGTAAGGATCGTGGTGTTCTGGCAAGGAGAAGTGTCAACTTGAGGGTAATTCGGAACGAACTCGGAGAAATAGGACAACTTGGTAGTAGGTTGAATCAGCACGGTAATGGATATGATCGGTTCTTTGGATACTTATGATGTGGTGAGTCTCTACAGGTATTTTTTGGCAATACTCTTGGGTTTGGCGATATGCGTGGCTTGGTTGAGTTAGAGAGATTCAGTTCTGATGGCTTGGTTATGTGCAAATGGGTTTCAAAGAGTTCTCGATGGTTTCTACCACGGTTTAAGATGGATATTTCCAACCGGCATGAGGAGCATGTTGTGTATTGTGATTTTCTCCTGGATGGGATCAAATTCAAGGTTTCTGACTGATCGGGTATGTATTCTGCTGGTGACTCGAAGTTGATTATGAGATTCTCATGCTTTCATATGATGGCATGATAGATGCAGTGTGTTGTGTGGGATTGAGATTTGCATGTGCAAGATCACGATTCAGTTTTTAAGGGAAGGTCATGAATTCTTAGACAATATGGGCGATTTCAGATGACTAGATGAATGTTATTACTACTTGGTATTGCCTAAGAAGGGTGCGTATTTCAGAAGGTGCACTGTGTTTTGACTTACAAATGCTTCATTGGTATTGCGGTACTCGCCTGGTTGATCGACTACTGATGTTCAGATTTTACTATGTGACATGGAAGAATTATATAAGTATTTCTCGTGGGGATAATTATGTATGAGAGATATGTTAGTCATTCGAGTGGTAGAGTTGGGATCGACTATGGTGATTCATGTGTTCTATGGATTTGGAGACTAGGAATGTTTAGGTCATTGTGGACTTTTGGAGGGCCATTTATCCATTTGGGGATGATCGGAGTTGATTTAGGGCCCCATTGGTAGGCGCAATGAGGATGTGTATTTTATATCGGATCGGATTTGTTGACTCAACACCGTTATTGCTGAAAGGTGTGTCATTCAGTTAGAGTTGATCTTGTTCGTGTTCTGATATGTTCTATGTGTTACTCTTCTATGCTATGAGGGGTTGTAATTTGTTTGTTATATGCACACCCGATGCGGTTCTGTTTGGGCCTTGTAGCAGAATTTGAGTGAAATGGTTATTAGGGTGTTGAATGGTTGATTGTGCGTTGTTTATGGTCTTTTCGGTCTGTGGTATATTGTGTTATTCGCTTCTCCATGGTTATGGTCATGCACTTCGTGTGTTGATGGCGAATGATGTGTGGTTGTTGATTTTGAGCATTTTGACTTGAGGTATTTCATAGGGACCGGTGTTCGGATTGGGTCATGCATCGCAGCGGCGTTATGCTAGGATATGATCCTTTGTGCTTATTTCGTGTGTTATGTTTCCCCCTGTGTGGTGGATTAATAGCATTGCGCTTCGTGGTGGTATCTGTTGAGCTGGCGAGATGGTTTCTTCATTTCCATTCTCCTTCCATCATTAGGTATATTTGAGTTATTGTTCATTAGTGCACGAATTGCATGGTATGTGGCTGTAAGTAGGATTTGTGTGACAGGTCGGTCTAGTAGCTTGTACTGGATGAGGTGAGGTTATTGAGCTTGAAATGAGTGCCATCAGATTTTATTAAGGTATGTTTGCAAGAATTGTGTCACTAGTCGGCTTAGATTTTGGCTATGTTTCTTATCGGGCAAGAGAGCTCCATGACTTGTTAATCTGATGGGTGGTTATGAGTTTCTATATGTTTCTTCATCATTGGTAGTGTACGAAGGTTCAGAACAATATTTTAGTTGATATGAGGTTTGTTACCGGTGTCAGCTTGGTTATCGAGCAGCTATTACGGTCGGAAGTTATTGCTATGAGTATTTGAGTTATGTGATATATCATGTGATTATATCTTGAGATATGGTTATAGATTGATACATCTTGTTCAGTGTTATACGGTGCATAGATGCAAGAATCGGGTCATATAATGCATTGCGGATGTTGGGGATTTGTGTTTTAAGGTTTATGGACTAAGTTGACGTAAGGATCCTCTGTTAGGTGGTGTTGTCAGGCTTATATGGATTGGGGTGACGTGGTATCACCCATGGTTATATGTAAAGTGAGGGTATATGGCAATTTGATGGCTTTGGAACAACTCTTGGCACGTTCGAGGACGAACGTATGTTTAAGTGGGTGAGAATGTAACGACCCGACCGGTCATTTTGAGATTTAGCATTCCATTCGGTGGTTTGAGACTTTGAGTAGCTTCATATTATGTATTATGACTTGCGTGTATGGTTGGTTTCGGTTTTCGAGCGGCTCGGGATTGATTTGGAAGAATGATTCTCGTTTTAGAAAGTTTAAGTAGGAAGAGTTGACCAAGGTTTGACTTTTGGGTAAACAAACTTGGAATCAGGTTTTAATTATTCCAATAAGTTTGTATGACGATTTTGGATATGTCCACAAACTTTGGTTAAATTCCGATGAGTTTTGGATAAGTTTGGGTTGTATGGTGATTGTTTTCTGTTTTGACGTCGATGTGATCATAAAGGTTACCATATTGAGCAAACAACCATTGATTCATGTTTCTACTAAACCATTATATCCGTATCGTAATTTTGGAACCATAGCAACTGAAATCATCAAGTTTTGACATCGTATGAAAAATTTATGGTCATTTTACTAAGAATTGGGTTGCCAGATCTTTCAGATTAATTACACAATTACCACTGAATTCGTATTTAAAAATCTGCACTATTTCCAAATATTGAAACCAAAATATCTCCTTCATTATAAGGTCAAATGGAGTGATTCAAAAGCCTAACTTGACTGGAATTTCACGAGGAAAACATTGGAGGCTTAAAAAGCAAGTTTCGGGATTATTTCGCAGAAGAAACGTGGCAAAATAGCTTGGCATTTTTTGCTATTAATGTTGTTGGAGTTTTTCTCATCTTGAAAGTTTGAGATTGGGAGAATTCAAGGATATTCTTCAAGTTTCTTTCATGGGGTAAGGTCTAAACCATAACCTAAGTACTTCTCTTTGATTCATTATCTTGATTTAAGATTTAATCCATGATTTTAATTGAAAACCCATTTAATTCTTTAAGTCAAGACCTAGGGTTATGTCCTAAATTTTAAAAATTGAAAATGAGTTAGAGGCGTTTATTTCTCGATTACTTTTGGGGTTTTGTTCTCCTATATTAGAAGTACAACATACTCGTATTTGGCGAGTTTTGGAGGAGTATTTTGGGATATATGGGACCCTACTAGTGTGGGTTGGACTCTTGGGTTATGAACACCCAAGAGCGATATTTTGGCAAATTGGTTGAGCTATCGGGCTCCGATTGAGTTGGTTTTTATTCGTGTGAGCTTGTATTGGTCCGGGCTTTGCTCGAGTAAGCTTTGATTCAGAATCCAAGGCGGGCCCGCACCTTAATTTTTGTTGACTTTAGGATTTTCATTAAAAATTCGACCTTTATTGATTGGGTTTGTTTCCTTTGGCATTATTTGATGTTCTTGAGTTGCTTTTGGTTACTTTCGAGCCATTCGGATGTCGGTACATGCGTGATGGCATTTCTAGAGTATTGTTTGACTTGCTCGGTATTGTTTTTGCTTATTGGAGGTAAGTATCTTATTTAGACTTGGTTGAGGTACTAGTTGCCTGAATTATTTATGATAGCTATGTGCTATGGGTGCGCACATGCATGGGGTTTGAACCCATATGCTGACACCGGGTTATGTTTAGGATATGATAAGCCTAGAATTGACTGTTAAGCTTTAAGCTAAAATGTTCCGCATATTTGTAACATTGTTGTGAACTATTTGAGCCATGTTTGAGGCTACATAGAGGTTTAATCCCTAAATGAACTTGATAAATGCTATTCTGTGATGAAATTGCCAATTGGAGCTATGATAACATATTGTCCACATGCCTACACTTTAGCATGTTATTATACCAGTCTAGAAGCATGAAATCTAATAATTTTTATCATATACATGTGTTTTGTACACTTGCTTCTGGGGATATGATTTGGACTGGATACATGTGACCACGCAGGGCAGATTGTGTTGTTATGCATATGACCACGCCTGCCGGATTGTCTTCTTAAGCATGTGATCTTGTCGGGCAGATTGTGTTGTTCTGCCTGTGACCACGCGTGGCGGATTGTGTTGTTATACATGTGATCACGCTAGGCGGTTGTGAATATCGGCACGTGAGTTGTCCGTGCAATACGTGAGTTGTCCGTGCAGATCCAGATACTGATATTATGGTACGTGAGTTGTCCGTGCGATTGATATTGAGTTTGTGACCATGCCGAGCAGGTAGCACGTTGAATTGGTCGAGCTTGCGTGTGGATATGGATCCATCTCCCTAGGGCCACCCTCTCATGTTTCTCTCTTGATGGTGTACACGCGGATTGTGAGTAATCGACGGTTTTCTGGTTGATGTTAGCTCTGGGAGAGCTAGTTACTATATTTGGATCGGGTTGCGCGCCGCAAGAGACTAATATTTAGTTATTGCATTTCATCTTTACTTGCAATTTCCTTGACTTTTTACTTGATTTACTTGCATAACTTCCTTATATGATGGATTGTTGATTGAGCAAAATATTTTGAATAAAGAATTGTGAGCATCAAAGTGGTTCTAACTGAGATTTTCATGATTGATCATATATCTTTTCCAATAATTGTTGAAATTATAAACTTTACAGGCGTTGGTGAGTATCATTTATAGTTCTTGTTTCTCATACGTCGCCGAGGTTAGTTAGGAAAATTATTGAGTACATGGGGTCGGTTGTACTCATACTACGCTTCTGCACCTTGCGCCGCTGTGTATGGCGAGGGCTGGCATTGAAGATGTACCTGCATTCTAGTTATGGCTATCACTTGTCCTTGGTAGCTTTAGATTCGAATTTTGTTCATATACATTTCAAACATATGTTGTATTTATTTCATTTCAGTTTTGTAAATCTAAATCTTAGTGGTTCATGACTTGTACTACCAGTCCTTGGGAAGTGGTATAAAAATTTAGCTATTTCATTTTTGACTCTTATCATTATCACTATATTGTGTTTTATTGTTATTTGGCTTACCTAGCAGGCTGGTTAGGTGCCACCACGACGGATTGGATTTTGGGTCGTGACAAGTATCATGAGTGAGAAATTTTTTGCAAATAAGGTATATAACTTAGAAACAGCAAGAATAGCCCTATCAAGTCTCAAAAAGTTAGCACGTAGCCTAGACATGATGTCTAACATAATTCACAGTTTAAATAATCAAACAAGTAGAGGGGACGCGGGGTAATATGGTATGATAGCAAAACAAACCCGGCATTAACCTAAAGGCCTCCCCAAACTATGAACAAATCGGTGCACGCACACACGCTCGTCACCAACTGCATACGTCACCCTAATATCTTTCACATAACGCAGTCCATATGGTTAAATACCCTCAAATCCAAGTTTAGAAGCGTTACTTGCCTCGTTAAGCCAAATCCAATACCCAGCAAGCCAAACAATACTCTAAAAATGCCATCCCGTGCGTATCGACCTCTGAACGGCTCAAAACTAGCCAAAAGCAACTCAAAAATATAAAATAATGCAAAAGGAAACAAACCCAATCAATAAAGGTTGAATCTTTAATCAAAAGCTCAAAGTCAACCAAAATGTCAAACTCGGGCTCGCACCTCGGAACCCGACAAAATTCACAAAATTTGACAACCCATTCAATTACGAGTCCAACCATACTAATTTCACTCAAATCCGACTCCGAATCGATGTTCAAAACTGAAAAATTTACTTTAGGAAAGTTTAGACAAACCTCCCCCCAATTTCTCTTTTGAAATCATGAATCAAATGCCAAAAACGAAGATGGAATCACAGAATAAAATCAATACCGAGTAGAAAACACTTACCCCAATCCATGTGGTGAAAATCGACCAAATTTGAGCTCCATAACTTAAAATATGATAAAATGTCTGAAACCTTTGAAATAGAGTACTTTATATTCACTGCCCAAGGATACTCATTGCGATCACGGGAAAATTATCGTGATCGCGGAGAACAAGTGCCACTGCCACATAAAAGCTCTATGTGTTCGCGACACTGACAATGTAACTGCGAAGCACACAGGCGGCCAGCCTTCACAAATGTATCCAAGCTTATGCGAACGCGTTGAAGAATCATCTTGCTCTCATCTCCCACTCAGCACTACGCGACAACGGTACCCCATACACGAATGCGAACAATAACCAGACCAAACCTCCGCGAACACGTACCATATGTCGCGTATGTGATGAACAAACCATAAGTTGCCAAAATACACTTCGCATTCGCAGCTCGACCTTCGCGATCGCGAAGAACACCAGAAGCAACAGGTAACAGTAGAAAACTAGCAATATAAACATTGTCCAAAGTGGTCCGAAACCCGTCCGAAACTCACCCGAGCCCCTCGGGACCCTATCCGAATATACCAACAAGTACCAAAACACAACACGAACCTACTCGGGGCCTCAAATCACATATAAGAACATCAAATCCATGAATCACACCTCAAATTAAACTTAATGAACTTTTGAACTTTCAACTTCCAAAACTCGTGTCGAACCATATCAAATCAACTCGGAATGACCTCAAATTTTACACATAAGTCCCAAATGACATAACAAAGCTATTCCATTTCCCGAAACCACAATCTGAACCCAATATCATCAAGGTCAACTTCCGGTCAAACTTATAAATATTCCAAACCTTCAAATTGTGAACTTTTGCCAAATTGTGTCGAAACCTTCATGAAACATCCAAATGCAAATTCGGGCATACACCCATGTCCAAAATTACCATCCGGACCTAACTGAACCATCAAAACTCTGATCAAGGTCCAATACAAAAAATTCAAACTTGGTCAACTCTTCCAACTTAAAGCTTCCTAGTTGAGAACCATTCTTCCAAATCAATCCTGAATCACCTGAAAATCAAAACCGACGATTCACACAAGTCATAATACATCATATGAAGCTACTCGTGACTTCAAACAACTGAACAGAATACAAATGCTCAAAAAAACTGGTTGGGTCATTACAGAGGGTTGGGTCAAGACCGGTATGGTAATTTGAGATTGGAATTTTGGGTGAAATTTGGTTGACGTTCTTTGGAGATTGCAAGGTTGAGAGCATCATCGCACTATTCCGAAAGAACTGCCCTATTTTTAGTACTGAGGAAATTATTTTGAAACAGTAGGGAGACTGAACCCCTTATGTAGGGTTGCCTACGTATCTTGGTAGGGCAAGAATCAGGTCAAAATATAGTTCGGGTCAACTACTGGAATTATGAGATATGTATGGTCGTCATGAATGAATGATTTCTCTTTGAGAAGAAGTGTGACTATGAATTAGAATTCTTGGGTAGGTGTGTGGAGATTAGTGGTTTCTGAATAAGAGATAGATGGTAGCATAGCGCATAGATCGATCTCAAATCACGGAAGTCAGTGAAAGTGTGAGATATGGTTGAGAAGAATACGTCAAATCAGTGGAAGATGTACCAAGTTAGATTAACATATCTTTTGAAAAGGATGGTAGAGTCCAAATGATGGTATGTTTGAAGGATAGTCATAAAGACCGGAATAGTAAATGTATTTTAGAGATTCAAGGTTCAACACAAATCAACCAAAATAGTCAAACAAAGGGAACCTAGTAGTGGATAAGTGGAAAATATATGTAACCGATAAAGGATACATAACAAATAAAGAGTGTGTAACAGATAAGGAATATGTAACAATTAGTCCAGCTAAAGTGAGTCGCAAGACCGTCTGTGCAATGACCTAGGGATTCTAAGAGTAGAGTTACCTAGATTCGTACATGAGTTACGGACAAATGCGAGATGGTACGTTGTTAACCTCGTATGCCAATCTCGGAAAATTAAGAGTTTTGAAAGAAGGTTTGAAGGGGTGAAAAGACAACCCTCGTATGACTTGTGTGTGATTGTGTATGACCAAGACTCGATAGAAAAGTAATGATGAAAGCAGTAATGTAGGCATGTGTAAGAGAATATACAACTTCAGAGATAAAGTAGGCATGTAGAAATATATAATGAAGACAGTAAGGTAAATAACTTCAGAGATATTATACTCAGCTTGTTCAGAGTTACGGGAAAGTAGACATGCTTCTCAAGTATAACAGTCAAAGTCCAAATCTTACCACTGAAAATCAATTTTACATGAGTTTATCAAAAGAACTGTGTTTCTCCAATTTCCAACATCAGATTAGACTTTATGTTTACCAATTAGCATGAAAAAAGTGCATCTCTATGCCTAAATGTCAATATACATGTCAAGTCATCAAATGTCATATACAGTCTAGCATAAGGAAAATACATCTCTATGCGTACATGTCAAATATACATTCCAAGTCATCAAATGCCATATTACCGTCTAGCATGAGAAAAATACTTCTCTATGCCTACATGTCTAATATATATGACAACTCAATATCATCACAGTGAAACCATCAATAATAGTCACACTTAGCACGCTCACGGTGCCTGGAACAAGGCCCCTCATCATCACACACAACTACACTCAGCATTGTACGGGTGCCTAGCATAAATGTCCCTCACCAAAGCACGTATATATAAATATATATATATATCACTGTTCCTGCACTCACTGCTGGCATGTTAGACTCCGGAGGGGCGAATCCTGGCCCAAGCGCTATGTGAATCTAAAGCTATTTTCATAACCTCTCTGATACTGAAATATGGAATCCATAATGATAAAAAAAAATACCACGAGTCTCGACATCACCCAATAAAAATCTCAAATCTTAGCCATATACAAAAATCCGGGAAAAAACCTCAAATGCCACATATAAATCTAGAACTCACTAATACCCTCTCGGGAGTCATCCACTCTGCTCAAATCTCCCATGCACCACCAATACGACCCAAACAACTCGTGCTCCGTTAGCACGCAAATACCTAAAGGCGTAACCCTACCTTTACGCAACTGAATGACACATTACATCCATTATGAATAACAAACCCAAATCTTTCCAAGATTTCCATATAACCATAAAGTGTAATACATCATGAATCTAGAAATTCCCTACTCAAGTCATCCCCAAAACCTACCTCTACAAGTCATAATAGATCCTCAAATACGCCTAAGAGCAAAACTAATACAACACATAGCGATGCAATCTGATCATCGATAGTAGACTCCCCCACATGGCTCGCAACCATAGAACATAATATCTGATGACCCACAATCTTCGTAACTACCATGATCTCGTACTGTAATTCAACTGAATCATTCACAAACTCATATAGTACAAATCATAAAAGACCTCAAATCACCCGCTAAGCGCATATCCATCCTTGTGACAGTTGTGTAATCTCCTTCAAGCGATCCAAACTCAAATTGCAGCACATACATACCCCGTTGGTAGAAAGGAAACTCTTCACAGAAACATCATAGGTATCACACAAACTCAAAATATGCCGCAAGAGAAAATTCACATGCTTAGCCTCAAACTGACATTCCTCTATGACCCCATCATGGTCGCGACCACTATGGAATCGCTAAATCCTCCCGAGTCTGAACTCGTCAACAGGACATAAGAATATACTTCATTCCACAAATGACCAATATGAAAGATCCCTCAAAACACTTAAAACTCAAGACTGTACAACACGTCAACACAAAAATTGAGCATGCATTGCCCTTTTGCATCCGGAGCAAAAATTCTTCTCGTCACATCCAAACTAACTGAACACATCTCGCTGTCACATCATACTCAACATATAGCTATCCAACCACTCACCGAGCCACCAATCCCACTCCTAGGGACACTACCGGGCATTTAAGTCCAAAATCACATACTCACACAACAAAACCATCGAGTCCAAGCTGCGGTCTGAACCTGGCCTCAAGTCTTCCAGATTGGCCTACCTCCACAACACATAAAACATGTCTCACATCATCCATGATGTCACTATCCGTCAATGCACAGCTGATATAGAGCGCTCACAAAATACACGAGCAAATCAATGCCACACGATAAAAAAGGAAAGATAGGAAATATCCTACACGCCATGTATCCTCTCAAAGATATATATGGACGTCATCATTCCTATCTGCAAGACTCTACTAGACACTTGCTCATGACTCGTAGAACCTATGAACCTAGGGCTCTGATTCCGACTTGTCACGACCCAAAAATCCTATTAGTCGTGATGGCACCTAACCCAACCTGCTATGTAAGCCAAAGAACTGTCAACAAAATGCGATTGAAATTAATATGAAATCAATAAGAGAAGTAGCTGAAATCCCAAATAATATCCCAAGGATTGGTAGTACAAGTCACGAGCCATTATGACTTAGATTTACAAAGTTGGTATGAAATAACACAATATTTGCTTGGAATGTACATAAATAGAATATGAATCTAATACTACCAAGGATAAGTGGTAGCTAAATATGGAAGGCATGTACATCTTTAATGCCAGCTCCCGCCATACATAGCAGCATCAGCTCCAAGATCTGCACGCAAGGTGCAGAAGTTTAGTATGAGTACAACCGACCACATGTACTAAATAAGTAACAAACCTAACCTCAGGTTGATAGAAGTGACAAGCTCGACAGATGGTCAGGGTCTAATACCAATAGACAATAACAATTTCTAATAATATAATGAAGACAATAATGTAAATAACTTCAGAGAAAATATGCTTAGCTCGTTCACATTTACGGGAAAGTAGACATGCTTTTCAAGTATAACAGTCAAAGTCCAAATCTTACCACTGAAAATCAATTTTACATAAGTTTATCAAATAACTGTGTTTCTCCAATTTCCAACATCAGATAAGATGTTTCATTTACCAATTAGCATGGGAAAAGTACATCTTTATGCCTACATATCAAATATACATGCCAAGTTATCAAATGTCATATTAGCGTATAGCATGAGGAAAATACATCTCTATGCATAAATATCTAATATACATGACAATTCAATATCATCATAGTGTAACAATAAATAATAACCACACTTAGCACGTTCATGGTGCCTGGCACAAGGCCCTTCATCATCACACACAGCTACACTCAATACTGTATGGGTGTCTGGCATAAATGCCCATCACTAGAGCACGTATATATATTATTGTGCCTGCGCTCACTCCTGGCATGTCAGATTCTGGAGGGGCGCATCTTGGCCCAAGTGCTAATCAAAATCACATACCCAATAGTGGGGTCTGGTGCACGTGTAACCTCGAAATCACTACCACTTAGCCCAATGTGGGGCCCGGCATACGCGCCATCTCAATATCAATATAATTGTTGTGACGTGCAACCCGATTTAACATAACTCACAACATGGCTTTACGGCCCATATCACTCATCAATCCGCTCAAGTCTCTATATGTCAACATCTCACAGAAACATAATCCAATTATTTAATAAATAATATCATAATATGCCTCAACTACAACTCAAACTCGTTTCACGTGCAAGGGAACCAATAACATGTGAGACAATACATCAAAAGTGCACAGAGACGAAGATATAACATGCGTATGTAACTATCATAATTGTACAATATGACTACGACAAAGGAAAATATCTCAACATGGCAAAAATAGCCCTATCATGCCTCAATCAATTAAGCAGGTAGCCTAGACATGATTTCTAGCATGAATAATAAATCACGTAGTCATACAAATGGAGAAAACATGATAACAAAGAAGCATGATAGCAAAACAAGGTGAATCATGAATAGTCAAATTGTTCTTTTAGGCTAACTTTTAGCTTTTGTTAAAGATTGAAGCTTTATTATCCAAATTGTTTTCTATGAGTTTTATTTATGAATTAAAGTTAGTTTTGCTAGATTTGAGCCGTGTTTCACTTGAGAAGGTCATTTTAGAGTAACAGTCTAGCTTCTTTAAGGTAAGTATCTTGCCCAACTTTGTGTGGGGGAACTACCCCTTAGGATGCGAGTCTTTTGTGCTAATTCTGTTATGTCAAGGCCGTGTACGCAAGGTGATGAGTACGTGCTCGGGCTTATTCGTTGAAATTTGACCGTTTAGGGCTCTTAGGTTCTTATGTCCATTAAATATGAAGTTGTGTTGTCATGTTAAATTCCCCATTTACTAAATCCACCCTTACGTGTCTTATTTGGAATAAATGGCTCCATGTTTTACTCTTATTGCCGATTTAACTCTTATATGGCTTAACTGAAGTTATTTCTTCTTTTATTGCTATGCTACCCTTTCCATAATTATTTATCCTTGATTGAAGTTTTTTTACCCTTTATCATTGTTGATTTAACCTTAATTGGAGTCATTGATTCATTTTATCCCTCTTATCGTTGAATTGTACTTATGTGGAATCATTGCTACCCAATATCTCTTACTTGTTGAGCTATTTCTATGTTGTACCATTATTTCCTGTTGTGTCCTTCATTGTGTGCTCGTTCTTTCGTCTCTTTTTGTTTCGGATTTCCTGAGTTGATTTACTTGTCATACTCTTGTGTTATGGTCGTTGTTGTTGTTGTATTCAGTGTTGTGTTGCACGACGTTTCCGTGCAGTTGTTATTGTGTTTGCACGAGATTTCTGTCGTGCGGTTGTTATTGTGTTAGCACGAGGTTTCTTCCATGCGGGTCTTATTGTGGTTGCATGAGGTTTTTGCTGTGCAGTTGTTATTGTGTTTGCACGAGGTTTCTGTCGTGCAGTTGTTATTGTATTTGCACGAGGTTTCTGTCGTGCAGTTTTTATTGCATTTGCACGAGGTTTCTGCCGTGTGGTTGTTATTGTGGTTTCACGAGGTTTCTGTCGTGCGGTTGTTATTGTGGTTGCACGAGGTTTCTATCGTGCGGTTGTTATTGTATTGCACAGGTTTTTGTCATGCAGTTGTTATTGTGTTTGCACGAGGTTTCTGTCGTGCGGTTGTTATTATGTTGCACGAGGTTTCTGTTGTGCTGTTGTTGTTATTGATAAGCATGCGGTGAGATGAGGTCGGCTTGAAATGCATGGCTTTAGGGGAACTACTAAAAGCCATGCGGTGTGATAAGGTGGGCTAAAACGCGGGATGCTATTTCGGAAAAAATGATTTTTAAAAAAAAACTAAATATAAAGGTCTCCCGCGGTGATATAAGGAAAGTTGTGATTAATTTTACGATTGGAGACTACGAGGCGGTACCTCGGGAGTGCTCTTGTTGTCATTTTCCCTTTCTGTGCACTTGTCTTTGATTGTTGTTTTTCTTAGCATACTACTAATTGCTTTCCTCCGTGTTGCACTATTTGCTCAGTTCTATGTAGCTAATTTTGTTGTGCTAGTCGTTGTTTCAACTTCATTGCTGCTTTTATTACTCTGTACATTTTGTGGTGATCGTTGATTATGTGCTATTCATTGTCTCCACTCTTATCGGTTGAGTTACTGTGGTAGTACACTTGCACAAGCATACACGTGGTTAAATCACCCTATCAATTTAAGGAGATGAATCGTGACGCTGTTGACCATTACATGTACTCTTGTCTATTTGCCTTCTATGTGAGAGTTCTCTTGGCACGTGAGTCGTCCGTGCTGTTATGAATTGTAATGTGGTCACAAGATGCCAAGTGATTAGGGTTCAAGAATTGGGACCCGTGAGCTGTGATTTTTTAGGTTCGATAGCTCATGGAAATGCTTGAACAAATATGGTGTGAAAGCGCTTGTTCTTATTGAGTTGTTGCTGGTTTTCCTTTATTTGGTTTCATCAGACTTAGACTGTAATCAGCTTACTCTACAGCATTATCACCTGACTTCTTCCTTTTAAATATTGTTGTTATTAGTGTATCATTGTAAGTATTAATTTCTGATCCTCATCCTGCTTAGCTTTATATTAATATTGTTTCCTCTGTTAGTTCACCTTCACACTTGTTCAGGTTGTTTAGTCCGGTAGGTGTCTTGACTGTCCCTCGTCACTACTCCACCGAGGTTTGTCTTGATACTTACTGGGTACAGCTGTGGTGTACTCATACTCCACTTCTGCACATTTTTGTGCAGATCCAGGTGTCACGGTTGGTGTTGAATATTAGCTGGTTGGTCGAGCTGTGGAGACTCAAGGTAAACCAGTCGTCACGTTCGCACACCTCAGAGTCACCTTCTGATTTCGTATTTGTACTATTTTATTTCCATTCCGAATAGTTGTACTTAAGGATTCTCTTAGCGAACTCATTAGATCTTATGACTTGTACTACCGGTTTGTGGAATTGTAATTTGTATAAAATTTTTATCTCGTATCTTTTTCATTTGATGGTTGAATTCTTCTGTTTATTTAGTAAGTGTTAGGCTTACCTAGTCTTAGAGACTCGGTGCAGTCATGACATCCCACGAGGAAAAATTAGGGTCATGACAAGTTGGTATCAGAGCTCTAGGTTCATAGGTGCTACGAGTCATAAGCGAGTTTAATAGAGTCTTGCGGATCAGTATGGAGACGTCTGTACTTATCTTCAAGAGGATATGGAACTATTAGGACAGTTTCACTTCGCGAGTTTGTTGATCTTGGAGTTGAACCTTTGTCAGTCTACTATCTCACAAATGGTGAGGACACGAGCTGCAGTTACTGACAACGCTGCCCCCAGAGCCGGCGTTGCTAGGGGCCGAGGCAGAGGCCGAGGAGGAGCACATGCTACAGCCAGAGCGCCTGTCAGAGCAGCTGATGAGGAGCCACTAGTAGATCCTGTTGGGTGACAGGTACAAGAGGTGCCTATTGTGACCCCAGGACTTCAGGAGACTTTAGCACAGTTCCTGAGCATGTTTGGTACATTGGCTTAGGCGGGGTTGATTTCGGTTGCACCAACTACTTCACAGATCGGGGGAGGAGCTCAGACTCCCTCCGCCCATAATCCAGAACAACGAGTCCACGTTGGTCAGGTTTCAGGTCTCATGCTGACACAACCGGTTGTCCCATTTCAGCTCGTGGTTAGGGTAGCAACATATGAGTAAGAACAGTGTAGACTTGTGAGGTTCAAGAAGTAACACCCTCTTACTTTCAGTGATTTGGCTTCAGAGGATGCACATGGGTTCCTAGGGGAGTGCTACTGTATTCTCCGCGCTATGGGTATTGTGGAGACAAGTGGGGTTGCTTTTACTACGGTCTAGCTTAAGGGAGCAGCATATCAGTGGTGGCGAGCGTATGAGTTGGGTAGTCCGGCCGATGCAACTTCACTTTCATGGGTTCAGTTTTCAGAGGTGTTTTTGAGAGAGTTTGTTCCCCAGACCCTTCGGGATGCATGGCGCATGGAGTTTAAGCAGCTGCACCAGGGTACTATGTCAGCGTCAGAGTATGCCGTTATATTCAATGAATTTCCTAGACATACACCTACTTTAGTTTCTACAGTTAGAGAGTGAGTTTGCATGTTCATTAGAGGACTCAGTCATGATATCCGGTTCATCATGGCTCGGAAGTTGGAGTCGGATGTTCTATTTCAGCAGGTAGTAGATATCGTTCGCCGATTGGGGCACATGCAGAGTCAAGAGAGAGAGGACAGGGATGCTAGGAGGCCTCGTAGACTGGAGAGACCTATTAGTTCCTATTTCAGATGTAGGGTACGGCCTGGTAGAGGGTTTTAGGGTCAGCCAGTTCAGTTTTCACTTTAGGCTTCGCACGAGGTTTCAGGTACCCATGGGTCTCAGGGTACCCGTACCGGACAACTTCCATAGCCACGTCAGTAGAAAGGTTATTTTGAGTGTGGAGATACCAGCCACATGGTGTGAGATTGTTCTAGATTCTGGACAAATGTGTCAAAGTGGGGTATTCAGGCTATGAGTTCTGCTTCAGTTGGTGATATCCCTTCACCGCCAGCTTAGGGTGCAGGTCAGGCGAGTAGAGGGCGCCTAAGAGAGGGAGGCCCGACCCGTTGATATGTTTTCTACGGTAGGCCTGAGGCCACTACACCAGATAATATCTTACAGGTATGGTTTCTATTTGTTGTAAATGAGCACCATTCGTATTTTGGATCTGGTTCTGGTTATCGAGGTGAGTCCTACTATATTACTTCACACATGGATGAGTTTCGTGATCTTGTACTTTGCTTATGTGTTTACCCCTGTCGGAAGATTCTATAGTGGTAGCCCATGTCTATCATGTTGTTTTAATTCATTATTGAGAGCTATGAGACTAGAAGTGAATTTCAATTACTTATTATGGTAGTTTTAATGTGATTTCCGAAGGGTTGGTTACGATTTGTGGTTCAGATGTTCTACTAGTGTGGGAGTTCAGTATGTGTTGTGATTTTGTTGCAGGAATTGAATTAGTAGAAGGTTTTGATTGGCATAATATGTATTCTACTTGCAATTCAAAGTTAATAGTAAGACCCTCACGGTGTCATGTGTTTTGATGTGTTTGAACCGGGTTGTATGCCATGATGGAGTTATATCAGGATAAGATCCTTATGATTTGTTCATATGTTTTGATTCTCCCTTATGTAATTGGTTCGTAGTATGGTACTGATGGGGAGTGGTGCCTGTCGGGCTTGCTTGATAGTTCCTTCATGTATTTCGTTGTATATTCAGTCATATTTGCGTGCTTATTGGGTTTTTGCTTATGAGGTGTGTGCCCAGGCGGCGTTAGATATGACTTGTTGATTCGGGTGAATAGTAATGAGGTCTTCATGTTTATGGCATTATTGTTGGTATGTGAAGGTTTGAAACAGGGTTCTAACGGATACGAGGCTAATTGCTGGTACAGGATTTGATTATGGGCAGCTACTGTGGTTAGAGTTATTGTTAAGGGCATATGTGTGATGTGTTACGTCGTGTGGTTGTACCTTCTAGGTGTAGGCATAAGTTGTTGCAGCTGGTTGAGGTTGGTATCGTGTGTTGATGTGGGAATCGGGTCTTTTGGGAAGGATTGGATGGTGAGAAATTTGTGTCTATGGTTTTCAGTATGAGTGAAAGAAGTAATTTTTAGTTGGGATGGTGTCGTCAGGCCTATGTGGATTTGGGTAACGTGGGATCACCCACGAGTGTATGTACGGTAATTTCACTCAGTGATTTGATGACTTCGGAATGGTTCTTGACACGTTCGATGACGAATGTTTGTTTAAGAGGGGGAGAATGTAATGACCCGACCGGTCGTTTTGAGAATTAGCGCTCCGTTCGGTGGCTTAAGGTCTCGAGTAGCTTTGTATTACGTGTTATAACTTGTGTATGGCCGAGTTCAGTTTTCGGATAAGTCGGGGTCAATTTGGAAGAAGGACTCTTATTGTAGGAGCTTAAGTGGTAAGAGTTGTGACTTTTGTGTAGATGACTACGAAATGTTGTTTTGATGATTGCAATAGCTTCGTATGGTGATTTTGGACTTAGACGTGCGTCCGGATTTGGATTTAGAGGTCCGTAGGGTAATTTAAAGCATTTCGACGAAACATCTGAAAGTTAAAACTTTGGAAGGTTGAGAAGTTTGACCGAGAGTTGACATTGATGATATTGGTCTCGGATTGTGGTTTTGAGAATTGGATTAGTTTCGTTATATCATTTGGGACTTGCATGCAAAATTTGGCATCATTCCGGGTTGATTTGACATGTTTCAGCACGAGTTTTTGAAGTTGGATGATTTGAAAGTTCCTAAGTTTGATTTGTGGTGCGATTCATAGTTTCGGTGCTGTTTGATGTGATTTGAGGCCTCAAGTAGGTCCGCGTTGTGTTATGGAACTTGTTGGTACGTTCGAACGGGGTCCCGAGGGCCTTTGGTGTGTTTCAAACGGGTTTCGGATCGTTTGGAGCATGTTGGGTGCGGTTGGTATTGGGCAGTTCTGGTGTGGTCGCACCTGCGGACCACTGGGCACAGGTACGATGGTCGCAGAAGCGAGATTGAAGGCATAGAAGCGGAACTTGAAAGGCTGAGGTTGGATCGCAGAAGCGAGTGTTGTTGCGCGCCTGCGACCTCGCAGGTGCGGTGCCTGGAAGCGCAGAGGCGAGGTTTTGTGCAGATGCGTGGATGATGTTCGCCCCTGCATTAGCGCAAAAGCGAGGTTTTTTCCGCAGGTGCGATGAGTAACCTCCAGTGATTCTCCGCAAAAGCGGATGTTTTGTCGCATTCAAATGCGACACCGCAGAAGCGGCTAACGCGTCGCAGGATCCTACCTGGGTAGAATCATATAAGTCGAGGGTTTCGCCATTTCCTCCATATTTTGAGTTGTAGACCTCGGATTTGAGCGATTCTTCGTGGGTTTTTCAAGCAAATATTTGGAATAAGTCTTCTTCACCTGAAATTGATTCTACTTCATGATTTCATCTATATGTTTAGCATTAAATTAGTGTTTTGAGTTGAGAAAAATGGAAATTTTTGAAGAAATCTTTCAAAATGTAAAATCATGATTTGAAGGACAAATTGATGTCAAAATTTGATAATTTTGGTATGGTTGAACTCGTATCAGAATGGGTGTTCAGATTTTGTAATTTTTATCGGGTTCCGAGGTGTGGGCCCAGGATTTGACTTTTGGGATGACTTTTAGTTTTTGTTAAAGATTGAAGCTTTATTATCCGGAATTATTTTCTATGAGTTTTATTTATGAGTTGAAGTTATTTTGGCTAGATTTGAGTCGTCTGGAAGTTGTTTCACTAGAGAAGGTCATTTTAGAGTAACGGTCTCGCTTCTTTGAGATAAGTATCTTGCCTAACTTTGTGTGGGGGAACGACCCCTTAGGATGCGAGTCTTTTGTGCTAATTGTGTTATGTGAAGGCCGTGTACGCGAGGTGACGAGTACGTGCTCAGGCTTATTCGTAGAAATTTGATCGTTTAGGGATCTTCGGTTCTTATGTCCATTATATGAAGTTGTGTTATCATGTTAAATTCCCCATTTACTAAATCCACCCTTACGTGTCTTATTTGGAATTAATTGCTCAATGTTTTACTCTTATTGCCGATTTAACTCTTATGTGCCTTAACTGAAGTTGTTGCTTCTTTTATTGCTATGCTATCCTTTCCGTAATAGTTTATCCTTGATTGAAGTTTTGTTATCCCTTATCATTGTTGACTTAACCTTAATTGGAGTCATTGATTCATTTTATCCCTTTTATCGTTGAATTGTACTTATGTGGAATCATTGCTACCCAGTATATCTTCCTTGTTGAGCTATTGCTATATTGTACCATTATTTCCTGTTGTGTCCTTCCTTGTGAGCTCGTTCTTCCGTCTCTTTTTGTTCCGGAGTTCCTGAGTTGATTTACTTATTGTACTTTTGTGTTATGGTCGTTGTTGCTATTGTATTTAGTGTTATGTTGCACGAAGTTTCTGTCATGCGGTTGTTATTATATTTGCACGAGGTTTCTGCCATGCGATTGTTATTGTGTTTGCACGAGGTTTCTGTCATGCGGTTGTTATTGTGGTTGCACGAGGTTTCTGCCATGCGATTGTTATTGTGTTTGCATGAGGTTTCTATCGTGCGGTTGTTATTGTGTTGCACGAGGTTTCTGTCTTGCTGTTTTTGTTATTGATACGCATGGGGTGAGATAAGGTGGGCTTGAAACGCGTGGCTAGTAGGGAAACTACTAGAATCCATGTGGTGTGATAAGGTGGGCTAAAACGCAGGATGCTATTTCGGGAAATCATTTTTTTAAAAACTAAATATAAAGGCTCCCGCGGTGATACAAGGAAAGTTGTGATTTATTTTACAATTTGAGACTACGAGGCGGTACCTCGGGAGTGCTCTTTTTGTCATTTTCCCTTTCTGTGCACTTGTCTTTGATTGTTGTTTTTCTTAGCGTACTACCAATTGCTTTCCTCTGTGTTGCACTATTTGCTCAGTTCTATGTAGCTAATTTTGTTGTTCTAGTCGTTGTTTCCACTTCATTGCTGCTTTTATTACTCTGTACATTTTGTGGTGATCGTTTATTATGTGCCATTCATTGTCTCCACTCTTATCGTTTGACTTGAATTGTGGTAGTACACTTGCACAAGCATACACGTAATTAAATCACCCTATCAATTTAAGGAGATGAATTCTGACGTTGTTGACCATTACATGTACTCTTTTCTATTTGCCTTCTGTGTGAGAGTTGTTCTCCTGGAACGTGAGTCGTCCGTGCTGTTATGAATTGTAATGTGGCACAAGATGCTAAGTGATTAGAGTTCAATATTTGGGACCCGTGAGCCGTGATTTTTCAGTTTCGGTACCTCGTGGAAATGCTTGAAACAGATATGGTGTGAAAGTGGTTGTTCTCATTGAGTTGTTGATGGTTTTCCTTTATTTGGTTTCATCGGACTTAGACTGTGATCAGCTTACTCTACATCA
Source organism: Nicotiana tomentosiformis (assembly GCF_000390325.3). Taxonomy (NCBI): domain Eukaryota; kingdom Viridiplantae; phylum Streptophyta; class Magnoliopsida; order Solanales; family Solanaceae; genus Nicotiana; species Nicotiana tomentosiformis. The sequence goes on from NC_090812.1 coordinate 122,203,544, forward strand.
TTATCACCTGATTGCTTCCTGTTAAATATTATTGTTATTAGTGTACCATTGTAAGTATTAATTTGTGTTCCTCATCCTCCTTAGCTTTATATTAATATTGTTTCATCTGTTAGTTCACCTTCACACTTGTTCAGGTTGTTTAGTCCGGTAGATGTCTTGACTGACCCTCGTCACTACTCCACCGAGGTTAGTCTTGATACTTACTGGGTACTGCTATGGTGTACTCATACTATTATTAGCTTGCTGGTCGAGCTGTGGAGACTCAAGGTAAACCTGACATCGCGTTCGCAGGACTCGGAGTCACCTTCTGATTTCGTATTTGTACTGTTTGATTTTCATTCCGAACATTTGTACTTAAGGATTCTCTTAGCAAACTCAGTAGAGCTTATGACTTGTACTATCGGATTTGGGTTTGATGGTTGAATTCTTCTGTTTATTTGGTAAGTGTTAGGCTTACCTAGGCTTAGAGACTAGGTGCTGTCACAACATCCTACAGAGAAAAATTGGGGTTGGGACATTTCAATTGTGCGAGTATGTGATTTTGGACTTCTATGACCAGTAGTGTCCCTAGGAGTGGGAGTGGGAGTGGCAGCTCAGTGAGTAGTTGGATAATTATATGATGAGTATTATATTACTGCGGGATGTTCTTAGATGGTTTGGATGTGAAGAGAAAAATTTCAATTGGGATGTGAAAGGACTATGGATGCTTGATTTCTGTCTTGATGTGTTATAATGTCTCAGGTTACGAGTGTGCTAAGAATCTTTCACGTTGTTCAATTGTAGGTTGAAGTAGACCCTTATGTCTTGTTGACGAGTTCATACTTGAGAAGATTAAGCGATTGCATAGTGGTTGTGGTCATGAAAGGATATAGAGATAGGCTGGGTTGAGGCTAAGAAGATGGCTTCTCTTCTGCGATATGTACTGATGTTGTGTGATTCTTATAATGATTATGTGGAGAGTTTCTTTCTACTAGTGGGTTATATGTGTCGAAATTAGAGTTTGGATCTCTTGAGGAAGTTGACTTGATTGTCACAAGGATGAATGTGAGCTTAGCAGATGAATTGAGGTATTTTATGATTTCTGTTACATGAGCTTGTGAAGGATTTAGTTGAATTACAGTGGGGGATCATGACAGTTATGGAGTAAAGGTATTGTGGGTTATCAGATGTTTTGTTCTATGGCTTTGAGCCAAGCGGGGGAGTCTGTTATCAGCGATCAGATTGCATAATTATGTGTTGTATTGGTTTCGGCGTGAGGTAGGATTGTGGATCAGTTATGACTTGCAGAGGATGAGTTCGACAATGACTCGAGTAAGGAAACGATTGGATACATGATATATTACATTTTACGAGTAAATGAAAATAATAGGATGAATTTGGTTTGTTATTCGTGATGGATGTAGTGTGCATGGAGTAGGGATTTACTTGATTGCGTTAAGGTGGGGCAACTTCTTTTGGTGTTGGTGTGCTAACGGAACACAGGTCGTTCGGCTCGTTTTGGCGGTACATTAGAGACTAGAGCAGAGCGGATGACTCTCGAAAAAGTTCCAATAATTTTAGAGTTATATGTAGTGTTTGAGGAATTTTCTCAGATTCTTGTACATGGCTAAGATATGAGATTTGTATTGGGATGGTGTCGAGATTTGCGGTAATTTTGTGTTATTATGGATTCAACATTTCAGTATCAGAGAGATTACAAGAGAACAACTCCAGATTCATAAGGTCTCTTTAGAGTAGGTATTTCATATGCGGTATTTTGGGTGCTTATAAGGGAATACAGTAGCATATGGGCTTCAGGGTGACATGGTTTCATGCTAGGATCTCTTGTAGTGAGCTTTGGGTTAAGGATTGTACTATACTAGCAAGGACCATTGTTAAATTGAAGGCAATTCGGAAGGAACTTAGAGAAATAGGACAACTTGGTGGCGGATCAGATCAGCATGGTAATGGATATAATTGGTTCTTTTGGTTCTTACGATGTGGTGAGTCTATACAGGTATCTTGTGGAAAATACTCTTGGGCTTGGCGACCTGTGTGACTTGTTTGAGCTAGAGAATTCAGTTCTGATGGATTGGTTATGTGCAAATGGGTTTCGTAGAGTTCTCGATGATTTCTACAACAGCTTGAGATGGATGTCCTCTACGGGCATGGGGGAGTTTGTTGCATGTTGTGATTTTCTGTTGGATGGGATCAAGTGGAAGGCTTCTAGATGATTGAGTATGTATCTTGCTTGTGACTCAGAGTTGATAATGGGATTCTCGTGCTTTCGTATGATGGTATGCGAGAGGCGGTACGTCGTGTGGGATTGAGATTTGCAGGTGCAAGTTTACGGTTCCGTTCCGAAAGGAAGGTCATGAGTTCTAGACAGCATGGACAATTTTAGATATTTAGAAGAATGCTGACACTATCTGGTATCACTTGAGAAGACTGCGCATTTCAGAAGGTGCCATGTGTTTTGACTTGCGAATGCTTGACTGGTATTACGGTAATCTCCTAGTTAATTGACTGTTGACGTTCATATTTTTCTATTTGGCACGGAAGAATTAAGGAAGCATTTCTCATGGAATGATTATGTATGTAAGATGTATCAGTCACTTGAGCGGTTGAGTTTGGATCGGATATGGAGATTTTGTATTCTCGTGATTTGGATACTGGGAGTATTAGAGGCAGATTGTTTCTTGGTTGCAGACTGCAATGATATGGCTAAGTTAGCCAGCTGATGGTATGTGTTGTGGATGGGTTTCAGTGGATCTTTGGAAAAGTTATCTACTCATTTAAGAAGGATGGGAATCGATTTGGACTCCATTGGTAGGCCTAATGAGGATGTGTATTCTACACCGGGTCGGATTTGTTGACTCAACACTATTATTATTAAGGGGTGTGTCATTCGGTTAGAGTTGAGCTTGTTGGTGTTCTGATATATTCTGTGTTACTCTTGTATTCTACAATGAGCTGTGATCTGTTGGTTTTTTGCACACATGATGCGGTTTTGTTTGGGCCTTGTAGCAGAATTCGAGCGAGATAGCTCTTGGGGTGTTGAATGGTTGGTTTCACCTTGGTTATGGTCTTTCCGGGTTGTAGTATATTATGCTATTCATTGCTCTATGGTTATTGTCATGCACTTCGTGTACTTGATGCTGATTTTAATGTGGTTGTTGTTTTTTAGCACTAGGACTTGAGGTATTTCATGTGAACCGGTGTTTGGATTGGGTCACTCATCGCAGCAAAGTTATGTTAGGTTATGATCATTTGGATTGATTTTTGTCTTGGTTCTCCCTGTGTGATGGGTATATAGCGTTGTGCTCGAGGTGGTACCTGTTGAGATTGCGGAACGATTCACTCATTTGAGTCATTTTTCATTTTTGGGTACATGTGAGTTGTTTCTTATGGGTGCACGGATTGTACAGTTTGTGGCTTGGGGTTGTATTGGTGTAGCATGTCAGTGGGCAGCTTGTATTTGATGAGATGAGGTCATTGGACCTAGAATGGGTGCTATCGGATTTGATTACGGTAGGTTTGGAAGAATAATGTCACTAATCAGCTTAGAATTTGACTATGGGTCTTGTTCGATGAGAAAACTCCACGACTTGTTGATCTAATGAAGGGTTATGAGTTTCTCCATGTTTCCGTCACCATTGGTAGTGTACGAAGGGTTAGAACAAGATTTCATATGATATGAGGTCTGTTACCAGTACCGAGTTTGTTATTTAGTAGCTATTGTGATCGGAAGTTATTGCTACTAGCAATGTTTTAAAAGGCGGGGGCGTGAGGCGAGGCGTTTTACCTCTGACGAGGCAGGGCGTAAGTCCCACGGATCGTTAAATTTTACTAATTTCAGATCATATAAAATAAAAAATAATTATAAAAATTACATTAAAATCACAAAATTATAACAAATAATCTATTTAAAATAGTTATAAAATATAATTCAACTATGAATAATACGAAAAGTATGACATATATCATAATATGCAAACTAGTTGCAACGTCGTTACAACTCCAACATCAAAAGTAATGTATTCGATGCAAAATCTTATATGTATCTCTTAAGGAGTAATGAATCTCGAAAGAAATTCAGTATTATAATCTGATGTTTTTTAAAATACTCCTTTTATTTAATATGCTTTCCATTTGAAAGAGAATTTATATAAAAACATAATTCACAATTTAAATATGATTCTCTAGCATTATGTATTTTTAAGTTTCAACAAGTTAATAAAGTGACACATAATTCACCATACTATACCATGATAACTAATTATTTGTAAATAGTTACTAGCTAATACTAAGCTATTAAATTAATAAGTATTGTATCTCGTAAACGTAAAAATATTATTTAGGAAAATAATTATAAAAAAATTATGGAATATTATATAATAAAGATATAACAAAAGTTAATAAATAAATACTTTTAAAGGAAAGATGTTTTTAAAATTTACTATCATAGCAGTCTTAGTGGATAACGTGCAATAACTTTTATTTTAATTATGAGATAAAATACTCCCATTTTAATGATTTACAAGGTTAGTTACAGACAATTACATAAAGTTCTATTAGGCGAGCCCAGTACGTTAGGCATTGGGCGTGTCCGGGGCGTAAGTCCCGGCGGCCGAGGTGTAAGTCTCACAGAACTAAGCCCCACATATAAGCCTAGGGGCATTTTAGGAGCGCTCTGCCCCAGGGCGAGCCCCGGGCGAGTCCCAATTCTGCCTTTTAAAATAGAGGCTACGAGTATCTGAGTCATTTTGGGGAAACAATCATGTGATTATATCTTGGGTTACCGTTATGACTCGATATAACTTGTTTAGACTTATACAGTGTGTGGATGTGAGAATCGGGTCTTGTAATAGATTCCGGATCTTAGAAATTGGGTTCCAAGTGTTATGGCCTAAGGTTGAAATAAAGATCTTCAGTTATATTATGTTGTCGGTCTTACATGGTTTGGGGTGACATGGCATCACCCATGGGTAGGTGCATGGTAAGTTTGTACTGTGATTTGACGGCTTTGGAACGACTCTTGGCACATTCGAGGACGAACGTATGTTTAAGTGGGGGAGAATGTAACGATCCAATCGGTCATTTTGAGCATTTACATTCCGCCAGCTGTTTGAAGTCTTGAGTAGATTCATATGATATATTATAACTTGTATGAATCGTCAGTTTTGGTTTTCAAGTGATTTCGGATTGATTTGGAAGAATAATTCTCAACTAGGAAATTTTAAGTTGGAATAGTTGACTAAGTTTGACTTTTGTGTATTTGACCTCAGATCGGATGGTTCCGTTAGGTCCGGATGGTGATTTTGGACTTGGCTATATGCCCGAATTTGTATTTTAATGCTTTTAGAAGGTTTTGGCGAAAGTTGGCAATTTGAAGGTTTGGAAAGTTTATAGGTTTGACCGGATGTTGACTTCGATGTTATCGGGTTCGGATTGTTGTTCAGGGAGTTGAAATAGGTTCGACATGTTATTTAGAACTTGTATGCAAAATTTGGGTTAATTCCGGATTAGTTAGGCTTGAATCGGACGCTTGGTTTGAAGTTTGAAGTTTAAGAACGTAAGAAATTGATCTTGATCAACGATTCGTGGTTTTGATGTTATTATATGTGATTTGAGTCCTCGAGTAGGTAAGTATTATATTTTGGGACATGTTGGTATGTTCGAATGTGTCACGACCCAAAATCCAACTAGTCGTAATGGCACATAACCCAACCTGTTAGGTAAGCCAATTAACAATAAACCAATTCAAATGATATTTATTAAGAGAAAAAATGATAAAACAACTGAACTATTATACAAAGAATTTTTCAACGACTGGTAGTACAAATCATGAACTTCTAATATTTAAAATTTACAAAGCTGTTATGAAATAAAGTACATCATCTGTTTGGAATATACATGAACAGATTAAATTCTAAAGCTACCAAGATCAAGAGGCAGTTATGACCGGAACGCAGGTACATATTCAAATCCAGCTCCCGCTATGCACAGCAACATCAGCATCCAACATTTGCACGCAAGGTGCAGAAGTATAGTATGAGTACAACCGACCCCATGTACTCAATAAGTAACAAACCTAACCTTAGGTTGAAAGTAGTGATGAGCTGGGACAAGGGTCCGAGTCCAACTCCAATAACCAGCAACAGTTCATAACATTATAATAAAATAATACAAGAAAAATAACCCAGAGGTATGATGTTCAACTCGTTCACAGTTACGAAAAATAGGGATGCTTTTCAAGTTTATCAGTGCAAACCCAATCTTTTACCGAAATCACCAAAATATGAGTACGTTTGTAAAACTGTGATTTTTCACAGAAACTTTCAACAGGCAAATGTTACATTTTCAAATGGCATGAGGAAAATACATCTCTATGCCTACATCTCAATTTGTATGTGAAGTCATGAATGACGCAATATCATACAGCATGAGAAAAAATGCATCTCTATGCGTATATGTCAAGTGTGCATGTCGAATGCAATGCAACTCAGTGATAAACCATATGCATACTCTCATAGTAGCAATTCACTCGGGCCTCCCATTCACTCAAACCTCACAGTAACTCGTTCATCATATTCTCTTATTTCTCTCAGTCGCTCGGCGTACTCGGCACTCGCACTCAGTAGGTATCTGCGCTCACTAGGGGTGTGTACAGACTCTGGAGGTGCTCCTTCATCCCAAGCGCTATGACAAGCCAATCATGGCATAAATCAATAAAACATGCTGCGACGTGCAGCCCGATCTCATCAATATCCTCACCATCAGGCCCTCGGCCTCACTCAGTCATCAATCTCTCCAGTCTCTCGGGCTCACAATGTCATGAAAATCAGCCCAAAATGATGATGTGATGTATCAATAAATGGTAACAGAGACTGAGATATGATATGCAAATAAATGCGTATGACTGAGTATGTAATTGCAATGTAAGCAAATAACTCGACAACAGGAATGACTTGAGTGGGTCCCAACAGGATAAACATATAGCCTAGACGTGGTTTCTAACATGAGTCACAACTCAATTACTCTAGCACGTAGAGATTTTATAGGTACCAATAAGATTAGGTACCTACACAGTACCACAGAAATACCTGAGTTACAATTCACACGGTGCACGCCCACACGCCCGTCACCTAGCATGTGCGTCATCTCAATCCCAAACACATATCACGTATATTCAGGAGTTCATACCCTCAGCAACAAGTTCATAAGTGTTATTTACCTCGAACAAGCCAAATCCAATACTGAGCAAGCCAAGCGATGCTCCAAAAATACCATCCCGCACGTACCGACCTCCGAACGACTCGAACCTAGCCAAAATTAACTCAATTACATCAAATAATGCCAAAGGAAACAAACCCAATCGATAAAGGTTGAATCTTCAATCAAAAGGCCAAAAATCAACCTAAAAGTCCAACCTAGGCCCGCATCTCGGAACTCGACGAAACTTATAAAATCCGACAACCCATACAATTAAGAGTCCAACAATTCTAGTTTCATTTTTCCAAATCGATTCTTCAAAATCTATTCCGAATCACCCGAAAACCAGAGGCAAAGCAGGTGGGTTATCTCATGCAAGGTGTCCTGAGGTTGTGTGATCCCTATGATATTTTGTAGAGAGTTCTCTTTTAACAGTGAATGATATATGTTGCAATTTGAGTTTTGATCGCTTGTGGAAGTTGGCTTAACCATCACAAGGATGAACGCGAGATATGCAGATGATTTGAGGTACTAGATGGTTTGTGTTGCATGAGCGGATGGAGGATTTAGTGGAATCTCACGGTGGTATTATGGTAGTAATGGGTATGGTTATTGTAAGTAATTAGATGTTTTATTCCATGGCTTTGAGCCAACTAGGGGAGTCTGCTATCGACGAGTTGATTGCACGGTTATGTGTTGTATTGGATTCAGTTTGAGGTATACTGGTGAATCATTTATGACTTGCAGAAGTTGAGATTGAGGATGACTCAAGTAAGAGAATTTCTGGATACAGGTTGTATTGCACTCTATGGGTATATGGGAATCATAAAATAATTGAGTGGTTATTCGCGAAGGATGTAGTGTACATGGAATAGGGAATTTGCTCGGTTGCTTGTGTTGGTGTGCTAATGGGGCACAGGTCATTCGGTCCGTTTTGTCGGTTTAATTGAGATTTGAGTAGAGTGGATGACTCTCGAGAATGGTTCTAATGTATTCAAGAATTATATGTAGCAATTGAGAATTTCGGATTGGTATATGGCTAAGATATGATATTGGCATTAGATGGTGTTGAGACTTGTGGCATTTTCATATCATTGTGGATTGTGCATTTCAGTATCAAGAAGGTGAAGGAAACAGTTTTAGGTTCACATAATGTCTCTTTAGAGTGGGTGTCTCGGTTGTGGTGCTTTGGGGTGCTTAATAGGGAAGTCAGCGGCTTATGGGCCTTAGGCGTTGTGGTTTTATACTAGGGTATCTTGTGTAATGAGTTTTGGTTAAGGATCGTGGTATTATGGCGAGGAGAACTATCAATTTGAAGGTAATTCGGAAAGAACTTGGAGAGTTAGGACAACTTGGTAGTAGGTTGGATCAGCACAGTAATGGATACAATCGGTTCTTTGGGTCCTTATGATGTGGCTAGTCTCCACAGGTGTTTCGTCGCAATGCTCTTGGGTGTTAGCGACCTGCGTGGCTGGGTTGAGTTAGAGAGATTTGGTTATGATAGCTTGGTTATGTGAAAATGGACTTCGAAGAGTTCTCAATGGTTTTTACCACGGTTCGAGGAGTATATTTCCTGCTGGCGTGAGGAGCATGTGGTGTATAGTGAATTTCTCCTAGATGAAATCAAATGGAAGGTCCTTGGCTAATTGAGCATGTAGTTGCTTGTGACTAGGGATGGACTATGAAGTTCTCGTATTTTTCATATGATGGCATGGTATATGCGGTGTGTTGCGTGGGATTGAGATTTACGTGAGCAAGATCACAGTTCAGTTTTGAAGGGAAGGTCATAAAATTTGTAGGCAGCATGGACGGTTTCAGATGACTAGGTAAATGATATTACTATTTGGTATGGCTTGATGAGAGCATACATTTCAGAAGGGGCAATGTGTTTTGATTTATGGATACTTTACTGGTACTGCGGCACTCACATGGTTGATCGACTGTTGATATTCAAATTTTGCTATGTGGCACGGAAGAATTTTAGAAGTATTCCTCGTGGGATGACCATGTATGAGAGATGTGTTAGACATTTTGGCGGTAGAGTTGGGATCAGATATGGTGATTCGTGTGTTCTATGGATTTAGAGACAGGGAGTTCTCAAGAGCAGATTGTTTCATGGTTGTGGATTGTGAAGTCATGGTCGAAGCTAGCTAGACGATAATATGTATTATGATTCAGTCTATTTGAAATTCATTCTTCCAAATCGATCCTGAATCACCCAAAAACCAAAACTGACTATTCACAGAAGTCATAACACATCATACAGAAGTACTCATGCCCCCAACTACCTAGCGAAGTGCAAATGCTCAAAACGACCGGTCGGGTCGTTACATAATGGGGTCCCGGGAGACTTAGGTGAGTTTCGGGATAGTTTCGGACCATTTCTAGACCTTTTTTAGTTGCGGATTTTTGGCTACAAGGGACTGAATCGTGATCACGGACCTTTGGGTCACGTTCGTGAAGAGCAAGTTGCTGTTTGGGCCTTGTGAATCGCGATCGCGAAATCTTTTCTTGCGATCACGTAGAAGAATTTTTGTTGTCACGAGATTGACTTTGGAAGCTTATATCTTTCAATCTATAAGGAATTTGGAGATGGTCCAAAAATGAAAGTTGTAGCCCTTTGTATCTAGTATTCAGAATATCAAACCGTTTGTCATTTAGAGTTTTGTACAAAACGTTAAGGCCATTATACTAGATGTTGTATGGAAGAGTTGGGCAAGCTTATTAGAATTTGTTCATCGCGATCGCAAAGGGTAAAAACTGTGCTGGAATCGTTTTTGAATCTTGATCGCGAGATTGGCGACTGCAATCATGAAGAAGGACCCCTGGCAGTGCATTAAAACATTAAATTTCGGGATTTTGAGTTTATTTTCTTCACTTTTTGAGTTCTTGGAGCACAAGCAAGGCGGTTTTGGAGGAGATAAACACCCAAATCTTGAGGTGTAAGTAATTTTTATCTTTGTTTTAATTATATATTTTATTCTTTCATGGATTATTACACCTAAATGAAGGATTTGAAGAGAAAAATTCGGGGGTTTTATATAAACTTTCCTAAAGTGAACATTTGGGATTTGAATATCGATTCGGAGCCGAATTTGAGTGAAATTAGTATAGTCGGACTCGTAATCGACGGGTTATCCGAATTTGTGAGTTTTGTCGAATTTCGAGGTGCAGGTCCGGGTTTGACCTTTTGGTTGACTTTGAGTATTTGATTAAATATTCGACCTTTATCACTTGGGTTTGTTTCCTGAGGAATTATTTGATGTTTTGAGTTACCTTTGGCTAGTTTCGAGCCGTTCAAAGGTTGATACATGCAGGATCACATTTCTAGTGTGGTGTTTGGCTTGCTCGGTATTTGTTTTGGCATGTTGAGATAAGTAGATTATCTAAACTTGGTTGAGGCACTAGTTGCCTGAATTATTTGTGATAACTACGTGCTATGGGTGCGCATATGTGTGGGGTTTGAGCCTATGTGCAAGCACCGGTGTATTCATTCATGTTCGGGGTAGTGCTTAGGGTATAATATGCCTATAATTGACTGTTAAGCTTTAAGCTATGATATTTCTCATTATTGTAACCTTGTTGTAAACTATTTGGTCCATGTTTGTGGATTACATAGAGGCTAATTCCCTGAATGAATTTGATAATTGAAATTTTCGTGATGAAATTGCCGATTTGAGCTATGATAGCACACATTGTACATGCCTACTCTTTAGCATGTCATTATACCAGTCCAGGAGCATGAAATTCGATAATCATTCATTATATACATGTATACTTGTATAATTGCTTTTGTATGATCTGATTTGGACTGGAAGCATGTGATCACGCCGGATGAATTGTATTGTTATGCCTATGAACACGCCGGGCGGATTGTGTTTTTATGTCTGTCACCACGCCGGGTAGATTGTGATATAACCTATGACGACTCTGGGCGGATTGTGATATAGCATGTGACCACGCCGGGCGAATTATGATATTGAGCATGTGACTACACCGGGCGGATTATAATATTGAGCATGTGACCATGCTAGACGGGTAGCACGTTGAATTGGCAGTGCTTGCATGTAGATACGGATCTATCCTCTTAGGGTTACCCTCTCATGTTTCTCTCTTGATGGTATACACGCGGATTGTGAAAAATTGACGGGTTTTTGATTGATGTGAGCTTTAGGAGAGCTGGTTACTATTATTTGGATCGGGTTGCACGCCGCAACAGGCCTTATTGACTTATTGTTATTTGGATCAGGTTACACGCCATGACAGACTAGTATATGGTTGTTACATTTCATCTTTACTTGCAATTTCCTTGATTGTTTACCTGATTTACTTGCATATTTTCCTTATATTTTGGATTGGTGACTGAGCAGAATACTTTAAAACAAAGAATTGTGAGTACCAAGGTGGTTTTACCTGAGATATTTTTTATTTGATCATATGTCTGTTCTATACTTGTTGAATTTATGAACTGTACAGGGACATCGAGTGTCATTTATAATTCTTGCTTCTAATACCTCGCCAAGGTTAGTTACGATACTTATTGAGTACATGGGGTCAGTTGTACTCATACTACGCTTCTGAACCTTGCGTGCAGATCTTGGAGCCGATGTTGCTGCATCTGACGAGAGCTGGCATTGGAAGCGTACCTGATTTCCGGACATAACTATCACTTGTCCTTGGTAGTTTTAAAGTTATAATCTGTTATGTATATTTCAAACAGATGTTGTAAATATTATTTCATACCAGCTTTCTGAATCTAAAGTCTTAGTGGCTCATCACTTGTACTACCATTCCTTGGGTTATTGTATAAAATTTCAATTGTTTTATTTATTGATCTCTTATTATTCTCGATTTAATTGTGTTGACTGTTAGTTGGCTTACCTAGCGGGTTGGGTTAGGTGCCATCACGACTAGATAATTTTGGGTTGTGACATTGCAGGTGCGACTAGTCTGTCGCATATGCGGAGTTGAGAAGTTCTAGGGGGATGTCGCTTATGCAAAACGGAGGCCGCAGGTACGAAGGTGCACCAGCAGAGGTGGTGAGCGCGCCTGCGAGAATTGGAAAGTTTGGGAGATGTGCGAACCTGCGAAGGGATAAGCTGCTTGCGGATAGGGGTGCTTATCAGGTGGATCGGGCGGATAATTACGCTTAACGGTTCGGTATAACAGTTATCGGATTATAAATGTAGTAATCCGCTAGCCATCCAATAAGACAACGGGCAGATTGGTATCAGATTAATAATTATGGGGCGGTTATCGGGCGGCTTATCGGCTAAACCAAATTAAATTTTTTTGAACAATCATTCAATCAATACCAACTTTTTAATACCATCTAAGATCTAATCAAACGGTATTTTTGAATTGAAGAGACTTCAAGACTACTCATACTGTCATACACCTATTAACCAAATTTTTTATACCATCAAGACTACTCATACAGACATACACGTATTAATCATTCAAATTTTGATTTTTTGACTTCTCAGTTCTCAGTTCAAGAGAGAGACGAGAATGACGACTTCTCTGCCTCTGGTGGCTGCAGACAATTGAGGATTAGAAAATAGAAATTAGGGATTAGGCCATTTAGGATTTCAACAGTACTTTATATACATAGAGGTAAAAGTGTAAATATAAAAATTCTTAACGGATTAACGGTTTTACCCGATAAGAAAATTGAGTAATCCGCCCCCAAATTGTTAAGCCGTTAATTATAAAATCTCAATTCGCTCACCATCCATTACCCCGATGATCCGATATCAATAAGCCAATACGCCATCGGTTCGGTTCGGTAAACGATTTTGGTTCGATTTTGAACATCCCTACTTGCGGAGTTGCTGATGTGACGCATGGGCCACAGATGCGGATGGTCGGCAGTGTTTGTGGAGCTCACAGAAGCGAGCCTTGTACTAAAGATGCAGTATGGCAGCTACGATCGTTTTGTTCGCATATGCGAAATCGCTGGCACATCTTATATTTTAAAGGGTTAGCTCATTTTTTATTATTTGGAGTTTTAGAGCTTGGTTAGAGGAAATTTTCGGGGAGATTTTTATCACTGCTTTGTGGATAAGTAATTCTTACTTGAATTTAGCTATATATTATGAATTCACATGCATTTATGCACTTTAATCATGAGAATTTGGAGAAAAAATTGGGGGTTTCGCTTACAACTTAAAAGGATGAATTTTGGGGATTTGAGGGTCAATTTAGACTTGGTTTTGGAATCTAATCATATATTTAGACTCATGGGGTTATGGATAGTTGGGATCTACCATTTGACTCGAATTTTGACCATGTGGGCCTGAGTTGACTTTTATTGACTTTTTGGGAATTGAATAAAGATTGAAGCTTATTATTTGGAATTGATTCATATGGCTTTATTTGACGTTATTGTGTTATTTTGGGCTATATTCGAGCCGGTTGGAGATAATTTCTAAGGAAAAGGCCTTCTTGGAGTATTGATTTTGCTCGTTTGGGGTAAGTATCTTGCCTAATCTTATGTGGGATAATACCCCTTAGGATGTGACCTTATTTGGCTAATTGAAATGTATGAAAATCGACGTATATGCAAGGTGACAAGCGTATATACTGGTGCTATGCATGATTTTAATTGGACTTTAGGCTTCTAGTATGCTCTATTGGACTGTGTACTTATTATGATCTCTATTTGGATCATTTTTATGATTCCGTGAACTCCTTCAATTATGTTATAGACCACGTATATGCTTTCATATCCTACTTGAGCATGATACTTGTTATAGCATGAAGTACCTGCCTAATATGAGTTGTAGTTGTACACTTTGCACATGCATACCTTTGTATGCTATTTTCCTAAATCCATTAGTATGTGATTTGATACATGTTATTCATATACATATATTTTTGTATATGCTTTATGTGATGTAGACTGATTTGAGAGCACATGATTTGTCTGTGCGAATGATATGATTATGCACGTGAGTTATCCGTGCAGCGTATGGATAAGGATCCATCCCTCTAAGGTCATCCTCTCATGGTTTTACTTAATAACATACATGCGGATTATGAAAATTGATCAGTGTTTAGACTTTGTGTATCTTCTCTATATGCAAGCTCTTTAGATGTATACATGTTTTTACTGCGTATATCTCTATATGCTAGCCTCGGAATATATGTCTTTTATATGTATCTTCTCTATATGCAGATTTAGTTGATGTAATAATTCATGTACATATCTTCTCTATATGTCAACTCGGTAGAACTTGATTTTCTATTCTTGCATATCTTCTCTATATATTGAAGTGTTAGCTTGATTACTATGCCTAAATTTTAATATTGTTGATGTGTACATATATTTTCATGAACCGTACATGTTTGATTAGTGAGTATTATTGACCATTATCGCAACTACCTCACCGAGGTTAGTCATGATACTTACTAAGTACATGTGATTGGTTGTATTCATAATACTCTTTAGATATAATTGTGCAGATCCAGGTATGGGACCTAACTGAGTGTTGAGTTCGGTTGTTGTTGCTTTTAAGACACGAGGTAGATATGCATCCCGATCGCAATCCCTGGCGTCTCTTTCTATCTTTCATTACTGTTGTTGCTTCAGACAATATATTGTATTAGCAGACTTGTATTCATGTATTAGAGTTATGACTCAGTGTTACTAGTTTCTAGGGATTAGTTGTATTGATTTGTATTTATCTATGCTTATCGGACTTTTGGACTCATATATTTCTGTATTGTTATTATTCTTTTGCTTTGTTATATGGTTGACTGCCTAGCAAGCAAGTTAAGTACCATCACAACCAGTGGGGGCTTTGGGTCGTGACATCAATAATGCATGTGATTTACACACTCAAGCAAATCAATTCCCATAATGACTTCACATATAATTTAAAATCGAAAGGTCATCTAATTTCCAATTATCATCTATAATACAAACGTTTAATCAAAAATGAAAAAATATTTCTTAATGTGTATTAAATTACATTCGTGACTAGGATCACACAAATTCTTTAAGTTTTATCCTCTTACAAAACTCTGTTATATGTAGCAACGAGCAAAAAATATAACATAAGGGACAAACAACACATGTTCATAAAAAATATTTACAAATCTTCCATCCAAAGCTTAGCTAGCTTGTATATAAGAGAAGGTTGATAAAAAAGCTTTGGACATGTCTTTAGAATCCAAGATCTCTCAATTTTAGCTTTTATGTCCTATTTCTCCCACTCGACTAAAAGTGCTTAAGTATATACTCAAGGGGACATACACAAAGGGACTGCTTTGGACCATACTCATGATGAATATTACCCAATAAATTATCCCAATTAATGAGGATCCCTCAATTTGGAAAAAGTGACCCAAGCCTCAACTTATCATAGTTCTTAGGATCCATTCTCAAATTTTTAAACCTTGTATTTTCTTCTTCCTTACTTTCACCAAGCTCTTCATCCCTAAATATTCTTAGTACCGACCTCAGAACATTAATCCTGATTATTTCAGAATCAAAATCATTGTTGATAATAGTCCTTTAACGATGCACTCTTCTACGTTGTCTCCTTGCTCGGCTTCTAATATCACTCTCACTTGGAGTATTTCGAGCTTGTTCTCGTCTAATTATTTCGTAAATAGGAATAAGGGAACAACTAGAATGAATTTTTATAACCATTCAATATAACAACATATGCTCAATAACTCGTGGAAGAGAAATAAATTCAAGGATGATAAAGGCTTGACTTCATTTCTTCACTTAAGAAACAATGAATTGTCTAGATAAAAAGAACTATATAACTATTATAGTCAAATCCAGACAAAATAGTAAAATCCAGAACTTCATTCAAATAAAATCTACACAGAAATATTGTTCTATGAGAGTGCTTACCCGTAAAATAGTACAGTTGAATTTATAATGTAGTATATAGACAAGCGAATCGATTTGATCCCAAAATAATAAATAAATTAAATAAAATATAAGACTTAACGTTGAAATCGAGATAAGATAATGAATAGCTTGACTCCGGGAGCGAGACTTTCGAAGGCAATGATAGCAATATTAATAAACAATAAATGAAATGTTATTGATGTTTTGAACGGTATATAGCATAAGTTTGTCAGAAAGTTCTTGTCCTTACAATGGCTATTGAACTCACTATTTATAGTCGCACCTAGGGAACAAGGTCCTAGGATCAAGCTCCTCTTTAATGACAATTATGAGGGCCATTGAAGAATGTATAACAGCAGGCCATAAATGCCATATTCTCTATAACAGACTATATAGTTAAAACTGCAGAATATTCTTCATTGAATGCTATCGGGTGGCAGGCATTCATTTGTCTTCATGAGCAACATTCCTTACTTCATGAGCCACGATTTTAGCCTCCTATTCCTTTACTTATATGCTTCAATCTTCTTCTTTTACACTTCACAATTTCTCGACCTCTCTCAACCTTTCTTACTCAACTCTCTCTTGCTTTCAACTTTCTTTAACCTCCTTCTTCAGAGAAATCCTTACTTTTTTCGGCTAAATATGGCCTCCTCTTCCAAAAACTCCATCTCTTCAAAGAACAAACAGAACACCGATTCTAGAGGAGCGGGTAACTTTCCCAAAAAGGGATTTTATGTATGTTTGCACATACCCCTTCACTTTGGGCCCGTTCTCATTGAGCAAAGGACTTGACTCCGTAATCTTGGAGTTTTACTTCCGTTACCAATTCTGCTTGGTACAGGTGAGCCCTTCTGTGTGGCGGACGGTATCCTGTCTTCGGCGACTATGCCAGGAGACGGGGGGAAGAGCTCTCCCTGGCTCGACTGATGAACCTTTATTCCTCCAAGATTTTTCGTGGGTGAATAATAAACTTCAGCAAACGTGGTTACCATGCTCTACTCACCAGCATGGATGATGACAATGACCATGGGTGGATGGAGCGGTTTGTTGTTTACCACCAGGGACATCATCCTGGCCACAACTCCATCTCTTCACAAGTCATGGAATCATACACGTAAGTTCAACGTCCGTCTTTTTCCTGATTAAAGGTTGTTCGATGCTATTACTGATCTTTCTCTTTTCATTATTCTTGCAACTAAGTGGACAACATCTAGGGTTGAAGGTTTGGACTAGTGGGACCAGAAGATTTTGGATGTCACCACGCCTGAGACCGCCCGATGGAAAGAACTGGCCCTCAAATATGGGTGGAAGGCCAAAAATCATGGTAAGTTGATTCTTGAGCTTATCTTGTTCTTTATCTCAAATATAAGAAAACTGGCTAACTTTTCCTTTTGTTGAATTTAGGTTTTCCGCAGGGCTCTATTACCGTCCCCAAGGAGGACGTTTTGGCTGATTCCGCAGATGCGGCGAGGTTGATGCAGGAGGCCTTCACCCGAATGGGTGTCGTCAGACCTGCTTCCGATGTGGATGCTTCCTCTCGAAGTCCCCGACCGGAGAACAATCAATAAAAAGGCGATGTTTCTCTACTGTCGAGGGTAAAAATAAAAAGGTGAAGAGTGTCGCGCCCGAGTCAGCCGCAGACACCGTGGTGATCGATGATGATGGGGAAGCCATTGATGAAGGGGCTTCTCTACATAAAAGACGACGACCTTCATCAGCTCAACTTACTACTCAATCTATTGAGCTGGTTACATCAATCGAGGATGACGTCCATGCGCTCTAGGAAGAGTGTGATAGAGTGGAAGATGGCAACTCTCGCTTCCGTGCCCTCGTCGTTGCCCCCAGTATCATGAGGCTGGGTACTGGGCCTTTTTCGTCTTCGATTGACGAGCAACCAATAACTAGCACTGCTTTTTCCGCAGCTACTTCTCAGCCAACAACGCCGTTAGCTTCATCTCTGTCCTCGCCAATCATGCCTTCTCCACCAACAACTGCTACATCATCTCCACCGGTCGCAGACACCCGAGAGGAGGATGTCCCTCGTCCCCAGTCCCCAGTCCATGGGAATTTGGGGCATAACTATTCGCCCCCCTCCGAAGATCCTCGGAGGAGGAGCATTTCCCTCTCAATCTCCATCGGGTGTCATCTGATGTCCCGGCCGGTGGAACTTGCTAATTACCTGAAGCCCCTGGCTTTAGAGAAAGATAAAAATAAAATACATTCTCTCTCAGGGGAATGTATGATAAACAATGCCATGCACGCAGTACAATGTTTGTTCCCTCTATTGTTTCTTCTAGCTTTACTATGACCGAATTTTTGATTTAAACTTTTGCTTTGCATGCTAAATTTCTTGCTTCCGAGGGCCTTCAAAAGTTGATCCTTGATAAAGAGAAACTCACATCCGAGCGGGAATAACTGTTGGCCGAGAGGGATCAAATTGTTGCTCGCCTCCCTACACTGGAAGCACAAAATGCCAAGGCCGTTGAGTTGGAGGCTCGGTTACAGCAAAGCGAACAAGAGGTGGTGACCCTCAGCCAAGAGGCCGCCCTGTTAAGGGTACAATTTCAAGAGGCCAAGGCAAAGTGGGCTGAGGTCCAAAATGCTATTCTTGCTGATGTTGATCGCGAGGCTGCCTCTACTGAAAGACTGAATAATCTGGAGGCAGCCTTGAACTTCAAATCTGAAGAGGTTGCTGCTGCTGAGGAGAAGTATGCCCGGATGGAAGTGAAGTATAGGAAGGTCATGGAGTATAATAAAGTTTATAACTGCACTATCCGTGACCTTGACGTCAGTCTTCGGGTGGCTGAGGCATTTACTAAAGGGCTGAATCCTAGGAGTTTAGAAGCTTCCTGAAAATTGAAAGAAAGTCTGCTCGAGTTCCAGGAAACAACATGGGTAGATGTACACAACCGCTACGAGTCGAAGTTAAGAATAGAGGATGACCATCTCGATTTTCCGACATTAACCAAGGGTCGGGGCCGAGAAAAGAATAAGGAAGAGGTGAAGGATGATTGCGACGCAAATTGACGGTCTTCTATAGGTCTGGTTTTTCCCTACGAAAGGGCCGAAGGACGCGGCAGAGGCTTCCGGTCAGCAGATAGGTTCGCCACCAATAGGAGAGCGGATCATGGCTGAAACAACAGATCGTTGCAAGATAAAGAGGTATCGGGCTCCTGGGACTCCACCTACTCGGGCTATCTGAATATAATTTTAATGTCAGCATAGTGGAACTAGTGTCAGCTATGAGGAACATTAAGGAAGCACATTTTCCGAGGCCGATGAGATTCGACCTCAGTCAGAGGGATCCTAATCTATGGTGCGAGTACCATGCGACCAAGGGCCACCGGACTGGGGACTGCCAACATCTGCTCGAGGAGGTGACAACATTGCTGAAAAACAGCCATCTCAGAGAATTCTTAAGTGACCGGGCTAAGAACAACTACGGTCACAATCGGGATAACGCAGAACCTTCGAAAGCAGAAGAAGATCTTCCTCGTGTGACAATCAACATGATTTTTAGGGGAACGAAATTAACGGCGTAACATTTTCGGCAGCAAAAAAGATGAAGATATCGGTGACTCACAGTAAGAGACTCCGGGAAGTCATTGAGGATGACATTACCTTCACGGAGGAAGATGCATATGGACTCCCAATACCGCACAATGATGCCCTGGTAATTTCTCTTAATATTTTAGATTTTAAAATTAAACGTGTTTTGGTGGACCCAGGGAGTTCAACCAACATTATCCAATGGATAGTGCTGGAACAAGCCAAGCTAACCTGTTGCCCACAAATGCCGAAAGGGTAATGAAGACGACCATTTTTGAAGTAGTGGATGAATGGCTGCACGAGATGAAGGTTGTGCCGTCAACATATCATCAACTTCTGAAATTCCCAACTCTAGAGGGAATTAAACAAATAAGAGAAGATCAATCGGTAGCAAGAGAGATGAACGCGATCTCAGTTTCTAGTAGCAAATAGAAGGAGCATGCGGCATAGCAATTACAGGAACCAACGCCCGCTCCCGAGACAAATGAAGTCAACATGGGGGAGTAGTCGTCGGAATCCTATCAGGTACCAAGGTATTTCTACGTACCAAAGGAAACGGACGCAACCAAATCCACAGCGGAAGAACTCGAGCAAGTCACATTATTTGAGAAATTCTTGGAGAGGAAGTTCTACTTGGGGACAGGACTAAACTCCGAGCTCAGGTCAGGATTTATAGAATTTCTTAAATTTCACATTGACTGTTTTGCATGGTCGCATGCAGTTATGACAAGTATTCCGCCAGAAGTGGCCGTGCACAAGTTAAGCCTGGATCCTAACATACCTTCGCTAAGGCAAAATAAATGCCCTATTGCCGAGGTCAGAAACAAATTCGTCAAATAAAAGGTAACTCGATTGCCTGGTATCGGTTCAATCCGGGAGGTAAAGTATTCTGACTGTATAGCTAACGTAGTAGTAGTTCCAAAAAAGAATAATAAATTTCGTGTGTGCATAGATTATAAGGATTTGAATAAGGCGTGCCCAAAAGACTCGTTCCCATTGCCAAACATTGATAAAATGATTGATACGACGGTCGGGCACGAGTTGATGAGTTTCTCGATGCCCATTCCGGGTACAACCAAATCAAAATGAACTCGGAGGATTAGGAAAAAACTTCATTCATAACGGACTTCGGCACATATTGCTATAATGTGATGCCTTTCGGGCTTAAGAACGCCAGAGCCACTTATCAGAGGCTTGTGAATAAGATGTTTGAAAAGCTGATAGGGTAACCCATGGAAGTTTACATAGATGATATGCTGGTTAAGTCTTTGAACGCAGGTGATCATCTTAAACACCTACAAGAAACCTTTGACATCTTAAGGAAGCATAACATGAAGCTTAACCCCGAAAAGTGTGCATTCGGAGTCAGCTCCAGTAAGTTCTTGGGTTCCTGGTGTCATAAAGGGGGGTCGAAGTCAATCCTGATAAAATTAAAAGCCATCGAGGACATCCCCGACCAGCTTTCAAACGTGAAAGAGGTTCAAAGGTTAACAGAAAGGCTGGCCACTTTAAGCAGATTCATTTCCCAGTCTTCGAAAAAATGTCATCATTTTTTTCACTTCTGAAAAAGAAGAAAAACTTCGAATGGACTCCGGAATGTCAGCAGGCTCTGAAGGATTTATAAAGGTATTTATCGAGCCATCCATTATTATCGAAATCGGAGGAAGGCGAGTAATTACTAATTTACTTAGTGGTCTCGGAGGTAATGGTAAGTGCCGTTTTAGTCCGTGAAGAAAAGGTAAGCAATCTCATATCTATTATGTTAGTAAAATTTTAACAGGAACGGAAACCTGCTACCCACATATGGAAAAATTGGCCCTAGCTCTCGTAGTCACTACTCCAAAGCTTAGGCCTTATTTCCACTGTCACCCGATAGCCGTGCTTACAACCTTTCCCCTACGGAATATCCTTCACAAACCTGAAATTTCAGGTCGACTGGCCAAGTGGGTAGTCAAAATGAGTGAATTTGACATAGAGTATAAACCTAGGACTGCAATCAAGTCATAAGTTCTGACCGATATTGTGGCCGATTTCAGTTCTGGACTGCTGCCTTTGGCTACCAAAGAAGTGATGATAGTGCCAGAATCGACGTTGGGAGTCTAGACATTGTTCACAGATAGAGTGTCTAACGTAAAAGGGTCCAGGCTCGGTGCAGTGCTAATCACGTCCTCAGGAGAAACCCTAAGGAAGGCCATAAGAACTGTTCCCTTGACTAACAAATGAAGCCGAGTTTGAGGCTTTGATTGCAGGACTCGAGCTGGCCCGGGGAGTGGACTCCGAGGTCATAAAAATCAAATGTAATTCCCAACTGGTAGTAAAACAGGCCTACGGGATCTTCGATACCAAATAGGTTCATATGCAACAATATGTAGTGAAAGTCCAGATTCTACTCGTATGGTTCAGACAATGGTCAATTATCCACATACCGAGAGAAGAAAATACGGAAGCAGACGCACTAGCCAATCTCGGCTCGTCCACAAAAATGAAGGGATCAGACTCCGGTACGGTCGTACAGCGTATGCATTCGGTATTGGATATGGACGGCTATTATGAAGTAAAACGCGAGAAATTTGGTCTGATACTGGAGGAATGAGATCATCTCCTATCTCGAGCACAAAAAACTACCCGAAGATTGCAAGGCATCCCGGGCGCTGCGCCCTAAAGCAGTCCGATACTACTTCAGGGGAGGTCAATTGTATAGAAAATCTTTTCAAGGCCCGTTGGCCCGATTTTTAGGAGCCTCCGAAGCTAATTACGCCATGAGATAAGTTCACGAAGGAATTTGTGGAAATCACTTGGGTGCGGACTCCTTCGTATTGAAGCTAATTAAGGAAGGATACTACTGACCCCGGATGGAACAAGACACTAAGGCTTATGTTCAGAAATGCGATCAGTATCAACACCATGCACCATTGCATCAACCAACAGAGTTATTGCACTCAATTTTGTCATCCTGGCCATTCATGAAATTGGGGATGGACATAGTCAGTCCGCTGCCACCGGCTCCCGGTAAGGTTAGATTTTTTTTAATTTTAACTGATTACTTTTCTATGTGGGATGAAGTAGGTCCTTACCAAAAAATCGGCGAGCGCAAAGTGGTAGATTTCCTATGGGAGAATATAATTTGTAGGTTCGGAATGCCAAAAGAGATAGCCTACGACAACGTACCACAATTTATAGGCGCAAAGGTCAAAAAATTCCTTGAAGACCTGAAAATCAAAAGAATCACATCGTCTCCATACCATCCGAGAGAAAACGGCCAAGCATTATCGACGAATAGAGTGATTATTCAGAATCTTACAAAGAGATTGGAAGCAGCCTAAGGTAAATGGCCCAAAAAGCTACCAGGGATGTTTTGGGTATACCGAAGCATTACTGGTCAGATTAGAGCTTCTCGACGAACGCATAGACTTGGCGCATATAAGGATGGTGGCCCGAAAAAAAGAATGGAAAGATATTACATTCGAAGAGCCAATCTCCATTTTTTCAAAGTGGGTGACTTTGTTTTAAGGAAAGTGATTCAAAATACCCGAGAGCTAAACGCAGGAAAGCTGGGTCCAACATGGGAAGGCCCCGACCGAGCTTAAGTTGTCACCGAAAAAGGATCATACGAATTGGAAAATCAAGACGGAGCAAAATTGTCAGGCAAATGGAATGTGGCACACCTCAAACCGAGCTGGTCATCCTTTATTCTTATCTTCGACTCATAACGGTTGTGTACATCTGCCCATGTTATTGCCTTGAACTCGAGCAGACTTTCTTTCAATTTTTGAGAAGCGTCTGCACTCCTCGGATTCAGGCCTTTAGTATATGCCTCAGTCGCCCATTCGTCCGGTACGACCGATAACAGCATCATTTCCTTCTGGAATCTGATCACGAACTCTCGCAACAATTCGAACTCTCCTTATGCAATTCTGAATATGTCGATTTTCTGGGCTTGTACCTTCCTAGCCCCGGTATGGGCCTTGATAAAAGAGTCCACGAGCATCTCGAAAGAATCTATTGAGTGCTCGGGTAAAGGTGAATACCATGTCAGGGTCCCCTTTGTGAGGGTCTCCCCGAACTTCTTCAGCAAGATTGATTCAATCTCGTGCAGAGCTAAGTCGTTTCCTTTCACTGCAATTGTATAGGTAGTGATGTGCTCCTGAGGATCCGAAGTCGCATCATATTTTGGCACATAGGGCATTTTGAACCGCTTCGGGATCAATTCCGATGCCGCGCTTGGTTTGAACAACAACTGGGTGTATTTCTTTGAATTCGGTCCCTTCAATACTAGCGGTGCACCCGGGATTTGGTACATTCAGGCGTTTATTTCCCTCATAAACCGCATGAGTTCGGTTTTAAAGGGACCATTCTCATTGTTGTTACCGGATCCATTGCCGTTCTTCCCCGCCCTGACGAAGTCGACCTCACCCATCGGGGTGTTGATATCAATCCTTTGTGTTGTTTAGTTTGCGAGAGCACCAGGAGGAACTGGGCCTCGTCTATTTGCGTGTTGGAAGCACCCGACAACGCCTGCCTCAATTCCGTCATGACCTGATCCTGTCGTGAGAGATGACCCATAATAGCCTTTTGTTGTTCCCTCAGGATTCTCACTATTTCCGCGACGTGCTCATCTTCAGCATCATCAGGAGTTGCCTCCCAAACATATCGTAGATATTACGCCATAGATCGGTGCGGCCTCATCGCCTTCGTTGCAAGTATCACTGATTGAATCTTCGTGTTAAAGCTGATTTCCTTGGGGCTAAATGTTGTGTGCGATGTTAACATCGTTATCTGTCATTTTTTATGATTTTTCGCTAGGAATCAAAGAGTTAAACAAATTGGTAATAGATGCAAGGATCAACTCAATTACGCAACTGTTTAAGCCCCACGGTGGGCGTCAAACTGTTTATCCGTAAAACGGTACAGTTGAATTTGTAACATGGTTTATAGACAATCGAATCGATTTGATCCCAAAATGATAAATAAATTAAATAAAATGCAAGACTTAACGTTGAAATCGAGATAAGACAATGAATATCTTAATTCCGGGAGCGAGACTTCCGAAGGCAATGATAGTGATATTAATAAACAAGAAATGAAATGTTATTGAGCTTTTGAATAGTAAATAGCATAAGTTTGTCAGAAAATTCATGTCCTTATAATGGCCGTTGAACTCACTATTTATAGTTGCACTTAGGGAACAAGGTCCTAGGATCAAGCCCCCTTTTAATGACAATTATGAGGGTCATTGAAGAATGTGTAACGGCAGGCCATGAATATCATATTCTCTATAACGGACTATATATTTAATACTGCAGAATATTCTTTATTGAATGATATCGGATGGCAATCATTCATTTGAATTCTTGAGCAAGATTCCTTTCGGGCGGGATTGAAATAATTCAGATAGGAGCAATTTGTCTGCATTCATTCAAAAAAGGAATTGGTGCTACTGTGAAGAAAGAAGTCATCTCAGCCACTTTAAATATAATAAAAGTGGTGAAATAAAGTTTATACTTTACATAGTTTGTTTACTATATATCTTGTTACCTCTTCCTTATGTTCCTTTTCCATGTCAAATATATCCGGATCGAGTAATAATATTACTGCTTCATGATTGCAGTCACATACTTATAAATTGACATAAAGGAAAAATAACAAAAGCTTGCCATCAATGTATATATACCTTTAGAAAACGTGACAGTCACATGGCTTAAGTCATCAGAAGTAGACAAGTGATGCAATTTGAGCATGTAAAAGGAATCTAAAGCAATGTGGTCTTCCTGGAGAAGTTTATCACTCAAAGACCTTTGTGAAAATTTTGTCCAACTTTTTAAGGACAATTCTCAAGTTTGTTTTGTTATAAACAAAACACCAAACCATTCTGGTCTTCTTCAGAAAAACCGCAAACGCTACTATGAAATTAAAAGAAACTTTTTTTTATTGTTTTTCTCTCTTATTTTTATTAATTTATAGAGAGATCAAGAGATTGGGAACTGAGGGTTACAACTTCGAATGTCTTTCCCACCAAAATACCGAACCCATATATCATTCCCATAAGAAAGCAATAAAAAATGCAGCAGAAACTCAGGAACAGTGTAAAACCAAATGAATAGTGAAAACCACAAAATCAGCGAAACATAATTCCACCGTGTATTTAAACCAGAATACATAATACAAGCTCTGATACCAATGTTAGATTAAATTGTGGAACGAGAACAACAAATTGTGTACATTCTCATAAACGCAACATAGATTGTTGAACTCACCACCTAAAAAATTGCTCCAAGTCAAAATAAATGTATAGACTCCCACTGTGTTTTTATGGAAGAAACAAAAAATAACTTTCTCCCTTAAGAAAGAAGAAGAAGAAGGGAGGCCCCTATTTTTCTTACGAAGGGGAGAGAAAAATGTACAGGAGATAGCCGATTAATTCCTGTTTTATACACGTTACTTTGCAGGTTTCTTTCAAGTTATGTGGTAACTTCTCCTACACTTGTCCCTTCTAAAATGAGTTGGGTAGGATCAGTCCACATGGGTGATCCGGGACGCAGACCAAATATCCAATACAAAGAAAATTAGTGTTAGGTAAATTGAAACCAAGGGAAAACTTTCTTTAAATGCAATAGACTTTTTAAGTTATTTAGGAGAAACAGAGATGCAGTGATATTTGAATTGACCTTTTCCAATTGCTTAAAAGAAAGAAAGTCAAAAGAGTGTATATACAACAGCCTAGCAGTGGAGAAAAGTTACATTGAAATTACAAGGCGGTGCTTGATTTCAGACCTGCTCATTCGATACGGTTGGAATGCAGTCTTAACAGTAGCAGATTTCCATAGCTTCAGGAAACATCTTCTCTTGCATGAACTCCAAGGATGAGTGAGATTCATTATTCACAGTACTGAAGGGTACTTCTGCTGCTACTGAGTTTTTTTGATGTTGGAAAACGCATTTGTTACTCGAAACCCACTTTGAAAAGGATGAAAATGGTGCAGGAGGAGATGGAGGATGAAGATGAGCAGCTGTTTCTTGAGAGATTATTGATCTTCTGCTTTGATGGCCAAGCATTAGCATTGCTGCTGTTGGTGCCATTGAATTGAGTGTGTTATGTGTAAAGGGATTGCTGAATGATGCAATTGGTGTATGTAGAGTTAAATGAAATTGTAGCTAAATTATGGAAAATAGATATTGTTGGAACTTGGGAAGTTTCAAACTGTGGGCGCTCTTTGTATATTGATCACTGAATCAGGTCCGCCGGAGAATAAAAGAACAATAAAATGTTTCCTAACACACCCAATAGATTTTCGTTTCTAGAAGTGTTTTATGTTTTTTAATTTTTTTGGTGGGATATTAGATATTCTGCTTTTCTAAATATTTTAGTAATTATGAATTCTTAATTTTAATTAAATACATGTTTGTAGCATAGCGTTCTTCTTTCTTTTTTTTTTTTTTGGGTGTAAAAAGACAACTTATACTCAGAGGCGGATCTAGGATTTGAAGGTGGCGGGACCAATATAGAATTTGTTCGAAACGTTTGTTAGGTTCATTTTGTTTAGTTTATTCGGCCAATTTAATAGGCATTTTTTATTTACAAATATAAAAATTACATCTCTTTTCCAGACCCTAATTGTGAGATTTCACTCGGTAAGTTATTTTTTTGTATGAAAATTACATCTAAGCAAATGTAATAAGCATTTTAAAGAAGGAATCATACATTTATTATTAAAAATACAAATAAAATAAATATTTTCACCAAGAAAATACATCTTTTTTTGTATGCTAAAAATAAATATGCACAATTGAAATAACATCTTCATAAGGGAATTTTATCAATCAGAATAAGAAAAATAAAAAAAATATTTTCAATAGATAAATTACACCCCATAGGTAAATGCAGAATTAGATAAACTACAAGATCCCAAACATTAAAATCATAAATCTCATATTTTTCTAGGCAATGCTTGAAATATTCATCATAATTTAATAGTAAAGAGATTTAAATTGTATTTAAAAACCATAGAATAGCATAATTTTTAATGTTATAATAGAAAAAAGAAATTATAAAAATTATATTTTATTTCAATCCAAAATTCCGATAAAGACCCAAGTTTTTTTTATTTTGAAAGAAAAAAACTAAAAGATTTGTGATTAAGAGTTATTTTATGAAAATTTTAAATTTTGGAGGCTACCTCTTTTTTGAGCGTTCTTACTAAAGATCACAGATAAAATAATAGAATAGTGGAAAAAAATATAAAAAATAATAAAGAACAAATAGAAAATTGGGAGGTAGCCAAAAAGGAAAATAATTGAGACAAGGAAATAAAAAGCACAAAAGTGAAAGTCAAATAAGGTTGAAGATAAATTCGAACTTAATTTTACACACGAGAAAAGCTTTCAAAAAAGTCTATCAGTCATGACACCTTTGTCTAGTTTGTGACTGAGGGTGACAGGATCAAATATTAAACCTAATTTAAAAATATTTATACATAAATATATGATAATTTAACCAATCTAATGGGTGCCATACTATCCCATCCTAAAGGATAAATTTGCCACTGCTTATATTATATTAAAGTGGATGAGTACAAGAAATATGCGAAAGCATAGTTATAGTCCTAGGGGGCGCCCTCGTGTTGGATCGTGACAAGAGGGGAAGAGAGGAGAAAAACTGGTGCTAGTGGTTCCCATATTAGGGGAAATACAAAAGGATCGTCCACGGGGACTTCCCAAACAGTTTGAGGGTGGAAGAGTTGATGGTGCCACTCTTCTAACAAAAAGTTTCCCTGATTGATCGTCTTCCAAAGCTTTGCAAACAAAAGGTGGTGAGTGTCCAAAAACAGTGATGCCTGCCTATTCTGTTTCTACTTCTTTTTTCCTATTCCGTTAACTATGTAAAAATTACTACTACTATACGTGGACTATGAGTTACTCCATTATTTTATTTCAATCTTGTTGGTTTTTAGTAAAGTATATTTAGTCTTTAATTAGATTTTGGTGTAATTATTAGAGAGATTAAACATCTAATTAGTGTCTTCTGAATTACAGAGTAAAGGTTCCGAGTTAAAAAAGAAAAATACTTAATAACTAAAATTTGAATATTAATTAAAATTCAAATTTGTCAAGTACAAATAAAAGAGAAGTTACTTAATTTAGTACTTAAGCAACAAAGTAGCATCGTGCTAAGTCTATCTTGGATAGTGACTGTATTTAGTTAGCATCTGTTGGTAATTTAAATGTCCTAAGTGGCATCATATGTAAATTACAATAATATTAGTATTAATGAAATTTCCTTATTTCTCAAAAATAAACAAAAAAAATAAAGTACTCCCTCTGTTCCAATTTATATGAACATGTTTGATCGAACACGAAGTTTAAGAAAAAATAAGACATTTGGAATTGAAAGAATAGAATTAAAAATTTAAGCTAAATTGTATTCAAATTTAAAAAAAAATTATTATTTTTAAAATAGACAAAAAAAAAATAAGTTCACGTAATAACATTTTGCACTGTCGTGTCACATCAGACTCTTATCACCAACTTGAAAATTCGTTTTCCAACACGTGTGAACCGTGAAGTATACACGTTACAAGCGCAGCTGACAAATGGATGACACAAGAAAGCAGCGGTTTACGGTATGCCTTGTGAAATGAAAATACTTTTATTGGGAACATAATATTTAATAGTCACTCTCAAAATAATAATAAATAATATATATATATATATATATATATATATATATATATATCATATATATTATATATAAAAATATATAAATTTATTTATTTTTTTAATTATTTAATATAAATAATTTCTGACCCAGACTAAAAGTAATAATAATACTCCTACTTTATTTGCACTTAGCAGTGTTAATCGATAAGTTCCGTTCTGTTTTGCTAAATTTTTGGTTTTCGACTTTCAAGTTGGTAGGATAACTTGATTTTTATATTTATAAGTCTTGGTACACGTACTTATATGTGCATTTCGTATTAATCATTATCAAATTGTAAAACCTCTTAAATTTTTACTTTTAAATTAAGCTAATTTCGAACTTAAATAAGTTATTTGAGTAACCACGAGGTAGGGCTGCTTATCAGGTGGATTGAGCGAATATTTATGTTTAACGGCTCGTCTTATCGGTTATCGATTTGTAAATGTACTAATTCGCTAGCCACCCGATAAGACATTAGGCAGATTGATATCGGATTAGCGATTATCGGGCAGTTATCGGACGGTTTATCGGCAAAATCATATAGACAGTAAATTTTATGTAAATAAGCAAGACATTAAACAATAGATGGACGATCCAATCACAATCACACTCCAGTACGCTAATGAAGCCCTCATTGTTAATGGTAGTTACTTCTTCTTTAATTCTTTTACAATTACAATAAGCAAGCTAAAATACAGATTGGGGATTCTTAACCAGTAGAAGAAGTTCAATTAACATAAATTCTGGATATAATTTTGCTTCAGTTACCAAGTTAAATGATTTATCCGAGCAGAAAGATATCAAACTATCTAGATCTGCCTAGTCCTACCCCAAAAATAAGTTATGATGACGTTGAAACCCAAGCTGCTAAGAAGTTGCTTCATAATGGGTAAAAATATAAATATAATAGTTTTAACGGGTTAACAACTAATCCGATAAGAAAATTAAGTAATCCGTCCCGAACCAATAAACCGTTAATTATAAAAATTTAATTCGTTCGCCAGCCGTTAACTCGATACCAATAAGCCATTAAGCCACTTTTACGGTTCGGTTAACAATTATATTCCGATTTTGAACAGCCTTACCCCGATATGAGCAGGATCTATACGAGAGTGGGAAAGTACTTGCACCATGGTACATGCATGTCAAATTAATTGGAAATGGTTTGAAGTTGGAGAACTGGCAAACGAACAAAAGTGACCAACATTAGGATATAGGACGAAGCCTCAGGTTTGTAACGACCCAACCGGTCATTTTGTGTATTTGAGCTCCATTTTCCCATTTGATGATTCTTGCGGTGATGGTTGGTTTGGTTTCGGAAAGGTTTTTGGAGTGAGTTAGAACACTTAGTTTCATTGTTGGAAGCTTAAGTTGCAAGAGTTGATCAAGGTTTTACTTTTGTGTAAACGGTCTCGAATTTGTATTTTGATGGTTTCAATAGGTTCGTATGAGGATTTTCGACTTAGGCATATGTCCGGATTTGAATTTGGAAATTTCTAGGATGATTTGATTCCATCTGTCGAAAGTTGGAAATTTGAAGGTTATAGAAAGTTTATAATTTTGACCATGAGCTCACTTTGAGGCTATCGGGTTTGGGTTATTGTTACAGAACTTGTAATAGGTTCGATTTATCATTTGGAACTTGTGTGTAAAGTTTGGTTTCAATCCAAGTTGGTTTGGAATGAATCAGACGCTTGGTTGTGAATATTCGAATTTCTTGAACTTGAAGGTTTACATGATGTGTTTTGGTACTTGATTCTTGGTTATGGATGTTATTTTGATGTTTTGATCTTATAAGCGAGTTCGTATGATGTTTATATACTTGTGTGGATATTTAGTGTGGGGCCCGAGGGGTTCAGGCAAGTTTCTGATGAGTTTTGGATTGAATTTTGAAAGTTAAAATTTTCTAGTGCTGCAGACCTCACATTTGCGAAGGTCTGCTCGCATTTGCGAAGGACCGCAATTGTGGACTATCGGTCGCTTTTGTGAGGCTTGCTAAGAAGGCCATCTTTGCATTTGCGAAGCTGGTATTGCAAGTGCGGCATCACTATTTGCAAAAGGAGCATCGCATTTGTGACACTTGGTTGCATTTGTGACTCTCCTGGTCGCATTTGCGAGGAATGATGTTGGGGGAAACCTGTTCGCTTTTGCGAGCCATATCTCGCATTTGCAAAGCCCTTGTCGCAAAAGCGACATCCGTAACTGGTTATTAGGAAAGAATTTTGGGACTTAGACTCATTATCTTATATTTTTGAACCCTAAACTTGGAGATATGTGATTTTTGAAGAAGATTTCCACATAAGGATTTGGGGGTAAGTGATTTTTACATATTTCTATAATTATTTTAATAATCTACATGGATTATTAAGACCCAAACACATGGAATTTTGAGAAAAATGTCAGAACCCAAGCTATCATCGAAGCCGTGACGGCGCCTAACACTGCTTGCTAGGCAAGCCATCCAATCCACAATAACAATATCTAAATTAACAGAAGCTTAGTAACCTCAATAACGGCAATATCACATAATATCTATGAAAACAATAATAAGACAACTACAACCATCCCAAATATCTAGTGTCAACGAGTACATGAGCACTACAGAATCTCAAAATACATAGCCAAATCCTCAATACATGTTGTCTGAACAATCGAACAGTGATAACAGAAATGAATGAAAGAGAACTTCAAGGTCTGTGAACGACATAACAACTACCTCGTAGTTTTCACAAGCTGGTACTGGTGCAAACTCTAGCAATCACCACACCCGGAAGTACCTGGATCTGCACATAAAGTATAGAGTATAGTATGAGTATAACCGACTCTATGTACTCAATAAGTAACAAACCTAACCTCGGCTGAAAACAGTGACGAGCTCGGAAGAAAGTCAGGGTCCAACACCAATAATCAATAATAACTCATAATATAATAAAGACAGTAAAAACAAATAACTCAAAAGATATCATGATCGACTCGTTCACAATTACGGAAAATTAGACATGTTTTTCAAGTATAACAGTCAAAGCCCAATACAAATAGGACATTTATTTACCAGCTAGCATGAGGAAAAGATATCTTTATGGCTACATGTCAAATATACATATCATGTCAATAACATCATAGTGAAATCATTAAGTACACTCATTCTCATCACACTCACGGTGCCTGTTACAAATTCCCCTCACCATCACACACAACCAGACTCAGCATTGTACGAGTGCATGGCACAAATGCCCCTCACCAAAGCACATATATTTCACTATGCCTGTGCTCACTGTATATCAAACTCCGGAGGGATAGATCCTGGCCCAAGCGCTAATCAATAATTAATATAACCGTTGTGGTGTGCAACTCGATCCAAATATCAGTTCGCTGTGGCATGCAACCCGATCCAACATAACTCACAACACGACTCTATGGACCATATCAGTCATCAAGTCTCAAATGGCTCACATCTCATAGAACTCAGCCCAAATAGTATCACATATAGAAGGCAATAACAACATGTGATATGAAAAATAAATAATGTACAGAGACTGGGATATATCATGAAGATGAAGGATTATGACTAGGAATATGCTACAATTAAGGCAAACAACTCAAATCAGGAAGAATAGCTCTACCATGTCTCAAACAATTAAGCATATAGCGAAGACATAATTTTCTAACATGAATCATAGCTCAAGTTATCATTCAAGTAGAGAAAATACGGATATAACGAGGCATGAAATCAAACTAGTCTCATAGTAGCCTAAAGTCTACCCGGATCATAAATACCTCGGTGTACGCATACATGCCCGTCACCTAGCACATGCGTCACCTCCAACACATCCCAAAATTCATAGTTCGCAGGGATAATTGCCCTCAAATCAAGTTTAGATATGTTACTTACCTCAAATGCGTGAATCAATACTCCAAAGAGCCCCTCCCGCGTGAATCGACCTCTGAACGGCTCGAATCTAGTCACAAATAACTTAATATCATCAAATAATGCCGTAGGAAATAACCCCAAACAATGAATCTTTGATTTTTATCAAAATAAAAAAGTCAACCATGGCCCCGCACCCCAAAACTCGACCAAACCCACAAATTTTGAACACCCATTCCAATACGAGTTCAAATATATGTGTTTCATCCAAATCCGACCTCAAATCGACCCTCAAATTATCAATTTATACTTTAGATTATTTGTTTTACTAAAATCACCAATTTCTTCACTTAGATTCATCAATCAAAAGCTAAATTCAAGGTCGGAATCATGAATAATAAACAAATTCGAGTCAAAAACACTTACCCAATCCAAATTGTGAAAATCACCTCCAAAATCGCCTAAATTCGAGCTCTATATCTCAAAATGTGATAAAACGACCAAAACCCTCAAAATTTTAAGTCTCTACCCAGGCATATATATCGCAATCACGGGACCCTCATCGCGATCACGAAGAACAAAATTTCAATTCCTCAAAAGACCCTACACGAACGCGGCCCCAGGATCGGGATTGCGAATCACTAGCTTCCAAGCCTAACCTGATGCACCCAACCATTCTCATGCGATCGTGAAGGCTAAAAACCTGATGCACCCAACCATCCTCCCCTTCTACGCGAACGCGGCTCCCTGTATGCGAATGCGAAGGCCACTGCTCCTCAAGCTCTGCAAAATCAACCTCCCCATCGTGAGCGCGCAGAGAAAAACTCATTTGCCACCAAATACCCTCCGTGATCGAGACCCTCCTTCCGCGATCGTGATGAAAAACAGAACACTCGAAGACATCTGATGTAAAACAAGGGAAAATGGCCCGAAACCAACTCGGAACACACCCGAGGCCCCCTGGGATCCCATCCAATTATACCAACCAATCCCAAAACATAACCAGACCTGCACGAGGCCTTAAATCACATAAAACAACATCAAAATCATGAACCATACCTCGATTCAAGCCTAGAAAACTAATAAACTTTCAACTTCCAAAACTTATGTCGAACCACATCAAATCAACTCGGAATAACCTCAAAATTTGCACACAAGTCCCAAATGACACAACGGACCTATTCCAACTCTCAAAACTATAATCCAAACCTAATATCATTAAAGTCAACTCCCGGTCAAACTTATGAACCTTCCAAGCCTTCAAGTTTCCAACTTTGGCATAAAAGCACCAAATCAACCTGTGGACCTCCAAATCCAAATCCGAACATAAGCGTAAGTCCAAAATCACCATGTTCCCCCGAAATCAATGACACGGGCTTGTAGTATGTCCTCCAGTATCTGAATAGTATGCTCAAACTGTCCGTCCATCTGGGGATGAAATACTATACTCAGCTCGCCCCGTGTGCCCAACTCACGCTGCACTACTCTCAAAAAATATGATATAAAGTGTGTGCCTCGATCCGAGATAATAGACACGGGCACACCATGAAGACGTACAATCTCACAAAGATAAATTCGAGCCAGCTACTATGAAGAATAGGTAGTCATGACTGGAATGAAGTGTGCAGACTTGGTGAGTCTGTCCACAATAACCCACACTATATCAAATCTCCTCAAGGTCCGTGAAAGCCCATTTACAAAATTCATCGTGATACGCTCTCACTTCCACTCTGGAATATCCAGCCTCTAAAGCAAACCACGCGATCTCTGATGCTCATACTTCACCTGCTGATAGTTCAAACGCTGAGCAACTTACTCAACAATATTCTTCTTCATTCTGCTCCACCAATAGTACTGCCACAAGTCCTGGTATATCTTTGCGGCACCCGAATGAATGGAATACCGCGAACTATGGGACTCCTCAAGTATCAACTCATGCAAGCCATCCACATTAGGCATACAAATAAGGCCCTAAAGCCTCAATACCCCATCATCACCAATAGTAACCTTCTTGGCATCACCATACTGCACCGTGTCCCTTAGAACAAATAAGTGGGGATCATCATACCGGCGTGCCTTGATGCGCTCAAACAAAGACGATCATGTTACAACACAAGCGAGAACCTTGCTGGACTCCGAAATATCCATCCTCACGAACTTGTTGGCCAAAGCTTGAACATCCAAAGCTAACGGTCTCTCCCCAACTGGAATAAAAGCAAGACTCCCCATCCTCTCAGCCTTTCTACTCAATGCATCGGCCTTCTATGGATGATAAAGAATGGTAATATCATAGTCCTTTTATTAGATCTAACCCCTTCTGTTGCCTCAAGTTAAGATCTTTTTACTTGAATAAGTGCTGGAGACTCCCGTGATCCGTGAACACCTCACAAGACACGCCATAAAGATAGTGCCGCTAGATCTTAAGCGCGTGACAATGGCTGCCAACTCCAAATCTTGCACTAGTTAGCTCTTTCATGGGGCTTTAACTGACGCGAAGCATAAGCAATCATTCTCCCCTCTTGCATCAACACACACACAATGCCAATCCGTGAAGCATCACTATATAAGAACCCGATCCTGAAGGCAAAATCAAAACTGGAGTTGTTGTCAAGGCAGTCTTGAGTTTCTAAAATCTCTCGTCACACTCATTAAACCACCTGAATGGGGAACCCTTCTGCATCAATCTAGTCAATGGGGCTGCTATAGATGAAAACCCCTCTACAAAACAACGATAATACCCAGCCAACCCAAGGACACTCCGGATCTCAGTAGCAGTATGCGGTCTGGGCTAACTCTGAATTACCTCAACCTTCTTCGGATCCACCTTAATCCCCTTACAAGATACCACATGACCCAAGAATGCCACAGAGTCTAACAAAAACTTGCACTTGGAGTATTTAGCATATAGCTTATTCTCCCTCAAAGTCTCGAGCATGATCCTTAGATGCTGCTCATGATCCTCCCGGCTGCGAGAATACACCAATATATCATCAATGAAAACTATGACGAATGAATCAAGATAGGGCTGAAATACGTTTTTCATCAAGTGCATCAAAGCTACTCGAGCATTGGTCAAATCGAACGACATCACCAAAAAC
Source organism: Nicotiana tomentosiformis (assembly GCF_000390325.3). Classification (NCBI taxonomy): domain Eukaryota; kingdom Viridiplantae; phylum Streptophyta; class Magnoliopsida; order Solanales; family Solanaceae; genus Nicotiana; species Nicotiana tomentosiformis. The sequence goes on from NC_090812.1 coordinate 122,239,822, forward strand.
TCATAATGGCCATAGCGGGTCCGGAAAGCAGTCTTCGGAATATCCGAAGCCCTGATCTTCAACTAATGAAACCCCGATCTCAAATCAATCTTCGAGAACACCCTAGCATGCCGAAACTGATCAAATAAGTCATTGATATGCGGTACTAGGTACTTGTTCTTGATAGTAACCTTGTTCAACTGCTTATAGCCATTGCACATCCTCATAGAACTATCTTTATTCTTCATATATAGAATCAGTGCACCCGAAGGCGACACACTGGGCCTGATGAAACCCTTATCAAGAAATTCCTGTAGTTGTTCCTTCAATTTCTTCAACTCAACTGGTGCCATGCGATATGGTGGAATAGAGATAGGTTGAGTGCCCGATACCAAATCAGTACCAAAATCAATATCCCTGTCGGGTGGCATGTTCGACAGGTCTGCAGGAAACATATCTGGGAATTCCTTCACTACTAGAACTAACTCAACATCAAGAGTATCAGCACTAACATCTCTCAAAAGGGCCAAATATGCCAAACACCCCTTCTCAACCATCCATTAAGCCTTTAGAAAAGACACCACCCTACTAGGAACATAATCCAGGGAGCTTCTACACTCCAACCTCGGCAAACCCGGCATAACCAACGTCACTGTCTTAGTATGACAATCAAGAATAGCGTGATATGGTGAAAACCAATCGATGCCCAAAATTAGATCAAAATCCACCATGCTGAGCAGTAAGAGATAAACTCTAGTCTCATAACCCCCATTGGTCACCACGCGGGACTGATATTATATGGTCCACCACAATAGAATCACCGCTGGTGTAGATACATATACAAACATATCTAAAGAATCACAAGGCGTATCCAAATAACGAGCAAAGTATGATGACACATATAAATAAGTGGATCTAGGTTCAAATAACACTGAAGCATCTTTGTGGCACACAGAAATAATATCTGCGATCACGGCGTCAGAAGCAATTGCCTCTGGCCTGGCGAGAAATGCATAACAACGAGCATGTCTACCACCCGACTGACCTCCCCCTCTAGGGTGACCCCGTCTCATACGACCTCCACCCCAAGCTGGCTGGGCAGGTGGTGTAGCAATTAGTGCGGGAGTTATGGTCTAGCCTCCCTACTGCATGGGACCTCCGAGATAACAAGGGCAATACCTCCTCACATGTCCCAACTCCCCGCACTCATAGCAACCTGGAATTGGGAATGACTACGGGGCATGAATTGGACCCTGTGAACTAGAATAACCACTAGAAGATCCCGGTACTGACGAACCCGGAACTGATGAAGTACGGTACAAGCTCTGAGCTGAGAGTACACTAAACGAAGACCGTATTGCAGCTCCTCGACTAGGAGGTGGCGAATGATAAACTGGTCTGCTAGACTGGCCCCTCACAAACCAACCTCGTCCTCCAGATCATGCACCATTGAATCCTCCAAAATGACGAGGCCTCTTATTAGAGGCCGTCTCCCTAATCTGACCCCTGATGCACTCGATCCCCCTGGCGATCTCCAAATCTTGAGTAAAAAATATTATCATCCTCAGTCTATCTGGCCATATGTATCCCGATACCATATGTAAGACCATCTATAAACCTCAGTACCCTCTCCCTCTCAGTAGGGACCATAATAGCTCTATGGCATGATAAATTCACAAATCTAGTGTCATATGGAGTAACGACCATGCTGCCCTGCTGAAGACACTCAAACTGACTGTGGAAGTCCTCTCTCTGAGTAATGGGGATGAACTTCTCTAAGAATAACTGTGAGAACTAGGCCTAAGTGAGAGGATGTGGACCTGCTGGTCTACCCCGAACATACTCCTGCCACCATCTCTTGGTAGAGCCATGCATGTGGAACACTGCGAGGTCAACTCCGTTGGACTCCACTATATATATGTTACGCAATATCTCACACAAACGGTCTAAGAAATCCTGGAGGTCCTCAGAAGGTGTACCACCAAAGAGAATGGGAAACAACTTGGTGAACATGTCCAATCTCTTCAGCCCCTCAACTGACATCGTGGCTCTCTCTGGGCCGTGTAGCAATAACAGGCTGAACTTCCCCAATTGGTAGGACTGCTGGGGTCTAATACCCATGAGCCATCTGCTCTGGAGTGTGAGTAGCGGGAGTCTGGGCTCCTCCTACGGCCTGAAAAATGGCTGGTGCTACAGAAAATATACCGGCCTGGGCGACACTATCCATAAGACCAACCAAGAAGATTAGGGCATCTTGAAGCACTAGGGTAGCGATGAAACTCTCTAGGACCAGAGCTGGTCCTACTGGTTCGGTCAGAACAGGGATCTCCTCCTCCTACTCTATTTGAGGCTCAACATCAGGTGCCGCTATGCATGCTCTAGGCTGAGCTCTGCCTCTACCTCGGTCTCAACCCCTACCCCATGTAGTGGCTGCAGTCTGGGGCTCTGACTCCTGACCAGCTGAACATGTCCTCACTCTCTGTGCGAGAATAGAAGAGTAAAGGTTCAAACATCGGAATGAACAAATCTGCACGATAAGAATAGAAGAAAGTGAAGTTTCCTAATAATTCGGTAGCCTCTCGAAGATAAGTACAGACATCTCCGTACCAATCCGCAAGACTCTACTAAACTTGCTCATGACTCGTGAGACCTAGGTAACCTAGTGCTCTGATACCAACTTGTCATGAATCAAACGCTCAACAGAGCTGTGATGACGCCTAATACTGCTTGCTAGGCAAGCTATCCAATCCACAATAACAATAACTAAATTAATAGAAGCTTAGTAACCTCAACAACAGTAATATCATAAATATTTGTGAAAACAACATTAACACAACTACAACCATTCCAAAGATCTGGTGTCAACGAGTACATGAGCATTACAGAATTTCAAAATACATAGCCAAATCCTCAGTACAAATTGTCTGAACAATAGAACAGTGATAACAGAAATAAATGAAAGAGAACTTCAAGGTCTGTGAACGACATAGCATCTACCTCGTAGTTTTCACAAGCTGGTACTGGTGCAAACTCTAGCAATCACCACACCCCGAAGTACCTGGATCTGTACATAAAGTATAAAGTGTAGTATGAGTATAACCGACTCTATGTACTCAATAAGTAACAAACCTAACCTCGGGCTGAAAGCAGTGACGAGCTCGAAAGAAAATCAGGGTCCAACACCAATAATCAATAACAACTCATAATATAATAAAGACAGTAAAAACAAATAACTCAAAATATATCATGATCGGCTCGTTCACAATTACAGGAAATTAGACATGTTTTCCAAGTATGACAGTTAAAGCCCAATACAGATAAGACATTTTATTTTCCAGCTAGCATGAGGAAAAAATATCTTTATGCCTACATGTCAAGTCAGTCACATCACAGTAAAATCATCATGTACACTCACTCTTAGCACACTCACGGTGCCTAGCATAAATTCCCCTCACCATCACACACAATCACAGTCAGCACTGTAAGGGTGCCTGGCACAAATGCCCCTTACCAAAGCACATATATATCATTGTGCCAGCGCTCAATATATATATCAAACTCTGGAGGGGCGGATCCTGTCCCAAGTGCTAATCAATAATCAATATAACCAATTCGGCGTGCAACCCAATCCAAATATCAATCTGTTGCGGCATGCAACCTGATCCAACATAACTCACAACACGGCTCTATGGCCCACATCAGTCATCAAGTCTCAAATGGCTCACATATCATAGAACTCATCCCAAACAGTATCACATATAGAAGGCAACAACAACATGTGATATGATAAACAAATAATGTACATACACTGAGATATAACATGCTGATGAAGGATTATGACTGAGAATATGGCTACAATTAAGGCAAACAACTCAAAGCAACAAGAATAACTCTACCATATCTCAAACAATTAAGCACATAACCTAGATATTATTTTTTAACATGAATCAAAGCTCAAATTATCATTTAAGTAGAGAAAACATGGATATAACGAGGCATGAAAGAAAAATAGTCTCATTGTAGCCTAAAGTCTACTCGGATCATGAATACCCCACTATACACACACACGCTCGTCACCTAGCATGTGCGTCACCTCCAACACATCTCACATTTCATAGTTCGGAGGGAAAATTACCCTCAAACAAAGTTTAGATATATTACTTACCTGAAACGCATGAATCAATACTCTAAAAATCCCTTCCCGCGCGAATTGACTTCCAAACGGCTCGAATCTAGTCACAAAGAACTTAATAACATCAAATAATGCCATAGGAAAGAACTCAAAATAATAAAGCTTCGATCTTTATCAAAATAAAAAAGTCAACCCAAAAGTCAATACTGGGCCCACACCCCAAAACCCAACCAAACTTACAAATTTCGAACACCGATTTCAATATGAGTCCAAATATATGTGCTTCATCCAAATCCGACCTCAAATCGACCCTGAAATCATCAATTTATATTTTAGAAACGTTTTTACTAAAATCCCCAATTTCTTCACTTAGATTCATCAATCAAACTCTAAATTCAAGGTTGGAATCATGAATAATAAACTAATCCGAGTAAAAAACATTTACCATAATCCAAATCATGAAAATCCCCTCTAAAATCGCCCAAATTCGAGCTCTATATCTCAAAATGTGATAAAATGACCAAAACCCTCGAAATGAAATATTTAAGTCTCTGCCCAGGCATATGCATCGCGATCGCGGGACCCTTATAGCGATTGCGAAGAACAAAATTCCAATTCCACAAAATACCCTACACGAACGCGGCTCGAGGCTCGCGATCGCGAATCACTAGCTGCCAAGCCTACACGAACCCGAACCTCCATATGCGATTGTGAAGGCTGAAAACCTCACGCGCCTGACCATCCTTCCCTTCTATGCGACCGCGGCTCCCTGTACGTGAACACGAAGGCCGCTACTTCTCAAGCTCCACGAATGTAACCTCCCCATCACGAACGTGTAGAAAACTCACCTGCCACCAAACACCCTTTGCGATCATGGTCGTTACCCTCCTTTCGCGATCGTGATGAATAACATAACACCAGAAGACAGATGATGCAAAACAAGGGAAAATGGCCCGAACCGACCTCGGAAAACACCCGAGGCCCCTGGGACCCCGTTCAATCACACCAACCAATCCCAAAATATAACACGGATATGCTCGAGGCCTAAAATCATATAAAACAACATCAAAACCACAAATTGTACCTCGATTCAAGTCTAAGGAACTAATGAACTTTCAACTTCCAAAACATATGCCGAACCATATCAAGTCAACTCGGAATAGCATCAAATTTTTCACACAAGTCCCAAATGACACAAAGGACCTATTACAACTCCCGGAACTACAATCCAAACATTATATCATCAAAATCAACTCCTCATCAAACTTATGAACCTTCCAAACCTTCAACTTTCTAACTTTCGCCAAAAAATACCAAATCAACCTACCGACCTCCAAATCCAAATTCGGACATACGCTTAAGTTTAAAATTACCATATGAATCTATTAGAACTATCAAAATATCATTTTGGGTCCATCTATACAAAAGTCAAACTCCAGTCAACTCTTTCAACTCAAGCACCCAACTTTGAGACTAAGTGTGCCAATCCAATCCAAAACTTTTCCGAAGCTAAACCAACTAACCCCGCAAGTCACATAACCAAAAATGCACGTATGTAAAGAATAAAGTAGGGAAAACGGGGATCGAATATGCAAAACAACCGGCCGGGTCATTACACGCAAACTTGGGGATTTTTTCTAAAATTCTATAAAATAAAAATTGGGGATTTGGGAGTTGATTTGGACTCGGTTTGAAGATCTAATCACATTTTGGACCCGTCGGGTTATGGTTAGTCGGGATATATCCCTTGACTCAGGTTTTGGATGTGTGGTCCCGGAGTTTACTTTTATTGACATTTTGGGAATTTGGTAAATATTGAAAGTTTATTATTTGGAATTGATTCTTATAGCATTGTTTAATGTTATTGAGTTATTATTTTGCTAGATTTGAGTCGATTAGGGGTGGTTTCTAAAGGAAAGGTTATTTTAGAGGGTTGATTTTTGCCGGAAAGAGAAAAGTATCTTAGTTAACCATAATTTGAGAGAATTAGAATGTAATTGTGTCTAATTGCTATGTGTTATATGTGTTGGTATGAGCGCATATGCAAGGTAACGAGTGTAGATGTGTGGGTTAAGCATGCGGGTAGAACTAGCATTATCTATGCCATGTTGTTTTTATGCATCATATATTACTTGCTTTAAATCTTTTTTATATTCTTTATGATGGAAACTATGTTGAAAATTTGCTGGAAAATTTGGGCATTAGAAATTCTTGAAATGTTAGTTTGGCTAATATTTCAAAAGTGGGGGATATTCTCATGTGATTTGTAATACCTAAAAATTCTTGTTAATGTTGTTGTTGTTCCTAACCTTGTTTGGTGAGGAAGAGTGATATTGCACGATAGGTGTTTTCGTGTTGTGAGGTTGAGAGATATCGCATGAAAGTGTTTACGTATTGTGAGGTTGAGAGATATTGCGAGATGGCTATTTCTGTGCTGTGAGGTGAGTTATATTGCACGAAAGGTGCTTTCGTGCTTGTAAGAAAGAGCGAACATGCACGATGGGTGTTTCTGTGCTACTGTTATGTTACTTTATGTTTTGTGCTTTTACTATGTGAACGGAGGACTTGACTATGTTAATTCACGGTTATTTTGAAGGGCTTGTATGGAGTTGCTTATGGAAGCATAAATTTTGGTTTAATTTGGTCATATTTTTCTTTATTTTCTCGTTCTATATCTTCTCACTTATATACGTGTTATCTCTCTCATAGGTTATATATCTTGTCATCTTACTTGCTATTTTTTGTGTTATCTTGCCTCTTTATTTTTCATTATTCTTGTCACTTAACTATACAATCTTATACGTAGGTGTCTTGCCTTAGCCTTGTCACTACCTCGTTAGGGTTATGCTCGACACTTATAGAGTATATTGGGTTGGTTATACTCATAATACACTTATGCACTTCTTGTGTAGATTCGGATATTGGTACCAGTGGAGTCCCGAGAGGTGCTTAGTTAATAACAGAGAGGCAACTCAAGGTAGAGTTGCATACCATTTGCAAGCCTTAGAGTTATCTTCCCATTTATTTTGTACTATTTCTTTTCTTACTAGACAATATTGTATTTCTTTCACACAATGTATTTAGAAAATTCTAGTAGCTCATGTACTCATGACTCCACATCTTGGAATGGTTGATCGTCGGTATCAGATTTTAGACTCATATTGTATGTTTCTGAGTTACCTTTATTCTATGATAGCATGATTTTAGACCCTAGGTTACATAGGTCTCATGAGTCATGAACAAGCTTAGTAGAGTCTTGAGGATCGGTACGGAGACGTCTATACTTATCTTGTAGAGGCTATTAGGCTTTAGGAAACTTTACTTTCTTTCTTTCTCCATCGTGCGAATTTGTTCTATCATAAAGTTTAAACCTATCTTATTTTATTCTCTCACAAATGGTGAGGACACGTGCTTCGTTTACAGTTGATCAGGAGTCGGAGCCCCAGATTACAGCCACTACCAAGGGTAGGGGTCGGGAAAAGGGCAGAAGCAGAGGCAGAGCTCAGCCTAGAGCATGCGCAGTGACACCCATAGTCGAGCCCCAAATAGCTCAAGATGATGAGATTCTAGTTCAGGTCGAGCTAGTAAGACCGACTCAAGTCCTAGAGGGGTTCATTGCTAACTCAGTGCTTCAAGACGCCTTGGTACTTATGGTGGAATTCATGGAGAGCATAGCTCAGGCCAGTGTGTTTCCCACAGCACCAGTCACTTCTCAGACCGGGGGAGGAGTTCAAACTCCCATTACTTATACCCCGAAGCAGATGGCCCATGGTTATTAGACAGGTTCACTAAGTTATTTTTCCCTCACTCCAGCGGTGCGCCTTCAGAGGATGGCAAGACTTCTTAGACTGTTACCATGCGATTTTGCGCAACCTGGGACTATTTAAGTCCAATAAAGTTAATTTCACTGTATTTCAGATGTATGGTTTTGCCAAGAGGTGGTGGCAGACTTATGAGCTGGGTAGGCTAGCAGGATCACCTCCTCTCACATGGGCTCAGTTTTAGCAATTATTCTTGGAGAAGTTTATTCCCCTCACTTAGAGAGATAAGTTGTGCAGCTAGTTCGAGAGCCTTCAGTAGGATAGAATGATCGTTACTTAGTGTGAGACTAGATTTGTGGATTTGTCTTACCATGCAACTATCTTGATCCCTACTGAGAGGGAGAAGGTGCAGAGGTTCATAGAGGTTCTTACCTATGGCATTAGATTTTAGATGGCCAGAGAGGCTGAGACTGAGATTTTCTTCATTCAGGTAGTGGAGATTACTAGGAGGATTGAGCGCATTAGAGGCCAAGCAAGAGAGGCAACGTATGACAAGAGGCCCCGTCATTCTTTAGGATTCAGTGGTGCCTCGTCTAGAGACAGGTGTTCCTTTGGTAGAGGCCATTCTATCATGCTGGTACAGTCAGCACTACATGTCACACATGGTACATCAGGCACCCATAGTTCTTATGGGCCTCGTGCCGAGTAGCTAGCATACAATGCACCTCCCGCTCCTATTAGTGAACCTCTGATACAGAGTTCCTATGGTAGCCATTACGGTAGTCAGGAACAACTTCAGACTCAGCACCCACGTCCTCAGGCAGATTGTTGTGAGTGTGGTGACATGGGGCACATCAAGAGGTTTTAACCTAGGTTGTAGAGCAGTATGCCATAGCTGGGTACTCGTGCCATGATTCTAGCACTGGTTGCTACACCACCTGCCCTGCCAGCTTGATGCGGGGGTCAGTTAGCCAGAGGTGGAGGCCAACTAGTTAGAGGTGGAGGCCAGTCAGTGAGAGGTCATCCTAGAGGTAGATGAAAGATTTCTAGGGCTTAGCCCCGTTGTTATGCATTTCCAGCTAGCCCTGAGGCAGAGTTGTCTGATGCAATTATTAGAGGTATTATCTCAGCTTGTCATAGAAATGCTTCAGTGTTGTTTGATCCGCCTTCTACATATTCTAGTGTGTCTTCATATTTTTATTCACACTTGAGTTTGCCTCGTGATTCTCTTGATGTTCCTAGTTCATTGTCCACACCGATTGCAGATTCTATAGTGGTCGTTTGAGTGTATCGGTCTTGTGCTGTTACTATTAATGGCTTTGATACTATAGTTGATCTTTTGTTGTTGGATATGGTAGATTTTGAGGTTATTCTTGGCATGGATTGGTTTTCCTCATATCGCTCTATCTTAGATTATCATACCAAGACTATGACTTTAGCTATATCGGGGTTGCCTAGATTAGAGTGAAGAGGGAACCTCGGTTATTCAGCTAGTAAGGTGGTTTCATATTTGAAGGCCCGACATATGGTTGAGAAGGTGTGTTTACCATATTTGGCTTACATCTAGGATTCCAGTGCGAAGGTTTCTTCTGTAGATTCTATGCCGGTGGTGAGGGAGTTTCTAGAGGTATTTCGTGCAGATTTGTCGAGCATGCCACCTAACAGGGAGGTTGACTTTTGCATTGATTTAGTTCTGGGCACTCAGCCTATTTTTATTCAACCATATCATATGGCTTCAGTTGAGTTAAAGGAACTGAAAGAGAAGTTGCATGATTTGCTTGATACGGGATTCATTAGGCCGAGCGTGTCACCTTGGGGTACACCAGTGTTATTTGTGAAGAAGAAGGACAAATCACTAAGGATTTGCATTGACTATCGGCAGTTGAACAAGGTCATCATAAAGATCAAGTATGTTTCCTAGGATTGATGATTTATTTGACCAACTTCAAGGTGCCAAGGTGTTTTCTAAGGATGATATGAGATCTGGTTATCATCAGGTGAAGATTAGGGCATCAGATGTCCCTAAGACAGCTTTTAGAACTCGTTATGGTCATTATGAGTTCTTGGTGATGTCATTTGGTTTGACTAATACTCCAACAACTTTCATGGATTTGATGAACCGAGTGTTCAAGCGTTACTTGGATTCCTTTTTGATTTTTTCATTGATAATATTCTGGTTTACTCTCGTAGTAGAGAGGAGCATGAGCAGCACCTATGGGTTGTACTCCACACTTTGAAGGATCATCAGCTTTATGGAAAGTTTTGAAGTGTGAGTTCTGGTCGGACTCAGTTGCCTTCTCGGGCGATGTTGTGTCTTGTGATGGCATCAAGGTGGATCCTAACAAGATTAAGGTAGTTCAGAGTTGGCCATAGCCTACTTCAGCTACAGAGATTTGGAGCTTTTTGGGTTTGGCGGGCTACTATCGCTATTTTGTGGAGGGGTTTTCATCTATCGCAGCCCCATTGACCAAGTTGACTTAGAAGGGCGCTCTTTTCAAATGGTCTAATGAGTGTGCAGAGAGCTTTTAGAAGCTCAAGACTGCCTTGATTAATGCTCATCATCAACAACCATATGCATATCAACAACAAACACGCGAAGTGCATGACCATAACCATGGAGAAACGGATATGATAATATACCCCTAACAAGAAGACCATAACCAAGTCACAATCAACCATTCAACACCCAAAGAGCTATCTCACTCGAATTCCACCGCAAGTCCCAAACAAAATTGCATCATGTGGGTAATAGTCAACAGTTTCACAACCCATCGTAGCATAGGTGAGTAACACATGAAACATATCAGAACACGAATAAGATCAACTCTAACCGATGACATACCTCCAATAATAGTTGTGCTGAGTAAACAAATCCTACTCGATGTAGAATACACATTCTCATTAGGCCTACCAATGGCCTCCAAATCAATTCTGATCCTTTTGAAATGGGTAGATAACCTCCGATATGACCTATCCATAATGCATACAACTAGTCGTCAACCTCTTAAAATACCTTCACTGTCCGCAACTAAGGAACAATCTGCCTTTGAGAAGCCTCCAAGTTTTCATATCCCTAGAATACAAGAATCTCCATGTCCGATCCCACCTCCACCACCACAAATGACTGACACATCCCCCATACACAATCATCTCATGAGAAATACTTACCAAATTATTCTGTGCCACATATTGAAATATGAACATCAACAGTGGATCAACCAGGTGACTATCGTAACACCAGTCAAGCATCCGTAAGTCAAAACACAGTGCGCCTTCTGAAATGCGCACCTTCTCAAGTGATACTAGATATTACCAGCATTTTTCTAAATATCTGAAACCGTCCATGCTGTCTAGAACTCATGACCTTCCCTCCAAAGAGAAACACAACCTCGTACATGCAAAATTTAATCCCACACGTCCTACCGCATCCATCATGCCATCATATGAAAATACGAGAACCTCTTTATCAACTGCGAATTACAAGTAGGATAGACACCCCATCAACCAGAAACCTTCCACTAGACCCCGTTCGCGAGAAAATCACAACACGTAACATACTTCTCATACCTGTAGATGACATCCATCTCAAGCCGTGGTCGACACCATTGAGAACCATTGGAAACCCATTTGCACAAAACCAAGCCATCAGAACTGAATCCTTATAACTCAACCAAGTTACGCAGATCACTCAACCCAAGAGTAATGCCACAACACACCTACAAAGCCTCGCCATATCAAGAGAACCAAAAGAACCGATCATTCCTATTACTATGCTTATCCAACCCACTACCAAACTGTCCTATTTCTTCGAGTTCCTCCCGACTTGCCTTTAAGTTAACACTTCTCCTTGCCAGTACACTATGATCCTTAACTAAAGCCCATCACAAGAGATCCTAGCATGAAACCACCTCATCCTAAAGCCCATAAGCCATTGTATTCCCTCTTAAGAACCCAAAAATACCACAACCAAGATACCCACTTTGAAGAGGCCTTCCATAAATCTGAAGTTGTTTCTTTAACCTCTTTGACACTAAAATGTAGAATCACTAATATTACAGAAATACCGCAAGTCTCGACACCACCCACTGCAAATCGCAGATCCTCAAATACCACATATGAATCATCAACTCATTAGAATCTTCTCTAGAGACATCCACTCTATCTAATCTCCAATGCAGCGCCAAAATACACCGAAAGACTTGTACCCCATCAACACACAAACACCTCAAGAAGTAACCCACATCTCTAAGCAACCAAGTGAATCCCTACTCCATGCACACTATCTCCACCATGAATAACAAACCCGAATCATTCCAAGATTCCCATATATACATAGAGTGTAATACATCACGCATCCAGAAATTTCCTTACTCGAGTCATCCTCGAACTCAACCTCTTCAAGTCATAATCGATCCATAAGTATGCCTCATACCAAAAGTAATATAACCCATAACCTTGCAATATAATCTTCGATAGCAGACTCCCCCACCTGGCTCGAAGCCATAGAATACAACATCCGGTAAACCATAATACCTTTACTCCATAACATCTATGATCTCGTAGTATAATTCAACTAAATCCTTCACAAACTAATGTAGCACAAATCAAAAAATACCTCAAATCATCATCTAGACGCATATCCATCCTCTTGATAGTCGTGAAACCTTCCCCAAGCAATACAAACTCAAATTGTAGCACATACACATCCCTCGGTGGAAATAAAACTCTTTATAGAACATCGTAAGGATCACACAACCTCAGAACATCCCTTAGGAGATAACCCACCTGCTTAGCCTCAAACTGGCATCCCTCGATGGTCCTATTATAGTCACAACCACTATGGAATCACTTAATTCTCTCGGGTCTAAACTTGTCAACAAGACATAAGAATCTACTTCACTCCACAAATGAACAACATGAAAGATCCCTCAACATGCTCATACTCAAGGCTATACAACACATCAAGATAGAAATCAAGCATCCATAGTCCTTTTATATCCCAAAAAAATTCTTCTCGTCACATCTAATCCATCTAAGCACATTCCGCAGTCACATAATACCCATCATATAGCTATCCAATAACTCACTGAGCCATCAATCCCACTCGTAGGAACACTATGGGACATATAAGTCCATAAGAAAATACTTACATAACTGAAACCACCGAGCCAAAGCTACGGTCTGAACCTGGCCTAAAGTCCTCCAGACTGGCCTATCTCCACAACACAGAGGACACATCTCGCACCTCATCCATGACATTACAAGCCGTCGATGCATAGTTGATACTGAGTGCTCAACATAACATACTAGTGGATGAAAGGAATTCAAAGATATATGCTTTAAGATGAATCAATGTCGCACGATAAGGAAAGAAATAGGGAAGGTTTTCCTAGATGTCCTGTAGACTCTCAAAGATGTGTATGGACGTCATCATACCGACTCGCAAGACTCCACTAGACACTTGCTGATAACTCGTAGAACCTATGAACCTAGAGCTTTGATACCAACTTGTCACGACCCAAGATCCACCTAGTCATGATGACACCTAACCTAACCCACTAGGTAAGCCAAACAATAGTCAACACAACTCTAATAAAAATAATAATAAATCAATAAGTGAAATAATTGAATTTCCATACAATAACCCAATGATCGGTAGTACAAGTCATGAGCCACTAAGACATAGATTTACAAAGCTTGTATGAAAATAAATACAACATCAGTCTGGAATGTATATAAACAGACCACAAATCTAAAACTACCAAAGACAAGTGGTAGCTATGTCCGAAAAATAGGTACATCTTCAATGCCATCTTCTGTCATCTACAACAGCTCAGCTCAAAGATCTACATGCAAGGTGCATAAGTGCAGTACGAGTACAACCGACCTCATGTACTCAGCAAGTATCATAACTAACCTCGGCAAGGTAATAGAAGCAAGAATTATAAATGATGCTCGCTAATCACCTGTACAATTCATAACTCCAACAAGTACATAACAATAATTTGATCAAGCCATGAATCACAAATAAAGCCACCTATGGTGCACACAATAACTTAACGTACTCTGCTCAGTCAACATTCCAGCATATAAAGAAGATATGCAAATAAATCTGGTAAACAACCAAGGAAATTGAGAGTAAAGATGAAATGCAATAACCAAATCAACATTCTTTTGCAGCGTGCGACCCCATCAAAATAAAAAACACAATGCGGCTGGAGGCCCACATCAGAATTTTAGTAATCGAACCTAACTAATGATCAGCTCTCCCAGAGACCACATCAACCAGAAACCCGTCAGTTTCTCATAATCCATGTGTACAACATCAAGAAGAAACATGCGGGTGACCCTATGGGGATGGATCCATATCCACACGAAGCACAAATAACTCACATGCTAGCATAATCCGCCCAGCGGGTCACAGTCTTAATTTCATAATCTGCCCGATGTCGTCTCAGGCTCAATATCATAATTTGCCCGGCGTGGTCACATGCTCAATATCACATATCGGCCCGACATAGTCACATGCACATTATAACAATCCGTCTGGCGTGGTCACATGCACAATATCACAATCCGCCCGGCTTGGTCACAAACACAATATCACAATCCGACTGGTGTGGTCACAGGCACAATATCACAATCTGCTCGGCGTGATCACATGCACAATATCACAATCCGCCTGGCATGGTCACATGCACAATGTCACAATTCACCTAGTGTGGTCAAAAGCTACCTGTCCAAACCATATCACACAGAAAGCAAATACACAAGAATACATGCACATGATCAATTAACATCAAATTTTGTACTCCTGGACTGGTATAAGTGACATGCTAAGGTGTATGCATGTTCAAAGTGTTATATCATAGCTCAAATCAGGTAAATACATCCGAAAATAGCAATTATGAGGTTCAATCACGAGATTAGCCTTTATGTAACCTCAAACATGGCTCAAATAACTCACAACAGGAGTACAAATAAGAGAAACATCATAGCATGAAGTTTAGCAATCAATTCAAGGCATATCATAGCCTAAGCACTAACCGGAGCCTAAAAAATACCCCGATTCATGCACATGGGTTTAGCCCCACACATGTGTGTCACCCATAACACGTCGCTATCACAAATATCTCAGGAAACTAGTGCCTCAACCAAGTTTAGGTAAGATACTTACCTCAAGCAAGCCAAAATAATACTCTAGAAGTGCCATCTCGCATGAATCGACCTCCGAACAGCTCGAAACTAGTCAAAGGAAATTCAACAACATCAAATATTACCATAGGAATCAAACTCAAACGATAAAGGTCGAATCTTTAATCAAATACTTAAATTCAACCAAAAGGTCAACCCGGTCTTGCACCTAGAACCCGACAAAACTCACAAATTATGACTACCCATTTGAATACGAGTCCAACCATACTAATTTCACTCAAATCCGACTCCGTATCGATGTTCAAAACTCAATTATTCACTTTAGAAAAGTTTTGAGAAAAATCTCCAATTTCTCTTTTAGATTCATAACCAAAATACTAAAATCGAAGATGGAATCATGTAAAATATTCAAATCCGAGTCAAAAATACTTACCCCAATCCAAATTATGCAAATTGCCTCAAGAATTGCCCAAAACTGAGCTTCCAAACTCAAAATGTCCTAATAACAACTCAACCCTCGAGTTATATGTTCTGTCCAGGCATCTCTACATTTGCGATAAAAATGCCGCATCTGCAACCAACAACTCGCAACTGCGACCAACAACTCGCATCTGCGAGTTCCCTTCACTTCCCGACCTTCCTCTCATGCAGAGCTCATCTTACACCAGCGGAGCCGCATTTACAAAAGCCACATCACAGATGCACAACACCCAAACACCAGCTCACTTCTGCGCCCTCTCGAGAGTTGTGATATGTAATACACAATAACAAAAGCAAAGTATAGAAGCAGTGTATAGAGTATGCGCAGTTCAAGCATAAGATATTATGCGTGCTTTCATCAACTAACAAGTCCAATACATATTCCAATGCATCTAAACAACACATATAAGGATATGTGCAAAGGAGCATTTATGTAAAATGTATCAACAAATATCTAATATCACTATTGCATGATAAAACAAGAGAGAGTTGCTCTAGTGGTGAGCACCCTCCACTTCCAACCAAGAGGGTGTGAGTTCGAGTCACCCCAAGAGCAAGGTGGGGAGTTCTTGGAGGGAGGGATCCGAGAGTCTATCAGAAACAGCCTTTCTACTCCCAGGGTAAGGGTAAGGTCTGCGTACACACTACCCTCCCCAGACCCCACTAGTGGGATTATACTGGGTGGTTATTGTTGTTGTTGTTGTACTATTGCATGATAAAGACTCAAACTTTACATTAACTAACACTCTTCAAGTATCCAACAAGTCTGCGTGTACACTACCAAAAGAGAAACATGGGAGAATGACTCGTGAGGGAAGGAATGAATCTTATGGGACAGATCCATATCTATGCACAATAACAAGCATGACCAAATCACATTCTGCATAATTCGCACGGACAACTTAATGCGTATAACAGAACCAGCATGAACAACTCAATGTTCTAATATAATAATTAAATGTGAAATCTAATATGCAAGTTAAAATGCCTATGATCGATGTATGACTAACAAGTAAATTATGTAATCCAACATACATAATCTCTATCATGTTTACTAGCACGAAAAGAATGCCTAAAACATAATACTAGCATAAATAAGATACTTAAGCAACCTTATAACAAGTACTGTAAGTAAAACAGATAAAGCATATTAATCTCCCATAATAATCAAGCATGGAATCATATGTCATATGTATATATGTTCGTCACCTTTTATATATGTTACCCTTGGAATCGTAGCACTTAGCAAATAAAACAAGTTGGGTAAAGTTCCCTCATTAAGGTTGATGTCTTACCTCAGCTCTATTCGGCTAGCTCTAACAATCAAGAATCGCCTTTCTATGCTCCAAATCTGACGAACGAGCTTGATCTAGTCATAAGAACACTCCACAATATCAAACAAAGTCATAGGAATCTATTCTATAAGCAAAAGATACGTTTAAGACAAAGTCAATAAAAGTCAACTTTAAGTGTAAGGACCCGTATAAATTTAAACCAAAAACTCAGTGTTTCGCGGTGCCAAGATAGATCCCTGTGTTATATTATTAGAAATTCGTCACGCCATAGAGCTCGCCGCGTTTCGGACTTTTTGTATTGAACAGTACCCTATGGACTAAGAGGAAAATATTTCGCAGAAGAACGCATTTCTGCGGCCCATTATGCGGCCGCATAATCACTCTGCGTACCGCATAATGGCCGCAGGGTGAAGCAGTAAGTTTGTCCAACTTAGGTCAGTTTTGTGGTCGATTATGCGACCGCATATCAATCGCATAATCCCTCTTGAGTTTTTGCGGAGGGAGTTCTGCAGTGCATTATGTGACCGCAGAACGAGTATGCGGACCGCATACTGGTCGCATACCTGGGCCGTAAGTTCAGGCCCCTGAGGGCCATTTCTGCGGTCACTTTGCGGACCGCATAACCATTATGCGGTCGCATATGCGACCGCAGACCTGTGTCGGGGTACCCATTTTCTTAATTTAAAACCCGACCCCCATTCCGTTAAAATACCCTTTAGGTCTATTTTGAGCTCATTTTCAGATGTTTCTAGAGTGAGAGAGAGAGGGTTCAAGAGGGAGGGTCTAAGTTTTCATCAAATTGATCTTCAATCATCACTCAAAGCCTTGGAAATATTCAAGTAGAGCACCAAAATTCTTCACCCTAAAAGGTAAGGCTTCATCACCCCATCTCTTAATTTCAAACATAGCTATAATGGGGTATTAGTGTGATACTTCATAGGTATGAGGGTGGTTCATATTGCATGCATGTGATAAAGAGTGTGGGAAAAATAAAAAGTGAACTAGAACCATGAACGTTTTTCTAATTTTGGGTTCAATTTGTATATTGCTAAAATAGATTGAGGTTGTTAAGGGTTCCGGAAAATTGTAGAGTCTAAAGAAGTGCGATTGAGGTATGTTGGCTAAACTTTCTCTCTTGGAATTGAATTGCATAATATTTCTGTAAATTTCAAAATATGGGCTACGTATTAAAAGGTTATGGCTTTGAGTGGTGTTTCAATGAAAGATAGAATTGTCTAAAAGCTTTTGTACTAAATTCATGCCCATTAGTGGCTGCTTTAACTAATGCTTTGATTCATAAATATATCTAGTGTGATTCGAGTTCTATATACTCATGTGTTGAAATTGTAGATTGTCATTTCTGGGGGAGAGTATTGCAAGAGTAAATGGTGTATTGACTGTTTATGATTTTTCATGTGTGTTTCTATTGTTGGCTGGTATGCTTTATTTTTTTTGGGAAGAAACCATTTATGTTTGAAGTTTTCATTTCAAATGGATTTGAAGTTTATGATTTTTAAAATATCCTCTACATTGATACTTGATGGTGATCTTTCAAATTGAAAGAGGTGAAAGTGTGGAATATGAAATACGGCTATCGTGCTAGGAATAAAGAATCTTGTGAATGGCCTAATGAGCCAAGGAAATATTTTCGTTGAGAATGACTGAAAATACCAATGAGAATTCATACAATGTGAAAGATGTTGAGGTGAGTACAATTGTATTTATGATATTTTTGTTTGCAAATCAAATCAAAACTATTTTTGGGAGCATCATAAGCAATACCGAGGAAGGGTGGGTCATAAGGCCCACTCCTGAAACTACATGTGCCGGTGTAGGGGTGGATTGTTATATTATTCCCCTTAATTGGGATGAAACTGGAACCTTTGTGGATTGGAAAAGTCAACCCGCACGGCATCTGTGGGAAGGCGTCCTAGCTGATCGGGTGGAGATCAGACGCTATATTGCGCATATGGTGGTACTACTCTTGGTATCAACTTTCTTTCGCATCACATGTCAAACCACATTGTTCGTGGGGAGATGGCCTAGCCGATCGAGCATGATCGGACTCCATGCTAATAAAGACGGTGGTATATCGGTGCTAATGATTTCCCAACCAAAATTATATATCAAGTTTGTATTTTGGAAATTATTATGTTTTAACTGGACGTTTGGATATTGTTGATTATGACTTGCTATTTTTATGTGTTGCCTTTTCTTATATAGGCATTCTATTTTGAAAGATTATTTTTAGCTATACATACTAGTGCTATTCGACAGTACTAACATCCCTTTTGCCAGAGGCGCTGCATCTTTAATGGATGCAGGTGGTTCTTCAGCAGGCGACATTGATCAGTGATAGCAGTACACTCTTTTCAGCTGATTTGGTGAGCCCCACTTCATTCCGGGGTCATGTATCTTTTGTTTCTCATGTATAGTGTTTTGAGGTATAGCCGAGGCCTTATTGCCGGCATTTCCATATTACTCTTCTGTTGTATTTAGAGGCTCCATATACAGGTTGTGGGTTATGGTTGATGTTGGGAATTGAACTAAAAATGTTGGTACTTGGAAATTATGTTTTTCATTAATGCTATAAACTCGTAATGTTTTGGAACTTATGAATGAAGCTACTAATGGGAATGAAAAGGAGGTTGTTAATAAAATCTTTTCAGTAATTTATTAATGGAGTACATCTCCTCTTTATTCATGGATGAGTTTGGGTAGAAGTAAGTCTAATAGGCTTGCTCGGCTGGGTTCTCTCAATTGAGTGCCGGTCGCGCTCCCTGAGTTTGGGGCGTGACAAACTTGGTATCTGAGCCTAAGGTTTTAAAGTGTCCTAGGTTGTCTCGGAGCCTTGTCTAGTAGAGTCCTTCTTATCGGTGTGTTATCGACCACATCTATAATGAGGAGGCTACTTGGACATTTAGGAATTTCACACTTCTTTGATACTCCAGAATCGTGCGATAGAGCTCAAGATAGGAAGCTAATTTCCTCATTATGTCTCATGATATTTTTCAGATGAGTAATCCACGAATTAAAAACAACAAGGAGGGAATGACCGCTCCATTGAATCTGGGGGAGATTACACAAGTGTTTGTTGGGAGAATGCGTCTAGCCGTGGAGGGGTTGGAAGAACTTGTTGCTAAAGGAAGTGTCCTTATTCCTACCACTGTCACTGCACCATCGGATCGTGTGGTGAGAGAATCTAAGAAACGAAAGAGGGTTGTTGGTGCTAATGAACCAGATTGTGTGATTTGCAAGAAGCGACACTTGGGAGCATGTTGGATGAACCTTGAAATATGTTATGGCTGTGGAAAGAGGGGGCACAAGAAGAACAAATGCCCTAGGTTGGGTACACCCATCCAGTTATGTCCGTCATGTAGGGAGGAACATTTGGCGTCGTGTTGTGAATATTCTCAGCAGCGCGTTAGAGGTGGTATCTTTGGGCAATTCCAAAGGCCCACACAGCAATCCGGTGCTGGAATTGTTAATCCCTCACTGGAAGCTTGGAGGAAGGATAAGGGGTATGCTTATGATGTATGCAAAAAGGGTAAATATCAGGTCAGTGAGACGAGTCAGTTCAGCGGACCTCATCCCCGTTGTGTGAAGTGTGGGAGATGCCATCCAGGAGTGTGTCACTATGGTACAAAAGTATGCTACAAGTTTGGTATGATGGGCCACTTTCAAAGAGATTTTTATTTGTCTCGCCAGAGCATGGGCAAGGGTATGGCACAGCCAGCCAGTTCTGTAGCTACTACATCCACAACGCCTCCCCCAGCTAGAGGCACTATAACACCTGCAGGGCGTGGAACAACTAGGGGTGGTATTCAGAGCTCAGGAGGGCCCAACCGGTTTTATGCTATGAGGAGACGTCAAAAGTTTGAGGCTTCTACAGATGTGGTTACAGGTATATTGACTATCCGATCTCATGATGTGTATGTTCTTATTGATCCCGGTTCCACTTTATCATATGTCACCTTTTATGTTACTATAGAAGTTGGGATAGAACCGAAACTACATTATGAGTCATTCTCTGTATCTACTCTTAGAACGAGGCACTGTATTCGTGAAGCCTCTTTATCACAATTCCTTATATTTACAACCTCTTGAGAAATTGAGTTCTATAATGGGTTCCTTGAATTGCGTTATAACCCTAGGTTAATACTTCCCACTGCTTCCCTAAATTCTCAACAAGGGACAATACCTGATGAATTTTGTACAGAACCTTTTGATTCAAATGGATAACATCTGCTCATTTGTGTCTATACATGCATCACCATAATATTTACCTATGCGGTATCATATCCAATGTAAAGCAGCCTAGTGTTGAGATCCTTCTTGAGTCACTGTTTTCCTCTCCGGTATATGTGACTTCTATGGTTGGAACAATTATTCTACTCCCTTATGAATAGTATCATGAATCCTTTTCATTGTCTAGTAACATGAGAGTATATCTTAGCATCTATCATGTGCGTACATGCTAATTGAAAGGTGCCACTTATCCACATAAAGTTTCTGAGCAACTTGAGATTTATCACAAATTTGTCACATGGAGGTCTTGTTGTTTACCTATCTCAGTATGACTTTTATGTCCACCTAGATCATGCCTCAGTGAGTAACTCACCTTGTTCCCAGTATTGTGGTTGCCCGTGAATTGGCCGGAAATGGCAACTTGAGAGTTGTTATGGCAAAAACATGTCTAGCTCATGGCAAAGTGTTCATTCTCTCTAACTAATACATGATTTCATCCAACATTAAGATGTCCTAGTTACATGATTCCACTTGTGTGAGATTGAAAGTTGAGCAGCCTTATGATGAGCATATTGAAAGACAAACTCGTCGTATCTCTAGTTCTCTCACATAGGATCAAATATTGGCAAAGGTTAAGCTGTGGGAATGATAATAATCTCACAAGTGTTCAACTTCTTTTCATCCTCGTAAGCTTGTGGCATAGATTCCTTGTGCTAGTTACTGTGAAGAGTGTAATGCAACTTTGTGTATCTTTAAACCCATATCATATTTAGGGTGCTAGAATATTCTCATTTTGAGTTAAACTGATTTTCCTACATTCCAAGAGCCGACTGGTGTCACATAAGTGCTATCTCTCTTTGAGGCCTACTATTGCCAAACAAGGCACGTATGGAATGAAACAATTGTTGTTGTCCTTTTCCTGGCTCATAGTATTCCAAGAATAACTGACGCTAATGTCTTTATCCTCCAGACCATGCCTCCCATATGTCACATGTCTAAAATGAATCATTTATTTAAATCTCCTAATCATGAACCTGATCCCTACATTATCTATGCCTACTAGGCAACTCTATGACTCATTTGTTAAACCGATGGTGTCACTATATCGAATCCCCATGTCAGCGCTATTAGTAGTGACCTTCATGTCTTTTAGGATATAACCTCCTGAAATGCCGTGCTCAGCACGTTGATGGATTCTTGAATATTTCCAACGAAATCTTGAACCTCGTTGTTCCTGTATGTAGCAAATCTATCGAATATTGTAGGTTCAGGCATGTCAAACAAGAAGCATCATCCCGTGATCAAATATATGGGATAGGAAATTTTATGGTCATAGTCAAGCTAGCACATCTTAGAGAAATTGTTAGAGATTGCCAAAGGTTTAGTTTGGGTGTTCGGCGTGGAGATTTAGAGTTGAAGAAAGTGAATGGGTTATTCTAAATATTTTCTACATGAGGATGCTATGTGAATTGTCAATAAAGGTAAGGTATGTGAAGTCACATTAGGCCTTATGAAATTTTGAAAGGAAATAGGCTAAACTATGAATATGATGTTTCCCTATTATTGTTCTCCGTGTACCCGATGTTTCATGTGTCTATGTCTAATAAGGTGAAGATAAGGGATAATGGGATTGTGAGGAGCAACTATTTGCTGTCCTTGTTAGAAAAGTCTGGGAGTTGAGATTGTCTCCGTTAATGTGTTATGGCGAAGTCTGTAAGTTGAGGAGACCACATGGAGGGGCAAAAGTGTTAAGGAAATAAAATCTTCCCACTTGAGTGTATAGTTAAATGATTGTGATTTGAAAGGTACTTCTGTGTGTTATGATTTAAATATATTCAGCTCATGTCCAGATACCACTCTTGATAGTATAATGCCTGTAATGATGAGATTAGTGACGTTGTTATATATGGTGATGTTTTGTAAAGTTGTAGATGTGTTGTTAGGAATTGTTTTGGTATTACTCTAACAGGTGAATAGGCCTAAATACAAAGGAAACTCTAGCAAAATTTTCAGAAAGTTAGGAAGCTAGGAAAATTTGGGGTTGATGTTATGTGGTACAACCGAAACTGTGTTAAGAAAACCTTGATCCTTATTTGAGGACGAAAGCTCTTAAGTGGGGGAGAATGTGAGGACCCGTATAAATTTAAACCAAAAATTCGGGGTTTCGTGGTGCCAAGATAGAGCTCGCAGCGGTTCAGACTTTTTGGATTGAACAGTACCCTACGGACTAAGAGGAAAATATTTCGCAGAAGAAAGCATTTCTGCGGCCCATTATGCGGCCGCATAATCACTCTGCAGACCGCATAATGGCCGCAGGGTGAAGCAGTAAGTTTGTCCAACTTAGGTCAGTTTTGTGGTCGATTATGCGACCGCATATCGATCGCATAATCCCTCTTGAGTTTTTTGCGAAGGGAGTTCTGCGGTGCATTATGTGACCGCAGAATGAGTATGCGGACCGCATACTGGTCGCATACCTGGGCCATAAGTTTAGGCCCCTGAGGGCCATTTCTGCGTCACTTTGTGGACCGCATAACCATTATGCGGTCGCATATGTGACCGTAGACCTGTATCGAGGCACCCATTTTCTTAATTTAAAACCCGACCCCCATTCCGTTAAAATACCCCTTAGGTCTATTTTGAGCTAATTTTCAGATATTTCTAGAGTGAGAGAGAGAGTGGGTTCAAGAGGGAGGATCTAAGTTTTCATCAAATTGATCTTCAATCATCACTCAAAGCCTTGGAAATATTCAAGTAGAGCACCAAAATTCTTCACCCTAAAAGGTAAGGCTTCATCACCCCATCTCTTAATTTCAAACATAGCTATAATGGGGTATTAGTGTGATACTTCATAGGTATGAGGGTGGTTCATATTGCATGCATGTGATAAAGAGTGTGGAAAAATAAAAAGTGAACTAGAACCATGAACGTTTTCCTAATTTTGGGTTCAATTTGTACATTGCTAAAATAGATTGAGGTTACTAAGGGTTCCGAAAAATTGTAGAGTCTAAAGAAGTGCGATTGAGGTATGTTGGCTAAACTTTCTCTCTTGGAATTGAATTGCATAATGTTTCTGTAAGTTTCAAAGTGTGGGTTACGTATTAAAAGGTTATGGCTTTGAGTGGTGTTTCAATGAAAGATAGAATTGTCTAAAAGCTTTTATACTAAATTCATGCCTATTAGTGGCTGCTTTAACTAATGCTTTGATTCATAAATATATCCAGTGTGATTCGAGTTATATATACTCATGTGTTGAAATTATACATTGTCATTTCTAGGGGAGAGTATTGCAAGAGTAAATGGTGTATTGACTTTTTACGATTTTTCATGTGTGTTTCTAATGTTGGTTGGTATGCTTCATTTTTTCTGGGAAGAAACCATTTGTGTTTGAAGTTTCATTTTCAAATGGATTTGAAGTATATGATTTTTAAAATATCCTATATGTTGATACTTGATGGTGATCTTTGAAATTGAAAGAGGTGAAAGTGTGGAATATGAAATACGACCATCGTGTCAGGAATAAAGAATCTTGTGAATGGCCTAATGAGCCAAGGAAATATTGTCGTTGTGAATGACTGGAAATACTAATGAGAATTCATACAATATGAAAGATGTTGGGGTGAGTACAACTATATTTATGATATTTCTGTTTGCAAATCAAATCAAAACTATTTTTGGGAGCATCATTAGCAATACCGAGGAAGGGTGGGTCATAAGGCCCACACCTGAAACTACACGTGCCGGTGTAGGGGTGGATTGTGATATTATTCCCCTTAATTGGGATGAAACTGGAACATTTGTGGGTTGGAAAAGTCAACCCGCACGGCATATGTGGGAAGGCGGCCAAGCTGATCGGGTGGAGATCAGACGCCATATTGCGCATATGGTGGTACTACTCTTGGTAACAACTTTCTTTCGCATCACATGTCAAACCACATTGTTTGTGGGGAGATGGCCTAGCCGATCGGGCGTGATCGGACTCCGTGCTAACAAAGATGGTGGTATATCGGTGCTAATAATCTCCCAACCAAAATTATATATCAAGTTTGTATTTTGGAAATTATTATGTTTTAACTGGACGTTTGGATATTGTTGATTATGACTTGTTATTTTTATATGTTGCCTTTTCTTATATAGGCTAGTGCTATTCGACAGTACTAACGTCCCTTTTGCCGGGGGCGCTGCATCTTTAATGGATGCAGATGGTTCTTCAGCAGGCGGCATTGATCAGTGATAGCAGTACACTCTTTTCAGCGGATTTGGTGAGCCCCACTTCATTCCGGGGTAATGTATCTTTTATTTCTCATATACAGTATTTTGAGGTATAGCCGGGGCCTTGTTGCCGGCATTTCCATATTACTCTTCTGTTGTATTTAGAGGCTCCGTAGATAGGTTGTGGGTTATGGTTGATGTTGGGAATTGAACTAGAAATATTGGTACTTGGAAATTATATTTTTCATTAATGTTATAAACTCGTAATGTTTTGGAAATTATGAATGAATCTACTAATGGGAATGAAAAGGAAGTTTTTAATAAAATCTTTTCAGTAATTGATTAATGGAGTACATCTCCTCTTTATTCATGGATGAGTTTGGGTAGAAGTAAGTCTAATAGGCTTGTTCGGCCGGGTTCTCTCGGTTGAGCGCCGGTCGCGCTCCCTGAGTTTGGGGCGTGACATCAAGACTCATGGTCAAACCTCAAAAGTAAGATAATATCCCCCATAACCTTTCGAGTCCAAATATATAATTAAATTCTTAATCAACGTCCAAATCTGTGTTCATATCACCAAAATACACTCTCTTAAATTTTGGTCTAAAACCACATTTCACCTCTTTGATTCTTAATTTCAAAGAAAAGTATTGAATATATATTCATGATATACTCATAGATTGAGTTATAATCATTTACCCCAGCATCATAGATAAAAAAATCCTTCAAAAATTACCTCAATCCAACCTCCACATCCTTAAAAACGAAATAAGCTCCAAGTATGAAATGAGGTATTTATTCAAAGAGGCGGAAATCCCTAAGCAAATGTAACGACTCGGCCGGCCATCATTTTATATTTGAGCCTCGTTTCCTCATTTGATGCTTTCTGTGTTCTTGATTGTTGTTTTATGACTTGTAGGGATGCTTGGTTTGATTTCGAGAAGGTATTGGAGTCAATTGGAACACTTAGTTTCAATGTTAGAAGCTTGAGTTGCAAGAGTTGACCAAGGTTTAACTTTTATGTAAACAACCTCGGATTCTTGTTTTGATAGTTCCAATAGGCTATTATAGTGATTTTTAATTTAGGCGTATATCCGTTTTTGGATTTGGAGGTTTCTAGGATGATTTGGTTCTATTTGCCAAAAGTTGGCAATTTGAAAGTTTAGAAAGTTCATAAGTTTGACCATGAGTTGACTTTAAGGCTATCGGATTCAAATTATTTTTTCGGGAATTAGAATAGGTCCATTTTATCATTTGGAATTTGTGTGCAAAGTTTGGTCTCGTTCCGAGTTGGTTTGGTAGGAATCAGACGCTTAGTTATGAATATTTATGTTCTTGAACTTGAAGGATTGCATGATGTGTTTTGGTATTTGATTCGTGGTTAGGGATGTTATATAGATGTTTTGAGCTTGCGAACAACTTTTTATGAGATTTATATACTTCTATGGATATTTGATATGGGGCTCGAGGGGCTCGAGTGAGTTTCAGATTGGTTTTGGGAAGGTTCAGTTTTTGCTGGTGCTGCAGACCTCGCAATTGTGATGGTCTGCTCGCAATTGCGAAAGTCTGTAATTGTAGAGTCCAGATTGCTTTTGTGAAAGATTCCAGAGAGGGCAAGAAGCTTCGCGAAGCTGGTGCTGCAATTGCGAAGGGGAGTATGCATTTGCCACACATAGTTGCATTTGCGAGCTTCCTGGTCGCAATTGCTATGACTGAAGCTGAGGGATCTAGTTCGCATTTGTGAGCCATTTATTGCATTTTAACGGTTCGCAATTGTGAACCCCTGGTCTCATTTGTGAATTGTGCAGCTGACTATATTGAAGGGATTTTGGGACTTAGGCCCATTATCTCATATTTTGAATCCTAGACTTGGAGAGGAGCAATTTTGACTCGGGTTTTGACCGTGTGGGCCCAAGGTTGACTTTTGTTAACTTTTTGGGAATTAGGTAAACATTGGGGCTTTATTGTTTGGAATAGATTCCTATAGCATTGTTTTATGTTATTGAGTTATTTTTTCCTAGATTTGAGCCGATCGGGGTGGTTTCTAAAAGAAAGGCTATTTTAGATATTGATTTGTGCCAGAAAGAGGTAAGTATCTTGGATAACCATGATTGGGGGAATTAAAATGTAATTGTGTCTAATTACTATGTGTTATATGTGTTGGGGGCATCGTATATGCAAGGTGACAAGTGTATATTTATTTGCCATGGGTTAAGCATGCAGGTAGAACAAGCACTATCTATGCCATGTTGTTTTTATGCATCATGTCTTACTTGTTTTAAATTGATGGTGAATTCTTTTTTGGTGTTATTTTGGATGGAAACTAGGTTGGAAATTTGTTGGAACATTTGGGCGTTGGAAATTGTTGAAATGTTAGTTTGGATGATGTTGCAAAAGTAGGGGTATTCTCTTGTGACACGTAATACTTAAACATTCTTTTTGATGTTATTGTTGTTCCTCATCTTGTTTGGTACTGATTCCACGCGTTTGTGGTGAGGAAGAGTGATATCGCACGATCGGCGTTTTCGTGCTGTGAGGTTGAGAGATATCGCACGACGGGTGTTTCTGTGCTGTGAGGTTGATAGATATTGCACGACGGGTCTTTTCGTGCTGTGAGGTAAGAGACATTGCATGACGGGTGCTTGTGAGGAAGAGCGAACATGCCCGATGGGTGTTTCCGTGCTATTGTTATGTTACCTTATGTTATGTGATTTTACTATGCGAATAGAGGATTTGTCTATGTTACTTCGTGGTTATTTTGAAGGGCTTGTTTAGAGTTGCTTGTGAAGCATAAATTGAGGTTTACATTGGTCGTATCTTTCTATATTTTCTTGTTCTATATCTTCTCGCTTTTATACGTATTATCTCTCACATGTTATATATCTTGTCATCTTAGTTACCATTTTCTTGTTATCTTTCCTCATTATTTCTTGTCACTTAACTGTACAAGCTTATATGCAGGTGCCATGCCTTAGCCTCGTCGGGGTCAGGATCGACACTTATGGAGTACATTGGGTCGAATGTAAGAATACTATACTTCTGAACTTTTTGTGCATATTTGGATATTGGTACCAGCAGAGTTCCGAGAGGTGCTTAGCAGATATCGGATAGGGGACTCAAGGTAGAGTTGCATACCATTCGTAGGTCTTAGAGTCATTTTCCCATTTCATCTGTACTGTTTCTTTTCTTACCAGACAATGTTGTATTTCTTTCGGACAATGTATTTAGTAAAATTCTAGTAGATCATGTACCAGTGACTCCACATCTTGGGATGGTTGACCGTCAGTGTCGGATTTTAGACTCATATTGTATGTTTTCTTAGTTACCTTTATTCTATGATATTAGAATGATGTTAACCATTAGTTTCTTTTCTTTCTACTATATCGTTATGTGTTGGCTTACCTAGTGAGTGGTATTAGGCCCCATCACGATGCCGTGGGTTGGGATATTTGATTGTGATAAGTTGGTATCGGAGCTCTAGTTTGCATACGTCTCATGAGTCATGAGCAAGCTTAGTAGAGTCTTGAGGATCAATACGGAGACGTGTGTACTTATCTTTTAGAGGTTATAAGGCTTTAGGAAACTTCACTTTCTTTCTTTCTCTATTATGAGACTTTGTTCTATCATAAAGTTTGAATATTTCTTTTCTTATTCTCTTAGAGATGGTGAGTACACGTGCTTCATCTGCAGATGATCAGAAGCTAAAGCCCCAGATTACAGCCACTACCAGGGGTAGGGGCAGAGGCAGGGTTCAACCTAGAGCACGCAAAAAAACACCCATAGTCGAGCCCCAACTACCTTAGGATGATTAGATTCCAGTTTAGGTCGAGTCGGTAGGACCAACGTATGTCCCAAAGGGGTTCATTGCTACCCTAGTTCTCAAGGACGCCTTGGTCTGTATGGTGGGCTTCATGGAGAGCATGGCTCAGGCCGGTGTGTTCCCATGGCACCAGCCGCTTCTCAGGTTGGGGGTAGTTCAGACTACCATACTCATACCCCAGAGCACATGGCCCATAGTTATCTGACCCTAGGAGTTCTACCAGTTGGGGTGTTTCGCCTATTATTGCTACACAGCCCGGGGATAGGCCCGTGATGTTATCTAATGAGTTGAAGAGGTTGGACAGGTTCATCACGTTGTTTCCCCTTCACATCAGTGGTGCATATTCAGAGGATGTCCAGTACTTCTTGGACCATTGCCATGAGATTTTGCGCAACCTGGGACTAGTTGAGTCCAATAGAGTTGATTTCACTGTCTTTCAAATGCATGGTTCCGTCAAGAGGTGGTGGCAGGTTTACGAGCTGGGCAAGCCAACACGATCACTTCCTCTTACATGGGCTTAGTTTTCGTAGTTGTTCTTGGAGAAGATTATTCCCCTCATTCAAAGAGATGAGTTGCACAGCCAGTTCGAGCGCCTTTAGCAGGATAGTATGACTGTTACTTAGTATGAGACTAGATTTATTGATTTATCTCGCCATGGATCTATCTTGATCCTTACTGAGAGGGAGAAGGTGCGGAGGCTCACAGAGGGTTTTACCTTTGGCATCAGACTTCAGATAGCCAAAGAGGCCAAGACTGAGATTCCTTCACTCAAGTAGTGGAGATTGACAGGAGGATTGAGCGCATTAGAGGCCAGGCGAGAAAGACGATGTCTTACAAGCGGCCCCGTCATTCTGGAGGATTAAGTGGTGCCTCATCTTGAGGCAGAGGTTCTTTTGGTAAGGGCCATTCTATCAGGCCGGTACAGTCAGCACTACAGGTCAAATATTGTATATCATGCAGTCACAGTGCTTATGGGCCTTGTGTGGAGCAGCTACCATACAATGGACCTCCAGCTCCCATTAGTGCACCTTCGGTATCGAGTTTCTATGGTAGTCATTCTGGTCGTCAGGGATAGCTTCAAACTCAGCAGCCACGTCCTCAGGTAGCTTTATGTGTGTGGTGACACGGGGCACATCAAAAGGTTTTTCCCTAGGTTGCAGAGTAGTACGCTACATCAGGGTACTCATGTTATGATTCTGGAATCAGTTGCTATATTACCTGCTTAGATAGCTAGAGGTGGGACTAAGTTAGCCAAAGATAGAGGCCAGCCAATTAGAGGTGGAGGCCATTCAGTGAGATGTCTTCCTAGAGGTGGCAGATAGGTTAGTAGGGCTCAGCCTCGTTGTTACGCATTTCCAGGTCAGCCCAAGTTGGAATCGTTCGATGTAGTTATTATAGGTATTATCTCAGTCTGACATAGAGATGCTTCACTATTGTTTGATCCAATATCTACATATTCATATGTGATTTCATATTTTGCATCGCACTTGAGTGCGCCTCATGGTTCTCTTGATATTTCTATTTTTGTATCTACACCGGTTAGAGATCCTTTGGTAGTTGATTGGGTGTATCATCTTGTGTTGTTACTATTAATGGGTTTAATATAATAGTTGATCTTTTGTTTTTGGATATGGTGGATTTTGAGGTCATTCTGGGTATGGATTTTTTGTCCCCTCACACTAACTTGGATTGCCATGCCAAGACTGTGACATTAGCTATGCCGAGATTACTTAGATTAGAGTGGAGAGGGACCCTCGGTCATTCCACTAGTAGGGTAGTTTCATATTTGAAGACTCTACGTATGGTTGAGAAGGGGTGTTTAGAGTATTTGGCTTCCATTCAGGATTCTAGTGCGAAGGTTTCTTCTGTGGGTTCCGTGCAGACGGTGAGGGAATTTATAAAGGTATTTCCTGCAGATTTGACGGGCATGCCACCCGACAAGGATATTGAATATTTCATTGATTTGGTTTCGGGCACTCATCTTATTTCTATTCCACTGTATCATATGGCTCCAGCCATGTTAAAGGAACAGAAAGAGAAGTTGTAGGATTTGCTTGATAAGGGATTTATTAGACTAAGTGTGTCACTTTGCGGTGCATCGGTGTTGTTTGTGAAGAAGAAGGATGGATTGATGAAGATGTGCATTGGCTATCGGCAGTTGAACAAGGTCACCATGAAGAATAAATATTCGTTGCTCAGGATTGATGATTTGTTTGACATCTTCAGGGTGCCAGGATATTTTTGAAGATTGATTTGAGATCGGGCTACCATCAGGTGAAGATTAGGGCATCGGATGTCCCTAAGACAACCTTTAGGACCCGCAATGGTCATTATGAGTTCTTGGTGATGTCATTTGGTTTGACAAATACTCCAACAACCTTTATGGATTTGATGAACCAAGTGTTCAAGACTCACTTGGATTCTTTTTTTATTGTATTCATTGATGATATTCTGGTTTACTCTCGTAGTAGAGCGGAGCATGAGCAACACTTGTGGATTGTACTTCAGACCTTGAAGGATCGTCAGCTTTACGCCAAGTTTTCAGAGTGTGAGTTATGGTTAGACTCAGTTGCCTTCTTGGGCCATGTTATGTCTTATTATGGTATCAAGGTGGATCCTAAGAAGATTGAGGCAGTTCAGAGTTGGACACGACCTATTTCAGCTATAGAGATTCAAAGCTTCTTGTGTTTGGCAGGCTATATCGCCGTTATGTCGAGGGGTTTTTATCTATAGCATACCCATTGACGAAGATAACTCAGAAGGGCTCTCTTTTCAGATGGTCTGATGAGTGTGATGAGAGCTTTCAGAAGCTCAAGACTGCTTTGACTACAACTTTAGTGTTGGTGTTACCTACAGATTTGGAATCTTATATTGTGTATTATGATGCTTTGCCTATTGGACTTGGCGCAGTATTGATGCAGGACGGTAAGGTGATTGTCTACCCATCTCATCAATTGAAGGTCCATAAGATGACCTATCATGTGCTTGATTTAGAGTTGGTAGCTATTGTGCATGCACTCAATATTGCATCATCCGGGGAAGGCTAATGTGGTGGTTGATGCGTTGAGTAGGAAGGCCGAGAGCATGGGTAGTTTGACAGTTATATCGGCGGTGGAGAGGCCATTGGCTATGGATGTTCAGGCCTTGGCTAACAGGTTTGTGAGTTTGGATATTTCGGATCCTTGTAAGGTTCTCGCTTATGTTGTGGTGCAGTCATCTTTGTTGGAGTGCATAAAGGCTTGCCAGTTTGAAGATTCTCACTTGTTGGTGTTGAAAGATTGAAAGACACGGTGCAACGGGGTGGTGCTAAGAAGGCTGTGATTGGGAATGATGGTGTTATATGGCTTCATGATCGGATTTGTGTTTCAAATGATGATGGTTTGAGAGAGTTCATCCTTGAGGAGGCTCATAGCTCATGATATACTATTCACCAGGTGTCACAAAGATGAATCGTTACTTAAAGCAGCATTATCGGTGGAGAAAGATAAAGAAAGACATTTAAGTTAATGTCTCTCAGTGTTTGAATTGCCAGCAGGTGAAGTATGAACAACAGCAACCGAGTGGTTTGCTTCAGCAAATTGATATACCAGAATTGAAGTGGGAATGTATTGCAATGGATTTTGTGGTAGGCTTACTGCAAACCATGAGGAAATTATGCTAGTTGGGTCATTGTGGATCGGTTGACCAAGTTGGCACATTTCATTCTGGTCATGACTTCCTACACCTCAGAGCAGTTAGCTAAGATCTACATTAGGGAGATTATTCGTCTGCATGGTGTGCGTATTTCTATCATCTCAGACCACGATACTCAGTTTACTTTGCACTTTTAGAGAGTAGTTCAGCGTATGTTGGGCATGAAGGTTGAGTTGAGTACTGCATTTCACCCTTAGACCTACGGGCAGTCGAAGCAAACCATTCAGATCTTAGAGGATATGTTGAGGGCATGCATTATTGATTTCGGAGGCCACTGAGACCAGTTTCTACCTTTAGAAAAATTTTCCTACAATAATAACTATCAGTTGAGCATCCATATAGTTCCATATGAGGCCTTATATGTGAGGCAATGTAATTCTTTGATTGGATGGTTCGAGCCAGCGAGGTTAGGTTATTGGGAACAAACTTGGTTTGTGATGCTTTGGAGAAGGTGAAGTTGATTCAGGAGAGGGTTTGCGCAACCCAGTCCAGGAAGAAGAGTTATGCGGATCGGAGGGTTCGGGATTTGGCTTTCATGGAGGACAAGAAGGTTCTTCTTAGAGTTTCGCTTATGAAGGGCATGATAAGATTTGGAAAGAAAGGCAAGTTGAGCCCGAGGTTTATTGGTCATTTTGAGATATTAGAGAGAGTCGACGAGGTTGATTATAAACTTGCTTTGCCTCCTAGCCTTTCAGGAGGCCATCCAGTATTCATGTTTCTATGCTTCGAAAGTATCATGAAGATAAGTCACATGTTTTGGACTTCAGCACCGTGCAGTTAAATGAGAATTTGGCTTATGAGGAGGAGCCGGTGGCCATTTTGGATAGGCAGGTTCGGAAGCTCAGGTCTAAAGATATTGCATCAGTTAAGGTCTAGTGGAGAGGTAAACTAGTCGAGAAGTCAACTTGAGATACCGAGCAAGATATACAGACCAAATATCTTCACCTTTTAGCACTTCAGGTATGACTCTAAACTCGCCCGAGGACGAATGCATTTTTAAAAGGGGGATAATGTAAAGATCTGACCAATAATTTTGTGTATTTGAGCCATCTTTTGCCATTTGTTCATTCCTGTGTGCTTGGTTGATGTTTTATGATTTGCAGGGACGATTAGTTTGATTCCAGGATGGTTTTGGAGTGAACTAAAACACTTAGTTCCATTGTTAGAAGCTTGAGTTGCAAGAGTTGACTAAGGTTTGATTTTTTTGTAAACGATCTTAGATTCGTGTTTTAATCATTCTAATAGGTTGGTATGGTAATTTTGGACTTAGGCGTATGTCCAGATTTGAATTTGGAGGTTTCTAGGATGATTCAGTTCTATTTGTCGAAAGTTGGCAATTTAAAGGTTTAAAAAGTTTAAAAGTTTGACAATGAGTTGACTTTAAGGCTTTGGGTTCGGATTGTTTTTACGGGACTTGGAATAGGTCCGTTTTGTCATTTAAAACATGTACGCAATGTTTGGTCTCATTACGAGTTGGTTTGTTAGGAATCAGATTCTTGGGTGTGAATATTGAAGTTCTTGAACTTGAAGGCTTGCATAATGTGTTTTGGTGTTTGATCCATGGTTAGGGATGTTATTTCAATGTTTTGAGTTTACGAGCAAGTTTGTATAAGGTTTATACACTTTTGCGGATGTTTGGTGTGGGCCCGAGGGGATCATATGAGTTTTGGATTGGTTTCGAATTGGTTTTTGAAAGGTTCAATTTCTGCTAGTGCTGCAGACCTCGCAATTGTGATGGTTTGCTCGCAATTGTGAAGGTCCAAAATTGCTGAGTCTTGACCACTTTTGCGAAAGATTGAGAAGGCTAGCTTTGCATTAGCGAAGGTCCGCGAAGCTGGTATCACAATTGCGACATCCGCAATTGCGAAGAAGAGCCTGCATTTTCGATACCTGGTCACATTTGCAGGCTTCCTGGTTGCAATTGCAATGACTGAAGCTCAGGGATCTAGTTCGCATTTGCGAGCCTTTTCTCGCATTTGCGAGGTTCACAATTCTATAGCTGACTATATTGAATGGATTTTGGGACTTAGACCCATTATCTCATATTTTGAACCCTAAACTTGGAGATGGGCGATTTTTGAAGACGATGTTTATACAAGACAAGAGGGTAAGTGATTACTACTTGATTTTGATATTATATCTTGTTTCCCCATGAATTATTACACATAGATTATGGAATTTGGAAGAAACCTTTGGAGGTTTTTGACTATGTTTTGGAAAATAAAAATTGGAAATTTGAGAGTCGATTTGGACTCGATTTTGGAATCTAATCACATATTTGGACTCATGGGGTTATGGGTAGTTTAGATCTATCTGTTGACTCGGGTTTTGACCGTATGGTCTTGGGGTTGACTTTTGTTGAGTATTTGAAAATTATGTAAAAATTGGAGTTTTGTTGTTTAAAATTGATTCCTATAGCATTGTTTGATGTTACTGAGTTATTTTTGACTAGATTTGAGCCGATCAGAGGTGGTTTCTAAAGAAAAGACTATTTTAGAAGGTTCACTTGTGCAAAGAAGAGGTAAGTGTCTTGGTTAATCTTGATTTGAGGGAATTAGGATATAATTGTGTCTAATTGTTATGTGTTATATGTGTTGGGGACAGGACATATGAAAGGTGACGAGTGTATATGTATTTGCCATAGGTTAATCATGCAGGTAGAACAAGCGTTTATCTATGCCATATTGTTTTATGCATCATGTCTTACTTGCTTTAAATTGATCGTGAAATATTCTTTGATGTTATTTATGATTGAATCTATGTTGGAAATTTGTTGGAATATTTGGGCGTTAAAATTTTTTGAAATGTTAGTTTGGCTAATATTGCAAAACGGGGGGAGGGGGGGGGGAGAGGGGAGGGGGTGGGTATTCTCTTTTGATACGTAATACTTAAACATTCTTTTTGATGTTGTTGTTCATCATCTTGTTTGGTATTGATTCTACGTATTTGTGGTGAGGAAGAGTGATATCGCATGACGAGTGTTTTCGTATTGTGAGGTTGAGAGATATTGCACGAGGTTGTTTCCGTGCTGTGAGGTGAGAGATATTGCACGACGGGTGCTTCCTTACTTGTGAGAAAGAGTGAACATGCATAAAGGGTGTTTCCGTGCTATTGTTATGTTACCTTATGTTTTGTGTTTTTGCTATGCGAACGGAGGACTTGCCTATGTTACTTCGCGATTTTTTTGAAGGGCTTATTTGGAGTTGCTTGTGGAAGCATAAATTGAGGTTTACATTGGTCGTATCTTTCTATATTTTGTTGTTCTATATCTTCTTACTTTTATACGTGTTATCTCTTTCATAGGTTATATATATCTTGTCATCATAGTTGTCATTTTTCTTGTTATCTTGCCTCG
Source organism: Nicotiana tomentosiformis (assembly GCF_000390325.3). Lineage (NCBI taxonomy): Eukaryota > Viridiplantae > Streptophyta > Magnoliopsida > Solanales > Solanaceae > Nicotiana > Nicotiana tomentosiformis. The sequence continues at coordinate 122,275,946 of NC_090812.1, forward strand.
TTATTTCTTGTGAATTAACTGTACAGGCTTATATGTAGGTTTCTTGCCTTAGCCTCGTCACTACCTCATCGGGGTTAGGCTCAACACTTACGGAGTACATTGGGTCATTTTTACTCATATTATACTTTTACACTTTTTGTGCAGATTTGAATATTGGTACCAACGAAGTCCTTAGAGATACTTAGCAGATACCAAATAGGCGACTCAAAGTAGAGTTGCATACCGTTTGCAGGCCTTAGAGTCATCTTCCTATTTCTTATGTATTGTTTCTTTTCTTACCAGATAGTATTGTATTTCCTTCAGATAATGTATTAAGCAGAATTATAGTAGCTCATGTACTCGTGACTCTACATCTTGGGATGGTTGACCATTAGTGTCGGATTTTACACTCATATTTTATGTTTTCTGATTTACCTTTATTCTATGATATTAGAATGTTGTTAGCTGTTAGTTTCTTTTCTTTCTTATTTATCGTTATGTGTTGGCTTTCCAAACAAGTGGTATTAGGTGTCATCACGACCTCATGGGTTGGGATTTTGAATCGTGACAGTAGACCAGCTATACCACCTGCGACGCATTTCTAGCCACAAGTCCCTGCAATTCTACTATAATTTTTCCCCTCTTCAAATTTAGTGTTTACTTCAAAATATATTATTTGTCTTTATTGTACTTTTGAAGCATGAAAACATAGAATAGCGCATGTAGACCTAATAGAATATGAGGCAAGGGAAGCCTATAAGTCACTCTAATTCTCACCAAAATCTCAAACATGCCAATGAACCTCGGACTCAACTTTCTCTTCTTCCTGAACTTCATCAAACCCTTCATCGGCAAAACTTTTAAAAGTATCTTCACATTATCCATGAACACAATATGACAAACCTTCTGGTCCGCATAATGTTTTTGCATACTTTGAGCTGCTCGAAGTTGCTCTTGAATCATTTTGGCCTTTTCCAAGGCCTCTTGTACCAAATTCGTATCCAAAAACCTCTCGCATTACTATACTCTAACCAACCAATAAGAGAATGACACGACCTACTATACAAAGCGTCATATGATGCCATTTGAATGACGGACTAGTAATTGTTAATGTAGGAAAATTCCGCCAAAGGCAAGAACTGGTCCATTGATCTCCAAAGTCAATCAACATGCTATCAACATGTCCTCAAGAATCATGTAATCCACTCAGACTAACCATCAGTCTATGAGTGACATTATATGCTAACCTCAACTTACGTACCCAACTTATGTTGTTGTACAACACTCCAAAGGTAAGATGTAAACTGTGTACCCCAATCTGAAATAATAAAAATACGCACCCTGTGCAAATGAACTATCTCTCAAATATAAACCAGTGCCAACTTCTCTAACAAGTTAGTAGTTACTACGTGTATGAAGTAAACGAACTTAGTAAATCAATCAACAATGACCCAAACTACATCAAACTTCCTCAAAGTATGTAGTAGGCCTACCACAAAGTTAATAGTGATACGCTCTCATTTGTACTTTAGTATAATCATTTTCTGAGTCAATCCACTCCATTTTTATGTTCATATTTGACATGTTGATGATTCAAAAACCGTAAAATAAGCCCAATAATGTGCTTCTTCATCTTACACCACGATGCAGATCAAGGTGGTACCACTTCATGAGACATAACAAGGAGGACTTTCACAAGGAGTCAAGCCAAGGACCTTGAAGCATTACAAGCTTTATGGATGGAAATGGAATCTTTGGGAGGCTCCAAGATGAAAAACTTAAAGATATTCAATGTATTAAAGACTTTACCCCTTAAGGCTTATAATTTTTAATGAGGGACAATTATTTCTTTCTATTACTTTTAGCCATTGGTACAAATAACAAAAAGTTAAGATTTCATAGTTAGTTTATAAAGTATGAATAATTGTATCTATTGTGAGAGCTTTGAAAATTCTTTGTTGATTTCAACATTTTGTCCTAGGATTTGCAAGTAAGGTTACTACCTTCTTGAGAATTCTAATAGATTAGGTGCACTTACTTTAACAATTAAGTGGTGTCTTGGTTAGTTTACCATTATAGTTTTTAATTCTTTGAATTTATTTGTGTTTATCTCTATTTAATTCATGTCTTTCAATATCTATCTTATTGTTAACTTCTTATTTAACATCATCTTGGTATCAGAGCAAGGCTAAGAATTATTCCTACAATTCTTGTTTCGCTATTGATTTCATCAAAAAAGAAATTGAGTTCTTCACTATTGGAAATTTGAAAATTGTGAATATGTGAAAGCTTGGTGCTCTGAATCAAAATTAAACTACTATTTTTATTGAAAGAAATTGATGGTAAAATTTGAGTTCCACCATTGTTGAACAAAAAGCTAAGCTTTTGGAAGTGGGTTTGATTTGGGGTTCTATTTTTCTATTTTGGTTTGAAATCAAGTGGGTATTGTTAAACCTATTGATATTGAGTATAAGATCTTGATTCTAAAGTTTGGAAGAATTTGGTTAAGATTTGAGAAAGTTGGACTCAAAATTTTTGAGCCAAAACATGAAGAACATGGGAAGAAGCAGCTGAATTTCAGCTTTGTAGAAATAGCCCATGAAGCTTCATTTCAGAAATAGCCCATGAAGCTCCATTTCAGAAATAGCTAGCTTTCCGAAGTAGCCAAATTTCCAATGGAATTTTGCAACTAGCCATTTTTTCTAGTAACTAGTTTTCAGTCGCATTTTAATTATAGCCATTTCAGCTTGTTTATAATTTTTTTTCTTATAGTTCTTTCTAGTTTACTTTGAATATTAGATGATACTTAGAGTTAAATCAATTTTTGTGTGCTTTTATTTTATTTCATGCTACTTCTTTCATGATTTTATCCTTTATTTCATTGTCAATTTTTTTTATTATCCATTAGTTATTATTTTACTTTGATTTACATATCTACTCCATCCCAGGAGAAGTAGAACCACCACTTATGGATTACCTATGCGGTGATGATTTTTCACTTTGGGTTATCCAAGAGTGATAAAATGCAAGAGTAAAGAGAGTTCGTAGGAGAGTACATGAGCGTGAGTGTCACGACCCAAAATCCCACCGGATCCGTAACGACGCCTAACACTGCTTGCTAGGCAAGTCAATAATTTCATAATAACAATAAACTCAAATGACATAACTTAATAATCTCAACAGCGAAATAATCATAAGATGATTGAAAATAGAAACAATAACATAACTACAACTATCCCATGATCCGGTATCAACGAGTACATGAACACTAAGAATTTCAAAAAATACATAGTCAAATCCTCAATACAAAACTGTCTAGACGATAAAACAGTGATAATAGAAATAAACAAAAGAGAACTTTAAGGTTTGCGTAAGATATAGCAGATACCTCGTAGTCTCCACAAGCTAGAAGTAATCACCACGCCCACCAGTCCCTGAATCTGTACATACAGTGCAGAGTGTAGTATGAGTACAACCAACCCCGTGTACTCAATAAGTAACAAACCTAACCTTGGGCTGAAAGCAATGACGAGCTCAAAAAAAGATCAATGTCCAACACCAATAATCAATAACAAAACATGATATAATGATGACAGTAAAAGAAAATAGCTCAAGAGATATCATGTTCAACTCGTTCATAAATACGAAAAAATTAAACATGCTTTCCAAGTATAACATTCAAAGCCCAATCTTACCACCGAAATCACTAAAACGTGAACTTATCAAGGAAACTGCGATCTCCAAACTATCAACAACAAGTAAGGCATTTCCTTAACCATTTAGCATGAGAAAAATACATCTTTATGCCTATATGTCAAGTCAATAGCATCATAGTAAAACCATCAGGTATACTCCCACTCAACATCCTTACGGTGCCTAGCACAAGTGCCCCTTACCATCACACGCACAACCACACTCAGCATTGTACGAGTGCCTGGTGTCTAACCGGATCATGAATACCCTGGTGTACATATACACGCCCTCCACCATGCACGTGCGTCACCCCCAACACATCTCAAATATCATAGTTCATAGGAATAATTACCCTAAAATCAAGTTTAGATATGTTATTTACCTCAAAACGCTTGAATCAATACTCTAAAGACCCCTTCCCACGCAAATTGACCTCCGAGCGACTCAAATCTAGTCAAAGCAACTTAATATCATCAATAAGAGCAATAGAAAATAACCCCAAACAATGAAGCTATGACCTTGAATCAATTATGCAAAGTTAACCTCGGGCCTGCACCCCAGAACATGACAAAACTCACAATTCTAAAACACCCATTCCGATACGAGACCAAATATATGTGTTTAATCTAAATCCACATCAATTCGGCCTTCAAATCATCAATTTTTACTCTCTAAAACTATAGTAAAAAACTCCCAAATTTTACCCTTAATTCACATAAACTAGGTGTAAACATCTATGGGTAATCAATATCTAACGCCAAAATCAAGTAAAGATTACTTACCCCTTTAATTGTAGTGAAATCCTCTCTAAAAATCGCCTCTAGCCGAGCTCTACAATTCCTAATAATGAAAAATGACCAAACCCTCAAAATCATATAGTCTGGCCAGTGATTCCGCAATTGCGGTCCAAATTACCGCATTCGCTGTCAACCCACCGCACCTCCGCACTCGCATCTACGGTCCCATCACGCAAATGCGCCCTCGCTTTTGTGCCTAACCTTCTGCATTTGTAGACCCTGACTCCTCCAGCCAAGATCCGCTTCTGTAGCTCCACGCCCGCATCTGCGGACTTGCATCTTCGATCAAAATTCTGCAGATGCAAAAATATCATAACTCAGAAATATTCAACCATGCCAACTTAATCCAAAATATTCCCAAACTCATCTAAAACACACGCGAGGCCCCCGGGACCCCATCCAATCACACCAATAAATCTCAAAGCATAACACGGACCTACTCGAGGCCTCAAATCATACAAAACAATATCAAAACTATGAATCGCACCTCAATTCAAGCCTAAACAACTAATGAACATTCATCTTCCAAAACTCATGCCGAACCACATCATATCAATTCGGAATAACCTCAAATTTTGCATACAAATACCAAATGACACAACGGACCTATTCCAACTCCCGAAACTACAATCCAAATCTGAAACCATCAAAGTCAACTCCCGATCAAACTTAGAACTTTCTCCTTCAACTTTTCAACTTTCGCCAAATAGTACCAAATCAACCTACGAAAATCTAAATCTAAATATGGATATACGCCTAAGTCCAAAATAAACATACGAACCTATTCATACCATCAAAATATCATTCCGTGGTCATCTATAGAAAAGTCAAACTCCTCACAACCCTCACAGCTTAAGCCTGCAACCAAGGGACTAAGTGTCCCAATTCAATCCAAAACTTCTCCGAAACCAAACTAAATGCCGCAAGTCACATAATGACAAAGACACATATTTAAAGCATCAAATAAGGGGAACGAGATTAAAATACTCAAAATAACCGGTTGGGTCGTTATATTGAGTGACAAAGTGAGGGAAACATTAAGTGAGTGAGTGGTAAGAAATGTTCTATACTAACTCTTGGTTGTTTTGTAGGCACAATGTATAAATTGGAAGGAGAAACCACTAATAAAATGGAATGATGTTCTAAAAACTTTTGGGAGAGATGAAAGATATGAAGGGTAAATTGTAAGATGTGGATAGAAGTGTGAGGAACCAAGAAATAAGGAAGCAACCACTAGAGATATTCAATCTCATTGATTAACATGATAAGGGATTAAGTAAGACACCTCTAGATGCAATGATACCTCCACCACACTTGATTGTGCAAGATACCCTCTCCCCTAATGCTACTTTACCAACGGGGGTTCACAATCAAGCTACATTTTTACAAGGAGGAGGTCACAAGAAAAGCCTCTACAACAAGCCGTTAGACCTCAAGTGAGAGTTCAACATCAATAACAAAATCTTGAAGAATATAATTCATTTGATGGTAATAATTAGGACAATGGGGTGGATGATCGGGCTCAACAAGGGAGGTTATGTGGAAGAGGATGAAGAGGTGGAAGAAGAAGAGAAAATGGAGGTTGGCATCTAGTTGATGGCAGAAACTATAATAGAAGGAATGATGATGAAGACCGAGAATTAAACAACATCAAGGTTACACTTTCATTCTTAAAAGGAAGTAGTGACCTGAATGAATACCCTGAGTGGATAATGAAGCTTAAGAGTCAATTTACTCTCAACAATGTGAGTGATATTACGAAAATCAATTATGATATAAGTTACCTTGAGGGATTTCCTTCTACATGGTGAGATAAAATTGAAAGATATGCTTTGATGAATAGAGATTTTGTTAGAACTTGGGGTGAGATGAAGAGACGCATGAGAGAAATGTTTGTGGGCCGAGATTATGAACAAGAGTGTGCAATAGTATTATGAGGAGTTAGAGCATACTAGGCTTCTAGCTAATGTCAATTATAAAGAGGAGCATATTGTAGCAAGCTTTATCTCGAGTTTAAATAAAGAGATGAGACAACCACTACTTTTGCATCGTCTTCCAACTTTATATGAATCTTATTAATTGGCACTCAAGGTGGAAAGAAATAAAAAAGAGAACAAACCAAGAACTCAATCTTCTCGTTATTCTTGGTTTATAAACAAGGAAGCTTGGAAGTCATCTCCTACTTAAGGAAAATCCAAAAATCCAACGCAAGTCTTCAAGTCCATATTTGATAAATGCAACTAAATGTGGACTACAAGGAAGGAGGTAACAAAACTAAACTTGAAACTCCATCAAAATTTAAATATTTTAAATGTCAGGTCATAAAGCAAATAAGTATCTTAATAGAAGAACTATCATTACATTGAATGATGGTGGTTACCAAACGGAAGATGAACTTAGGGATACCCATGAGGAGGAAATAGTAGTGATGAGCTTGTGGGTGAATAAGATGGAGAAGAAAATAATGATGATGGAAAATTTGCTCTTGTTGTAAGGAGGAATTTGAGTGCTCAAGTGAAGAAAGATCTTGATCAAAAGGAGAACTTGTTTCATACTTAGTGTAGAGTTCAAGAGCATTTATGTTTCTTAATTATTGATAGTTGTAGTTGTACAAATACTGCTAGCAAATCTATAGTGGAACATTGAAACTTCCAACAAAAAGGCATCCACAACCTTATAGGTTGCAAAAGCTCAATAAGTGTGATAAACTAAAAGTGACCAAGAAAGTGTTGGTGAAGTCAAAAATTAGAATTATCATGATAAACAACTTTGTGATGTTAGGCCAATGCAAGCTTGCCACCTATTACTAGGAAAACCATGAAAATTTGATGTAGAGGCTAGACATGATGGCTGGTCTAACAAATATGCATTTTCTAATGATGATGAAAGACACCTTCTTAATCCTCTTTCCCCTTTCACGTAAGTAATGAATATAGAAAAATGAGAGATTTGAAAGAAAAACTTGAGGAAGAAAAGAAAGAGAGAAGTGAAGTAGTAAAAAGTGATAACCCAAGAGAGGAAAAAAGAAAAAATGAGAGATCAAGTGACAAAGGGTTATCACAATAAAAGAGAGGAGAGCAAGAGAAACAAAAGATAAAAAATAAATTGTGCATGATTTTGCAAAATTAAAAGAGCATAGAAGATTTAAACATTGAGGATGATACTCAAGTCATACTTAACAAACGTAAAAGTTATCCTTTGCTTTCTACTAATGAACTAACCTCTGTGCCTTTTCCAAGTGTTATTTCTTCTTTGTTGCAGGATTATAGAGATCTATTTTCGGAAGAAATATCAAGCGGATTACCTCCTTTGAAGGGAATAGCACATCAAATTGACTGTGTGCCAGGTTTATAACTATCAACAAAGCGGCTTATAGGAGAAACTCTCAATATACCAAAGAGTTCAAAAACAAGTAGAAGAGATTTTGGAGAAAGGATTGGTGAGGGAAAGTTTAAGTCCATGTGCGGTGCCCATGATTCTAGTGCCTAAGAAGGACGAGATGTAGAAGATGTGTGTAGATTGTCGTGCCTTTAACAAGATTACGACGTGTCAAATTCGATGACAAATTCTTTTGAAGAAGGGGAGATTGATGTAGATCAAGTTGGATGTACTTCAAGAAATATGATAAGGAGGACTTTCACGAGGAGTCAAGCTAAGGGATTTCCAGCATTACAAGCTTTATGGATGAAGATGGAACCTTCGGAAGACTCCAACAGAAGACTTAAAGATATTTAATATATTAATGTGATTACCTAGCCAGTTATTTTGAGTATTTTAGCCTTGTTTCCTCTGTTTGATGCTTTATATATATGTATTTATGATTGCGTGACTTGCCGGGGTGGTTAGTTTAATTTTGGGAAAGTTTTAGATTGAATTAGGACACTTAGTCCCTTGTTGGAGGTTTATATTGTAAGAGTTGACCGGAGTTTGGCTTTTGTGTAGACGACTTCAGAATAGTATTTTGATGATTTTAATAGCTTCGTATGGTAATTTTTGACTTAGGAATATGTCCGAATTTGAATTTGGAGGTTCTTAGGTAATTTTGGCTTGAGTTGGCGAAAGTTGGAAGGTTGAAGGTTTAGAAGGTTGATATGTTTGACCGGGAGTTGGCTTTATTGATATCAGATTCGGATTTTAGTTTCGGGAGTTGGGATAGGTCCGTTGTGTCATTTGGGACATACATGAAAAATTTATGGTCATACTAAATTGATTTAATATGGTTCGGCATGAGTTTTAGAAGTTGAAAGTTCATTAGTTCCTTAGGCTTGAATTGAGATGTAATTCATAGTTTTAATATTATTTTGGGTGATTTGAAGCCTCGAGTAGGTTCGTGTTATATTTTGGAATTGGTTGGTATGATTGGATGGGGTCCCCGGGCCTCGGGTGTGTTTCAGATGTGTTTCGGACAATTTCACCATATTTTCGATTTCTTATTTCTGATGTATGGTTTCCTTCTTTGCGACCGCGAGAGGCCAGTCGCGTTTGAGAAAGGAAATTTGATGGCAGGTGTGTATGTTTATCGCATTCGCAGAGGAGAGATCGCATTCGCGGAGCTTAGGAAGGCAATAGACTTCGCGATCGCGTGAAGGGGGACGCGTTCACGTAGAAGGGGAGGCCGGCTGGGGGCTTTAGGCTTTTAGCCTTCGCGATCGCGAGTAGGGGACCACATTTGCGTAGGCTCAGCGGTGTGGTGCATCGCGTTCGTGACTAGGGATTCACGTTCATGTAGGGCTTTTCTGAGGCAGTGTTTGGATGTGATTTGTGATCACGAAGCTGGTTCCCCGATCGCGAAGGGTATAGAGCTCGGATTTGGGCGATATTTTAGGGGGGGTTTTACAATTTGGATTGGGGTAAATATTTTGACTCGGATTTGTTCATTATTCATGATTCCAGCCTTGATTTTAACAATTGATTGATGAATCTAAGTGAAGAAATTGGGAATTTTAGTAAAAATATATCTAACGTAAAAATTGACGATTTGAGTTTGGAATTGGATGAAACACATATAACTTGACTCGTATCGAGGTTGACTTTTTGGGTTGACTTTGCATAATTGATTTAAGATCTTAGCTTTATCATTTGTAATTATTTTCTATGGCTTCTATTAATATTATTAAGTTATTTAAATTAAATTTTATCCATTCGGAGGTTGATTCGTGCGGGAAGGGCTTCTTAGAGTACTGATTTAGCTTTCTTGAGGTAAGTATCTTACATAAACTTGGTAGAGGCTCTAGTTGCCTTAGTTATTTATGATAGCTACGTGCTATGGGTGACGCTCATGTGCGGGGCTAAGCTTATGTTCGTGCACCGGGGTATATTCATGCTCAGGGTAGTGCTTAGGCTATGATATACCTTAAATTGATTGTTAAGCTTCATGCTATAATGTTTCTCCTATTTGTACCCCTTTTGTGATTTATTTGTACCATGTTTGAAGTTACATAGAGGTAAATCTCCTTATTGAACCTGATAATTGCTACTTTCTGGATGTTATTGCTTGATTTGAATTATGATAGCACACTTTGCACATGCATACACTTCAACTTGTCACTTATACCAGTCCATGAGTATGACATTTTACGTTCATTGATTATGTATATGTATTCTTGTATATATGCTTTTTGTATGATATGGATTAGGGTTGGTAGCATGTGACCACCCCGGGCAGATTTTGATATTTAGTCTGTGACCACGCCCGGCGGATTGTGATATTGAACCTGTGACCACGTAGGGCAGATTGTGATATTGGCACGTGAGTCATCTGTGTGGATCTGAGATATTGATATTATTGACAAATGAGTTGTCTGTGCAGTATGTGGATATGGATCCATCCCCTAGGGTCACACTCTTATGTTCCTTATTGATGGTGTACATGCGGTTTGAGGAAAACTGATCAGTGGTTTGGCTCGGATATTGAGATTCTGAGGATAGGTTGGCCAGTGTTTAATTTGGTTATTGTATTTCATCTTTACTTGCAATTTTCTTGGTTGTTTACCTAATTTGATTTCATATCTTCTTTATATGTTTGATTATTGATTGAGCAAATTATGTTAAGTTATTGTGTGCACCAAGGTGGGTTCTATATATGATTCATGACTTGGTCATATTATAGTTCTGTACTTATTGGAATTATGAACTGTACAGGTGATTTGCGAGCATCATTTATAATTCTTGCTTCTATTACCTCGCCGATTTTAGTTATGATACTTGCTGAGTACATGGGGTCGGTTGTACTCATACTACACTCTGTACTTAATTATGCAGACCTAAGTGTTGGGCCGAGCCACCAGTAGCTGAGGCTTGTTGCTGATATTGTCATCTGAGAGACGAGGTAGAGCTGCATCTCGACCGCAGTCTTGTTATCTCTTTTCATTTATACTGTTGTCTTTCATTCAGTAAATATTGTTATTTAGTATTTCAGACTTGTATTTCTATTTTAGAGCTCTTGACTCTGTATTTACCAGTTTTGGAGGATTTATTATGCATCGATGCTATTATATTATGTTGATGGCTTTAGACTTGTATTATTTTCATTATTTCGGTTATTATGATTCGTTATTGTTATGTTCGACTTGCCTAAAAAGTACGTAGAAGCCATCACGACCGATTGGTAGTTTTGGGTCGTAACAAGTTGGTATCAGAGCGCTAGGTTCATAGGTTCTACGGGTCATGAGCAAGTTTAGTAGAGTCTTGCGGATCGGTACAGAGACGTTTGCATTTATCTTCGAGAGGCTACCGAATTGTTAGGAAAAACTTCACTTTCTTGCATTCCGGCCGTGCGGATTTATTAATTCCGAAGTTTATACCTTTACTTTTCTATTCTCTCACAGATGGTGAGGAGAGGTTCAGTCGGATCAGTCGAGCAGGTACCAGTGCCACTGGTTAGGACCGTGAGAGGCTGGGGCCAAGGTAAGGGTGGAGGTAGGGCTGACACTATAGCTAGAGCAGAACTTGTGGAGCCACCAGTTTCTCTAGTGGAGGAGGAGGTTCCGGATACTGTTGAGCTGGTGGGACCAGCTCAGACACCGACGATACCTATTATTATACTTGGTCTTTAGGAGGCCTTGGCTCAGATCTTGAGTGTGTGCATGAGCTTGGCTCAGGCGGGTATGGTACCAGTTGCACCAGCTATCTCATATGCTAGGGGAGGAGCCTAGACTCCCGCCGCCCGTACATCGAAGTAGCTAGCTCAGGGTTATCAGACACTAAGGGTGTTACCAGTTTAGCCAGTTGTTTCTTCTCAGGACGAGGTGATCCATCTATGTCTGATGAGAAGCAGAAGAGGTTGGAGAAATTTAAGAGGCTCCATCCTCCTGAGTTTAGTGGAGGAGATTCAGAGGATGCTCAGAGTTTTCTGGATCGGTGTCATCGGATTATTCAGACAACAGGTATTGTGGAGACCAATGGAGTTGCCTTTACTACTTTTTAGCTGACGGGGGCAGCCTACAGTTGGTGACAGACCTATGAGTCAGGCAGGCCAGTTGGCACAACACCACTTACATGGCATCAGTTCTCATTTCTCTTCTTGGACAAGTTTCTCCCACAAACTCGTAGAGAGCATTTGCATCGGAAGTTTGAGCGGCTACGCTAGGGGGATATAATTGTAACCCAGTACGAGATGAGATTCATAGATTTGGCATGTTATATAGTATGGTTGGTTCCCACTAAGAGGAAGAAGATCAGAAGGTTCATTGATGGCATCAACTATGGTCTACATTATAGTTTGGCTCGAGAGGCCCAAATGGATACTAGGTTTGACCAGGTGGTTAAGATTGCTAGGCGGTTGGAGCATGTTTTCAGGCTTGAGCGAGAGGAGCGTGAGGCTAAGAGGCCCCATGGTTCAGGTGATTTTAGCAGTGCCTCATCTGGTGGCCAGTCACATTACATCAGAGGTCGTCCTTTAGACCTGCTTAGGCAGCTCGTTAGATTCCTCGTGGTTCATCAGTTAGCCACAGCTTATACAGTGCTCTCCCAGTTCAATCTTCATTCAATGCGCTACATGCAAAGAGTTCTTAACGTGATCCATATGCTCAGGGTTTCATATGTAGTTATTCGGGTTATCAAGGTCAGCAGTTGCGTTAGAGGAATGGTTTCTTCAAGTATGGAGACTTGATTCATCTCAAGAGGGATTGTCCCAGACTTCTAAGTAGGGTCCCATAATAGAGCTTGCATCCTATGATCCCAGCACCAATAGCTACTCCATCCGCACAGCTAGTTAGGGTTGAGCCCAGTCAATTCAAGGTTTCCCTAAGGGGGAGGCCGATCAGGCGGTGATCAGGCCCGTTTCTATGCATTTCTCGCCAGGCCAGAGAAAGTTGCTTCTGACGCTGTGATCACATGTATTATTTCAGTGTGCCAGAGGGATGCTTTAGTGTTATTTGACCCTGGTTCCACTTACACTTATGGATCATCCTGCTTTGCTCGTTATTTGGATATGCCTCGTGATTCTTTAGATATGCATGTTCATGTATCTACACCGGTGGTTGATTCTATTATGGTGGATCGTGTATATCGGTCGTGTGTGGTTACCATTGAGGGTAATGAGACTATGTTGATCTCTTATTGCTCAGCATGGTTGATTTGAGGTGATTTTAGGTATGAATTGTCTATCTCTGTACCGTGCTATTCTTGATTGTCACACTAAAATCGTGACGCTGGCAATGCCGGGGTTGCCTAGGTTGGAGTAGAGAGGTTCTCTTGGCCATACTCCTTAGAGTGATTTCATATTTGAAGGCTCAACGAATGGTTAAGAAGGGGTGTTTGGCATATTTAGCCTTTGTGACGGATGTTAGTGATGATAATCCTATAGTTGAGTTAGTCCCGATAGTGAAGGAGTTCCCAGATGTGTTTCCTGCAGACCTGTCAGATATGCCACCCGACAGGGATATTGATTTTGGTATTGATTTGGTGCCAGACACTCAGCCCGTCTCTATTCCACTATATCGCATGGCACCAGTAGAGTTGAAGGAGTTGAAAGAGTTGAAGGAACAGTTGTAGGAGTTGCTTGATAAGGGTTTCATCAGGCCTAGTGTGTCACCTTGGGGTGCACCGGTACTATTTGTGAAGAAGAAAGATAGCTCTTTGAGGATGTGCATTGAGTACAAGTAGTTGAACAAGGTTACCATCAAGAACAAGTACCATCTACCGTGTATTGATGATTTATTTGATCAGCTTCATGGTGTTAGGGTATTCTCGAAGATTGATTTGAGATCAGAGTACCATTAGTTGAAGATCTGGGCTTCAAATATTCTGAAGACGGCTTTCAGAGCCAGTTATGGTCACTATGAGTTTATGGTGATGTCTTTGGGGCTAACCAATGCCCCGTCAACTTTTATGCACTTGATGAACAATGTATTTTAGCCCTATCTTGATTCCTTTGTCATAGTTTTCATTGATGATATATTGTTGTACTCTCGCAGCCGAGAGGATCATGAGCAGCATTTAAGATCGTACTCAAGACCTTGAGGGAGAAGCTATATTCTAAATTCTCCAAGTGTGAGTTTTTGTTAGACTCAGTGGCATTCTTGGGCCATGTGGTGTCCAGTTAGAGGATTAAGGTAGATCCGAAGAAGATTAAGGTAGTTCAGAGTTGGCCCAGACCATCTACTACTACTAAGATCTGGAGTTTCCTTAGGTTGGCCGGGTATTGCCGTTATTTTGTTGAGGGGATTTCATTTATAGCAGCCCCATTGACTATATGTACTTAGAAGAGTGCCCCATTTAGGTGGTCTGATGAGTGTGAGGAGAGATTTCAGAAGCTCAAGACTGCATTGACTACAACTCTAGTTTTGGTTTTGCCTTCGGGATCATGGTCTTATACAGTCTATTATGATGCTTCACGGATTGGCATTGGATGTGTGTTGATGCAGGAGGGTGGAATTATTGCTTATGCTTTACATCAGTTGAAGCCTCATGAGAAGAACTACCCAGTACACGATTTGGAGTTGGCAACCATTGTTCACGAGCACAAAATTTGGAGGCATTATCTTTACGGCGTGTCTTGTAAGGTGTTCATGTATCATAGGAGTGTCCATCAATTATTCAAGCAAAAGGATCTGAACTTGAGGCAACGGAGGTGGTTAGATATACTAAGGACTATGACATCACCATTCTCTATCATTCGGGGAAGGCCATTGTGATGGCCGATGCTTTGAGTAGGAAGGCTGAGAGCATGGGGGGTCTTGCTTACATTCCAGTTGGAGAGAGACCGTTAGCATAGGATCTCCAGGATTTGGCTAAGACCTAACTTCAAACAAGCATAACTCTCTAGATATGAAGTTTTGTATGGTTTATGACGTATCAAATGAAAGGTCTATGTGTCTAGTTTCTAATACTTCAAACCATTCGTTATTTGGAGATTCCTACTAGAAGTTATGATATTTTTACTAAAGGGTGACAGAACAGCTACGCGAGTCTTGTGTAGCCTACGCTACATAACAGCCCAGCAACTTCAAATTGAAGGGGAATGGAAGTCCACCCTGTGTAACCTTTGTACGTAGCCTACGCAGGAGGCTACACAGCTTCAAGGCCATTTTAAGGAGGTGAAAACGTGGGTTTAGAGAGAGAATGTGTTAGTTCTTCATCTTGGAATGGATTTCTAGAGAGAATGAGGAGCTCTTCTACCATGGATACATTTTAAGGTAAGTTGTTTTGGCACAAGGATGATTATATAACCTCATTTAGGGATAACACTAACATTATTATGGATCAAATCCATAGGAAATGGGTTGAATCTTCAAGAACACCAAAAAGAGGAAAAGTGAGATTCTTCCACCAAGAGGTAATCCCTTCACTTGAGCTTCATATATATATATATATATATATGTCATATTGGAGTATGGGTAGCATGTTTATGAGTTTTATTTGAAGTTATAAAGGGATATTGTATGAACCCTAAGGGTGGGTCTTGAGAATGCCATTTTTGGGTAAAGAAGAAGATGAATAGTGATGAATTGATATAAATACATATATCTTGAGTTTCTAATGATTCCAATAAACTTGATAACTTAATTGATGAACTAATTTAATTGGGAATCAACATTTTGGATACGATACAATACTAGTTCTTGAAATGAATGTTCTTGAACCTAGAGTTTTGTTGGAGAAGGCAATGAATAGTGACTAGATGATGTTGGGTAATTAACATAGTATTATTAGTTACTCCAAATGAGTATTAAATGATAAGAATTAAATTAAATAGGCTAATGGATGAGCCTATTGGATAATTTGGGATGGTTGAAGGCTTGTTGCCGAATTGTGATGCCTAAATGGATATTTATGAATCTTTTCGTATTTATTTTGATGTTGTTGGGATATCTAATGGTAGGTATTGAATTGTGGGTGATATTTGGACATTTTAATCAATTGGAGCATTGTAGTATTTTCGGAGCTTGAAGGTTGAGATTGGGATTGCTAGGATTTTTGGAACATTGTATTAATTTAAGGAAGCTCAAATTGAGGTATGTTGGCCAAACTCCTCTCTTAGAATTAAATCCCACTGTATTCATGTAATTTATTTAAGTCCCAAGTGGTTCACTATAAAAAAATTGGCTATTCCGAATGAGTTGTGTTGAAAGATATATGTTCAATATGTATACCAAATGCTTTTATCATGTTATGTTATCATTTGAGAATGTGTTCAAAGTATGAGTTGTGCATTTAAAATGTTTCGACTTCAAGCTAAGTCCAAACAAAGGATATTATGCCAAATTTTGTGAAAAATCTCTATGTGCCTAAGACTCTTAAGTGCTGACATGTGTACTAAAAGCGTTGATTTGAAATGCCTTATTGTGGATGATGATGATGATGTTTGAAAGTGAAAAAGGTGAGCTTGAAATACTAAATATGGCCGACGTACCAATAATGATTTTATAATTGTGGCCACTAGTGCCAATGAAATGAAAAGATATGAAAGAAGTATGAAATGAGATGATTGGTATAAAAAGGATGATATCTCAAATGAGATGGCCTAGCCGATTGGGTCGTGATCGGACGCCATGCTGCACACATGGTAGTGATTGTGCTGGAAATTGTAAATTGAAATTGTGATTGTGGTTGATATCTCTAATGAGATGGCCTAGCCGATTGGGTCGTGATCGGACTCCGTGCTAAAAGTACGATAGTATTGGTATTGTGAATATTGTTATCGTGAACGGTGACATATTAGTATTAAAGATCTCCCAACTTAAGATATGGGAATTAATTTGAACATTGCTTTGATCCTAATTTGAGGTTTGATGTTGTTTGTGGCTTCCAGTGATATTATGATTGTTATTCCTTGTATTATTTATCATTTTATTGAGAGGGTGTTTTGTCATTCATACTATTACTATTTCATATGTACTAACGTCCCTTTTGTCGGGGGCGCTGCATCTTCAATGGATGCAGGTGATTCCACAGTAGGAGACATTGATCAGTCATAGCAGTACACCCTCTTCCCAACTGACTTGGTGAGCCCCACTTTATTTCGGGGTCATTTATCTTTTGTTTCTTATGTATTGTGTTTGAGGTATAGCCGGGGCCTTATTACCGGCATTATCATAGTACTCTTCTGTATCTATTAAAGGCTCTGTAGACAAAGTGTGGGTTGTATATTGGTGTTGGAGAAGTCAAACCATGTTATGTTGTGTTGGAATTACTTGTTCCATTTTAGACCATGAAAATGTGTATAATTGGAGATTTAAAATGAAGTAACTTATGGTAATGAATTGGTATTGTATACATGGTATCCTTATTATATAATTAACAAAAATATGTATTTGTTTTGTATTCATAAGTGAGTTTGGGTAGAAAGCATCTAACAGGCTTTCTTGATCGGGTTCACTCGGTTGAGCGTCGGTCGCGTTCCTCGAGTTTGGAGCGTGACATGTGGGTCATTGTAGATAGACTAATCAAGTCTGCACACTTCATTCCAGTCATGACTACCTACTCTTTAGAGCATCTGACTCGGATTTATATTCGGGAGACTTTTCGCTTTCATGGTGTGCTCGTGACTATTATCTAGGATCGAGGCATACAGTTTACATCTCATTTTTAGAGAGCAATGCATTGCGAGTTGGGCACACATGTCAATCTGAGTATGACATTTCATCCTCAGATGAACAGGTAGTTCGAGCGCACTATCCAGATCTTGGAGGACATGTTACATGCAGGTGTCATTGATTTCAGGGGATCATGGGATCAGTTACTTCCGTAAGCAGAGTTCGCCTCCAACAACATCTATCAGTCGAGTATCCAGATGGCTCCTTATGGGGCCTTATATGGGAGGCAATGTCATTCTCTGGTTGGTTGGTTTGAGCTTGGGGAGGCTAGGTTATTGGACACTGATTTGGTCCATGATGCTTTGGAGAAGGTGAAGTTGATTCAGGAGTGGCTTCGTACATCGCAGTCTAGACAGAAGAGTTATGCTGACATGAAGGCTCGTGATGTTTCATATATAGTGGGTGAGAAGGTTCTACTCAGAGTTTTTCCCATGAAGGGTGTGATGAGATTTGGGAGGAAGGGCAAGTTGAGCCCTAGGTATAATGGTCCTTTTGAGGTGCTTGAGAGAGTGGGAGAGGTGACCTACAGACTTGCCTTGCCACCTAGTCTATCGGGAGTTCACCAATGTTTCATATTTTCATGCTTCAGAAGTATTATGGGGATTCGTCATATGTTTTGGACTTCAGCACAGTGTAGTTGGATGAAGATTTTTCTTATGATGCGGAGTCAGTGGCTATTTTGGACTGGGAGGTTTGAAAGTTGAGGTCAAAGAATATAGCATCGGTGAAGGATCATTGAAGGGGTCATCCATGAGAGAAGGCTACTTGGGAGACTAGGCAAGAGATGTGGAGAAGATATCCTCACCATTTTTAGACTCCAGGTATGATTCTAGACTCGTTCGAGGACGAACATTTATTTAAGAGGGGGAGATTATAATGACTCGGCCGATCGTTTTGAGTATTTTACCCTATTTCCCCGGTTTTGTGCTTTACATATATGTATTTGTGGTTACGTGACTTGCTGAGGTGGTTGGTTTGGTTTCAGAAAAGTTTTGGATTGAATTGGGACACTTAGTCCCTTAGTTGGAGGCTTAAGTTATAAAGGTAGACCGGAGTTTGACTTTTGTGTAGATGACTCTAGAATAGTATTTTGATGCTTTCAATAGTTTCATATGGTGATTTTGGACTTAGGTGTATGTCCAGATTTGAATTTGGAGGTTCCTAGGTCATTTTGGCTTGAATTGATGAAAGTTGGAAGGTTGAAGGTTTAGAAGGTTGATAGGTTTAATCGGGAATTAACTTTGTTGATATCGGGTTCGGATTTTGGTTCCGGGAGTTGGGATAGGTCTGTTGTGCCATTTGGGACTTTCATGCAAAATGTGAGGTCATCCCGGGTTGATTTGATATGGTTCAGCACGAGTTTTGAAAGTTGAAAGTTCATTAGTTCCTTAGGCTTGAATTGGGGTGTGATTTGTAGTTTTGATCTTCTTTTGGGTGATTTGAGGCATTGAGTACGTTTTTGTTTTGTTTTGGGATTGGTTAATGCGATTGGCCGGGGTCTCGGGGGCCTCAGGTGTGTTTCGGATGAGTTTCAGACCATTTTACCATGTTTTGGATTGCTGGTTTCCGATGTCTGGTTCATTCTTTGCGATTGCGACTGGGCAGTCGCGTTCGCGGAAGGAAATTTGATGGAAGGTGTGTTCTTTCACCACGTTCACAGAGGGGAGATCACATTCACGAAGCTTAGTGAGGCAGTGGCCTTCGCGGTCGTATGAATGGGGACGCGTTCGCGTAGAAGGTGGGGGTCGGCTAGGGGCGTCAGGCTTTTTGCCTTTGCGATTGCGAGTGGGGGACCGAATTTACATAGGCTCAGCAGTGTGGTGCATCACATTAGCGAGCAGGGACTCGTGTTCTCGTAGGGATTTTCTGAGATAGTGTTTGGATGTGCTTCGCGATCGCAAAGCTGGTTCCGCGATGGCGAAGGGTATGCCTAGGCAGATCATTTAAGTACTCTCTTTCGAGGGCTTTGGTTATTTTATCACATTTTGAGTTATAGAGCTCGGATTTGGGCGATTTTGGAGGGAATGTTCACGATTTGGATTGGGGTAAGTATTTTTGACTTAAATTTGTTCATTAATCAAGGTTCCAACCATGATTTTAGCAATTGATTGATGAATCTAAGTGAAGAAATTGGGGATTTAAGTAAAACCTTATCTAAAGTAAAAATTGATGATTTGAGGGTCAATTTGAGGTTGGAATTGGATGAAACACATATGTTGACTCGTATCGGAATAGGTGTTCAGAATTTGTGAGTTTTGCCGGGTTTAGGGTGTGGGCCCATTGTTGACGTTTTGGGTTGACTTTGCATAATTGATTCAAGATCTTAGCTTTATCATTTGGAATTGTTTCCTATGGCTTCTATTGATATTATTAAGTTTTTTTGGCTAGATTCGAGCCTCCAGAGGTTGAATCGCATGGGAAGGGCTTCCTAAAGTACTGCTATACCTTGCTTGAGGTAAGTATCTTACCTAAACTTGTTTGAGGCTCTAGTTACCTGAGTTATTTCTGATAGCTATGTGCTGTAGGTGGCACACATGTGTGGGGATAAGCTCATGTGTGTGCACCGAGGTATTATTCATGCTCGGGGTAGGGCTTATATTATGATATGCCTTGAATTGATTGTGAAGCTTTATGTTGTGATGTTTCTCCTATTTGTACCCCTCTTGTGAGCTATTAGTACCATATTGTATGTTACATAGAGGTAAATCGCGTGATTGAACCTGATAATTGCTACTTTTCGGATGTAATTGCCTGATTTGAGCTATGATAGCACACTTTGCACATGCATAAACTTTAGCGTATGACATTTGATGTTTATTGATCATGTACATGTATTGATGTTCATTGATCATTTACATGTATTCTTCTATATTTACTTTCTGTGTGATATGGATTTGGACTGGTAGCCTGTGACCACACCGGGCAGATTGTGATATTGGCACGTGAGTTGTTCGTGCAGCACGTGAGTTGTCCGTGCGGATCCGAGATATTGATATTATTGGCACGTGAGTTATCCACGCAGTTGATATTATTAGCACATGAGTTGTCCGTACAGCACATTAGTTGTCCGTGTAGCATGTGGATATGGATCCATCCTCCTAGGGTCACCCTCTCATGTTCCTTCTTGATGGTATACACGCTTTTGAGAAAACTTGATTAGTGGTTTGGTTCGGATATTGAGATTCTGAGGACAGGCTTGCCAGGGTTTGATTTGGTTATTGTATTTCATCTTTACTTTCAATTTCCTTGGTTGTTTGCCTGATTTGTTTGCATATCTTCTTTATATGCTGGATTATTGACTGAGCAGAATGCGTTAAGTTATTGTGTGCAGCAAGGTGGGTTCTATCTGTGATTCATGACTTGGTCATATTATTGTTCTGTACTTGTTGGAATTATGAACTGTACAGATGATTTGCGAGCATCATTTATAACTCTTGCTTTTATTTCCTCGTTGAGGTTAGTTATGATACTTGCTGAGTACATGGGATCAGTTGTACTCATACTATACTTTATACTTAATTGTGCAGACCCAGGAGTTGGGCCGAGCCACCAGTAGCTGAGGCTTATTGCTAATATTGTCATCCGAGAGACGAGGTAGAGATGCATCTCGACCGCAGTCTTGGCATCTATTTTCATTTGTATTGTTGTCTTTCATTCAAACAGTATTGTTATTTAGTATTTCAGACTTGTATTTTCATTTTAGAGCTCATGATTTTGTATTCATCAGTTCTAGGGATTTATTATGTATCGATGCTATTATGTTATATTGATGGCTTTAGACTTATATTAATTTTGTTATTTCGGTTATTATGGTTCGTTATTGTTATGTTCAGCTTGCCTAGCAAGTGCGTAGGCACCATCATATCTGGTTGGTGGTTTTGGGTCGTGAAAATTAAAGACTTTACCCCTTTAGGCTTGTAATTTTTAATGAGGGGCAATTGTGTCTTTCTACTACTTTTATCCCTTAGTATAAATAGTAAGATGTTAGGATTTCATAGTTAATTTATGAAATATGATGAATTGATCTCTTGTGAGAGCTTTGAAAATCATTTGTTGAACTTCAACATTTTTTCCTAAGATTTGTAAATAAGGTTCTTGTGGATTCTAATAGATTAGGTGCACTTAGTTTCCCAATTAAGTGGTTTCTTGGTTAGTTTTACCATTACAGCTTTTGGTTATTTTAATTACTAGTTAATTTACACGCGCTTCGCGCGATCTTTTATATATATATATATATATATATATATATATATATATATATATATATATATATATATGTATACTTTGTAAGTGTTGTTAAAAGGGATTAAAAATCAAATCAAAGAATAAATATATAGTGCAAGATATACATATAAAAAAAATTAAATATAAGGATACGCTAAAACAATCATTCATGTGGATAAGATTTTCTCGGTTTTATTCCTTTTACCATTCAAATGAAGAACCATTACAAAATGGGTATATCTAAGTAGTAATTTTTGGTCCTGCCCTCAATTAACTTCTTCATAATATAATGTTTTCCTCTGCTCCACTGAAATGTCCAGGTATTTGACCTTCCATTGATCGAAAAATATTACATATTAGTACTTTCTACACTTTTTCACAAGCACGTGATTGTATGTCATGTTCGAATTGCTTACCAATTGAATAAAAATTTGATTTCTTCGAAGTAACTTATTAGTGGTAACTCTATAATTTTAACAACTTCTTTGAAAGTAGAAAAATACTTCATATTGCCTGCAAAAAATATTGACATAGGAGATAAAAGGTATCCCATATTCTTAATTGAATATAAATATATTAATCCCAAGTCTAGAGAAATAACCAAAACTCAAAGTATTATTTTTTTCAAGCATAATGCACAAAATATTAATATATTATGCTTCTCTCACGACACATAAAATTCATGATAAAATGTCACTAATATTTAAATAATGTTTAAATGTAAACATCACTTTTTCCTATTATTTCAAGAATATTTTTAAATATTAGTATAAGCCTAAGACATGTCTTTCAATCTTAAAAAATAATATTCAACATATTTTCATGTATATAATTATTCAAGTTATATGTATATGTCAATCGATAAATTTTTTTTGGTAACAGAGGTAACAAATATAACCGCTAACCATATGATATTACTATCATGCATGAAGTTTAAATTATGCAATAGAGATTACTACTTTATAAATACATTTAGTCTATTTCTTAGAGAAGTTAAATTATAGTAGGTAAGATAGAAAAACTTTAACTCTAATAGTAGTCGATCGGAGTTTCAAAACCTAACGTTGATGTCCCCAACCGTTCCAATATCTCTCCAAGCAATAATTGACTTAGCCAATCTCTTGCTAGGCATCGTTATAGAATCTCCCCTCTTTTTTTATTAAATGAAATGCTTCATATCATATATTTCACACTTGAAAATAACTATAGATTACTTCATGCACGCAAATATGATATATATTTGAGATCACACATAGTAAATATTTACTCTAACATTAAATTTTGCAGATACTAAGTTTCATAAAATACAAAGGGTAGAAAATTAAAGAGTGAGTAGTGTAATAAAATTGAACCGGTTTTATTGTCGCTTTTTTTTTTCTTCACTAATTGCTTTAACGTGATGACTATTATCATATCAAGATTAAAATCGTTACCTTTTTTGGGCCGATACTTGAGTATCATCTCACATATCCCACATTGAAGATTGCAGCAAACACACAAGATATCCTGCAAAATGAACTACTTTGAATTGTCCCAAACTCGAGCATCATAATCGCCGCATCACTTGGGTATAGTTCAATACCTTCCCTGAGGTTTTGTCCATGATTCATCATAATACAATGCCTGTAGTACTCAAGAATTAAAAGTTGAATTCCTTGATTTCTTCTAATACAAAATACAATCCAACAGGAGGAAGAAGTTTGCGCAGTAGTATAAGACTTTTAATTAAGAATATTTGGCAGAATGGTTAAGGAATATGTTTATATTTCTCAACGCAAAGAATAGGAATCTGGAATGAGCAGGCAATTGAGATTTAAAATGATAAGCATTTCTTTTATAAAATAAAAAGTTATTAAACTAAATATTGTGTCAAATTGAAAGGGGTTAGTTATTATAGTAACAGACACAACCATTTAAAGAGTCACTTCCTTCTTTCTCTTTTTAAAATAGCATTTAAATGGGAAAAATCAGAAAAAATAACAAAAAGATTGAGAAAAAAGATAAATAGAATTCCTAATTTATGATAGTGCCACATCACCGGGCTAATGTCCCTCAATTATATAGATATATAGATTTGTCTCTCTCTCTCTCTCTCTAATTCCTATGTTTCAATCTCTATCTTATTGTTAACTTCTTGCTTTACATCATGCTACTAATAGTGTTATTTTAACTGCAAGGTAAATGGAATATCTCAAATTGTGATCCTTGTGAAGTATCAACTTTCTCAAGCCATCAGAATTAGGCATACAAATTCGACCCTGAAGTTGCATAACATCATCATTACCTATGACAATCTTCTTAGCACCACCTCGCTGCACCATGTCCTTAAGTACAAGCAAATGGAAATAGTTATATTGGGTGAGCCTTAATTTGCTTAAACAAAATGATTTGGAAACAATACAAGAAAGAACCTTGCTAGGCTTAGAAATATCTAATCTCACAAATATGTTAGCTGAGACTTAAACATCCATAGCCATCAGACGCTCCTAAATTAGAATGTATGTTAAACTACCCATATTTTTCGCCTTTCTACTCAAAGCATCTGCTACCATATCTGCCTTTTCAAAATGATATAGGATAATGATATCATAATCCTTGAGTAACTCAATCTATCTCCCTACCTCAATTTCAAATCCCTCTACATGAATAGATTCTAAAGACTATGGTGATCAGTGTAAATCTCAGAAGACACATTATATAAGTAATGCCTCCAAATATTCAATGCAAATGCAATTACTGCCAACACCAAGTCATGGGTATGATAATTATTATTATGAACCTTTAAATTCCATGATGTATAAGCAATCACTCTACCATCATGCATCAGCACACTCCTAAGACTAGTGCATGAAGCATCATAATATACCTATATGTACCTATACCCATAGGTAACACCAAAACTGGAGCGGTAGTCAATGTGGTCTTAAGATTTTGATCTCTCTCCTCACACTCATTAAACCATCTGAACAAAACAAATTTTTGAGTCAACATAGTCAATAGGGATGCAATGGATGAAAATTCCTCTACAAATCGAAGGTAGTAACCAACCAAGCCTAACAAATTTCAAACCTCAATAGGTGTAGTAGGTCTAGACCATTTTTAAATCGCCTCAATCTTCACAAGATTAACCTGGATGCCTTCACCATACATGATATGACCCATGAAAGTAACTAAATCTAACTAACACATTAGGAGAACTTAATATAAAGCTTGTGTTCCCTCAAAACTTGATGTACAATCCTCAAATTCTTCTCACGCTCTTATTTGATACGAGAGTGGATCAAGATGTCATCAATAAATACAATAAAAAAAGAATCCAAGTAAGACTTGAACACACGGTTCATCAAGTTTATAAATATTGTTGTGGCATTAGTCTATAATGATCCGGCCAATTGTTTTGGGTTTTATGATCATGTTTCCCAATTTGAGACTCCCTCTAGGTCTATTTGATATTTTATAACTTGCGAGTGAGGGTGGTTCGAGTCCCCAAAGGTTTGGTAGTATTTTGGAATACTTAGTTCCTATTTTGAAGCTTTATATTGGAAGAGTTGACCAAAGTCAACATTGTGAACATAGGTGCATGTGTGTGGGTGTTCTTCACGAACGCATGAGGTAAACGTCATGCGCGTGATGTGTATTTTCAGCCCAAGGGTATATTATATCTAGATTTTGGGATTTAGCTTATTTGCACTATTTTTTAGTTTTGGACTTTGGGAAGAAATAATTGTGGAAGGGGATTTCACTCTAAACTCAAGGGTAAGTATTTCTACCTTTAGATTTGATTATATAACTTGAATACCTATGGATTATTACACCTGAATCTAGGATTTAAAGAGTAGAAAATAGGTTTTCACTTGAAGTTTAAGAGAATAAATTTTGGATATTTGGACATTGATTTCAAGTCGAATTTTGAAACAAATTATATATTTGAAATCGGGGAAGAGTGTATCACCAAGATTTGGTCTTGGTTTTGGGTTTAGACCATGAGGCTTGCATTGACTTTGTGGAGTTTTTGGGATATCTTCAAAGATCAAAATTTTATTCCTTTGGGTTTCTTCCTTTAGCATTGTTTGACTCCCTTGACTAATATTTGGCTAGGTTTTGGGCAATTAGAGGCCAAGAACAAAGGAAAAGGTATCATTTGGGGTTTAAGACTAGCTCGAAGAAAGTAAGTATCTTGGTTAACCTTGACTTGAGTGAATCTTTTTTAAATGGACATATGTGCTATGTGTTTTGGGGGTGACATATATACAAGGTGACGAGCGTATATGTGTGTTCCATAGTTATATCATGCTCGGGGTAGAATTAGGATTCTTTATGCCTTGTCTTTGATTCATGTACTACCTGTCTCATGCTTAATTTGATTGTATGACTACTTGAGCTCTCTCATTTATGCTAGAGGTTGTAATTAAGCCTTTTATGCATTATTTGAACATGATATCTATTGGCATGTTGGTTTACATATTGTAACTGTAGTCACACATAACTCTTGTGCATTATATCATGCATAATTATCCCTTATGTACATGTATAATGTATCATGCATGCGAGTCTTATATAATTATGCATGGTTAGGTTGAGAGGGATATTAGCACGATGGGTGTTTCCGTGTAGGTTGTGGATAGATTTTGAGATATTGTTATTGATTTTCCGTATGGATTGGATCTATTCATCCAGATTCAGGTAATTACCCATGTTATCTTGGGCCCTGTGTGTGTAGGGTTGTTGGACACTTGGAGAGTATCGATGATAGTTGAATTTGATTCTTTATCATGCATCGACATTCTAGACTTATGTAAAAGCATGCATATAAATGCTAGTTTATACATTGATCATGATATCACAAATGTGTGTTCAGTATCTACTTATCTGGCCATATACTTAATTATCTATATATGTTACTTCTTTGTTGTTTCCTTGCTTTTTTTATGCTTATGAATTGAACAGGTTTTATGATGTGACTGTCATTGTCTAGAACTCATCACCGCTTCATTAAGGTTAGACTTGATACTTACTGAGTATCGTTGTTTCGCACTCACACTATGCTTTTCCATATTTTTGTGTAGATCTTAAGCCTGGCAATAGCGGGACACAGGAGACCTTGTAGTTGCTGTTTATTGGAGACTTTATAGTGAGTTGCTTTGTAGGTTCCCGGCTCATGGAGCCCCCCCTGTTCTCTTTACTATTTACTCTTCCAAATAGTAGTACCTTGTATTTATGAGATTGAGTTGTATTCAAAGATAGTGGCTCATTAACTCCATGATACCACTCTTGAGAATTGTATTAGATTAACTATGCTTGTGATAGACTTGTTCCACTTATTTATCTATAGCATATCTATAAGACTTCACTTATATTATCTTGTTTAGGTTATTTATGAATGTTGGTTCACCAAGCCGGTGTGTTAGGTGATATCACTACCATGGTGGATTTGGGGTCGTAACAAGTTACGTATCAGATCCTAGGTTACATAGGTCTTACGAGTCATGAGCATGTCTAGTAGAGTCTTGTTGATCGGTATAGAGACGTCTATACTTATATCTGAAAGGGCAGCCCGGTGCACTAAGCTCTCACGATGCACGGGGTCCGGGGAAGGACTGGACCACAGGGGTCTATCGTACGCAGCCTTACAAGATATTTGGGAAACTTTCCTTCTTTCTTTCATATTGTGCCGATTTGTTTTAGATTAAAAGTTTGAATGGTTACTCTTCTATTCTCTCATAGATGATGAGGATATGTGCATCAGTAGTGGATGTAGGAGAAAATACCTCAGGTCGGAGCCGGATGAGGTAGGGATCAGGATAGGGCAGGGCTGGAGCTTAGACTAGGGAACGTACAGCAGTATCCATAAGAGGTGGACTACCTGTAGCTACTCATGATCGTGCTAGAGTTGATTCTAAAGAGCCAGATGTAGCTCCAGTGGTGGATCAGGTTGTCCCTATAAGGCCCCGTAAAATTTTACCTAAGACCCGGGGTTTCATGGTGCCGAAGTAGACTTATGTGTTGACGATTGTAGAAATTCTTCGAGGCTCGTAAGCTCGCCACGGTTCAGACTTTTTGGGTTGAATAGTGCGTTGGGGAGTTAAAGAAATTTTTTGGAAGTGCGGGGCATCTGTGCGGTCCATTCTACGGTCGTAGAATTGATATGTGGACCGCAGATCCATCGCAAATTTAAGCAACAACTTGGGAAAAGTTTTGGACCCTTATGCAGTCCATTATGCAGCCGCATAATCTATCGTAGACCCAGCATGAAATTTTTCGGAGGGAGAGTTTTGCGGCACATTATACGACCGCAGAAGCGTTATGCGGTCGCATATGTGACCACAGATCTGTGTCGGGGCTTCATTTTTCTTAAAAAAAATTCCCGACCCTTTTTTGATCAAAAGCCCTTGGGGCTCATTTTGAGAGAGAAATCTGATATTTTAGAAAGAAGGGAGAGTGTTCTAGAGAGAGAGGAGGAGACCCTAGGCTAATTTCTCATCAATTCTTGCTCAAGACTTGGAGAATTCACAAGGAAAACTCACAAGGTTTTCATCCAAGAGGTAAGGTTCTAACCCTAGTCTTCAATTTTGTGTTTAGGTAAGAGATGGGTAATTGGGAGTATGATTCTTGGGTATAAGAGTTGTTTATTTTACATGCATGTACCATCAAGGGTAGTGGAAAGATTGTTGAGCTCTTTTGGGTAAACTTTGGTTAGTGGGATGAAAGAATCCACCATGGGAGGACCTTAAAACCTTAATGTACACCTAGTGTTTGATAAAATGCTCAAGTGAGCTGGAACTATGAACTCTCTCCTAATTTGTGTTCAATTTTGCTATATTTCTAAATAGATCGACGAGGCTAAGAATTCCAGAATATTGTAGTAATTTTAAAAGCTTGAGGCGAGGTATGTTGGCTAAACTCTTCTCTTAGAATTGAACCCCACAATATCTTTGTAAGTCCCGTGATGCTTATTATAAATTGATTATTCCAAATAAGCCTTGTGTCAAAAAAATATGCGTTCAATATGTATTCCAAGATTCTTGTTATGTTGAGTCACCATTGAGAATGTGGTTTAAGTATGGGATGTGTGTTATTATGTTATGATTTAAAAACATAATTCTAATAAAAGCTATCATGTCAAATTGTGTAAGAAATTACATATACCTAAGACCCTAAATTGTTCAAGTATGTGTTTAAAGTCTTAAATTGAAAAACCTTGTTGTTGATTATCCATGATGATGTTTGAAAGTGAAATAGTGAGCATGAACTATGAAATACGACCAACGTGCCAAGAATGATATTGTGTTATGGCCAATGGTGTCTGTAAAATGAATGACATATAAGAGAATATGAAATGAGTGGTAAATCCTTTTAATAATAAATGTCTTGGGAGTGTCGTTTAGCCACCGAGGAAGGGTAGGTCGGAACAACCTCACCCCGAAACTACACGTGCCGGTGTAGGAGTGATTGACGGGTAAATCCCCGTGTTAATGTGATGAGACTAATTCCCCTTATATGGGATGAGATTGGTGTGTTGAGATGTTTACCCTTAAATGGGCTGAGATTATTGCTAGCGAGATGTGATGTGATGTCGACCCACATGGCATTGTGGTGAGACGGCTTAGCCGATCGGGCTGAGATCGGACGTCATGCCATGCACATGGTGGTATTGTGAGTGTATGTCTCATGATGAGATGGCTTAGCCAGTCGGACTGAGATCGGACTCCGTGCTAAAACTCGGTGGTGTATCGGTGCTAAAGATCTCCCAACTTAAATTACTAAAATTTACTTGAAATTTACCTTTCCCCTAACTTGACACCTTGTTACTGTCTGAGTTTATTATTGATTTCATGTTTTATTCTCTGTTTACTGTTACTCATTCTATTGAGAGGGTGTTTAGTTTTACATACTAGTACTATTCCATATGTACTAACATTCATTTTATCGGGGGCGCTGCATCTTTAACGGATGCAGGTGGTTCCATACCATGTGGTATTGATCAGTGATAGCAGCACACTCTCTCCTTGGCTAATTTGGTGAGCCCCACTTCATTTCGAGGTCCTGTATCTTTTATCCTTTGTACATAGCGTTTTGAGGTATAACCGGGGCCATGTTGCCGGCATTGTCTTAGCACTCTTTTGTTCCTGTTAGAGGCTCTGTAGACATAGTGTGGGTTGTATCCTGTTTTGGGAAGGTTGAACTACACTTGTTGTAATTGTATCATCTGTCCCACTTTAACTACGAATGTATAGTGTACTATTTTGGAAACTTGTTAATGACGTAACTAATGGAAATAAACAGTTGTTATTCACATGATCTTTTACTGTCTAATTAACGAAATGAATTCTTCTCTTTATTCATGGGTGAGTTGGGTAGAAGGTGTTGTACAGGCTTTCTCGATCGGGGTATCTCGGTTAAGCGCTGATCGTGCTCCCCGAGGTCCGGGCGTGACAGTCTCACCAGGACCAGCTCACGTTCTCGAGGGTTTCATTGCTACTCCAGTGCTTCAGGAGACCATGGTTTGGTGTTTGAGCTATTTAAAGGGTTTGGCATAGGCTGGGATAATTCCTGTGGCCCCAACTACTTCTCAAGCTAGATGGGGAGCCCTGACCCCATATATCATACTTAGGCTAGCCATTCTATTGAGGAGAAGAAGAGGATGGATTGGTTCTAGAAGTTAGGTCATTTACACTTTGAGGATAGTCCTTCTGAGGATGCTCAGGATTTCATGGATAGATGGTCATGAGATCTTGGGTAACTTGGGGCTGGTAGAGTCTAATGGATTTGATTTCACTACCTTCCAGGTGAAGGGACCAGCCGAGAGGTGGTGGCAGACTTATGAGTCACCTTCTCTCATGGGCTCAGATTTCACAACTTTTTCAGGAGAAGTCTATGCGACTCACTTATAGGAATGAGTTATGCAGTCAATTTGAGTATTTACAGCAGGATGGAATTATAGTTACCCAGTATGAGATGAAGATTGTTGATTTGTCTCGTCACGCCACTTTCTTGATCCCCATGGAGAAGGAGAATATGAAGAGGTTTATTGATTGGTTTAATTTTAGTATTAGGTTGCAGATGGCTCGAGAGACTGAGACTGAGATTACTTTCACTCAAGTAGTGGATATTTCTAGGAGTATTGAGCGCATTCGTGGTCAGGGGAGAGGGGCATTAAAGGATAATAAGCCTGATCATTTTAGTAGTTTTGGTAGTGCCTCGTTTGGAGGCAAGGGTCACTACAATAGAGGCCACATTATTAGGACGGTTCAGTTAGCACTCCGGCTTTCCCGTGGCACTCCAGGAAGTCATGGCTCTTATGATTCTAGTTCAGGACAGTCATCATACAACTTGTCCCTAGCTTATGGTTCCCTATAGTGTACCTCCCGTGTAGAGTTATTTAGTAGTTATTTTGGCCGTCAAGGTTAGTCTCAGTTTTAGTAGCCACATTAGTATATGGGTTGCTATGAGTATGTAGATACGGGGCGCATAAAAAAAATTGCCCCAGATTGCAGAGTGTTACACCTCAGCAAGGTACTTAGGCTATATTTCCAGCACCAGTTGCTACACTACCTACCCAGTGTCATGATCCAATTCCCACCATAAGCCGTGATAGCACCCAATGCTGCCATTAGGCAAGAAAACAATACATCCACACACTGATCGATAGTTCATGACTCATTTTGAAACAAGTGATGAAATAAATAAGTGAAATCGTTTCGGTTTTATAGTAAACTACTGACATTATCTTCAAGGTCAGAATATGATCAAAATATAAAATTGATATTGTAACAGAAATACAATCATGAATAATGGTCTAAAATGCTCAAAACTCGGTGTCACAAGTGCATGAGCATCTACTAGAATATACATTACCACTACAACAACTGTCTAGAATAGAAAATACATAGAATACAGTAAATGAATAGGAAGGGAAACCTGTGTGTTGCGGATCGTAACATAGAAAGAAGCTCACCACAAAGTCTCCACAGCAGTTGTGCCTACGTGCCTGTATGACCACCCAATGTAACTGTCTCAGCACCTGCACAATTAGTACAAAAGTGTAGTATGAGTACGTAAATCTATGCGTACCCAGTAAGTATCTAGTCTAACCTCAAAGAAGTAGTGGTGAGGAATCGACATCGACACTTACTAGTGGTCCAATAATCAATGTACATAAAGGACATTTGACAAGTAAGAAGAATAGCAAGTAGAAAGAAAATAGATAAATACGTATGACATGATCCTCAACAGAAGAATAAATGTAAAATCATCAAATATCAAATACTGCCTCGAATGGAATATGTGACCAATATCTTGTGCAAATGTCAAATCCATGTCAGAATACTCATATACACACTGACTCCCTATCAAAACATTACACATGATTCTGCCAAGGGAACGACCCAATCCGATAAGAATAATTTTACAATATCCTCCCGAGGCAAACGACCTGATCCCATAAAAGTAGTTCATAATACTGCTGAGGCGAATGACTCGATCCTATAAGAGTGTTTCATAGTACTGTGATGGTAGGATATAATTATGTATTTTAGTCTCTTATTGCACTCTAATTCACTGCACATTATTCGTGTTTGATCTTTAATTGGTAGTGTTTTGCACTTATTGTGTGTTTTATGCCTTGTAGGAGTGATTCCGAGCTATGTAGATATTATGGAATGAATTCGAGTATTTTGGAGCTTTGAAGTCTGAGTAAAAGCACAAGAAATTAATCCTTGACCGTGTTCGGGGGTCGAGGACCAAGTCTGGATGTCAAAACGCAAGAAAAATCCATACTCTGAGAAAAGTCCATAAGCACGGCGTGTAGGGCAGCACGTGGCGCGGCGTGGATATGCAATTCTCTGCTGCTTGTCAGAACCAGCTCTCTAGATTTTCCCACTAATGTCCCGTATGGAACGTCGCCCCATGCGGCGCTCCCCTGCAATCTTTACATAGTGACAATCATATTTCAGCTAGGAAAAAGTGATTTCGTTTGGGCCCGACCCTACTTGGTATAAATACATGGAAAAAAGTATTTTCTGGACTTTTCACACATATTCGACATAAAGAGGCTAAGGAGGAGTTGGAAGAACACGAGCACAAGGATTTCATCATTCCTTCCTAACTCAAGACTCGAGTTTGGATTGAATTTATGTTTTCCTATACCTTAATTATATTTGTGATGAATTGCTCCATATCTATGGAGTAGTTCTCTTTAGGGTTTGATGGATTTGGTGTATTGATGATTTTTTGTGCATTATAACTCTAGTTTTTATGTATTGAAGCATTTTTGGATGATTTAATTGTTGCATCTATATTCACTTGTTCATGTAATCGAGAGAGGCATAACTTGTGATATCTTTGCATTATATTGTTGGTTGGGTTCATTAATTCTTCTTAGTAATCGAAAGAGGCTAGTTGAATCATTGATTAAACCTAGTTAAATAATCGAAAGAGGTTTTCCTAAAGACCAATCCACTATGCATTCTTGCATATCTTCACGTGCTTAAATTGGTTTATCTCGTGAGGTTATGACTTAATCGAGAGAGCAGATTTTGCCGAACGTTTGAATTGATAATTGAGTGAATTCGATATACTCACTTAAACATTAGAAGTGAATTATCTAGATCTAGATCCCAAACAATTATCTTGCACCTATCCTATCAACCCTATCTTCTCCCATTGATAACCTTCTTTGCTTATTCCTTGACAATGGTGTGTCACAAGATGCAGTGTATTTAAGGGCATTCCCTTTTTCTCTTAAAGATGATGCAAAACAGTGGCTTCGAAGCATACCCACAGGTTCAATTAGAACATAGGAGAAGATGACCAGAAAATTCCTTGATAAATATTTTTCCTCAGCTAAGGCGGGCAAGTTTAGAAGAGAAATCCATAACTTCTGCCAGAAAGAGATTGAAACTGTTTTTGAAGAATGGGAGACGTGTAAGGAGATTGTTCAAAAGTGTCAACATAGCAATTGAACTCTGGATGCAACTCCAAGACTTATGGGATGGATTGACACCGGCCTCGCGTAAAATATTGAGCAATGCATCTGGAGGACCCTTGATTAAGAAGACTCCAGAGGAGATAGTTATAATTTTAGATGAGTTATCTGAAGATGCAAATCAGTGGCCCTCTGAGAGCGTGAAAAAAAAAAATCAACTGGTGTTTACCAAGTTGATGCTACTACATCTGTGCAGGTATAGCTTGATGTTATCGCCAAAGAAATAAGAAAGTTGACCTTAGCTTCGATACAAAGTGATCCTTACGGAGCCTGTAATATATGTGGAAGAGGACATCCTACTCATGAATGTCAAGCCTCAACTCAGGAAGTAAATGTTGTGGGGAACTACAATTTTAATGCAATGGGTCAGAGGCACCCCGATTTTTTATGGAGTTCACCTGGAGGTACCGCGAAAGCTTGGCAGCAAAATAACTCTAGAACACAGGGACAAGGACCTCCAGCATACCAAAATCAGCAGAGGCAGCAATTTTAGACTCAACAACCCATTCAGCCTGGTCTAGAGGATCTAATGAAGGCTTTCATTATCAAGATAGATGAGAGGCTGGACGCTCATGGAGCAGCTATCAAAGAATTGGGCACAGGTTTGCAAAACTTTGAGAGACAAGTGGGACAAATTGTAACAATATTATCTAAGAGGGCACCGGTTACTCTCCCTGCTGACACTGAAGAGAATCCCAAAGAAACAGTGAATGTTGTAACCTTGTGAAGTAGGAAAATATTGAAAGATCCCACCCCCATCCATAATGATGTGATACTTGAAAAAGAAAGTGGGGAGAAGCTGAAGAATGTTGTTGATAAAAATAAGAAGGGCCAGATAAAAGTTGAGAAAAAGAAGAAGTGAGAAACTTCGAGAAGGGAGGAACATGATGAGAGCA
Source organism: Nicotiana tomentosiformis (assembly GCF_000390325.3). Lineage (NCBI taxonomy): Eukaryota > Viridiplantae > Streptophyta > Magnoliopsida > Solanales > Solanaceae > Nicotiana > Nicotiana tomentosiformis. Next base: position 122,310,555 of record NC_090812.1, read on the forward strand.
AGCATATGCCTGCTCTACCGTTCCCTCAAAAGCTATGTAAAAAAAAGCTGGACAGCCAGTTTGCGAGATTTCTGGATGTGTTAAAATAGGTTCATGTAAATTTGCAATTCACAGAAGTGCTCTCACAAATGCCTGCTTATGCCAAATTCTTGAAGGAGATCCTTGCAAAGAAGAGGAAAATAGAGGAGACCTCGTTGGTCAAGCTCACATAGCATTGCAACGCGATATTGCAAAACAAACTCCCACAAAAATATGGATATCCAGGGAGTTTTACTATACCTTGCTCTTTAGGCTCAAAATATTTGATAAGTCTTTATGTGATTCTAGTGTCTCAATTAATTTAATGCCTCTATCTATATACAGGAAACTGGAGAAGGAGATTGGAGAGATAAGGTCGGTGCCAATATCTTTGCAGCTGGCAGATCAAACGACTTTAATACCCGAGGGGATAGTGGAAGATGTGTTAGTTCGGGTGATAAGTTCGTATTTCCTATGCATTTTATAGTTGTGAAAATGGAGGAAAATAAGGAGGTCCCCCTCATCCTAGGAAGACCATTCATAGTGACGGGTAGAGAAATATTGGATATACACGAGAGGAAACTCATGCTTAGAGTGGGTGAGGAGACAGTGACTTTTGATATGAATGTAGAAAGGGGTGCAAAAAGAAAAACCAACTGCGAGTGTTGAGTAGAAGTAAAGGGCTCGAAAGAGAAGGCTGCACTGAGTGAGAAAGATAAGTGTGGGGTGTACCCCCAAAAGGGCCGAGAAAAGGTTGTCGGCATGGATGTGTGCATTAGTTCGAAGGCGAGGAATGGAGCTCGACTTTGACTCAGACCCCGACTAGATGTTTAGGGAAGTTTCCTTTACCTTATGCTTCTTAATTGTATGTCATGGGGACATGCCACAACATAAAGTGTGGGGTGGGGTTATTTGTATGTATGTATGTTTGTATGTACATGTGTTAGTTTTGTTAGCTGTAGTAGTTAGAGATAGAAAACAATTGAAAAAAAAACATAAAAATTTAAAAAAATTCGATTTTTCCCGACGATAGATATAATTCGACGGGTTTCTTGAGGGATTTAAGTCGAAAGGAAAAAGACAAAAAGATTTTCATTTTGCAGGTAGTGTATTAATTCTCCCTTGGTTTTTCTTTGTGCTGTGGTTCTTTTCCAAGGGTTTTGTTTGAATCAGGTGTAGTTAGTTTTTATTTTTGTTAGGAGTAGGAAACCTTGTGCTATGATTTGAATGGAAGGCAATATCTCTTGACTTTATTATACCTTGAGAATAGTAAGTTCTTTAGTTGTGACGCTTAGGCTCAATTTTTGACGCTTGCATAAGTACCTTAAATTGTATGATCTTAACTTTGCTTAACTGATTTGACTAGAGTGTCTTGATAGTCTGATCCTGAGTGAGTTATGTGCCATGTAGGTGTGAGGTTTTGTGTTATTCTATGCATTGCATTTGATGTCTAGAACTTGCCCCATGTGTTGGCAAAGCGAAATAGTAGTTTTATTCAGTCTTGGAAGTGATTTAGGTATTTCTTTGTTGAGCCAGTTATATGCTTTTACCCACCTAATTGTTATGTATTGTAGTTAACCCCTTTGAGACTGTAATTCTGTTTCTTTGGCAACCACATTACAAGCCTTACCCATTTGTTTGAATTGACCATCTATTTGAACTATTTACCTCTCGTGAGCACTTGAATTTGTTATGAACTTTGTAAAAGTTAAAGTGTGGGATGTTGGTTTGGATTTTGAGTGGAACTATTGAAATAAAGAGAAAGGTGCATTGTATTGAAAAAGTAAGAGCCACTTGAATTGAAAGAGAAAAGAAAAAGAATGTTGTATTGTTGTGCAAAATATTCTTTGATAGTGGTGACTCTTGATGTAATTGTGCTTAAAGAAGTAGGGAGTTAATGTATATTGATGTGAAGGTGGAGTTATGGTTTGGCATAAGTGTGGGATTTTGAACAATGAATTGTATGCATTAAGTGCTTAGGGAGGTGTAGTCACTCTTATATCCAAATGTATCCTACCCATCCTGCAGTCTACATTACTGCCCATTAAAGTCCTACTTGATCCTTGACTGAGTGAGTTCGATTAGTTGAGTAGTACACTACGAGAAAGCCTATGGTACGTCTTTTGTGGCATATGAATGTTGTTTCTGAGAGTGAGCGAATTCTTTCTATCTTGAGTTCCTAGTTGTTCTTACATTTTATTGTGTGTGGAACTACTTTCTATTATTGTGTGAGGGCACATAATTCATGAAGGAAAGGTAATGCTTGACCTTTATGTTAGAGTAAGTGAGCAGGTTATAAAAAATGCGTGGTGCTTTTGAGTCAAATTTAGAGTCTAGGATGTTACTGTATTGTACTTAATCTATTTTAATTATTCTTGGTGTGATGAGTTATGAGAGTTGTTGAAAAAGGTCGTGTCTATATGGAGTGCAGTTTGATTGCTCGAGGTCGAGCAATGGTTTAAGTGTGGGGTGTTGATGGTAGGCTATAATTGCGTATTTTAGTCGCGTATTGCACTTTAATTCACTGCACTTTATTCGTGTTTGAGCTTTAATTAGTAGTGTTTTGCACTTATTATGTGTTTTATGCTTTGTAGGAGTGATTCTGAGCTATGTAGATGTTATGGAATGCATTTGAGTGTTTTGCAGCTTTGAAGTCTGAGTAAAAACCCAAGGGATTATGTTGGGATCGTGTTCGGGGGTCGAGGACCAAGTTTGGATGTCAAAACACACAAAAAATCCGTACTCTGAGAAAAGTCCACAAACGCGGCGTGTGGCGCACCGCGGCTGTGCAATTCTTTGTTGCCTGTCAGAACCAACTCTCTGGATTTCCCCATTAATGCCCCGCATGGCGCGTCGCCCCATGCGGTGTGCCTGTGCAATTTTTATAGAGTGACAATCCTATTTCGGCTAGGAGAAGGTGATTTCGTCTGGGCCCAACCCTACTTGGTATAAATACATATAAAATATTATTTTCTGGATTTTTGACACATATTCGACCTAAGGAGGCTAAGGAGGAGTTGGAAGAACACGAGCACAAGGATTTCATCATTCCTTCCTCACTCAAGACTCGAGTTTGGATTGAATTTATGTTTTCTTATACCTTAATTATATTTGTGATGAATTGCTCCATATCTATGGAGTAGTTCTCTTTAGGGTTTGATGGATTTGGTGTATTGATGATTGTTTGTGGATTATAACTCTAGTTTTTATGTATTGAAGCGTTTTTGGATGATTTAATTGTTGCATCTATATTCACTTGTTCATGTAATTGAGAGAGGCATAACTTGTGATATCTTTGCATTATATTGTCAGTTGAGTTCATTAATTCGTCTTAGTAATCGAAAGAGGCTAGTTGAATCATTGATTAAACCTAGTTAGGAGAATATTCGAAAGAGGCTTTCCTAAAGACCAATTGTAACACCCCGGAAAATTTTGAAGTACTCAAGTGTAAAGCCCGGTAAAATATGCAAAGAAAATAATGTTTCATGGTGCCGGACTAGGATTACGTGTTTGAGGATTGTAGAAATTCTTCGCGGCGAGCTTGCGAGCTGCTGCTCGGACTTTTTGGGTTGAACAATGCACCGGAAAGTAAAAGAAAATATTTGGCGGAAATGGGCATTTCTGCGGTCCATTATACGACTGCAGAATCACTCTGCAGACCGCATAATGGACGCAGAGTGAGGCAGTTAATTGGGTCAGTTGGAAGCAATTATGCGGTCGACTATGAGACCGCATAAATGTTATGCGGTGCATTATGCGATCGCATAACAATTATGTGGAACGCATAGTGACCGCATACATAGCAGCTTTTTTGATCATTTTATCTGCAATTATGCGACCGATATGCGGTCCGCATATCCATTATGCGGTCGCATATGCGACCGCAGAACTGTTCCGGAGCTCCATTTTTGGGTTTTTTTTACCCGACCCTATTTCGTTAAATACACTCTTTGGACCATTTTTGAGACATAATCTGATATTTTAGAGTGAGAGAGAGTGTCCTAGAGTGAGAAGATGTTCTTCAATAATTTTTCTTCAATTCTTTCTCAAGTTTTGGAAGATTAAGAAGGGAAGCTCACTAGGACTTCATCCTAGAGGTAAGATTCTACACCCTAAACCCTAATTTCGAAATCATCTGAAAATGGGTAATTAGCAAGATAATTTTTGGGCATGAGAGTTGCTTATTTTACATGCATGTGTTATCAGAGTTTGTAGGAAGATTGTTGAGCTAAAAATGATAAAGATTGGGTTGTGGGATGATGGAATCCTTCATAAAAAGGACATTGAAACCTTATGCACACCTAGTGTTTGATAAAATGCTCAAGTGAGCTAGAACCATGATCATCTTCCTAATTTTGATTTAATTTGTTATATTTCTACAATAGATTGAAGTTGCTAAGAATTCCGGAACATTTAGAGTGTAAGGAAGCTCAAGTGAGGTATGTTGGCTAAACTCTTCTCTTAGAATTGAATCCCACGATATTTATGTAAATTATGTAAGTCCCGAGTGATTCATTATGAAATTGGCTATTCCGAGTAAGATTGGGTTGAAAGATATATGTTCAACAAGCATCCCAAATGCTCTATTCATGTTATGTTACCAATTGAGGATGTGTTAAAATATGGGCTATGCATTAATAATGTTTCGACTTTAAGTCAAGTTCAAATGAAGGCTATTATGCCAAATTTTGTGAAATATCTCTATGTGCATTAGACTCTAAATTGCTCACACGTGTACTACACACATTAATTTGAATTATGTTTATTGTTGATGATGAGGATGATATTTAAAATTAATAATGTGAGCATGAAATACTGAATATGGCCAGCGTGCCAAGAATAATCTTATAATTATGGCCACTAGTGCCAATGAAATGAAGAGATGTGAAAGTATTATGAAATGCGACGATCGATATAAAAAGGTTGATGTCTCAAATAAGACGGCCTAGCCGATCGGGTCGTGATCGGACACCATGCCGCACACATGGTGGTGATTGTGCTGGAAATTATAATTGAAATTGTGATTGTGGTCGATGTCCCTAATGGATAGCCTAGCCAATCGGGTCATGATCGGACTCCGTGTTAAAGACGGTGGTATTGATATTGAGAGAAATTGTGATTGATGTCTCTACTGAGACAGCCTAGCCGATCGGGTCGTGATCGGACTCCGTGCTAAGAGTACGGTGGTACTGGTTTTGTAAATAATGGTATTGTGGACAATGGTATATCGATACTAAAAATCTCCCAATATGAGATATGGAAATTAATTTGAACACTGTCTTGATCCTAAATTGAGGTTTGATATTAATTAAGGCTTTCATTGATATTATGATAATCTTTTTTTTTTGTATTATTTGTCATTCTATTGAGAGGTTGTTTAGTTATACATACTAGTGCTATTCGACGGTACTAACGTCCCTTTTGCCGGGGGCGCTGCATCTTTAAATGGATGCAGGTGGTTCCACAGCAGGAGATATTGATCATTGATAGCAGTACACCTACTTCCCAGCTGACTTGGTGAGCCCCACTTCATTTCGGCGTCATGTATCTTTTGTACTTTGTGTATTCCGTTTGAGGTATAGCCGGGGCCTTGTTGTCGGCATTATCATTGTACTCTTCTTTATCTATAGAGGCTCCATAGACATAGTGTGGGTTGTGTATTGGTGTCGGGGAAAGACAAACTAAGTTATGTTGTGGTTGCATTACTTGTCCATTTGAGACTTTAAAACACATGATGAAACTATTGGAAATGAATTGGTATTGTAGACATGAACACAGTTTTGTCTAATTAATGAAAATATGTATATCTCTATTCGTCAATGAGTTTGGGTAGAATGAAATCTAACAGGCTTGCTCGGTCGGGTTCACTCGGTTGAGCGCCGGTCGCGCTCCTCGATTTTGGGGCGTGACACCAATCCATGACGCATTCTTGCATATCTTCACGTGCTTAAATTGGTTCATCTCGTGAGGTTATGACTTAATCGAGAGAGGAGTTTTTGCCGAATGTTTGAACTGATAATTGAGTGAATTCAAGAGACTCACTTAAACATTACAAGTGAATTATCTAGAGTTAGATCCCAAACAATTATCTTGCACCTATCCTATCAACCCTATCTTCTCCCATTGATAACCTTCTTTGCTTATTCCTTGTTTCGATTGTCATTAGTCAATAGCTTTAGACTCTTAGTTAAGTTTAGTTATTAATCATATAAATCTTGATTGTTGGTTCTCCAGGATAGCAATCAAGCTAGAAACTACGAAAATACTGTTTAACTCCAATCCTTGTGGATACAGTATTATACTATACTATATTTGACTAGAGAGCATAATTTAAGTATGTGTTTCGAGCTCATAATACTGCTGAGGCGAACGGCGCGATATATAGATGCATCTCATAATACTACCAAGGGACAAATGTCTCAATCCATGAGTGTATCCCATAATTCTGCTGAGACAAACGTTCCGTTCCCATATGAGTAGTGGTGAGGCGATCAGCCCGATCCTATAAGAATAGTAAAACTTTCGATGGGTCATCAGCCCATCATGCAAATATACATGCAGGTAAAGAAATCAAGAAACTTCCGGACAAATAAGTGCAAAATGGAAGTAATCTATAAGAGAAAGTATAATTTCTGCATCTAATAAAGTAGCGCGCCAAGTCTCTAGAATAGAAAAGCTCGATACTCTACTCAAGTCTAGTCTCAGGCTAAAATATGAACTAAAGCATTTGAAAAAGCATGATTAACTAAAGTAACACAATTGAATCATGGTGTAAATCTAAGTCTACCCAGATGTGTCAAAATCTAGCATACGCACAGACGCTCTACCCAGATGTGTCAAAAAGCATACACACGGACACTTGTCACCTCGTACATACGCAAATCCGATAACATATAGCATGTAGAAAATATAGTACCTACGTGATAAGTTCCCTCTTACAAGGTTAGGAAAGAGACTTATCTCGCAATGAAATCCGATAACCTGCCCCAAAATTGCTCTAACACCTCAACCAATGCCAAACAACTCAAAACTAGCCAAAGAGCGTGCAAACCAATAAAAACATACTCAAGAACCCATAATTTATCAATTAGATATAATTTCCAACCCCGTACGAATAGTCAACAAAAGTCAACCTCAAACCACGTACCCGGATTCTGAAAATTCTCAAAAATAGATATTAATCATAACTTATATAGTCTATATCCAAAAAATCGTCCAATTTCGTCCAAGAATTGACCCTCAAATAAATAATTTAATATTTCTCAACTTTTGGGATCAAAACCCCAGTTTCTACAACCCAAACATGGATAAAAATGATAACCAACGGAAATAATTATGGAAAAACATCAAAATAAAGGTTAGATATATACTCCCTTTCAAAAAAGAGAAGAACGCCGCGAAAAATACCTCAAACCGAGCTCTAGAACTCAAAATACTAAAATACTCGGTCTGCCAATTTAAAACACTGCCAGATGATTTTTGTTCATCGCCTTCGTAGGACACCTTCCCATTCGCGAAGAGCAATTTTTTGCGCCTGAAACCAGCAATCTCTCCCGACACGAAAATGGCCATAACTCTATCGTACAACCTCGAAACTCAATGATTATTGTTGCTATGATTCTGAAATCACGATACGAATCAAAAGGTTCAATTAAAACATAATTTAGATCTCATTTTCTGAATATGGTAACCTTTATTCCCAAAGAAACAACGGTGAAACATCAAATAAGAGTATGACAAAACCAAAACGCATTCGAAACTCATCAGAATCTAACCAAAACTTGCGGACAAGTCCAAATCATCATGCAAACCTGTTGAAACTTTTAAATTGTTAATCTGAGCTGGTTAAGTCCACTATTTGGCAATGGTCAACTCAAATTCTTAAACTTAACTAGTATGCAACTCAAGTGTCAGATTCACTCTTAAACACCTCGGAATAGAACCAAATTTCACACACAAGTCCAATATAACGACACGAACCATCCCTAAGGCTCTTAATACCAAACAGGATCCGATATCACCAAAGTCCATTGTAAGTCAAACATAGCCAATTCCAACACCTTCAAAATGTCAACTTTCTGCAATTACCCTCAAAATCACCTAGGAACCTCAGAAATCAAATCTAGGCATACCCCCAAGTCTAAAATAGTCATATGGATATATCGGAACCATCAAAACTCCGATTTGAGATCATTTATTTAGAAGTCAAACCTTAGTCAACTCTTCTAACTTAAAGCTTCCAAATTGAGAATCACTCTTTCAAATCAATCTGAACCTCTCGGACATCGAAACCAACCATACATGCAAGTCATAATACATCATATAGATCTACTCAAAGTCTTAAACCGTCAAATAGAATGCTGAAGCTTAAAATGATCGGTTGGGTCATTACACCTAGCTAACTAAGGGTGGAGGTCATGCAGTTACAGATTGTCATAGAGGTAGAGTACATACGGGTACAGGTAAGGATTATTGTTATGATTTTCCTGGTAGACCAGAGGCAATTATATCTAATGTAGTCATTACAAGTATGGTTTCAGTATGTCATCAAGACACTTCAATTCTCTTTGATCTAGGTTCTATGTATTCTTATGTGTCATCAGAATTTGCATCGCACTTGGGTATGCCTCGCGATTCTTTTGATAGTTCTGTTTATGTGTCTACGATATTTGAGATTCTATTATGGTTGATCGAGTTTATCAAGATTGTGTGGTTTCTATTGGCGGTTATGCCATGGTGCTTGATCTTCTATTATTGGATATGATGGATTAAAAGGTGATTCTTGGAATGAATTAGTTATCTCCATATCATGTTATCTTGGATTTTCACGCCAATACTATGGCTTTAGTTATGTTAATTAGCCTATATTGGAGTGGAGTGGCTGACTTAATCATTCTATGATGTGGGTGATTTAATTCTTGAAGGCTCATCATATGGTCGAGAAGGGCTGCTTGGCATATTTGGCTTTTATTCGAGATACTACTATTAAGACTCTTATTGTTGATTCGGTTACAGTAGTGAGAGAGTTTCCTAATGTGTTTCCTACAGATCTACCAGGTATGCCACCAGATAGAAACATTGATTTTGGTATTGACTTCGCATCGAGAACTCAACCCATATCTATTTTACCATCCGCATTGCTCCGACCGAGTTGAAAAAGTTAAAAGAGTAGTTGCAAGATTTACTTGAACAAGGGATTCATTAGGCCAAGTGTTTCTCCTTGAGGTGCACCAGTATTGTTTGTGAAAAAGAATAATGGTACATATGAGGATGTGCATTGATTATAGGTAGTTGAACAAGTCTACTATCAAGAACAAGTATCCATTGCCTCGTATTGATGATTTACTTGATCAGCATCAAGGTGCTAAGGTGTTCTCTAAGATTGACTTGAGGTCGGGTTAGCATAAGGTGATGATTAGCACTTCCGATATCCCTAAACCGCCTTTTGGGACTTGTTATGGTCATTACGAGTTCTTGGTGATGTCATTGGGTTTGACTATTGCTCCAGTGACATTTATGAGTTTGATGAACAATGTGTTCAAGCCTTATTTGGATTCGTTCATCATTGTGTTAATTAATGACATATTGGTTCTTTCTCGTAGTAGAGAAGAGAATGAGCATTATTTGAGGATTGTGCTTCGGACTTTGAGGTAATAACAGTTGTATGCTATCTTCCCCAAATATGAGTTTTAGTTGGACTCACTGGCATTTTTGGATCATATAGTGTCTATGATAACATCAAGGTTGATCATAAGAATATTGAGATAGTTCAGAAGTGGCCTAAACTTACTACAATTATGGAGATTCGAAGTTTTGTAGTTTTGGCAAGCCATTATCGAGGCTTTGTTGAGAGATTTTTATCCATTGCAGCCCCGTTGACTAAGTTGACTCAAAAAGAGATTGCATTTAGATAATCTGATTAATGTGAAGGGAGCTATCAAAAGCTCGAGACTGCTTAGACTACAACTCTAGTGTTTGAATTGCCCACAGGTTCAGGGTCGTACATGGTGTATTATGATGCTTCATGCACTGGCCTTGGGTGTATGTTGATTTAGGATGGTAAGGTAATTGATTATGCGTCATGTTAGTTAAAGCCTCATGAGAAGAATGATCCACTTCATGATTTGGAGTTGACAACTATTATGTACACACTCAAGATTTGGACACATTACGTGTATTGTCACGACCCAAAATCTCAACCAAGGGGTCGTGATGGCGCCTAACCTCATTTACTAGGTAAGCCAATACTTAACAATAATAGTAGAAGCAAAACTAAACATTTAATAGCATAATATCATAAAAAGAGTGAAAGCTCCTAACTCATCTTAATAAGTCTAAAAACTATCACAACTGTCTAAACAACTCCCCAAGACTGGTATCGTTGAATACATGAGCTCTAACCAGTTCTAAATACAAAGTCTGAACTGAATACAATATTATCCAATACAAATAAATAGTATTAAAGATAATGAAGGTGACTTTAGAGCCTGCGAACGGATATGCAGCACTATCTCAATTCTCCCAAGTATCCAAGCTAAGCACCTCTCAGGACCCTGTTGATATCAACGCCTAAATCTGCATAAGAAATGCAGAACTATAGTATAAGTACAACCGACCCAATGTACTCAATAAGTGTTGAGCACAACCTCGAAGAGGTAATGATGAGGCTAAGACAAGACACCTACTTTAAAAACCTGTGCAGTTAATAAGCAAGAGAAATAGCAAGAGAAATAATAAGAATAAATACGAGAAATAGTAAAATGATCAACCAAAAGAAATAACGATCATGTTTCTCAAATACAACAACCAAACCTTTTTCAGCAACTCAAACCCAAAGAGGATAAAATGATATCCATGAAACAATATAGCCAAATCCATAAATCTGCATAATAAAAGGGAAGAGTAAAAGATATCATATCAAATAGCACGGCAATACCCTTCGTGCATTTATCTCTCATCCTCACCAGCATGGAAACACCCTTCATGCATATATGTATATATCACTATTCCTCACCAAGCACGGAAACATCCGTCGTGCACTAATAATAATAATGTCAAGAAGTACAGAACTACCCTGCGTGCAAAATCACTCTTCCTCAAAAGTATATATAAAATAGTACCAAGCAAAGTATGAAGCATAAATAATATCAAGAGTAACTGAGCATAACACACCACGTGAGGGATAATTATAACTTTTGCACCAATAGGCGAGCCAATAGTTTAAGAACCATAATGTCCAAATATCTCAACAACCTTAAACATAGCTACTAATATGTATGTGAATAATCAAGTAGTTTCCCGAACTATTAAAGAATAAGAGAATAATACATGAAGCAAATAAGACATGAATAAGGCTAATTCTACTAGTGTGCTATAACCATGCAAACACATATACACGCGTCACCATGCATATATGCCGCCTCCAACACACTTAATAGGTAGAAAATATACTCAAATACAAGCTAATTCCGTCAAATCAAGGTTAACCAAGACACTTACCTCTTTTTAAAATAATATCAACTATCCAATACCGCTTTTTCTTTAGAACAAGCCTCCAAATAACTCGAATCTAGTCAAATAATACTTAAATAAGTCGAAACAAGCTTTAGTAACCCTCCTAGTACTAAGAAGGTTTGATCTTAACCTAATTTTAAAAAGTCAACAACAAGTCAACCCGGACCCGCATGGTTGAAATTCAAAATCAAGATCAAATTCAGATTACCCATTCTACCCCGAGTCTAAATATGTGATTTGTTTCAAGATCCGATCTCAAATTAAGGTCTAAATCTCCAAATTTAACTTTCTTAAGTTTTTATCCAAAACTCCATTTTTACTCTTTGAAATCCTAGATTTAATGGTGAAAATCCACGGGGAATCATAAAAATTATTCAAAACTAAGTTAAAAATACTAACCTTTTAATTTGTGGTGAAAGTTCTCTCAACAAGCGTCTCCTTACGAAGTTTCGGTCTCAAAAATAAAAAAGAACAAACCAATCTCGAAGCCATTCTTAACCCCAACTGCAGATGTCGCAAATGCCAAAATCTATCCACAAATGCGACATAGCAAAAGCGACAAAATGGTCTGCAAATACGAACCAGCGTTGATGCACATACCACAAAAGCGACATGGCTCTCGCAAATGTGACCATTGTATTTGCGGCAATTTCCTCGCAATTACGACACCCTCCTTAGCTGAGCATCTCCCAAATACGACCCAACACACAAATGTGGCCTTGCATTTGTGCACACAGCATCGCAAATGCGACATTGCCTGAGCTCCCCTCCTTTTCTCGGAAATGCGACCTTGCATTTGTGCATCTTACATCGCAAATGTGATCACAACACCACAAAAAATAGCAACATACATGCAAAGTGTCCAAACCCAATCTGAAACTAATTGGAGCTCGGGACCCGATCCGCTTATCCCAAAAAAGTCTATATACCTAACACAAACTTGATAAGTCTTACAACACCAAAAATAACATCAAAGTAAAGAATCAAACATCAAAATAAAATTTTAAAGTTCATAAGTTCAAATTTTCCAACTTTTAACTAGAGCTGAAACAGCCTCTGGTCACCCGGAACCCAAACTAAATGTACATACAACCCCAATATAATTATACGAACCTACCAGAATAGTTAAACGTCGATCTGATATTGTTTACCAAGAATGTTGACCGTAGTCAACTCCAACAATATTAAGACTCTATAATTAGAATTTCTCTTCCAAAACTCATCTAAACTTTCTGGAAATTGATGTGAACCATGCACACAAGTTATAAAATATCAGATAAAGCTATTCAAGGCCTCAAATCACAAAACGGAAAGCTAGAACTCAAAATGACCTATCAGATCGTTACATTCTCCACCTCTAAAAGATATGTTCGTCCTCAAATGAATATAAAAATATATCTGAACTCGCCCTCCATAAAAGCCACATCACGGACCTTTTTGTCCGCATAACTCTTTTCACTACTCGGCAATGTCCGAAGACGATCCTGAATCAACTTTACCTTCTCTAAAACATCACGAACCAAATTTGTACCCAACATCCTAGACTTAAGGCTTAAACCAACTAATAGGAGAATAACACTACCTACCATACAAAGCCTCATACAGCACCATCTAAATGTTGGACTGGTAGCTGTTGTTGTAAGAAAACTTAGCCAATTGTAAGAAGTGATCTCAATGGCCTCCAAAGTCAATCACACAAGCTTGCAACATGTCCTCAAGAATCTGAATAGTATGCTCGGACTGGCCATCAGTCTGCAGCTGATAAGATGTACTAAGCTCCACCTGAGTATCCAACTCACACTGAACTACTCTCTAAAAGTGAGATATGAACTGAGTACCACTGTCTCAAATGATAGAGATGGGAACACCATCTAAACGAATAATCTCCCGGAGGTAGTTTTGGGCTAACTTCTCCAAAGTATAAGTAGTCAACAATGGAATGAAATGCGCGAACTTGGTTAATCAATCAACAATGACCCAGATAGTATCAAACTTCTGCAAAGTCCGTGGTAACTCTACCATAAAATCCATAGTAATATGCTCCCACTTCCACTCCAAAATTTTTATCTTTTGAAGCAAACCACCAGTCTCTCTTGCTCATACTTGACTTGTTGGCCATTCAAACACCGCGACATGTGGGCCACCTTATCCTGCTTCATCCTCTACCACCAATAATGCTGCTTCAAATTACGATATATTTTTGCAACACCTAGATGAATCGAATATCGTGAACTATGATCCTCTTAAAGAATCAACTCCTTCAAGCCATCAATATTTGGAACACAAATCCGACCCTGAAGCCCCATAACGTCATCAACTCCAATCACAACCTTCTTTATGCCACCTTGCTGTACAGTTTCCTTTAACACCAACAAGTGAGGATCATCAAGTTGGCGAGCGTTGATGCCTCCAACAAAGATAATTGTGCTACTATATGAACAATAACTCTACTAGACTCAGAAATATCCATTCTCACAAAATCGATTGGCCAAGGCCTGAACATCCATAGCCAAAGGCCTCTCTTCAGTTGGAATATATGTCAAACTACCTATGCTCTCCATCTTTCTACTCAATGAAATTGTTATCACATTCGCCTTGCCTGGATGATAGAAGATAGTGATATCATAATACTTGAGCAACTCAAGTGTAAGGTCCCATAAAATTTTACCTAAAACCCGGGATTTCGTGGTGCCGAGGTAGACTTATATGTTGATGATTGTAGAAATTCTTCGCAGCGAGCTAGCGAGCCGCGGTACAGACTTTTTGGGTTGAAGAATGTACTAAATTGTTGATGAAAACTTTTGGCAGAAGAAGGCAATTCAGTGGTCTATTTTGCGAGCCGCATAAGTGTCGCAGAGTGAAGAAGAAACTTGAGTTAAATTTAGGACCTTTATGTGGTCCATTATGCGGCCGCATAATCATTTCGCGGACCGCACAATACATCGTAGAATTATCATAGAAATTTCTGGAGGGAAGTTCTTCGGTGCATTATGCGACCGCAGAACAGGTCCGGGGGCCGCACACCTGCCGCAGACTCAACCCGAAACAACCCAGTTTTTGGAGATCAATTTTGTAGTCCATTTTGCGGGCTGCACATCAACTCTGTGGTTTTTATAACCTGACCCCATTTTGATAAATAGCCTTTGGGGCTCGTTTTGAAGGAAAAAATCTAATATTTTTAGAGAGAAGTGAGAGTGTTCTAGAGAGAGGAAGAAGCTCAAGTACTTTGTTCATCAAGATCTTGGCCAAGCTTTGAAATCCAACAAGGAAATCTCACAAGATCTTCACTCAAGAGGTAAGGTTCTAACCCTAGTTTTCAATTTCGAGTTTGGGGTAAGAGATAGGTGATTGGGAGTATGATTCTTGGGTGTGATAGTATTATGTATACATGCATGTACCAATAAGGTTTGTGGAAAGATTGTTGATCCCCAAATGGGTAAAGATTGGGTTGTGAAGTGAAAGAAATCTTGTGGAAGAACCTTGTAACCAATTTGCATATCTAGTGTTTGATAAAATGCTCAAATGAGCTAAAACCATGAATCTCTCCCTAATTATGGTTCAATTTTATTATATCTCTAGTTGATTGGAATTGCTAGAAGTGTTGGGACGTTGTGGTAATCTAAGGGAAGCTCAAGCAAGATATGTTAGCTAAACTCCTCTCTTAGAATTGAATCCCACGGTATTCATGTAATTTATGTAAGTTCCGAGTTATTCATTATAAAATTGGCTATTCTGAATAAGCTTGTGTTGAAAGACATATGTTCAATATGTATCCCAAATGATTTTATCATGTTATGTTATCATTTGAGAATGTGTTCAAAGTATGGGTTGTGCATTAAAAATGTTTCGACTTCAAGTCAAGTTCAAACGAAGGCTATTATGCCAAATTTTTTGAAAAATCTCTATGTACCTAAGACTCTTAATTGCTCACATGTGTACTAAAAACCTTGATTTGAAATGCCTTGTTTTTTATGATGATGATGATTCTTGAAAGTGAAAATGGTGAGCATGAAATACTAAATACGGCCGACGTGCCAAAAATGATTTTATAATTGTAGCCACTAGTGCCAATGAAATGAAAAGATGTGAAGGAAGTATGAAATAAGATGATTGGTATAAAAAGGATGATATTGATCCACACATCATTGTGGTGAGACGGCCTAGCCGATCGAGTCGTGATTGGATGCCATGCCGCACACATGGTAAGGATTATGCTAGAAATTGTAATTGAAATTGTGATTGGGGTTGATGTCTCGGATGAGACGGCCTAGCCGATCGGGTCGTGATCGGACTCCGTGCTAAGAGCACGGTGGTATTGTGAACGGTGGCATATTGGTACAAAAGATCTCCCAAATTAAGATATGGAAATTTATTTGAACACTGTCTTGGTCCTAACTTGAGGTTTGATGTTGTTTGAGGCTTCTACTGATATTATGATTGTTCTTGCTTGTATTATTAATCATTCTATTAAGAAGGTGTTTTGTCATTCATACTAGTACTATTCCATATGTACTAACGTCCCTTTTGCTGGGGGCGCTGCATCTTCAATGGATGCAGGTGGTTCCACAATAGGAGACATTGATCAGTGATAGTAGTACACCCTCTTCCCAGCTGACTTGGTGAGCCCCACTTTATTTCGGGGTCACGTATCTTTTGTTCCTTGTGTATTGTGTTTGAGGTATAGTCGGGGCCTTGTTGCCAACACTATCATAGTACTCTTTTGTATCTATTAGAGGCTCCGTAGACATAGTGTGGGTTATATATTAGTATTGGGGAAGTCAAATAAGTTATGTTGTGTTTGAATTACTTGTTCCACTTCAAACCATGAAAATGTGTGTAATTTGAGACTTTAAAATAAAGTAACTTATGGTAATGAATTGGTATTGTATACATGATCTCCTTATTTTCTAATTAACAAAAATATGTATTCTCTTTATTCATAAGTGAGTTTGGGTAGAAAGCATCTAACAGACTTGCTTGACCGGGTTCACTCGGTTGAGCGTTAGTCGCGCTCCCCGAGTTTGGGGCGTGACATCAAGCCACCTTTGATGCCTTAAATTTAAATCCTTCTACTTAAACAAGTATTGAAGAATACGATGATCGGTATAAGGCCAATGCATGAAGCATCACAATACACGGTATAAGGCCCCAAACATGTGGGCAATACCAACACTGGAGCCATAGTCAAAGCAACCCTAAGCTTCCGATAGCTCTCCTCACACTCATCAGACCATCTAAAGGGAACACCTTTCTGAGTCAACTTGGTTAATAGAGTTGCATTTAATAAAAAATCCCTCTACAAAGCGAAAATAGTAGCTTGCTAAACCCAAAAAGCTCCAATCTCCATAGCTTAATTAGGTCTATGCCAATTCTAAATCGCCTTAATCTTCTTAGGATCAACCTTGATACCATCGCCAGACACAACATGACCCAAGAATGCAACTGAGTCCAACTAGAACTCACACTTCAAAAACTTGTCATAAACATGACGATCCTTCAAAGTCTGAAGTACAACCCATAAGTATCGCTCATGCTCCTCCCTACTACGAGTGTAAACCAAAATATCATCAATGAGAACAATCACAAAGGCATCTAAATAAGGCTTGAACACTCGGTTCATTAAATCCATAAAAGCCACTGGAGCATTAACCAAACCAAAAGACATCACCAAGAACTCAATGACCATAACGGGTCCTAAAAGTTGCCGTAGGGATATTCGAAGCCCTAATCTTCACCTTATGATAGCTGGATCTCAAATTGATCTTCGAAAACACCTTGGCACCCTAAAGCTAATCAAACAAATTATAAATACAATGGATACTTGTTGTTATAGTAACCTTGTTCAACTGTCAATAATCAATGCACATCCTCATAGAACAACCCTCTTTCTTCACAAACAACATCGATGCCCCTCCCCCCCCCCCAAAGGAGAAATACTCGGTCTAATAAATCCATTATCATGTGGATCCTGCAACTACTCCTTCAATTCCTTCAACTCAGATGGAGCCATATGTTATACAGGAATAGAAATGGGTTGAGTGACCGGAACCAAGTCAATGCAGAAATCAATATCCCTATCAGGTGGCATGCCCGATAAATATGCCGAAAACTCTCTCACAACCGGTACCGCATGGAGGAACCTCTGAAGTAGAATCTCAAGTGTAATCCAAATATTCTAAACACCCTTTCTCAACCATATGATGGGCCTTCAAAAATGAAATCACTCTACTCGTGGAATGGCTAAGGGTCCTTCTCCACTCTAATCTAGGCGACTCTAGCATAGCTAAAGTCACAGTCTTGGCATGATAATCCAAATACATGCCAAGAATAACCTCAAAATCCACCATATCCAGCAATAGAAGATCAACCATCATATCAAAACCATTAATAGTAACAACATAAGACCGATACTCTCGATCAACCACTATAGAATCTCTGACCGGTGTAGGCGCAGAAATAGGAATATCAAGAAAGTATGAGGCATACTCAAGTGTGATACAAAATATGAAGACACATATAAATAAGCAAAACTCCGGTCAACCAACACTGAAGCATCTCTATGATAGACTAAAACAATACATGTGATAATTGCATCAGACGACTCTGCCTCAGGCCTACCCAAAAGTGAATAACATTAGGGATGAACCCTACCAGCATGTCCTCTTTCTCTAGGACGACCTCTTACCTAGATGACCTTCTCCTCTAGCTAGCTGATCCGCACCCCTAACTAGATGCACTGGTGGTTTAGCAACTGGTGTTGGAACCATAGCATGAGTACCCTGCTATGGCATACCACTCTGCAACATGGGATAATACCTCATGAGGTATCTCAAATCCAATACTCATAGCAACCCCTTAACTAACATGGATGTTGAACTTGAACATTGATAGGACTATGAGCTGGAGATGGACTGTAAGATGACTGCCTTGGGAGAGAACCATAAGTACCATAGCCTCCTGAAGTACCATAAGAAACCTAGAGTGCTGACTAAACTTGCTTAATAGTATGACCTCTACCAAAAGACCCCTACCTCCAGACGAGGCACCATTGAAACAATAAAATAATGAGGCCTCTTGTCACTCGTCGCCTCTCCCCTGGCCACGAATGCGCTCAATCCTCTTAGCTATCTCTACTACCAGAGTGAATGAAGTCTTAGTCTCGGCCACTCTAGCCATCTGAAGTCTAATACCATAGGCAAGCCTATCGATAAACCTCTGCACTTTCTCCCTCTCAGTAGGGATCAGGATAGCTCATGACGACACAAATCAACAAATCTCATCTCATACTAGGTGACTGTCATACCACCCTGCTAAAAATGCTCAAATTGACTATGTATGTGAAAACTGAGCCCAAGTAAGAGGAGGTGATCCTGCTAGCCTGCCCAACTCATAGGTCTGCCACTACCTCTTGGCTAAACCCTGTATCTGAAAAATGGTGAATTCCACCCCATTGGACTCAACTAGCCCCAAATTGCGAAAGATCTCATAACGTCGGTCTAAGACCTCTTGGGCATCCTCTGAAGGCGCATCGCTGAAGTGTCCATCCTTTGAAACATGTCCATCCTTTTCTGCTCGTCTGTAGACATCGTGGGCCTAATCACATACTGAGCTGCAGCATGAGAAGTCACAGGGGTCTGAACTCCCCCTCTTACCTAAGAAGTTGCTAGGGCCATAAGGACCACTCCAACCTGAACCATGTTGTTAATAAAGCTCACTATCTTGGCCATAGCCTCCTGAAGAACTGGTGTAACCTGGTGTTGGTACCTCAACCTGCTCATCTATCGAATCTGCCTCTCAATTCGCAGGTGGGTCCGCTGATACTGCTCTCGGATGTGCACGAGCTCTAGTGGGTTCTCTACCTCTGGATGCATTCATGCGACCTCTAGCTAGGGCTCTAGCCCTACCCTAGCCTTTACCTTTCCTGGCTCCGGTCGTATAAATTGGATCTTCACCATCCGTTGTTGTAGCTCAACATGTTCTCACCACCTGTGAGAGGATAGAAAAGAGAGATTCAAATTTCGGACAATTAAGCGTATGATAAGGAATAAAAATAAAGGATATTTCCTAAAAACTTTATAGCCTCTCGAAGATAAGTACAGACATCTTTGTACCAATTTGCAAGACTCTATTAAGCTTGCTCATGACTTGTGAGACCCTTGGAACCTAGATCTCTGATACCAACTTGTCACAACCCAAAATCCTAACCAAGGAGTGGTGATGGCGCCTAACCCCACATGCTAGGAAAGTCAACACTTAATAGTAATAAAAGATGCAAAACTATATATTTAACAGCATCATATCATAAATAAAGAGTGAAATCTCCAATCTCAATATAATAAGTCTCAAAACCATCACAATTGTCTAAACAGCTCCCCAAGACTAGTGTCATTGAGTACATGAGCTATAAGGAGTGCTAAAAACAAAGTCTAAAATGAATATAATATTGTCTGATACAAATAAATAGTAGTAAATATAATAAAGGTGACTTTAGAGCCTGCAAATAGATATACAGCACTACCTCAAGTCTCCTAAGTATCCAAGCTAAGCACCTCCCGGGACTCTGCTGGTACCAACGCCTGAATCTACACAAGAAGTGTAGAGGTGTAGTATGAGTACAATCGACCCAATGTACTAAGTAAGTGTCGATCCTAGCCTCGATGAGGTAGTGACTAGGCTAAGATAAGACACCTACTTTAAAAATATGTGCAGTTAATAAGCAAGAGAAATAACAAGAATAAATACTAGAAGTAGTTAAATGATCAACTAAAAGAAATTACGATCATGGTTCTCAAATAAAACACCCAAACCTTTCTCACAACTCAAACCCAAAGAGATGAAATGAAATCTGTCACGACCCAAAATCCAACTAGTGGCGATGGAACCTAACCCGACCCGCTAGGTAAGCCAAATAGCAACAATCCAATTCAAATGAGATTAACTAAGAAAATAAATGATGAAATAACTGAGCTTTTATACAAAATCCTAAGGACTGGTAGTACAAATCATGAGCTTCTAAGATTTAGAGTTTACAAAGCTAGTATGAAATAAATATATCATCTGTTCGAAATGTACATAAACAGATTTTTTATGAATCTAAAGATACCATGAATAAGAGGCAGCTATAACCGGAACGTAGGTTCATCTTTGGCTAGCTCCCGCCTTACACAGCAACATTAACATCCAAAATCTGTATGCAAGGTGCAGAAGTATAGTATGAGTACAACCGACCCCATGTACTCAATAAGTGTCAAACCTAACATTAGGTTGAAAGTAGTGACGAGCTTGGAGAAACGGTCAGAGTCCAACACCAATAACCAAGAACAACTCGTAACAATATAATAAAAGCAGTAAAAGTAACAACTCCAGGACTTGATGCTCAGCTCGTTCACAGTTACGGAAAATAGGCATGCTTCTCAGATATAAAAGTAAAACCCAAATCTTTCACTGAATCATCAAAATATGAGTATTTCAGAAACTATGATTTTTCCCAAAAAATCTCAACAACAGATAAGATGTTTCATTATCAGATAGCATTAGGAAAGTACATCTCTATGCCTACATGTCAATGTGCATGTGAAGTCATGAATGTCACAATACCGTATAGCATGAGGAAATGCACCTCTATGCCTATATGCCAAGTATACATGTCAAATGTAATGCATCACAGTGATGAACTCACACTCTCAGAGTACTCAATCTCATTGTCTCACACACAATCACTCGGCACTCGGTACATGCGCTTACTGCTTGTATGCCAGACTCTGGAGGGACGGATCATGTCCAGGCGATAATTTAAGTCAACATGGAATGTTGCGGCATGCAGCCAGATCCTAACATGAATCAATAAAGCCTGCTGAGGCGCGCAACCTGATCCCACAAATATCACTCATAATCAGGCCTTCAGCCTCACTCAGTCATCAATCTCTCTAGTCTCTCGAGTTCACAAATCTCATGCCAATCAGCCCAAACAATGATGCATGATGTAACAATAAATGATAACAGAGACTGAGATATGATATGTAAATGAATGAATATGACTAAGTATGTAATTGCAATTTAAGCAAATAACTCAACAGCAGAAATGACCTCAGTGGGTCCCAACAGAATACGCATATATCTTAAACATGGTTTCTAACATGGATCACGGCTCAATTACTCTAGAAACGTAGAAATTTCATAGATAGAAACAAGATTGGGTAACTATGCAGTACCAAAGAATCAACCGAGTCGTAATTCACACGGTGCACACTCACACGCCCGTCACCTAGTATGTGTGTTACCTAAACACCAACACATAACATGTATATTCAGGGATTCATACCCTCAACACCAAGTTTATAAGTGTTACTTACTTCGAACAAGCCGAATACAATACCGAGCAAGCCAAATAATACTCTAGAAATGCCATCCCGCACGTACCGACCTCCGAACTGCTTAAAACTAGCCAAACGCAACCCAAGAACATCGAATAATGCCAAAGAAAACAAACCCAATCGATAAAGGTAGAATCTTAAATCAAAAGCCCAAAGTCAACCAAAAGGTCAAATCCGGGCCCGCACCTCGGAACCCGACACAACTCACAAAATCCGACAACCCATTCAATTTTGAGTCCCACATATGCCAACTCTCCACGAAGGCAGACTAACCCACGTGAACGAGGAAGAGAACTCACCAGCTCCAGCTCCCCGTCTCATATCTACGCGATCGCGATCGCGATCCCCCATATGCGAACGCGAACAGTAACTGACACAACTCTAGGCGAACGCGTTCCTAAAGACGCAAATGTGAATGAGAAAATTACTCAGCTCCAAAATCCCTCTACGCGATTGCATCACCATTTTCGTGATCGCGAAGAACCATTGAGGCATCAGACACCAGCAACAACCAGCAATGAAAACATGAAGAAACATGGTCTGAAATCAATCTTAAACACACCTGAGCCCCCACTCCGTCCGAACATACCAACAATTACCATTACCTAACACGGACAGCCTCGAGGCCTCAAATCACCCGTAACAACATAAAAACCATGAATCAAACCTCAAATCGAACTTGATAAACTTTTGCACTTTTAACTTCCAAAACCCGTGTCGAACTATATCAAACCAACTCGGAATAAACTCAAATTTTACACACAAGTCCCAAATAACATAACAGAGCTATTCCAATTCATGGAACTACAATCGGAATCCGATATCATCAAATTCAACTCTCGGTCAAACTTATGAACATTCCAAACCTTCAAATTGCCAACTTTTGCCAAATAGTGTCGAAACCTTCTAGAAATATCCAAATGTAAATCCGGGCATACGCCCAAGTCCAAAATCACCATACGGGCCTGAAGGAATCATCAAAACTCCGGTCTAAGGTCAAATACTCAAAAGTAAAACTTGGTCAACTCTTCCAACTTAAAGCTTCCTAGTTGAGAATCATTCTTCTAAATCAAATCCCGAAACAACTGAAAACCTAAACTGACGATACACACAAGTCATAATACATCATACGGAGCTACTCATGCCCTCTAACCACCGAGCGAAGTACAAATGCTCAAAACGACCGATCGGATCATTACAATAACCGCATAATAAAAGAAAAGTGTAAAAGATATCATATCAATAGCACGGCAACACCCTTCGTGCATTTTTCTCTCATTCTCACAAGCACAGAAACACCTTTCGTGCATATATATATATATATATATATATATATATATATATATATATATATATATATATATATATATTATCATTATTATTATTATTCCTCACCCAGCATAGCAACACCCATCGGACAATAATAACAATAATATCAAGAAGCACGAAAACACCCTTCGTATATACTCGTGTTTTAGTTCATATTTTGTAGCATATAAATGTTATTTCTGAGAGTGAGTAAATTCTTTCTATATTGAGTTCCTGATTGTTGTTAGATTTGATAGTGTGTGGAACTACTCTCTATTGTTGTGATGGCACTTGATTCATGAAGGAAAGGTAATGTCGTTGACCTATATGTTAGAGTAAGTGAGCGAGCTATAAATAATGTGTGGTGCTTTTGAGTCAAATCTTGAGGCGAGGATGTTACGCTATTGTGCTTAATATATTTTAAATATTCTTGGTTTAATGAGTTAGGGGAGTTTCTAAATAAGGCCATGTCTATATAAAGTGTGGTTTGATTGCTCCAGGACGAGCAATGCTTTAAGTGTGGGGTGTTGATGGAAGCAAGGGTTGCTCCAAACTCTTCAAAACAGATGCGTTTTCAGAGAAAATATGAACGAAGATCCAAACAACCATCTAATGGACTTCGAGGAGATTATGAACTCCTTTCAATACAACAGTGTGTCACAGGATACAATCTACTTAAGGGAATTCCCCTTCACACTCAAAGACGATGCAAAGAATTGGCTTCGAAGTTTGCCTAATGGATCATTAGAACATGGGATGAGATGACCAGAAAATTTCTTGACAAATATTTCTCATCAACTAAGATGGTCAAGTTTAGAAGGAAATTTCATAACTTCTATCAGAATGATACTGAAACTGTGTTTAAAGCTTGGGAGAGGTTCAAAGAGATAGTGCATAAGGGTCAGCATAGTGGAATTGAACTATGGATGCAACTCCAGGATTTTTGGGATAGATTGACACCGGCCTCACGTATAACATTGAGCAACGCAGCTGGAGGTCCGTTGATGAAGAAGACATCAGAGGAGATAGTCATTATTCTCGATGAATTGTCTGAAGATGCAAATCAGTGGCCCTCTGAAATTGTTGAAAGAAGAAGGTCGAATGGTGTTCACCAAGTTGATGCTAACACATATGTGTAGGTACAACTTGATGCCATGGCGTAAGAGATAAGGAAGCTGACCTTAGCTTCAATACAAAGTGAGAATCACACAACTTGCGATATTTGTGGAAGATGACGCCCTACTCATAAGTGTCAAGCCTCAACTGAGGAAGTAAATATTGTGGGGAATTATAACTTCAATGCAATGGGTCAGAAGCATCCCGGTTTTTCATGGAGTTCACCTGGGGGTACTGCAAATGCATGGCAATAAAACAACTCCAGATTCTAGGGACAGGGAGCTCCAGGCTTCCAAAATCAGCAAAGGCAGCAGTTTCAACCTCAACAATCCAATCAGCCTAGGCTAGAAGATCTGATGAAGTCCTTTATTGTCAAGACAGATGAGAGGTTAGATGCTCATGGTGCAGCTATCAAGGAACTTGGCACAGGGATGCAAAACTTGGAGAAACAAGTGGGACAAATTGCCACCATATTGTCTGAAAGGATCCTAGGTACTTTGCCAGCTAACACTGAAAGAAACCCCAAGGAAATGGTAAATGATGTAACTCTGAGAAGCGAGCAAGTATTGAAAGATCCCACCCCTATCCAAAAAGAGGTAGTACCTAAAAAAGAAAGTGGGGAGCAGCTAAAAATGAAGTTGATAAGAAGAAGAAAGGCAAGAAGGGAACTGAGAAAAAAGAAGAAGGAAGAGAATTCAAGAAGGGATGAATCTGAAGAGAGCAAGCACATGCCTGCTTTAACTTTTCCCCAAAAGTTGTATAGAGAAAAGCTGGAAAAGCAGTTTGAGAGATTCCTAGCTATGCTGAGACAGGCTAATGTAAATTTGCCATTCACAGAAGTTCTCCCACAAATGTCAGCTTATGCCAAATTCTTGAAGGAGATCCTTACAAAGAAGAGGAATATAGAAGAGACCTCAGTAGTCAGGCTCACAGAGCATTGCAGCGCAATCTTGCAAAACAAACTCCCACAAAAATGTGGAGATCCAGGGAGTTTTACTATACCTTGATCGTTAGGCACTCTTAATTTTGATAAGTCTTTGTGTGATTCTGGTACCTTAATTAATTTAATGCCTTTGTCTATTTACAGGAAACTGGAGAATGAGCTTGGAGAGATAAGGTCTGTACCAATATCTTTGCAGCTGGAAGACCAAACAACTATAATACCCGAGGGGATAGTGGAAGATATCTTAGTTCAGGTAGATAAGTTCGTATATCCAGTGGACTTTATAGTGGTGAAGATGGAGGAGAACAAGAAGATACCCCTAATCTTAGGAAGACCATTCTTAGCAACGGGTAGAGCAATATTAGACATACATGATAGAAAGCTCATGCTTAGAGTGGGTGAAGAGATGGTGACTTTCGAGATAAATGTGGAGATGGGGGTGAGAAAGGATAAGCCAGCTGCAAGTGTAGTGTGGAGAGTGAAAAGTTCTAAAGAGAAGGTTGAGATGAGTGAAAAAGACAAGTGTGGGGTGTACCCCAAGAAGGCTGAGAAGAAGTTGTCCGCATGGATGTGTGCACAAGTTCGGGCAAGAAGGATGGAGCCCGACTTTGACTCCGACCCCGACTAGAGATTCAATGAAGTTTCCTCTACTTTATGCTTCTTAATTGTGTGTCATAGGGACATGCCATAACTTAAAGTGTGGGGTGGGGGATATATTTGTATGTATGTATGTATGTATGTATATTAGTCTTAGTTTTTGTTTGTTAGTTGTAGTAGTTTGATAGGAAAAAAAAAATTTGGAAAACCATAAAAAAAATTAAAATTTTTTATTTTTTCCAACGATGGATATCATTCGACAGGTTTCTTGAGGATTAAAGTCGAAAGACAAAGACAAAAAGATTTTCTTTTGTTAGGTAGTGTAATAATTCTCCCTTGGTTTTTCTTTGGGCCGCGGTTCTTTTCCAAGGGTTTTATTTGAACCGGGTATAGTTAGATTTTTGTTTTTATAAGTAAGAAATCTCGTGCTATGATTTTAATTGGGAACAATGTCTCTTGACTTTATTATGCCTTGAGAATAGCAAGTGCTTTAGTTGTGACGCTCAGGCTCAGTTGTTTACTCTTGTATAAGTACCTTAAATTGCATGATCTTAATTGTGCTTAACTGCTTTGGCTAGAGTATCTTGATAATCCAATCTTGAGTGAGTTATGTGCCATGTGTGTGTGAGGTTTTGTGTATTTTGTGCGTTGCATTTGATGTCTAGAACTTGCCCCGTGTGTTTGCAAAGCGAAATAGTAGTTTTGTTCAGTATTGGAAGTGATATAGGCATTTCTTTGTTGAGCCAATGATATGCGTTTACCCACAAAATTGTTATGTATCATAGTTAACCCCGTTGAGTCTATCATCATGTTTCTTTGGTAACAACATTACAAGCCTGTCCATTTGATTTGAATTAACCATCTATTCGAACCATTTACCTCTCGTGAGCACTTTAAATTGTATGAAATTTGTAAAAGTTGAGGTGTGGGGTGATTGGGTTGGTTTGTGAGTGGAGCTAATGAAATAAGGAGAAAGGTGCACTGTTTTGAAAAACTAAGAGCCACTTAACTTGAAAGAGAAAGAAAAAATAATTGTATTGTTGAGAAAAGTATTCATTGATAAGTTGTGACTCTTGCTGTAATTATGCTTAAAGAAGTGGGAGTTAATATATAATGATGTTAAGGTGGAGTATGGTTTGACATAAGTGTGGGATTTTGAATGTTAAATTGTATGTATTAAACTGCTTAGGGATGTGTAGTCACTCTTATATCTAAGTGTATCCTACCCGTTCCGCAACCTACATTACAACCAATTAAAGTCATATTTGATCCTTGACTGAATGAGCTCGATTAGTTAAGTAGTACACTACGGGCAAGCCTATGGTTCATATTTTGTGGCATATGAATGTTATTTCTGAGAGTGAGTAAATTCTTTCTATATTGAGTTCCTGATTGTTGTTAAATTTGATAATGTGTGGAACTACTCTCTATTGTTGTGAGGGCACTTGATTCATGAAGGAAAGGTAATGTCGTTGAGCTCTGTGTTAGAGTAAGTGAGCGGGCTATAAATAATTTGTGGTGCTTTTGAGTCAAATCTTGAGGCGAGGATGTTACGCTACTGTGCTTAGTCTATTTTAAATATTCTTGGTTTAATGAGTTAGGGGAGTTTCTAAATAAGGTCGTGTTTATATAAAGTGTGGTTTGATTGTTCGAGGACGAGCAATAGTTTAAGTGTGGGGTGTTGATGGTAGGCTATAATCCCCGGCAACGGCGCCAAAATTTGACGAGCGCAAAACACACACTAAAATATGCTCGCTAGTCCTTAAAATAACGTTTTTACATGTATTTATACTAAGTAAGGTCGGGCCCAGACGAAAATACCTTTTCCTGCACGAACTGGGATAATAACTCTGTAAAAATTGCACAAGCGCACCGCATGGGGCAACGTACCACATGGGGCGGTTGTGGGAAAGTTCAGAGAGTTAAAATCTGTCAGGCAGTCAAAAAATGTATAAGTGCAGTGCGCCACGCACCGCGGGTGTGTTGTTTTCTCAGAGTCCAGATTTTTCTTGACTTTTTGATATCCAGACGTAGTTTTCGACCCCCGAACACGATCCCGGCTTATTCCCTTGGGCTTTTACTCAGACTTCAAAGATCCAAATCACTCAAATTCATTCCATAACATCTACATAGCTCGGAATCACTCCTACAAGGCATAAAATACACAATTAGTGCAAAACACTAGCAATTAAAGCTCAAACTCAATTAAAGTGCAGTAAATTGAAGTGTAATAAATGACTGAAATACGAGATTATAGCCTACCATAAATCATTCTTACTCACAAGCATATATAAAACAGTATCAAGAAATGTAGGAAGCATAAATCAAGAAGAGTGATTAAGCATAATACCCCACATGAGATATAATCATAACTTTTGCACCAATAGGCGAGTCAACATTTCAAAACTCATAATGCCCAAAAATCTCAACAAAATTACAAATGGCTAGATAACATGTATGTGAATAATCAAGTAGTTTCCCGAACTATTAAAGTATAAGAGAATAATACATGAAGCAAACAAGGCATGAATAAGGATAATTCTACCAGCATGCTTTAACTATGGCAAACACATATACACAATTCACCATGCATATATGCCGCCCCCAACACACTTTGCACGTAGCAAATATACTCAAATACAAGCTAATTCACTCTAATCAAGGTTAACCAAGATACTTACTTCTTACCGAAACAATATCAATTCTTCATTATCGATTTTCCTTTAGAACAAGCCTCCAAAGAACTCAAATCTAGTCAAATAATACTTAAATAAGACAAAAAAGCTTTAGGAACCCTTCTAATACTAAAAACATTTGATCTTTACCTAATTTAGAAAAGTCAATAAAAATTCAAACCAGACCATATGGTCGAAACCCGAAATTAAGACCAAATCCCGATTATCTTCCACGAGTCCAAATATGTGATTTGTTTCAAGATCCTACCCCAAATTGAGCCCCATAATCCCATTTTTTACTCTTTGAAATCCTAGATTTAAGGGTGAAAATCTATGAAATATTATGGAATTTAATCAAAATTAAGTTAGAACTACTAACCTTTAAAGTTGGGGTGAAAATTCTCTCAAACGTCGCATATTTACGAAGTCTAGGTCTCTAAAATTGAAAAGAGCAAACCAATCTCGAAGCCCTTCTTTATCCCAGCTACAGATGCCGCAAATGCAACATCAAGTGAAAATATGGTCTGCAAATGTGAATCGGCATCGGTGTAGATATTTCAAAAAGCGACATGGCTCTCGCAAATACGACCATCGTATTTGCGGCCAATTCCTCGCAATTGCAACCACCCTCCTTAGCTGAACTCCTCGCAAAATGCAAGCCAACATTTGCAAATGTGGCCTTGCATTTGCGCATATAGCATTGTAAATGTGGCACTGCCTTAGCTCGACCCTTTCTTGCAAATTCAAGGCAACATTCGCAAATGCGACCTCGCATATGCGCACCTGACATCAAAAATGCGATCACAGCAGCACATGAAATAGCAACACTATGCAAAGTGTCTGAACTCAATCCCAAACTCACCTGAGCCCCTCGAAACACGATCCACACATCCCAACAAGTCTATATACCTAACAAGAACTTGGTCAAATTCCCAAAACACCAAAAACAATAGCAAAGCTAAGAATCAAACATCAAAATAAAATTTCAAAGTTCAGAAGTTCAATGTTTTCCAACTTTTAACCATAAGCGCCGAAACGGCCTTAGGTAACCTGAGACCTAAACCAAATACACGTACAAGTCCAAAATTTTCATATGAACGTATCGTAATCGTCAAAATACCGATCCGAAGTCGTTTATCAGGATCTTGACCGTGGTCAACTCCAACAATATTAAAATTTTAGAATTAGAATATCTTTTCCAAAACACATCTAAACTTTTTGAAAATTGAAAAAAAACCATGCACACAAGTCATAAAATATCAAATGAAGCTACTTCAAGGCCTCAAATCACAAAATGGAAAGGTAGAACTCAAAACAACCTATCAAGTCAATACATGTATGGTGTGTCTTGTGAGATCTACACTAATCATTGTAGTCTTCAGTACTTGTTTAAGCATAATGATTTGAATTTGAGTAAACGGAGGTGGTTGGAGTTGTTGAAGGATTATAACATTACTATATTATATCATCCAGAAAAGTCTAATGTGGTAGAAGATTCCCTGAGTAGAAAAGCATAGAGTATGGGGAGTTTGGCATTTATTCCAGTTGAACAGAGGCCTTTGTCCATAAATGTTCAAGGTTTTGCTAATAGATTTATGAGACTGGATATTTCTAAGCCCCGTAGAGTTCTTGATTGTGTGGTTACATGACTATATTTTCTTGAGTGAATTAAGGTTTGCCAGTATGATGACCCCCATTTGCTCATTCTAAAATATACGGTGTAGCATGGTGGTGCTCAAAAGGTTGTCATAGGTGATGATGGTGTATTAGAACTTCAAGGTCAAATTTGTGTTCCTAATGTTGATGGGATGAGAGAGTTGATACTTGAGAAGGCTATAGTTCATGGTATTCCATTCACCCAAGTGTCACAAAGATCTATCATGAATTGAAGCAACACTATTGATGGTAGAGGATGAAGAAATACATTGTTGGACATGTTTCATAGTGTTTAAATTGCTAACAGGTTAAATGTGAATATCAAAACCAGGTGGTTTGACTCAGAAGATAGTTATTCTAGAGTGGAAGTGAGAGCGTATCACCATGGACTTTGTGGTTGGTTTTCCACGTAACTTGAGGAAGTTCGATGTTATTTGGGTCATGGTTGACAATTTGACCAAGTCCACGCATTTCGTATGTTGACTGACTACTTATAATTCAGAGAAGTTGGCTCATATCTACATCCGAAAGATAGTTCATTTGCATGGGGTGCCCATTTTTATCATTTCAAATTGGGTTATTCAATTCACATTTCATTTTTGGAGAGTTGTACAAAGCGAATTGGGTACATGTGTGGAGCTTAGAGCGACTTTTCACCCACAAACGAATAGGCAGTCCAAGCAGACTATTTAAATTCTTGAGGATATGTTGAGAGCTTGTGTGATTGATTTTTCAGGTCATTGGGATCAGTTTCTACCATTGGCGAAGTTTGCTTACGATAAAATTTATCAGTCCAGTATTCAGATAGCTCTGAATGAGGCAGTTTATAGGAGACGATGTCATTCTCCAATTGGTTGGTTTGAGTCTGGTGAGGCTAGATTATTAGGTACATATTTGGTTTGTGATGCCTTGGAGAAGGTGAAGTTGATTCAAGAATGACTTCGTTCAGCTCAGTCCAAGCAGAAGACTTATGCGGATAAGAAGGTTCGTGATGTGCCATATATGGAGGGTGAGAAGGTACTTCTGAATGTTTCATCTATGAAGGGGTGATGGGGTTCAGGAAGAAGGGCAAGTTGAGTTCGAGGTTCATTGGTCTGTTTGAGGTGTTGGTGAGAGTTGGTAAGGTGCCTTATAGGCTTGCTTTTTCACCTAGTGTACCGAGATTTCATCCGGTATTTCATGTTTCTATAATCTAGAAGTATCATGAGACAAGTCTCATGTTTTGGACATAAGCACAGTAAAGTTGGATGAGAATTTGGCCTATGAAGAAGAACTGGTAGCTATTTTGGACAGACACGTTCGAAAGCTAATGTCAAAGGAGATCGATTAGGTGAAGGTGTTTTGGAAAGGCCAACCGAGGAAGGAGGCTACTTGAGAGACCGAGTCAGAGTTGCGAAGCAGATATTCACACCTTTTGGCAGTCCAAGTACATTTCTAAGCCTGTTCAAGGATGAACATGTCACGACCAAAAATCCCACCGCATGCGTCGTGAAGGCACTTAGTCTCTAAGACTAGGTAATCCGATTATAATAATAATTCAAGCCATTTTTTTATTCAATACAAGTGTCAAAACCAACAGCGAAAATATTCAAACAACCTCCCAAGACTGATAATACTGAGTCACGAACTCTAACTGAATACATGGAATGATCTCGAGGACCGAATATACAATACTGTTCGAATAAGAAATTAACAGTACAATAAAAAGGGAAAGACTCCAAGGGACTGCGACGACCAAGCAGCTCTACCTTAAGTCCTTACGATAACACTCTAACTCTGTCCGAGTCCGATATCTCCAATACCTGGCTCTACACAAAAATGTGCAAAAGTGTAATATGAGTACGCCACAGTTAGTACCCAGTAAGTATCAAGACTAACCTCGGTGGAGTAGTGAGGAGGTACAGTCAAGACACTCACTAGTATAATGACCAGTATAATATAGTATACAAAAATAGTAGAAAATAATAGCAGTGATAGCAACAATAATCAACTATTAATGTAATAGCAAGGTAGCAAGGACACCATAATTATTTCTCAAAAGAATAAGGAACACAAGTACAACCAATTTAACAAGTCCTTCGAATATAAATCTTTCACATTCTTTCGAATAAATACCTTCCGAATATAATTCTTTCAAATAAATATCTTTCGAATATAAATTCTTTCAAATAAATATCTTTCTAATATAATTCTTTCAAATAAATATCTTTCGAATATAATTCGTTCAAATAAATATCTTTCGAATATAATTCTTTCAAATAAATATCTTTCGAATATAAATTACTTCAAATAAATATCTTTCAAGTAAAAGTCACCATGTGATACCTCGTTTAACTTTCCTGGTGTGAGAAATATATTCAAGATATCACATCGAATGGCACGTTAATATCTTCGTGCACTTGTCTCATTCTCACCCAATATATATATGTAGATCAAATCAATTATCATGTCAACACCCTTCGTGCATTTATCTCTTTCTCACCGAGCATACATATAATAGTACCAACTAGATGAGAGAAATGCCAATAACAATAAAGGAAATAAAGTGAGAGGCACACAGGAAGCAACAACGGCTACAAGTCACATAGAAAACATAGGTGCGCAATAACATCTCAAGATAAAGGTATGAATGTATACACAATAAAAACATATCACAATAGAATGTATGTCTCTTGTCCTTGCCTGCACAGAAACACCCTTCGCGCCATGAACATATGTTAATATAAAAATAATGGCACGGCATCACCCTTCGTACTTTTACTCTCATCCTCACATGATAATATAAATAAAATGGCACGGCATTATCCTTCGTGCATATTAAGAATGGCACGGCATCACCCTTTGTGCTTTATACTTTTCCACACATGATAATATAACTGAAATGGCACGGCATCACCCTTCGTGCTTTACACTTTCAAATGGCACGGCATCACCCTTCGTGCTTTATACTCTTCCTTACCAAGCACATGTATATCATTAACAAGCAAGGTATGAAGTATAAATAACATCAAGGAGAGTGTTTGAACGACAACACAATACAACAATTCATATCACAATTTGCCCACCTGCCACAACCAACTCCAAAGATACAACAAAAATCAATTAATTTCAAGCAAATAGCCCAAGGCTCCACACAACGTATATAAAACCTCAAAAATAACAGCAGAGATGGAACAGTAACTCAGCATAGGACAACACCTTCTATAATCCAAATTTTTGATAAATATATTAATGCCTCTTTTTAAGCTTATTTAATTAATTATTTGCATATGGAAAATCCATAATGAAATTAATTCCAAGAAATATCAAATCAACAAACACACATAATTCACATAAAATCCAAGTGGCAATCACCCCAAATTATCATATAAAATACTAACTCGACAAACAAGGAACAAGGCATGACAAATAAAGGATTTACTATATTCTAAAAACTTTCCAATTTAATACATAAGGGTGTCTACAAATTTAAACCGATATAATTTGCACATATAAACCAAGTACTACTTGTCACCTCGCGTACAGGGTTTTCAATCACAGAATTTCCACATACGACTCAATGCCTAAGGAGAATTTCTCCCACTCAAGGTTAGGCAAGATACTTACCTTTTTGAAGTTAGGCCAATATTCCAAAATCGCCTTCTTGCTTGAATTGACCTCCGGACAGCTCAAATCTAACCAAATTAATTGTATAACTTCATTAAAATTCATCGGAAATAATTTCGGATAATAAAACGTCAACTTAATATTTTACATTAAAAAGTCAATCAAAAGTCAACGCGGGGCTCGCCTCTCGGAACCCAATAGAATTTTTACAAAATCAGAACACACATTCCGTTACGAGTCCAACCATACTAGTTTCACTCAAATCCGACTCCGAATCAACATTCAAATCCCAAAAATTCATTTTGTGAAGTTTCTACAATTTTCCCCAAATTTCCATCTCAAAATACTAATTAAATGATGAAAACAATGATATATTCATGTATATTAACCAAATCCGAGTTAGAATCAGTTACCCCGATGATTTTCTTGAAAATCCCACGAAAAATCACCAAAAACCGAGATCCCAAAGTCCGAAAATAAAAAATAAAATGAAAACTCATTTATATGGTACCACAGCGGACTTCCAAAGTGCTGACCGCACATGTTTTTGTGCGGTCCGCACATTTAAGGTCTCTACGGCCACAATCCAAATTGTGCGGCCGCACTTCAGCAGCCACTACACTACCAAGTTTCACTGAATTGACCATAACTTTCGGTACAAATGTCCAAATGATGACTGGTTTAAATTTCTCAAAACTAGACTAAAAGGTCTACAACTTTTGATTTTGGATCATCTCCAAATTCCTTATAGATCAAAAGATATAAGCTTCCAAAGTCGGACCATCGAATCTGTAGAATCTCTTTTCTACGGCCGCGAGAAGAATTCTGCGGACCGCACAATTTCAACTTCAGTCCGCACATTTTCAACTGCGGTCCGCACAATTACCACTGCCTCTGCACTTTGGGAGTTTGCAGCCGTACATCTGCACTCCAAAATGTCCCTTCCGCACTTCAACTATTCCAGAACATCATTAGAGTGCCGAAATGCCCAAACTCGTTCAAAACTCAACCCGAAACTCACCCGAGCCACTCGGGACCTCAACAAAACATACCAACAAGTTCTAAAATATAACGCGGACCTGATCGAGGCCTCAAACAACATTGAAACTACAAATCGTACCACAAATCGAACTCATAAATTTCCAAATCTTCCAACTTCCAAAACTCGTGCCGAAACATATCAAATTAACCCGGAATGACGTCAAATTTTGCATGCAAGTTACAAATGAAATAACAAAGCTAATCCAACTCTCAAAATCACATTTCGACCCCGATATCATCAAATCAACTCCCAGTCAAACATCCAAACCTTAAATTTCCAACTTTTGCCATTTCAAGCCAAATCAACTACGGACTTCCAAATAAATATCCGGACACACTCCTAAGTAAAAATCACGATACGGATCTATTGGGACCATCAAAATTCCATTTCGGAGTCTTTTGCTCAAAAGTCAACTCTTCGGTCAACTCTTTTCTTTTAAGCTTCTTAAATAAGAATTGTTCTTCCAATTTGATCTCGAACCATCCGAAAACTAAACTCGACCACACACACAAGTCATAATACGCATTACGAAGCTGCTCAAGGTCTTAAGTCGCTGAACGAGGTATAAATTCTTAAAGTGACAAGTCGGGTCAATACATTTTCCCCCTCTTAAACATACGTTCGTCCTCGAACGTGCCAAGAATTCTTCCGAGGACATTAAATTTCTATGTGTATTCTTACACACATACTCGCGGGTGATCCTACGTCACTGCAATTAACATGGGTCCGACAACACTATCTCAGTTGAGACTATTTCTTTTATCCATACTTATAAACTTTAAAACCAAATTTCTTACACTCCAAA
Source organism: Nicotiana tomentosiformis (assembly GCF_000390325.3). NCBI lineage: Eukaryota > Viridiplantae > Streptophyta > Magnoliopsida > Solanales > Solanaceae > Nicotiana > Nicotiana tomentosiformis. Next base: position 122,346,208 of record NC_090812.1, read on the forward strand.
CATTTTAAAGATGCCTGATTCTTTGCATCAATACACGATATTAGCCTCAACTGGCTATAGCAACTCGTGCCTACACACAGATCATACGTATGCCCATAATCACATCTCTGGTCATAATATCTATTCATAATTAATTTCAGCATCGTTAATTAACCTCATATTAACCAAAACCTCGTTTTAATTTTTTAGAACACTGATAGCAAAACATGAGGCATGAAGACCTCATAATTATTTATCCGACTTAACGAATCACCTGGGCACCCACCTCGTAGGCTAAAATTCAATAATCACAACAAGAATATGGAAAATTATGCACAGAGAAACATATATAAGAATTATCAAATAAGCCTAATAGGTATGACTCCCTTTCAGTACTATAGTACAAATTTAATTTCACAAGGAGAGAATTTAAACACATAAATTTTCATCACAAGGATCTCACCCTGATATAACTTCCACTGTGGCACGTAGCCCGGTTTAAACATATCAAATCATATTAAAATGCGAGGATTTTGTCCTCAGCTCTGAATCACAAGTAATATGCACATCATGCCAATCGAAATCTTTCATTTTCTTCTCTTCAATAATTTGCGTTAAACAAAATCACAACACATAATGAACCCATATACTAGTGGCGCATAAAATTCACAAATTGTAATCAATTATCCAAAAATTACATCAAACTCATCGTAATGAGTAACAGAAAGTTACTTTTGGACTCATAGCCCTCAATAATGTACAAAACAAAATGATAGACACGGGCTATCACCATCGAATCTCCCAACAGGGATAAACACGGGAGTAGAGTACAAATTTACAAACTCACCATATAAGGAGTATGAAAAGGAGATCTCACCTCGATAATCGAAATCGAATCAAAATAAGAATAGTTCTCTTGTATTAGGAATTAAATCATACCTATAACGACACCATCTGGTGTAACGGCCTCAGCCAATTCATAGCAATTATATCAACGGGCCGGGCCTCCACCTCTAGGACGCCCTCTACTCGCCTGTCCTCTACCCCTAACTGAATATGTAGGTAGAGTAGCAACTAAAATGGAGCCCGTGGCTTGAGTGCTCTGATGTAATATGTCTCTCCCAAATCTGGGACAATCTCTCATGATGCGCCTAGTATCATCATACTCATAACAACCCCTATGTGGGTTCGGCTACTCATACTGACTCTATGCCGGATAACTGGAATAACCATTGTAGGAATCCCGTACCGGTGGTGCATTAAAGGAACTTACGAGTGCATCCCGAATAATCTGATATGCGGACTGAGCTGACTGGCTGCTCGAGTCTCCGCCATAATGAGTTATAGCTGTAGAGTAGCATCCACTAAATTCTCCAGAACCTCGATACCTCTTGGTCTCCCTAGTTTCCTTTTCCTCACCTCAAACACGTTCTAACATCCTGGCAATCTCTAATACTTGCTGAAATGGAATGTCAATCTGCAACTCTCAAGCCACACATATTTTAAAATCATAATCGAGCCCTTCAATGAATCGGCGGACTCGCTCTCTAACCGTAGGAACCAAGATAGGTGCATGGCGGGCTAACTCACTAAACCTGATAGCATAGTCTGACACCGTCATGGTGCCCTGATGCAACCGTTCAAACTTTGTGCGTCACGTATCCCGGAGAGTCTAGGGAACAAATTCTTTCAAAACATTTCTGAAAATTGAGCCCAAGTTGGTGGTGTTGCATCGGATGGTTTGCCCTCTTCATAAGCTTGCCACCATCAATACGCGGCTCCTGACAACTGAAATATAGTAAAGGCAACTCCGCTCACTTCCACAATACCCATGGTGCGGAGAATACGGTGATACTTTTCTAGAAATCCCTGGGCATCCTTAGTAGCTGTGTTACTAAAGGTAGGTGGACTATACCTCTTAAATCTCTCAAGTCTCTTTTGTTCTTCTTCTGATGCCTCTGGCCTGACCTCAGGCTGAACCGGAATAACATGATGTACCGGTACTATTCCCGAAACCTGACTAATATGAACCTATTATTCTGTAGCACGGGCGGTAGGTGTCTGAACTCCTCCCTTAATCTGTGAAATATTTGGTGAAACGGATATCAACCCCGCATGAGTTAATGTACCAAACATGTTTAGGAACTGTGCTAAAGTCTCCTAAAATCCGGGGGTAACAACAGGTGTCTCTGGTGCCTATCCCCCAATTGGAGCAACTGGCAGCTCCTGAACTGCTGCTCTGATAGGTGCTCTAGCTGCGGCACGTGCCCTTCCTCGGCCTCTACCTCGGCCCCGGCCTCTTGCGGCCCTAGCAGAATGCACGGGTGTTTTCTCAGCTGACTCGGTAGCACGTGTCCTCACCATTTGTGAGAGAAAAGAGATACAAAAGCTCAAACTCCAGAATCAACAAATCCGCACGACAGGAATGAAAGAAGTGAAAATTTTCTAACAGTTTTGTAGCTTCTCGAAGATAAATACAGACGTGTCTATACCGATCTACAAGACTCCACTAGACTCGTTCGTGACTCGTAGAACCTATGAACCTAGAGCTCTGATACCAACTTGTCACGACCCAAAATTCCACCACAGGCGTCGTGATGGCACTTAGTCTCTAAGACTAGGTAAGCCGATTATAATAACAATTCAAGCCTTATTTTTATTCAATACAAGTGTCAAAACCAACAGCGAAAATATTCAAACAACTTCCCAAGACTGGTAATACTGAGTCACGAACTCTAACTGAATACATGGAATGATCTCGAGGACTGAATATACAATATTGTTTGAATAAGAAATTAACAGTACAATAAAAATGGAAAAACTCCAAGAGACTGCGACGACCAAGCAACTCTACCTTAAGTCCTTGCGATAACACTCTAACTCTGTCCGAGTCCGATATCTCCAATACATGGCTCTGCACAAAAATGTGCAGAAGTGTAGTATGAGTACACCACAGTCGGTACCCAGTAAGTATCAAGACTAACCTCGGTGGAGTAGTGACGAGGTACAATCAAGACACTCACTAGTCTAATGACCTGTACAATGTATACAAAAATAATAGAAAATAAATAACAATGATAGCAATAATAATCAACTAGTAATGTAACAGCAAGGTAGCAAGGACACCATAATTATTGCTCAAACGAATAAGGAACACAAGTAAACCAATTTAACTAGTCCTTCGAATAAAACTCTTTCACATATAATTCTTTCGAATAAATACCTTCCGAATATAATTCTTTCAAATAAATATCTTTCGAATATAAATTCTTTCAAATAAATATCTTTAAAATAAAATTCTTTCAAATAAATATCTTTAAAATAAAATTCTTTCAAATAAATATCTTTCAAATATAATTTTTTCAAATAAATATCTTTCGAATATAATTCTTTCAAATAAATATCTTTTGAATATAAATTCCTTCAAATAAATATCTTTCAAGTAAAAGTCACCATGTGACCCCTCGTTTAACTTTCCTGGTGTGAGAAATATATTCAAGCTATCAAATCGAATGGCACGGTAATATCTTCATGCACTTGTCTCATTCTCACCCAATATATATATATATATATATATATATATATATATATATATATATATATATATATATATATATATGTATGTAGATCAAATCAATTGGTACGGCAACATCCTTCGTGTATTTATCTCTTTCTCGCCGAGCATACATATAACAGTACCAACTAGGTGGGAGAAATGACAATAACAATAAAGGAAATAAAGTGGGAGGCACACAGGAAGCAACAACGACTACAAGTCACATAGAAAACATAGGTGCGCAATAACAGCTCAAGATAAAGGCATAAATGTATATACAACGAAAACATATCACAATATAATGTATGTCTCTTGTCCTCACCTGCACGAAAACACCCTTCGCACCATGAACATATGATAATATAAAAATAATGGCAAGGCAACACCCTTCGTGCTTTTACTCTCATCCTCACATGATAATATAAATGAAATGGCACGGCATTATCCTTCGTGCATATTAAGAACGGCACGGCATCACCCTTCGTGTTTTATACTTTTCCTCACATGATAATATAACTGAAATGGCACGACATCACCATTCGTGCTTTACACTCTCAAATGGCACGGCATCACCCTTCGTGCTTTACACTCTTCCTTACCAAGCACATGTATATCACTAACAAGCAAGGTAGTAAGCATAAATAACATCAAGGAGAGTGTTTAAACGATAACACAATACAATAATTCATATCACAATTTGCCCACCTGCCACAACCAACTCTAAAGATACAACAAAAATCAATTAATTTCAAGCAAATAGCCCAAGGCTCTATGCAACGTATATAAAACCTCAAAAACAACATCAGAGATGGAAATGTAACTCAGCATAGGACAACACCTTCTTTAATCCAATTTTTTGATAAATATATTAACGTCTCTTTTTAAGCTTATTTAATTAATTATTTGCAGATGAAAAATCCATAATGAAATTAATTCCAAGAAATATCAAATCAACAAACACACGTAATTCACATAAAATCCAAGTGGCAATCACCCCAAATTATAATATAAAATACTAACTCGACAAACAAGGAACGAGGCATGACAAATAAAGAATTTACTATGTTCTAAAACTTTTCAATTTAATACATAAGGGTATCTACGAATTTAAACCGATATAATTTGCACATATAAACCAAGTACGTACTCGTCACCTCGCGTATAGGGTTTTCAATCACAGAATTTCGACATACGACTCAATGCCTAAGGGGAATTTTCCTCACTCAAGGTTAAGCAAGATACTTACCTTTTTGAAGTTAGGCCGATAATCCCAAATCGCCGGACAGCTCAAATCTAACCAAATTAATTGTATAACTTCATTAAAATTCATCGAAAATAATTTCGGATAATAAAACGTCAACTTAAAATTTTACATTAAAAAGTCAACAAAAAGTCAACGCGAGGCCCACCTCCCGGAACCCGACAAACTTTTTATGAAATCCGAACACCCATTCCGTTACGAGTCCAACCATACTAGTTTCACTCAAATCTGACTCCGAATCGACATTCAAATCCCAAAAATTATTTTATGAAATTTTTACAATTTTCCCTATAGTTCTATCTCCAAATACTAATTAAATAATGAAAATAATGATATATTCATGTATATTAACCTAATCCGAGTTAGAATCACTTACCCCAATGATTTTCTTGAAAATCCCACGAAAAATCGCCACAAACCGAGCTCCCAAAGTCCGAAAATAAAAAATGAGATGAAAACCTCGTTTATATGGTACCACATCTGACTTCCAAAGTGCTGACCGCACATTATTTTGTGCGGTCCGCAAATTTAAGGTCTCTGCGGCCGCAATCCAAATTGTGTGGCCGCACTTCAGCAGCCATTACACTACCAAGTTTCAGTAAATTGACAATAACTTTCGGTACAAATGTCCAAAAGTTGATAGGTTTAACTTTATGAAAACGACACTCAAAGAGCTACAAGTTTCATTTTTGGATAATTTCCAAATTCTTTATAGATCAAAAGATATAAGCTCCCGAAGTCGAACCATCGAATCTGCAGAATCTCCTTTCTGCGGCCGCGAGAAGAATTCTGCGGACCGCATAATTTCAACTGCAGTCCGCACATTTTCAACTGCGATCTGCACAATTTCCATTGCCTCCGTACTTTGGGAGTTTACGGTAGCACATACGCACTCCAAAATGTGCCCTCCGCACTTCAACTATTCCAGAACATCATTAGAGTGTCGAAACGCCCAAACTCGTTCCAAACTCAACCTGAAACTCACCCGAGCCACTCGGGACCTCAACCAAATATACCAACAAGTCCTGAAATATAATGCGAACCTGCTCGAGGCCTCAAATAATATTGAAACTACAAATCGCACCACAAATTGAACTCATAAATTTTCAAATATTCCAACTTTCAAACCTCGTCCCGAAACATATCAAATTAACCCGGAATGACGTCAAATTTTGCATACAAGTTACAAATGAAATAACAAAGCTAATCCAACTCTCGAAATCATATTTTGACCCCGATATCATCAAAGTCAACTCCTAGTCAAACATCCAAACCTTAAATTTTAAACTTTTGTCATTTCAAGCCAAAATCAACTATGAACTTCCAAATAAATATCCGGACACACTCCTAAGTACAAATCACGATACGGAGCTATTGGGACCATCAAAATTCCATTTCGGAGTCTTTTTCTCAAAAGTCAACTCTCCGGTCAACTCATTTTTTAAGCTTCTTAAATAAGAATTGTTCTTCCAATTTGATCCTGAATCGTCCGAAAACCAAACTCGACCACAAACACAAGTCATAATACGTATTACGAAGCTGTTCGAGATCTTAAGTCGCTGAACGAGGGATAAATTCTTAAAATAATAAGCTGGGTTATTGCAGAACATTTATTAACAAGGTGGAGAATTTAATAACCTGACTAGTTATTTTAAGTTCTAGGATCACATTCCTCTATTCGAGACTCCCTATAGGTCCATTTGACGTTTTATGACTTGTGGGTAGGATGGTTCGAGTACTGAGAGGATCGAGAGTGTTTTGGAACACTTAGTTTCTATTTTGAAGTTTTAAGTTGGAAGAGTTGGCCAAAGCCTACATTATGAGTTAACGACCTCAGATTAGTATTTTGAAGGTTCCAATAGATTCGTAAGGTAATTTTGGCTAGTACAGATGTTTGGTTGAGCACTTGAGGGGCTCGGGTATGATTTATATGAGTCTTTGAAAAGTTAGAATTTATGAACTTTAGAGAGTTTCATGATTTGATTTGATCTTTGATTTTTAGTTTTAATGTTGTTGTTTGTATTTTTAGCTTTTGGACAAGTTCGTGGAGGACATATGGACTTGCCAGGATGATTTAGAGAGGTCTCGGGGGCTCGTGTGAGTTGCGGGATAGTTTCAAATTATATTTAGGCTTGTTGCAACAGTTGATATCTGCTGTCAGGGGTATGAATTGCAACCACGTGGCATAGGGTCGCGATCGCGTAGAAGGATTTTTTAAGGCAATGGGTTTATTTTTCACGAATGCGTTGTGGGAGTCGCAATCGCATATGTGTATTTGGATAAAAACTTGGCCTATGAAGAAGAGTTGGTAGCTATTTTGGATAGATATGTCCAGAAGCTAAGGTCAAAAGAGATCTTTTTTGGTGAAAGTGTTTTGGAATGGTCAACCAAGCAAAGAGGCTACTTAGGAGACCAAGTCAAATAGGCAAAGCAGATATCCATGATTTTTTGATAGCTCAGCTATATGTCTAAACTCGTTCGAGGATGAACGCTTATTTAAGAAGCAAAGAATATAATGACCCAACCATTTATTTTGAGTTTTAGAACCCATTTTCTCTATTTGAGACTTTTTGTAGGTTCATTTGGTGATAAGAGGTTTGGGAGCATTTTAGGACACTTGGGGTGTGTTTGGTATGAAGGAAAATATTTTTCAATTTTTCTATGTTTGGTTGGCTTAAATGTTTTAGAAAACATTTTCCTCATGAACTCATTTTTCTCCAATTGGAGGAAAATATTTTCTCTATCAAGAGAAGAAAAAATATTTTCCAAAACTCATTTTCAATCTTCCCCACCCTATTCCTCATCCCTACCAACCCCCACCAATCCACTCCCTACCCCACTACCCACCCCTACCCCTACCCACATCCACCCTCACCTCTACCTCCCTACCCAACCCCCAACCCCACCCTACCCTCCACACCCACCACCCACCCTTAATAGAAATATTATTAAAAGTACATTCTTTTCATGTTGTGGATAGAGTACTTTTTTTCATTGTAGTAAAATGAGTATTTTTTTTTTATGATGTAAAAAAGTATTTTCTTTCAGTTCAATAAAAAAGTACTTTCTTTTTATGATGTAGAAAAAGTATTTTCTTTCATTTTAACAAAATGAGTTTTTTCTTTTCATGATGTAGAAAAAGTATTTTCTTTCGTTTCAATAAAATATAGTAAAAAGTATTTTCTTTCATTTCAACAAAATCAGTATTTTCTTTTCATGATGTAGAAAAAATATTTTTTTTCTTTTCAACAAAATGAGTACTTTCTTTTCAAATTGTAGAAAGAGTATTTTTATTTTGTTTCAATAAGAAAAAGAGTATTTTTTAGTTATGGAGCTCAAATTTCAACGTTCTTGTGTGAAAAAGTATATCAACATATTAGTTCATTTAGGCTTATGTAATTCTTTATAAGAATAGTTGAATTCTTGAAGGAAAATAGAGTTATGGAAACGTTGAATAATTGTTACCGTTGGGGGGGGGGGGGGGAGAGCACATCAAACATGGAAAGTGGGGGGAGGGTGGGGGTGAGGAGAGTAGCATAATTTTTTACTCTCTAACCAAACACTAAAAACAATTCACTCACCAACCAAACATGGGAAAATAAGTGATAACACCATTCATTTTCCAAGAAAATATTTTTTAGGAAAACATTTTCCTTCGTACCAAACACACCCTTGGTTGTAACAATAAGCTTAAGTTAAGAGAGTTGATCAAAGCCAATATTTTGAGTAAACAAGTGTAGATTTATGATTTGAAGGTCTCAATAGGTTCATATGATACTTTTAAACTTGCAATGATGCTCGAATTGGGGCTCGAGAGTCTTGGGTGCAATTCGACTTTATAAATGCAAGTCGGAACTTGAAGGTGTTTGAGAAGTTTATAAGTTGATTTAGACCTTGATTCTTGGTTGTGATTCTTCTGTACGCGTTTTGAGCTGTTGGATAAATCCATATAGGGCATTTGAACTTGTCGGATGGCTTGGAGGGGTCATGGAATGCTCAAATGAGTTTTGACGCAATTGTAGTAAGTTTTAGAAGCTTTGAAAACTGACAGGTCCGATCTGCGACCAGGTATGAAGACCGTAGACCTGGTCTGCGATTCATTGGGCAGCTAAGCTTGAAGCTATTGACTGATCCGATCTGCAACCCAATTTGCGAATCGCAGAACCGGTATGCGGAACGTAGACTAGCTCGACAAATTTTTTGACAGACTATTTAAGAATGAGTTTTGTGATTTTTATTTTATTTCCTAAATTTTGGAGCTCAGTTTTGAGAGGTTTAAAGTTAGGATTTTATCTACAAGTTTGAGGTAAGTAAATCTAGCCTAAATCTATGGTTGATACTGTTACACCCCATGTTTTTGTACGTGAAAGTACGCCATAAGTAAATTAATATAAGCTCGAAAATGAGATATTACATCCCACATTTTTAAAGTGTACGTTAATCGGCGTAAGTTTGAGAATCAGATTATTTTGAGATTATAACTATTATGCTATTTCAAACAAGTGACAAGTAAATTTATGAAAGTTAGAGGGTAAACGAATCAAAGAAAAAGAGTTTCGTTGAAGGTTATCATTTTGAGATAAAATACGGTCCAAAATATAATACCCTATATTTATGGACTAGTGCTATACAAAGTACCACATGACCATGATAGTAAGATGTATAAAGTGTGTTAAAAGTGAGTAGTATTTTAAGTAATTAGATATAATTCTTAATTATGTGGATAATTGGTTAATAATTGATTTAATGGGAGATTAACCATGTAATATGACTCTTAAGTCATAAAGTAATGTGGCACTTTATGAGAAATTGGTGGCTTAGTCACCCCCTAACGTGGGACCCACCTAAAGGTTAAAGACAACCTTTCTAATTCACAATTGAGTTGCTCATCTTAAAGAAGAAAGCTTCAGCAAAGGTATTGTTGCAATAGCAACGTAATTGCCTCAAGCATGTCATACGAAGACTATTTAATACTATAGCAACATGGGATTTGCGATTTTAAGAAAGTACAGTGCAATCTTTCTCAAGAATATCATACATATTTTTCCCTACCTCGATCCGCTGTTGCGTGTTTTCGCAAAAGACGTGTTAGAGGGATTGTCAAGAGAATCGACTCAGGTATGTGAAGGATATCCCTTCTTTCCTTTTGGCATGATCCAAATGATACAAATAAAACTAGCAAAATACGCAACTTTCATAAGTGACTCTATTCATAGAAATACTAGGGGTGTCTATATTCTTGATTTCCCATGTGTCTTATTATTCTATCATCTGTTCATGGGTCTTAGAAAAATACGTATTTGATAAAGTTTATCCGAAAGGCATATTGATTTTAGGATATTCCGAGAGATATTATTAACGTATTTCTTATGCATTTCATGCATTTATACATGTACATTGACCCATGACCAGATGGAGTTATATACGCATATATTATATGTATATGGGATATGGGAAAAGGTTATGGCGTTATATACGCACCACCACCTGATCAGCTGGTATACGTTGATGATTTGCCCGCAGTGGCCGAGATGATATGATGGGATGCCCTCAGAGGCTTGATGATGTTATGAACGCATATACCTATGCATGGTATGGCATTTATACGCATATGCATGGCATGTCGAGTTCTTTCCTCCATGTTTCTCTCATCACTTTTATTTACTGATGTTCATTCCTTACATACTCAGTACTTTATTTGTACTGGTGTCCCTTTTGCCTGGGGATGCAACGTTTCATGCCCGCAGGTCCCATTAGACAGGTTGAGAGTCCTCCAAGTAGGCTATCAGCTTAGCGGAAGGTGTCAGTGTGCTTTATTTGATCCGGAGTTGCTATTTGGTCAGTATGACTAGGACATGTGTTGATTGGTATGGCGGGACTCTGTCCCAACCATTATGATATTTATATACTCGTAGAGTCTTGTAGACATATGTCATGTACGTAAAAGATTGTATGGCCTTGTCGGCCTATGTTCAGTGTACGAAGGACCATTTTGGTCTTATAGGCCCGTATGTCAAATGTATAAGTTTTTGTATCAGATTGGGTCATCTTATATTTAGTATTCCCTTATGTTTATTCTGGTTATCCCATGATACCCCGTTTGGCCCATCTGCCAATGACAGTACGATAAGAAGGATATGTAACGTTGGTACTCGGTTGAGTAAGGCACCGGGTGCCCGTCGCGGCCCATCGGTTTGGGTCGTGACAAAAGTGGTATCAGAGCAGTTCTGTCCTAGGGAGTCTACAAGCAGTGGCTAGTAGAGTCTTGTTTATGGGTGTGTTGTGCACCACACTTATAAGTAGGAGGCTACAGGGCATTTAGGACTGTCACTCTTTCTTCTTACTCTAGATCGTGTGGTAGAGCTCGGTTGTAAGAACTCAACTTCCTAAACTCTATCTTATTTATAATACGACGATGTCTACATCCAGAAAGACAGTTGGTAAGAAATTGAATGTAGCTGTGGAAGAATTGAGTCAGAGGAACTAGATTTCGTCATTCTTATGATGGATAAATGTGAGGTCTTTAGCAGAACATGTGTATACTAAAACGTGTAAGCTTCTTGATAAGGAGCCTTAAGGCAAGAATATCTATCCACCCCTATGGTGAAAGGCAATGAGAGATTCAGAAGATAGATACAAATTTTAATAAGTAAAATAAGCAAGATGAAAAAGGGTACGAGGTACTCAGCTAATGAAGATTATCAGTATTTACAATTCAGGCAGAGGAATATAAGCCTTTTGAGTTACCTTCAACAATAACAGAGGTATGTACAATTGGCCACACCCATCTCATTTATGCTATATGGGGGCTAACAGAAGTAGTATAAGAGAAGGCAGGATATCAGGATCTAGCTGGGGTTAGGGTAACCCAAAATGGTGGATGGATTGTTAGCGTTAGCTGACATTTCTGAAGGATATTGCAAATGTGCTAATAGATCTCCTTGTGAGACACCCAGATGGTGCACTCTAAAATAGTACAGCTAGATATGAGTACTACAAAGATAGGCACTGAAAGCCTTGAAGGGATAAATATTATCTTAGTGTGGCTCTCATCCCTAGTAGAGAAAGAATGTTAAGCAACCCGAAGAGCCAGTAGATGGAGCAAGGGGAGCTAAAAGCAAAAGAATGTCTTGTTCGAGTTTTCAGAATAAAGTGATAGACAAAAATATTAGTAGGGAAATAAGAGAAGAGTTAATGAAGCATTATGAGTAAGATGTGATACATGGATGACAACGGTAGATCAAAAAGATGACAGTATTACAGAGTCTATAGTCAAGTGAAGGAAAAGATAAGAGGTGACAAGCCTTGAGACAACAAAAGAGTATAGGCCATAAAAGTCATATCCTCATTTCGAGAAATAAGTTCGTGACTCCAACGCGACTACCAGAAGGAAAAGTTAGACCCCAGGGTAATAAAAATTAGTATGGACTGGTAAACAAGATAAACTAAACATGAATTAGGGACTGAGTGATTTGATAATAGTCGGCATCATGGGAGATTCAGAGATTGCGTTCCGGCAATAATAGAATGAACGACAGAAGAATAACCCTTAAAGGTCATTCAGGAAGACGCTTCCCTAAAGCAAGCAATGTGAGCAAAGTTAAGCGTAGGGGACTGTGTGTGCCAGTTACACTAAGTGTCACCCTCGCGAGTAAAGAAATTTGTTATCCTTGGTCCAAAAGGATTACCGCAAGGCGAGTAAGGGTCATCGATGATGTGAAAAGACGCCAAATATGAAGAGGTAAAACATCTATAAGTAGCTCGTTGTAACACTAAATCTTAGTACTCCCCTAAAGGGGGGAATATGAAGTGATATGGTATTAAGTCAGAATTAAGTGGTTCTAGTAATGATGGAATGGCAAAGGAAGAATGCGCTAAAAATGAGAAAGGGATGAGACTACACTTATCTGAATCCTATAGGTATGCTACGATTCCAGAACATTATGCAAGCACGACGTCAAGGAAAGGAAGTAAGGATTCCTGCCTGGGATGTTATTGATAAATAAGGAGCCAGTGCGAGAGGTAAGTTAAGACAAAGGAAATAACCCATGAAAGATTACGCAGAATATTGATATGAGAATGGGCCAACGAGTAGTTAGTAATTGGCTCAGGAAGAGCCTAGTTAATGGCTAGACAAGAGGACACAGATAAATTAGCCGATCGTGCAAGATAAACATAGTAAAACCCAATATAATGAATTCAACCTCGTAGATATGACATTGAAATACTTGAAAAATATTCAGATAGGAGTTGGGGTAGTTAAAGGTACCGTATGAGTGTTACAAAAAAAAAAGAGTGCCACTGGGAAGACAGTCAAAATACTAGTTCAGAAGCAACCGTACGAGCACATGAGTGTGGAGGTAAGTAACTACAGATAATTAGAGGTGAGGAAGAACATCAAAAATTCCATCGAGTATTCGATGTAATAAGCTCGTGGCTTTACAAGAGTCAGAGGGTCCTCCCTAAGTATTACAATGAAAGACTAGCTGGGGAAATAAGGAAGAAGGCTTCAAACTAAGCGCAGTGACCTAAAGAAGAAATGGTCTTGTAACAACAGTCTCACTACAACATTGTATGCACTCCATAAGAAAGTGACACCTACCGTGGCTAATGAATGGGAAGAAAAAAATCAAAAGTAATATTCGAGATCATATGAGTTGCACGAAAACTTTGGCATACGTGGAAACTAAGATAAGCTAAGTATGCATGCAACAAGGGGCAGAAAGACCAGGAAAGGGAATAACTTACGTTTAAAGAAATCTGAGAAGGAACGAAAGAAATTATTCGATAAATGATCCAGAGTTAATTACGTTATGAACGCACTTAAGAGTTCAGAGTATTATCCATGCAGCATATATGTTGACAATCATACAGCTGTAGAAGACTCTGGTATAAGTTAAAAGAAAGAATTGAGTCCAGGTCATAGACAAGGGATTGAATTGTTAGATGATGGTATCACGAATATTCCATAGCGTCTATGAAAGGCTAAATTAATAACTAATACCATGAGCCGCAGATCGGAAGATAGCTTAAGCCTACATAAAGGTTGATCAGAGGAAAAAGAGTTACATTAACTAAGTAAATCAGGAGTCTGATTATTTGACCCAGAAAATCATAGACCTCGTGATTAAGAATATTGCAGAATCACCCTTAATATTAGAGGTACAAGAGAGATAGTACAACAACCATATTCTATAACGGCCCTACGATAGAGCCAGTTAGTTAAGTACCAGTCTCATAAGAAGTCAGTATAAAGCTCCCACCAGATTGTATTTGCACTAGAGGTGCAAGTATTATAAAAGAGCTTCAAGTTGTGGATATGAATTATACCTATGTGGAAGGGAGGTTATGAAAGAGATAGAAGATGTGATGCGAGATTTTAAGGTAAGTAAGGTAAAGGTGAACAATGTACGAGATACTCAAATGCAGAAGGTTGTGAATAATCCATACTGCAGATAGAAGGTTAGAAGCACTGGGATTCAGTATCCAGGAATGGTAGCGACGTCATCAGTGGCATATCTTCCAGCCTATGGTTTCTAGGTATCGAGAGGCCTAGTCATGAGAGTAAAGAAGAGTTAGAGACGATGTGATGTCTCGCTTGTTGTTCCAGAATAATATAAGGAAATCTATGGTGCAAGCAAGTTGAAGGAAGGTTGCAAGTAGTATAAATAGATATGTGTAGGTCGCAAGCTAAAGTATGGTAGAGCGACAAGGTTTTAGGAAGACAGGAGTAAGGATAAGAAAAAGCGAGTGAGAAAGTGATGGGAATGGATAAGTTCACGGGATTAAGCCCATGGAAACAAGAGAGCTAATGGTCTCTCTAAGTTATAGAAAGCTCAGTATAAGCTTGAATAAACTCAAAGGAGTCTAAGACTAATAGCATTTGAAAGAGATGGAATGATGTCATGGTAGTAGAATGAGGGTGTAATTATGATAGATAAAGGATGACGTTTGGGCCTTCGATTGAGTAATGATTTCATGAATTGTACAGGATTAAAATACCCACGTAAAGTAAATCATATTGGGATGCTATGAAATACGATTATGAAAGTATAGTATTGTATCGCCCCCAGGTGGATCAGGAAAAATCACTTCAAATGTTCCACGATACAACGTGAGCCCTAGTGATTACGTAAGAGGTTTTAAGTTATCAGTGGTAGATTGTAGATCAATATTGAGGTGAATCAACAACAGATGGATAACCGGGTCTATGAAATAAAATATAACAATATTCGTAAGTTCAACAAAGTACCGAGCGAAGAATTTCAGTATACCTATAGATGCCTAGAGGGGCATCTTGTCAAGCTCTGTATATGTTTACAAAGTGAGGCCTAGAGATTGGCTAAAAACTGGAGGAAAAAGCTGGAGGGAAGAGTCGCATAGGCGCCCATACAAGAAAAAAGTGGTACAGGCTGCATGATAGAAGGTAGCAACAGTTACAAAATTGAAAAGATTCCGACCACAAGTCGTGGTGTAAGAAAGAGGCCTAAAAGGGGGAATGCCCTGTCCTTTGGATTTATTCACAGAACAGTTGCCTAAATGGCAAGGAGAGTATTAAAGTATTTACAAGAGCTATGGGTTATGAGAATGATAAGTGCATCAGTCAACATTCGAGGACAAATGTTCCAAAGAGTGGAATGATGTTACACCCCATGTTGTCGTACGTGAAAGTACTCCATAAATAAATTGATATAAGCTCGGAAATGAGATGTTACATCCCGTATTTTCAAAACGTACGTTAAAGTTTGGTCGTAAGTTAATCAATGTAAGTTCGGGAATGAGATTATTTTGAGATTATAAGTATTATGCTATTTCAAACAAGTGATAAGTAAATTCGTGAAAGTTAGAAGGTAAATGAATCAAATAAAAAGAGTTTCGTTAAAGGTTGCCATTTTGAGATAAAATACGGTCCAAGCTATAATATTCCGTATTTATGGACTAGTGCCATATAAGGTACCACATGACCATGATAGTAAGATGTATAAAGTGTGTTAAAAGTGAGTAGTATTTTAAGTAATTAGATATAATTCTTAATTATGTGGGTGATTGGTTAATTATTAATTTAATGGAAGATTAATCATGTAATTAAGAAATTGTGGATAAAATCTAAAGGGCCCCAACGTGGAAGCCGAATGCATTAGTTAAATATGACTCTTAAGTCATAAAGTAATGTGACACTTTAAGAGAAATTGGTGTCTTAGTCACCCCTAACATGGGACCCACCTAAAAGTTAAAGATAACCTTTCTAATTCACAATTGAATTGCTCATTTTAAAGAAGAAAGCTTCAGGAAAGGTATTATTGCAATAGTAACGTGATTGCCTTAAGCATGTCATACAAAGTCTATTTAATACTATAGCAACGTGGGATTTGCGATTCTAAGGAAGTACAATGTAATCTTTCTCACGAATATCATACGGATTTTTCCCTACCTCGATCCGCCGTTGCGTGTTTTCGCAAAAGGCGTGTTAGAGGGATTGTCAAGAGAATCGACTCAAGTATGTGAGGCTGTTATGAGTCGTTGAGTTGTTAGAGAATGTGAATCACATTCCTGTTTTGAGGTATCAGTTAGGGTGTGTGAATTCACGGTCTTGTTGAGTGTATGAATTTACGTTCCTATTTGCATGTGGATATGGATCCGTCCCTTTATAGTCATTAAATACCAAAATCCCCCAGTAGTGTACGTGCAAAGTTTGTGACACTTGATTAGTGCCGGTTTGGTATAAAGTTAGAGTCTTTATCATGCATGGTCATTGTAAACTCTTGTTGATGTGTTTCTTGTGAATGCGACTTGATGAATATTCCTTTTGATAAAAAGTTTTGGTCCTTCGAGTTTTTATCAGTTTTTAAGCTCTTTTTAGTTTTTTTCAGTGTTTGACAAAGTTAAAAAATATTTAAAACAAGTCAAAAGCAATAAGTTAACTTTTTGGAAAAGTAACTTTTTTAAAACCAATCTAAACAGGATCTTTTTATATGGAGCAAGCAATTTCTATAGAACATGTACGAGTGTATTGGTGACATCAAATGATCAGCGAGACCTAGGGTAGTAAATTGTTTTCCTCTTTAGGAAAAGTCATTCAAAGGAGAGTTGGTACCTTTTTTGAAAATCCTTTGCTAAAGTACTTGGACTTCCTTTTGGTGTTTGAAATTTTTTTGAAGGGGAGAATCACAAAATTAGCAAGTTCAAAAATCTAATCAGCCATTCAATATTTTTTGTCAAAGTTCTCCATTTCATATTCCAGAATCCAGATTCCAAGAAATAAAAGGTGGGGCCCTAACATTACCCTTTCAGACATCCAAGCTGTCTTCCTCAAAACCTCAGGCTACCATCACATGTGCTTTTCTCCATAGTACTCTGTGTCCACAGTGTCTGCACTTTATTGTGCGCTCAACAATTCATACTGAAACCAGAGGCAGCAAATTCTAAAGTTACAATTCAAGATCCCAAAGCTACGGTTGCCCCCATTTCTTTCTATTTCTTCACATTGCATTACAACAATTACCAGATAACAAGAAAGCTACGGTTGGAGTCGCTATCAAATGTTCTCTGGATTACCAAATTATTTCTGTTTCTCTTTCTTGAGTTTGCTTCTCTGCTTGGTAACAGTTTGTTTAGCGGGAGACCCTTATATATATTATGACTGGACAGTTTCCTACATCACAGCTTCTCCTCTTGGAGTTAAGCAGCAGGTTCTTCCTCTGATCTTGATTCTACCCATATGTTGTTTCTGCTTAAAAATCAGATCTTTACTTCTGATAAGCTTCTAATTTACTACTATAGTAATATTTAGTTATGTTACTCTGTTTCCGTCGTTTCTACGCATAATGCTTAAATTCATTCTTGGGGTGGAGGAGAGTTGAAATTATTCCTTCAATTAGAGTGCAAATCCCAGCTTTAACATGTATAGAACTTTCACTATTTCAAGCCAGGGTCTTCAAAATTGATGGGTTAAATGGGAAATTTGCACCGCAAAGCAAAGGCTTTGGTTGCGATGGTAACTTGGATTCTGCTGAACAGCTGCAAATAGTGTATTCTGCAAGACTTGTGACTAAAATGCATTATCTTGATAGTGTAAAGCTACCTGATTAAATGAGTAGAATATGTTTATAAGGATGTTCGTTTGGCCATAAAGGGCAACATTATAGTGTATCAAATATTTAGCTTAAATTTCCTGCCCATTCTCTGATAACAGTGGCGGAGGCAAGATTTTCACTATGGGAATTCAGAAAATAAAAAGAGTAAACATGCAAAGAAACTAAGGAGATTCATCATCTAATAAAGAGACATAAAAATAAAATTTGACCTTTATACATAGTGTAATTTTCTGATAAAGGAGTTCATAATAAAGTTTGATCTTATATACCAAGGCGGATCCAGGATTTAAACTCTATGAGTTCAACATTTAAGATTCTTAGCATTGAACTTACTATATTTTAAAATTACGGGTTCAGACCTATACTTGTTGCAATTTTTAATGAACTTTTATATATAAATTTATACTTCATCGAAAGTACTGGGTTCATATGAACTTAGTGCTATAAGGCTGCATCTGCCTCTGCTTATATACACAATGTAATTTTCCGACGAAGGGTTCGGCTGAACCCCTTCCCCCCTTAGCTCTGCCCATGCTTTTGAAGGTTCCCTTCTTCAACTTCAGGACTGAGTTATATCAATAATTGAACCACACCATTTTACTTTGAAGTCCTTAGAGCCGTTGAGTTTGAACTGCACCTATGACCTATGACTTTTACTTCATATCATTTGTCAACTCCATGCTGGATACTATGTTAAATATGCCTTAATGCTAGTTGGGATTTCTGGGGTTGGAAGAATTGGAAGCTAATAATTCTTCTGCTTGACTTCGAAGAACATCCTAGGGGTTCTTTGGGGGATCAGTGATCAGTTACTCCTTTCCGTGATTTCCTTGCAAAGACTTATGATTCTATTATTAATCAATATCTAATTCCAATTTATATGCGCTGCTATAGTAGTATGTGCAAATCTGTTTAGCTTACGATTTTGACTGTCATGAGTGGTGACACGTTGTAAGGAACTGTTTGGCTGATAAGTGCTACTTTTATTTTCACGGTCAGTGTCTAGTTTCCAACATGTTGTTTCAACAATCTATGGTTTGAAGACTAAATGTTGGATTGTAGTGGATGTTCTTCAACATCTCATATCTTGCTTCAAATCATGTTCCAACAACTAGGCTCAGAACACTTTGGTTGACTTATTCTTCCCCAATCTTCATAACCTGTCTTATACTCTGGTTGTTCCCTTTTCTGATTCCTTATTATGGGACACAGTTATGAAATCAACGTTATATCTTTTTCTTTAGGATTATTTACTGCACCACATTTCAAGCTTCATCTTACTCTTAAAGTGACAACGTTAGTGCTGATATATGAACATTTATATCTTTTCAGGTGATTGGAATAAACGGTCAATTTCCAGGACCAATTCTCAATGTCACTACTAACTGGAATGTGGTTGTCAATGTCAAAAATGATCTTGATGAACCTATGCTTCTTACATGGTAAATCATAAAACCCACTATGATAAATTTATAGGTATGCACAAACCTAAATGCTGCGATGAACATAAATATGGTAATTAAGTGCAGGAATGGCATCCAGCAGAGAAAGGATTCATGGCAAGATGGTGTATCTGGCACGAATTGTCCCATTCCTGCTGGCTGGAATTGGACATACGAGTTTCAAGTTAAAGACCAGATTGGCAGTTTCTTTTATTTCCCTTCCCTAAGTTTCCAGAGAGCTGCTGGTGGATATGGAGGGATCACTATAAACAACAGAAAGATCATTTCTTTGCCGTTTGCAACACCAGATGGGGACATCACACTCTTTATTAGTGACTGGTTTATAAAGAGTCATAAGGTTAGTTGCAAACTTTAACTGGTCAGCCCGTTTTTTGTTGAAAGTAGATCCTTGAAAATTTAGTGGCTCACTATAAATGCTTTGGGGCATTAGGAACTCAGACGAGACATTGAAAACGGAGTTGGCCTTGGAGCTCCTGACGGTATACTATTCAATGGGCTAGGTCCTTACCGTTACGATAATGCCCGTGTATCAGGTGATATAGCCTACCAGTCAGTGAATGTAGAACCAGGTAATTATATTCTTCCTTCTCGTTGGGGCTTTACCTGTATGGTTCCAGTACATCGCCAAATTTTAGTACCTTTACATTATTCCATTCCATTGCATGGTATTTCCATTTCAAGTTTAAACAAGTATTATGATGGAGGATTATTAGAAATGCATTATAAAGGTTGAAGTTCAGATGCTACTGTCATTCTCATCACTGGAGCTTATGGCTTTTGTTAGATTACTTGCACAAAAATCTGTTGCTTTGGATTTAGCAAGGCTGTTAAATTATTTACTTCTACATCTAATCGATCTAAAGGAATACTTTGCCTAATAATCATTTTGACCTAAAAATGTGCATCTTTACTAAAGGTTGAGCATATGTGCACAAGGCTTCATTTACATTTGAGGATCACAGTTTGGGGGAATCCTTGATAAGAAACCGAGTCAATTGACTGTAATTGTTTTTGTGGGGGAGACCTTGTACTTGGCTCAAGTGAGGGGAATTGAAAAACTCCTCGCTTGTTTTGACCGTGTGTTTGTACTGAATGGTGTCTCTTAGTAGTTCATTGGGCAGTAATGTATTACCGGCCCAAAATTTTCATTCAGTTATATATACTGCAACTCTTTTTTATCACAAATGTCTTTTGTCATATACATATGACAGGCAAAACGTATCGGCTTCGAGTACACAATGTTGGTGTTTCAACTAGCTTGAATTTCAGAATCCAAAACCATAACCTTCTTCTCGTGGAGACTGAAGGTTCGTACACAGTACAACAGAACTACACAAGCTTGGATATCCACGTCGGTCAATCATATTCATTCCTGGTCACAATGGATCAAAATGCAAGCAGTGATTATTACATTGTTGCCAGTCCACGCTTTGTTAATTCCTCTGATTGGTCGAAGTCGGTAGGAGTTGCTGTCTTGCATTACTCGAATTCACAAGGACCCGCTTCAGGTCCTCTTCCAGACCCTCCTAATGAATCTGACACATTTTTCTCAATGAGTCAAGCGAGATCCATAAGGTTGTAGAGTTTAGTAGTTATTCTTTGTTAAATTATGTGATCTCCCCAAGTTAATTGTGTGCATCATTACTCATCAAAAAATTGTGTATCATCAGCTACTATTTAATTTGTCAACTTGTGTTACTGAAAGTAGAGATAAACCATATTTTGTCCCCTCTACCCTCCTACCCCCTAAAGTATAAAAAAGATAAAGAAATATGTTAGCTTTAATGTCAGAAGGAAGGTTGTGTAGTCTTGATCACTATCTAGCCATATCTGCTCTTTGCTCTAACTTTAAGATTTAAGTGTGAGGTTCTCGATTTTCAAGCATCTATTGCTAACTTTTATTGTATTAATCAATCTGCAGATGGAATGTTTCTGCTAGTGCTGCACGGCCAAACCCCCAAGGATCCTTCAGATATGGCGAAATCACAGTGACTGATGTCTTTGTCCTTCATAATAGGCCTGCAGAGCTAATAGAGGGGAAGCGGCGCACTACTCTCAGTGGTATTTCATACTTAGCACCATCAACACCTCTAAAACTTGCTCAGCAATTTAACGTCCCAGGCGTTTTCAAGCTGGACTTCCCCAATAAAATGATGAACAGGCCAGCAAAAGTTGATACGTCCATAATTAATGGTACTTACAAAGCATTCGTGGAAATCATATTCCAAAACAATGATACAACTGTTCAGAGCTATCATCTGGACGGCTATGCCTTTTTTGTTGTCGGGTGAGTAGTTATTTGCATATGGTTGCTCTTTATCGCTAGTTTTCAGTTTGGAATCAGACATTTTAACTTTTTGTTCTCAAAAATGACAATAGTATGGACTACGGGCTTTGGACAGAGAATAGTAGAAGCACCTACAACAAATGGGATGGTGTTGCTCGATGCACTACCCAGGTAAAAATTCTGTCTACTTTCTTCTCGGGGTTCCTACAACATCTCGTTGAACAGATATTACTCAAATAGGTCCATTGTTTCCAATTAATACGTCACCCATAAATATTTTCATAATGATTTATCCCAAGATGCTAATTGCTCCTAAGCATGCGAAGATGAAAATACTTTTGTCCTTTTAGAGTCAAAAGTAAATATTGGTCGCACCTCATTGTCTTACTTTTGTCATACTTGGTAAAGATTTCTGCCATTAATTTGTGAAAATTATTCATTTATAAACGAAAGGATATTTTTCTCTCTTACAGGTGTTTCCAGGTGCTTGGACTGCCATTTTAGTCTTCCTAGACAATGACGGCATTTGGAATTTACGTGCTCAAAACCTCGACTCGTGGTACCTTGGCCAAGAAACTTATGTTAGCGTTGTGAATCCGGAGACCACAGATAAAAATGATGTTCCACTTCCAGCAAACGTCATCTATTGTGGTGCACTGTCACCTTTACAGAAGTAAGTTATCTCCTCCTATTGCTACACTTCTTATGACACCTTAGCCAGTTTTTTTCCTCAGTTCTTTACTGAATCTTTCCTAGAAACTTGTCTTTCCACAGGAGTGTTTCAGAATAGAGTGAATGTTTGTTGTCTGTAGGGAAAATATAAGTTTTTGTCGTTGTAGTTATTAAGCACTCATAAATCTCTCACTTGTGCAGGGACCAAGCTCACAGAGTAAATTTCTCTGGCGCACCATCATCCAAAAAACCAATCAATTTGATATTTGTAGCATTTGTAGTAGCGCTCATTGGAAGTTTTATGAGGTAGCAAATTCAACCAAAAATGTAGCAATCAATTTGTAGTAGCGCTCATTGGAAGTTTTATGAGGTAGCAAATTCAACCAAAAATGCAGCAGAAAAGTATGGTAGTTGGAAAATGCCACTGAATTACTATTTGGGCTAGCTGGGGATTTTTGGCGTGTACTAATGTGTAATTATAGTTGAACCCTATATTTAGCTATTCCTTACGTCAACTGTGAATTAATTTTTCGTATTCTTCTGTGGTTTAATATTAGTCAAAATTGTTATACAACATTATTCTTGGCATCTTAGGCCCATGTCTTTTTTTTTAAAGGCATATTTACCTATCTATACTACAATAGAAATTTAGTTACCGCTCTTCTATTGGTTCCTTGAAAATGATATTCTCTATCTATATTTTCTACTTATATACAAAACCTTAATAAAGAGAGCATCCCTTACCATTAGGATGCAATTGATATATAGCCACTAAAATCAAGTTTTTATCCCATTTCCAAATAGATTTTAAATTTTTTCTTTCTCTTTTATGCAAATCAATTCAAATCTCCCTCTTCACACAAATCCATGGACATTATCTCTAAAATTGCAACAACAAATGGTTTTCCATTGACAACGTTAAAGAACTTTGAAGTTTTGAATTTAATATTCGGATTTTATGAATATGTGATTTGTTTGGATTGGATATTCTTGCAAATGATTGACAATGTACCTTGGAGTTTATATCTCAATTTTGAGGGAGATTGGTTTAGTTTAAAGTTGGTTTTAAGTAAAATTTTATATTGAGAATATAATTTTAGAATTGTATCACGATTGTATGATAATTATATCAATATTCAAATTTTACAAATTTGTAATTTATTTAGATTGGGTGTTCTTCCCAACGATCGAGAATATAATTTGGAGTTTATATCTCAATTTTGAGGGAGATTAATTAAGTTTAGTATTGGTTTTATGTAAGTTTTAGATTGAAACCCGAAGAAGAAGTTCCAGAATTTGTATCATGATTGTATGATAATTGTATCACTGTTGTATCAGAATTCTTTCAGGACTATATTAGAATTGTATTATAACTGTACCAGATGCATCACTACATGAAATAATACCTGATACAATACTGATACACGTTATCATTGTTGATGGTTTTGTGCTAGTTTTTAAGGAGTTTGTTGCTGGTTTTAGGTGGAATTTCATATTGAAGCTTGAAGAGGGAGAAGTTCGGAATTATAGTACAATTGTATCATAAATGTATTAGAATTATTTCTAAATTGTATAATAAATGTATGATAATTGTATATGAATTGTATAAGATTCTTTTTTGAAGCAATATCACCATACAAAAAATAAGCATTTCTTTGGTGTGGATTTCTTTCGTTCCGTATCACTGGCGAGTGCAGCTTCATTTTTGCTTCCAGATTGCATTCATGCATTCATGTTTTTCTTGTGGCTTCTTGTACCGGTAGCAAAATTCTTGTATTGAATTTTCGAGAAATTGAAAGAAGAGTTTGGCGAAACAATATTTGAAGAAGAATTTGCTTCCCGATCCGCCTAGAAGAAGAGGGAGAGACGAGAGGAGAGAAAAAAAAAGAAATGATTTAATTGAATCCCTTATTTGAAGGCATTAATAATGGAGTGGAAGCGTTTTAAGGGGGAATGTATATAATTTATTTTAAAAAAACTTAGATATTATTTATATATATATATATATATATATATATATATATATATATATATATATATATATAAAATTTGGAAAGGGCAAGTACTGAAAAAGGGAACAATGGAAGTAGATTCCACATATGTTGTGTGGTAAATTTCTATGATGTCGTTGAACTGAATGCTCTGTCGCATGTTTACACATTTGATCGAACACATTGATCAATGGAGATACAATTTGAGGTCATTGGGACTGATAAAAGATATACATCAAAATTTGATTTGTTTTATTAAAGTCTTTTTTTTGTTAAACAAATACTAATATTGATTAGTTATTACAGGAACATTGGGTTGTGAAGCGCTATCAACGCTCACAAATAAAGAGCAATCCATTGCTACATTTATACTATTATAATTCGAGATGTTTCTTTCAAAAATAGTTTTAGGATGTCTGTCCATAGCATTTTATTGGTAAATACCGGAGAAATTACCAAAAATATATTGTCCAAAAGCCGTCTCATTGCCTCTTCCTTAGCTAGTATATCAGTGACCCTATTTGCTTCTCGATAGGTGTGACTTACTTGTGGATGCCCCAACTTGCTAGCAAGGACCTGGATTCATAAAGTAAGGGCTCATAAAAATAATTCCCTATGTTTATCATATTAATTACCTCAGTTGAGTTTGTATTTACTTCAAGGGAGTAAGCTTGTTGGTCACAACTAGTTTTAATCTCTACATAAAAGTCATTAGTTTTGTATGCATGTTGGTTGTGTTAGCTAGTCCCCCATAAAACCAAGAACCCAGTCCCTATTACTATTCATCACCACTCCACCTACACCCCCTACCATCAACCAACTGGTTGGACCCAAGTGTTGAGCTTATAGGTACCCCTGTTAGGTGGTTCCCATTTTACAGTAATGGATTGATTTTTTATTTTTTTTGTTGTGGGGGGGGGGGGGGGGGTACTCCTATTGTTCCCTGCTAGATGAAAGAATTCCACTGTTTTTGCTATTGTGTTACTAGGTGAGGTAGCCTTTTTTTTGTTGTTAAAAAAAATAATGTTCCTAATTAACTAAATATGCCATAAGTAGAAGGGAATAAGGTTGCCCCATGTGATAAGATTATTGAAATCAACATTCCTTACTTTAGAGTAAAGGACTGCCCAGTATTGAGTGATAGGGATAGTTGCAATGATACCAATAGTGTTGGCACTGTGAAGGGAAATAACATTCCAAAATTGAATTGAATTGTCACTTGAAAAGAAAATTGTGATATGGATTCCTCCTCCTTATTGCAGAAGGAGCATAATGGTTTATTTTGATGAAAAGTAAGTGCAAGTAACGACTAGTAGGAAGCATACCATTTCGTTTCCAAATCACATGTTTGGCATCATTAGCTTTTTTAATTGACTGTAACTGAGTCTCTATGAGGGAGTAGGCTAACTTAGTGGATACCTGACCATTACTAGTAAGGCGCCAAATAAGTTTGTCAACTATGTCTATAGAGGTATAGATGACAGTGTTGTTGATGGAGCTGATGAAAGTGTTTGGGAGGGAGAAGGATAGGGTGGCTAGGTTGCATGCATCATTAAGGTGAAATGAGAAAACCTTCAGCCTATCCTGCCCCTGATTCAGGGGGACACAAACAATCTCCCTAAGTGGTCTCATGTTAGAGATCCAATTA
This sequence comes from Nicotiana tomentosiformis, assembly GCF_000390325.3. NCBI lineage: Eukaryota > Viridiplantae > Streptophyta > Magnoliopsida > Solanales > Solanaceae > Nicotiana > Nicotiana tomentosiformis. Next base: position 122,372,159 of record NC_090812.1, read on the forward strand.
TCATTCATGGGGTTGACTCTGTTGCCAGAGTATACCACCCACCTAGTAGCCTTGGTACACATTTTTTATTCATTCCTAATACTCTGCCAAGTCCGGGAGGAGAGGCGCCTACTAGGAATCCTAGATACACAATGCTTATGAAGGAGGACCATATCCCAAAGGGCATTTGGATATTATACGTTTTCTAGGCTAGTCCTGAGTAAATAGCTTTATTCTTTGATTCAGTATTCTGAATACCCTTTCCCCTTTCTGTTTTACTCTTAGTAACAGTCTACCAACCCACCAGATGCATTTCCTCTAGGCTATTGTTGTTCTCCAAATGAAATTCTTTTGGATCCAATTGATATGGTTTCACTATTGGGAGCTTAATATATTGCATAACATAACTAGAAATACTACCAAGAGATGCCTTTGCAATGGTTGTTCTCTCAGCCATATTGAGGAATTGCATTTTCAATCTGCTAACTTGGTGTGCATACTGTCAATGATGAACTGAAAATCCCTGTTGTTAGGTCTATTATGGAAGATAAGAAATCCTAGGTACTTACTAAAGGAACTACTAGCTTTGATGGCCATGGAGTTAGCCAAAGATTCCATATTGTCAGAATGGCAGTTCCAGGAGAAAATGACTTTGGGCTTGAGTTAGTTAACCATTTGGCTAGATCTACAACTAAAGTCATTCCACGTGTCCATTATGGTATTATAGTTTTTTTTGCTGGCCTTAGCACACAAAGTTAGAATATCAGCAAAGAAAAGATGTGAGATTTTAGGCCTAGAATTATTGATCCTAACGGAGAACCAATTGTTGGAATGGACTTAAGATGCAATATTCCTAGACAGCACTTCCATGCACATGATAAAGATGTATGGTGACATGGGGTCCTCTTGTCTAATACCCCTTGAAGGGGTAAAGAATTCAATGTATCTCCCATCACAAGATCTAAAATGGAACTGGAGGATATGCAGGAGAGGCTGAGCTTAACCATGTTAGTAGGGAATCTGAGAGTAATGAGTGTTTCCTTATTGAATGATCATTCAAGTATGTCATAAACCTTTTCTACATCAATCTTCAGGATCATGTTTGCATCCCCCCCCTCTCCATTCATTTTCTTAAAATGACTAATGTACTCTTGGACAATAATAGTACCATTGGCTCTTCTATTAGAAACGAAACTTGCTTGACTAGTACCAATGATAGCCGGGAGAAGAGGCTTAATTCTATTTACTATGATTTAGTAATCAGTTTGTACATAGTATTAGACAAACCAATAGGTCTATAATTCTTGAGAATAATGGCATTTGCACATTTTGGAGTCACACATAAGTAGGTAGTGTTCTTTTCATGACTTAGGAACACCTCCTTACAGTAACAAATGACCTTCTCCCCAAGGACATTTCAGTACTTTTGGTAAAACATAGGGTGTAAACCATCAGGCCCAGGAGCCTTCAGTGGCTTAAAGGAAAACATGGCCTGCTTGATTTTACTATCTCTAAGAGAAGCATTCAGTATGGCTTGGTCAGCCAAGCTAAGAGTGTGGGTGGGGTAAGGAGCACTTTGCATGCCAAATCTAGAGAAAGCATGTTCAGTATGTAGTGTCTAGAGAAGAAGTCAGTGATGGCTTTCTGAATGCCTTGCTGGTCATGGATCGAGTTTCCAACTTCATCCTGGAGGGACAAAATCTTATTTTTCTTCTTCTACTAAGGGTAGAAGTGCGGAAGAACCTAATATTAGCATCCCTGTCACAACTCGCACTTTGGAGTTATGATTTCGGCCAAGAACTGGTGAGAAAAGGTCCTTCTGATGGTCTGACGTAGAACTGTCTACTCGGACAACTTGGGCTTTTTAATTTTAAGCATATATAGGGGGGGTATAGGTGATGAAAGCTCCGACCTGTCTCCCCCATACATGCTGCCATCGAGCCGTATAGAACGAGTTACCTTGGGGGCAACTTCAAGGGTTTGCCTAGATGACTCAAAGGAGTGTCAAAGGTACCCATACGAGTTAGGAAAACTCTATGAGCGGCGCGACGCCTTCGGGATAGCATTGGGCATCAAAGTGGTGCTGGAGGCTTGATGTGTGGGACGGCCAGCCCCGCGGGCTGCCGAATATTGGAACGAGACCTCCGTGCCGATTGGATACTTGATGCACCTGTCATAGGGGCATCATGTGTCGACTTGTGAGCATGGCTTGGGTTCAACCATGCAAGCAAGGGTCCGTTGGCCTAAAGATGCAGTTGTGGGGCGACACTGCACTATTCGGGATGGAAGCGTGTCGCGAGGGCAATGTATGGGCATGGCACGAAAGACGCGCATGACAATGGCCAAGGGCTAAAGGTTGCCTTACTCGTGCGAAGCACGAGCTAGTCGCGGATGCACTAGGCGAGTGTCAAGCTTGAGGATTGGGCTGTGCACGCAGGAGCGATGCTCAGTCTTGGGCGAAGGACAAGACATGTCCTAAGCCAATCCCCTAGGGCGCGCATGGATAGTGATCCTAAGATGAAGCGCCACGACATGTCTAGGGTCAAGGGCCTAGACATCTTACGGGCGACACAAGTTGGGGCAAGCCTACGGGCGAGCCCCACCAACAGACACAGGATCGTGCTTGGGAATCCTGGGACAGGAAACAGGCTGGCCTGTAGCGAGGGGAACTGCAGGCGCCGTACGGGCGAGCAGGTGCCGCTACCCAATGTAAGGATTTGGGCCCGTGACAATCCCCCTCTATGAGACAATTGATCCTAGATTTGGTCTTCGAAAACTCCTATTCACTTCTGAGTATAGCAGAGTATTCCACTAGTAGTCTATTCTCTAGGTCCTACAAGAAGGAGCTAAAATGATACGTCCTAGATTTTTGGATACCTTTTGGCCTAGCTATGAGTAGTTTCTTTGTGTGAAAAATGTTGCCAAAGACATCATTATTCCAAGAGGTAACTTGAAATTGGAACTTAGCAGTTGCTAATTCTAAGCTGTCATTTCCTTCAAAATTGTGTTGAACTACTGAAGTGAAGGATGGGTGACTTCACTACATGGATTCAAACCTAAAAGATTTAGGTTGGTTCAGCCTATGTAAGTGGCCTATCCTAATTAACATGGGATAGTGGTCAGAATATGTTCTAGATAAATGAGTAACAGTGTCTCAAGGACACTTTGGATCCAATCCTCATTAGCAAAACATCTATCTAATCTTTCAAGGATAAGTTGATGCCTATTCTTATACCTCATGTTAATTCAAGTGTACTTTTTCACGACCCAAAATCTCTCCTTAGGAATAGTGATGGCACCTAGTTTCTAGGACTAGGTAAGCCTAACACATACTGAGTTAATAACAGATTTAAATCAATCAACCATTAAACATGAACCAACAATTGCTATACATACCCAACAACCATCAATAGATATACAATATCTCAAGATCGGAGGTACAAGTCATAAGCCTTTCTAAGAGTAACTAAGAATAACAAATACATCACTGTTTGGAATATATGTAAACAGTAACAATGTAAAACTCCGAAAGGTGACTGTGAGGCTTGCGAACGCGACAGTAGGTATACCTTGAAGTCTTCGCGGCAATACACGAACAACTATCTAATGACCAACATGCTACGAAGTACCTGGATCTGCACAAAATTATGCAGCAAGCGTAGCATGAGTACACCACAGCGGTATCCAGTAAGTATCAAGACTAACCTCGGTGGAGTAGTGAAGAGAAATAGTCAAGACACCTACTAGACATAATAACCTGTGCAAGTATTGATATAAACTAACAGAGGAATGAATATCAATATAAAGCTAACGTGTAAGGAGTAATAATATAACGCTTACAAATGGAAAGTAGAAGCAAAAAATAGCAACAAGAAGTAAGCATGTGATAACTCCGCAAAATAATCAGAACACAGTTAAAATACCAGTGAACCCACCTAAAGGAAACAAATGACCGCCAAATAATCAACCGTTCTTTCACAAGGTTTACACAAGAATCACCCCGAGGCACCATAACTCACAATCAAAATCACGGATCCCAAATCACGAATCATAATTGCTTGGCATCTCGTGCCCACATTACCAATCACAATCGCATGGATAACTCACGTGCCAGTACCATTAATACCTTAGATCTGCATGGACAACTCACATGCCAATAGTAATGATACCTCATATCCACACGAATAACTCATGTGCCAACAGTCCAATCCATGCACAAAAGGGAGGTATACAAGAATACATGTAAAGGATCAATAAATAACAAGATTCATACTCCTGGACTGATATAGGTGACATGCTACAGTGTATGCTTGTGCAAGTGTATTATCACAACTCAAGTCAACAGGTAAAATCAGAGACACCGAGTTGCACATTAGAAAAAACACAACAAAACTTGTAATATGCATGACACACACAAGAAGGTCACACCACCACAAAAATATCATAAATGACAATGCCTCCAGGCCATCACAAATCATCCCCGACATAGATCCCCTTGTCTCGCAGTGTCCGCAACAATAAAGTGAATGCCCGTCTTGTCTCGCCACACGCGCATAATAATTATCCCACCTTGTCTCGCCATATGCGCAAACCCAATATATATAGCCCGCCTTGTCATGCTGCATGTGTAAATATCAATAATAATAATAGCACGGACAACTCACGTGTAAATACCCCGACAATCCTCTCAACAATCCCACATGTGCCAAAAATATAACAACACAATATAACAATCCGCACCATATGTGCCCATATACCACGACATTTCCATAACCACAATTCTAATACCACAACCATAAATAGCCCACGTCTCAACAACACCAAGTACAACAAGAACAAAAATAACATGAGGGTACGACAAATAAATCAACACAAGAATTACAACAATACAATGAAACAGAAGAATAAGTTCAACAATGAAAGACACAACAAGTAATAATGACTTCACGTAAGAGTAGTTTGACAATGAGAGAGAGATAATATGTAACATCAATTTCAAATATGAATAAATCAATAATGGATAAGATAACATATAACGACTTCAAATAAAAGTAAACCAACAATGGACGAGATAACATGTAACAATGACTTCAAATATAAATAAATCAACAATGGACGAGATAACATGACAATAAAAGAGGCAGCAACTCCAATTAAAGCATATATGAGTATATTTGACAATAAAAGATAAAACATGAACCTACAACTTCAAATAAAGCATATAAGAGTAAATTTAATAATGGAGGACATAACATGATAGTGCAACTTCAATTTAATGTACATAAGAAACCTATCAGTCTAAACCGATCAAATTTTCATATATAAGGTCGTGTACACACTCGTCACCTCGTGTATGCGTCTTTCACGCAAGTCAAATATAGCAATCAAACCAATCCCTACGGGGTAGTCCCTCCCCCCCCCCCCACAAAGTTAGTCAAGATATTTACTTCAAAAGCCCTCAAGCAATACTCAAAAATAGCTTTTCCTTTATAATTCACCTCTGCTCGGCTCAAATATAACCAAAATTGACTTAATAACATCAAATAATGCAAGAGAAATAAATTCCAATAAGTAAAGTTATGATCCTTGTACAAATTTCCCAAAAGTCAACTCCAGGCCTGCCCACTCAAAACTCGGGTCCAAGGGTTAGATTTCGACTATCCATAACCCCAAGAGTCTATATATGTATTTTGTTTCAAAATCCAAGTCCAATTCGACTCTCAAATCTCCAATTTGTATTTTTCAAAACATAGACAAAAATTTCCAAAATTTCCCTTCGATTCTCATAATTTTGATGTTAAATCTAAGATAAAATCATGAAATATAGTTGAAAGTTGATTCGAATCACTTATCGAATGTTTGAAGAAGAAAATTCCCTCTTCAAATCGCATCACATCGAGTCTAGGGTTCAAAGATATGAAAAATGAGGCTAAATTTTCGTAATTCAACCCTTATGTTCACCTGCAGAAGTTGCATTTGTGACCCAAGGTTCGCAAATGCGACAACCACAAAAGCGACACATTGTTCGCAAAAAAAAACCTGCCAAGCCCACCCATATGTCACAAAAGCGACAAAAACTTTGCAAAAATATGGATTTGGGCTAATTGTAAAAGCAATGAAGAAGTTCACAAGAGAGAACATGCCACTGCCATCCATTATCGCAAATGCGACTGGGGCTTCGCAAAAGAGACATTGCTAATGCGAAAACAACCAACATCATCAGAACTTGCAAAAGCAATGCCCACTTTGCAATTCGCAAATGCGAACCATATCTTGCATTTGTGAGACCTGCCGCCAAAACCAGCAACTTGAAATTCTCACAAAACTCTCCGGAATGCGTCTAAAACTCATCCAACCCTCGGGGCTCCACACCAAATATCAACACAAGTCTAAAAATATAATACGAACTCGCTCACACGATCAAACCATCAATATAACATCCGAAACCATGAATCGGACCTTCAAAACATATGAAATTTGCATGAAACTCAAGAACTTCTAAAAAGAAAATCGCGCATCCAATTCCTATCAAATCATCTCGGAATGACGCAAAACATTACAGACAAGTTCTAAATGAAAAAATAGGCCTATTCCAAGTCCGAAATAGAAATCCAATCATGATAGCTATGAAGTCAACTTATGGTCAAATTTAGCAAATTCTAAACCTTTATATTGCCAACTTTTGGCAAAACAAACCAAATCAACCTAGGGACCTCCGAATTCGACTTTGGACATATGCCCAAGTATAAAATCATAATAGGAACCTACCAAAATTATTAAAATACCGTTTCGGGGACGTTTTCAGAAAAGTCAAACCTGAGTTAGCATTTTCTACTTAAGCTTCGAAAATGAGAATCACTCATCCAAATAAATTCCAAAACATCCGAAATTCAAATCCGACTATGAACGCAAGTCATAGTACATAATATGAAGCCACTCAAGATCTCGAACCATTGAATAGAACAATAGAGCTCAAAATGACCGGTCGGGTCGTTATACACTTACTCTTCTTAAATTCGAGATTAATGAGGTTACAATCGTTTATACATTTCCAGAAGAGGTTAGATCCAAGAGTAGAAATGCAGGCACCTAATACGTATCATTATCCTTAAGGATCTCATTAAAGTCCCTCCTATCAACGAATTACCCTTGTAAGTTTTCGGGATTAGTCTAAGCTAGTCCAAGAGAAGTCTTCTATTAGCACACGTGTTACTCGCAAAATAGCAAAAAAACCATCGTATGGAATAAGGATTTACCTTACCATGACATTGATGTCGTGAGGTGTGATAGAGACCTCATCGATCTTCAGAATGTCATCTTTCCACAAGATGACAATCCCGCTTGAGAGCCCCACTTCAGGATTTTGAATCTGGCCAGAGAAGCCAAGCTCCTAGATCGGGTACTTATGATCAGACATTTGAGTCTCAAGAAGCAAAATCGTAGCAGGCTTGTACATCTTAACTATTTCTACATAGTGCCTCCTGAACTCACCACTATTAGCCTCCTAACATTCTAAATTATGAAATTCATTAATAAGTTGGGCTTTGGTGGTGACTTCCTTCTCAGGCACTTCCCTTTTCTTTTTGGAGAAGAGTTGTCCAGATTCTCCTTCAGGGGAGGACTCACCTGCTTCTAGTATAGTAAGGAGTTCATGTCTAGGGTGGGATTGAGCATTACTGCTGAGTTCCTTAAACCTGGTCCTGAGAGGAACCTTAGGCTTACCCCCCACATTACCATGTTCCCTGGATACAGCGCGATAAGTATTTATCCCCTTGGCCCTTTGAAATCTATCATTTCCTCCTTCTAAATAAGGATTGCCTTTGTTTTGGGGACCACTAATTTGGTTATTAGGGTTTCTATAATTGAGTTTGATGCTTCTAAATGCTCATAGACAATAGCGAACCCTGTCATCGAAGTTGGCTATCGTGTCACTTTCGCCTTTCATGTCGATGTCCATGGTGCAAATAGAGGACTGGGGATTTGTTCTCCTTGTACAACTAGTGGGAATAATGGGACAATGTGGCTCATCTGGTCCATTAGCTTACTGAGCTGACTTATGGTCATTTTTTGGTGACTCTGTGCAACTTGGGCTTGCATTAGTGTTGCCAGCCAGAGTTGGCGGCCAAAGTTCACCAATGTATGGGAAAGGCTGTCCACTGTAGTGCCATATTCAACCAAGAGGTGGGAAAGTGATTTGGGAAAGGCTGTCCACTGTAGTTCCATATTCAACCAAGAGGTGGGAAAGTGATTTGGGGGTAGTGGTGTTATGGTGATGATGAGGGGTTGAATTTCCCCCTCTTGTGGGTAAGTGTTGGAAGGGTGCGTAGGTGTATTATTTTTGGCCATTTCTGGAAACTTTTAAAGGAGAATATGAGGGAATATGGGTGATGGGAATATTTTTGGGGTTTTAAGCCATTTTTCTTTTCATTTGGTTTCTGTGCCTGAAATTTCCCCATCATATGAGATCTTTCAGAGGCGTCGGCGGGTGTCTTATCAATAGAGATGAAATAATGAGAGGATATTTTATGGCTAGTGGGAGGATTGTATAGATTCCCTAAAGAAGGAGTGTATTAAGTGACTTCTCTCTCAGGAGAGAAGAGTTGGGGCGTGCGTTATCTACGTATCTGTTTAATTCTTTGAAAGTTTAGTAAGTGCCATATTTGGTATTATGGAGAATTCTATAAACAACCCCGATTCCAGTGCAATATTTTGGGTCTGACTTTTAGCCTCGCTATATTTGGTGTCAGGAGATTTGAGTGATATGGAATATTTGGAGGAGTTTGTGGAAACGTGTTGGGTTAGAGGTGTTAGGTGTGAAGGATCAATTTTCTTTTGCGGTCAAACTGACATTGGGTCAAGCTTGCATTTTCCTGCAGCCTCTGTTGGGACTTGCACACTTTCTCTTTGAGGAGAAAATAACATGTGCCTCGAAATTTGCTGCGAGCACATACGTTATGGGACTGTACTAACCTCACCTTGTTACCCTACTTTATTGATTCACCGAGAATAGAGAACTTACCGGAATACATGTTGAAAGTTTTACCACAGTAGGTGTTCCTCTTGCTGGTGTAGCCTTCTGCTTGGTGTTTTCCTCTGCTTTTTGGTGGAGGTGCTTCCACATTGGGAACTTTACTATTTTCCAGTTGTCTTCTTCTGCTGGTTTTGGTGAGCTTGATGAACATCCCAAATATTTCGGTGTGCTGGTAACTATTTTCTTGGGGCAGTATATGGTAATATGGTCAATTCGCTCACATCCTTTGCAAAGGATACCTTCTCCCTCATATACGAATGGTTGTTTGTGATCTCCCATTATAATAGTAGTTTGTAGTGGTACCTCTAATGGCACTTGAAACAATATCCATGCGCACCTGCCCCTTAATGTGGCAAAGATGCAGGTACCTATCTTTAGTAGATTTCCAATTCTCTTCCCTACCTGTTCCAGAATTGTTTTATCGTAAAATTTGGTGGGTAATTGGGACCATATTGCGGTGAATTAGATTTTCATAGCCATCGGGACAAAATTTAGTTCCCCGTTTTGAATAGAGAGAAAATAACTCATAACGAACCACGATCCTCCATGAAGCGCACAAGTCATATTTTCCTCCATAGCGAACTTCACAATAAAGAACTCCCATCCTAGGTCAATTAGGACGAGCTGCTCAGTTGGATCCCAGAGTTGTTGGAGTTTAATGTGAAGTAGGTGATGAGGGATTTTCCTTCCAAACATCTTGATAATAAGGGAGTACTTCCATGGTTGATAATTTCTGAGCTTTTGATCTTTTGATGAGGATATTGGCTCAGTGCTCCCTATGCTTGGGTCTATTCCAAACTCTCTTTATAACTGGTGGGTATTGTGCATAATATATATTAACTTTTTCAAATGCTTCTCCGCTAAAATTTCCTTGAATGAGTTCTTGGACAATATTGCCACTTCCATAGGGATGTTGATAATATCTGGTGGTTTCGGAGGCTCCGATGGCACTGAAGGGATTTGGTCCTTTGCGGAGCATGGGGGTGAGGCCATATTAGGGAGAGATCATTTATGAATATAGAGATTGGTTAGGGTTTCTATCTATAACTATTAGTCTAGCAAATTATGTTGTACCCCTACGTATTCTATTCTATTCAAAATAAGGTCAAGTGAGTCCACATGGCAAAGTGGAGCCGCTTATCACTAGTAGTAGAGTTAAAAGTTTGATTAAGGAGATTCTAAAATGTAACGACCTGGTCGGTCGTGTTGCGTATTTTAGCCTCAATTTCCCTATTTGATATCTTGCATATATGTAATTATGGTTTTATGACTTACCGAGGGGATTGGTTTGATTTCGGGTGAGTTTTGGATTGATTTAGGACACTTAGTCTCTTGGTTGAAGGTCTTAGTTGTAAGAGTTGACCGGAGTTTGACTTTTTTGTAGACGTCTCTGGAAGGATGTTTTGATGGTTTCAATAGCTTTATATAGTGATTTTGGACTTAGGCGTATGCCTGGATGTGAATTTGGAGGTCCGTAGGTTGTTTTGGCTTGAATTGGCGAAAGTTAGAAAGTTGAAAGGTTAAAACGTTCATAGGTTTGACCGAGGGTTGACTTTAATAATATCGGGCTCCGATTGTGATTCCGGGAGTTGGTATTACTCCGTTGTACCATTTGGGACTTGCATGCAAAATTTGATGTCATTCGGAGTTGTTTAGGCTTGTTCGACGCAAGTTTTGAATTTGAAAATGTTCATTAGTTCATTAGGCTTGAATTAGGGTGCGATTCGTGGTATTGATATTGGTTGGTGTGATTTAAGGCCTCGAGTAGGTTCGTGTTATATTTTACGATTGGTTGGTATGGTTGGACAGGGTCCGGGGGCACCGGGTGTGTTACGGGATGAGTTTGGACCAATTGGAGACCTAGAAGAATTGTTGAAGACTGCTGAAGTGTTGTGCTTTCGCACCTGCAATATTGGGCCGCTGGTGCGGCACCACAGAAGCGGCTCTATGGCCGTAGATGAGAGTTATGGCTTATGGATCTGGGTCTGCAGGTGCAGACATGGAAGCGCAGGTGCGCGATCATAGAACCGAAAGATATCCGCAGAAGTGGATTAGAGTTGAGGGAGCAAGGACCGCAGGTGCGGTGGGTTGTCCGTAGAAGCGGACCCGCAGGTGCGTATTTGGTTATGCAGAAGAGGAATTTCTAGGCTTAAGTGGAAGCCGCATCTGCGATGATGTTTTCGCAAATGCGACTGTTAGTCTGCAGATGCACAATACCTAGGCAGATTAAAGCGTAAACGAGGGTTTTATTTCATTTATCACATTTTGAGCTAGAGAGGTCGATTTTGGAGGAAATTTTCACGATTTGGATTGGGGTAAGTGTTTTTGACTCGGATTTATCCATAATCTTGATTCTATTCTTGTTTTTATCATTTAATTAGTGATTTGAATTGAAAAAATTGGGGATTTTGAAAAACTTTTCTAAAATATAATTTGAGGATTTGATGGTCGATTTAAGGTCGAAATTGGATGATTTTGGTATGGTTGGACGCGTACCAAAATGGATGTTCAAAATTTGTGAGTTTGTTCAGGTCCTGAGGTGCGGGTCGGGGTTGACTTTTTGAGTTTACTTATTGTTAAACTTATGTTACGTACTATGATCGGAAGTTTCCATTTCATAGGAATACCTTCATTATGAGTTACTAAAGTTGTAGTTGTGATAGCCATTAATACATTGAGGTTGAAGTTGTTGGTTACCAGTATATCTTTCTTTGTTGAGTTGTTTCTCACTCATCTTGTTGTTATTGAGATTCTTGTACACATTGTGGTTGAGCCGTGGCTATGTGTTGTGGTAACAATGGTATTGCTGATTTTGAAAATGTTGTGGCATATGGGCACGTGTGGTGAGAGTTGATTATTGTGTTGTGATATTGATGTGCATGCGACGGTATAAAGATAGGGGTGATGTGCATTGATAAGTTGGTATTTTACCAACTTACCTCTTCTTGATATTTAGGCTTTTGTATGATTTTATTGAGAAACTAAGGCATTTATTGAGGTTTATTGGCATATTTCAGGTATCAAGTGATTTAGAGAAGATACGGAAGAAAACAAGTCAAAATATGCTAAAAAGGGAAAATTAGCTGCTGCCAGTGAATGCTCTTCGCGATCGAGGAGAAATCCGTGCGATCGCGGAAGTTTAGATAGTTAAGCCATCACGAATGCAGGTGAAGTCATGCGAACGCGAAGAAATAAAGATGGTCAACCACAAGTCAAACGTTCTACGAGAACGCGTCTCTTATGCGGCGATAACGTAGCTTTGCAAAAATTGGTCACCGTAATCGCGCTTCTTATTTCGCGATGGCATAACACATTAACTGGGCAGATTCTAGGCAGAAATGGAATTTCACGTCTTTGATCCCCAATATATTTAATACACGACCAAGCTTATTGGAAAGATATCTTTAGCTTATTTTTCAGTCTCTTGACTAGAGAAGACAAGTTTGGGAGCTAGGGTTTGACACATACACACTTGGGACGTGAAGATTTGAAGCTTTTGGTTGAGAATTTCTTACCCATTTATGTTCATTTCTTCATTTTCTTGCTTTGTATTGAATATCTAAGTGTGTAATATTTTTTTCAACACTTGAATCTTGTTTATGTGAATATTCATATTTAAAGTATGGATTAAATATCTTGTTGTGCTTATGTATTGAACGATTTTTATTTATATTGAAGTGAGTTATTATTTTTTAATTATTCTTATTCTTTAATGTTTCCAAAAGGATTAGCTAACCCTAGGACTCACCAATTAACTTCGGATTAATTTTAGAAAAGATAATTTGGGGTTGGGAAAGATTAATTAACAAAAATTTGAGGCGCTAACCCTCATTTTATAGATTCTAGCTAGGGATAGGATTGAACTACTTGTAGCCATAATCGGGTGCACTTAATCTCTTAATTATTTTAGGGATAATTTAATTAGGAAGTCTTGTTATTCTTCGGAAGAAGCGAATAAAAAATTAATATCCGAGGCTAATTAACATAAACTCGCTCATATTTGTAAAATTATGAAATACATTAGATCGTTACTTGAGTATAATTTCTGTGTATCCATGCTTATAGACATTGATCATTTTACTCGCTTTCTAGGTTAGTTTACATTTTCACAATTAGTTATCAATATTTTCTTAAAACCTTTCTAAGTGTTTGGCTTAGCATAATCAACGATAATTCTCTTGCATTGCCTAATCGCCTACATATTATTTTCTGTGGGATTCGACCCCGACTCATAGTTGGGTATATTATATTGCATGTGACCGTGTCATTTACTCTTTAGTAATAGATTTGGACGTCATCAAAATTGGCGCCGTTGCCTTGGGAACAATTTGGCGTATTTAGGTTGTTTGAGAAGTAAGTGTACGTGCTCTGGTCCAAATTTGTGAATATTTGTGAAGTTAATTTTTCTTATCTTTGTTTATTTTCTTATTTGTTGTCTAGTTTATTTTGTTGTTTATTTTCTTAATTTGTGAAAGTGGCATCACATAATGAAAATTGGTCGGATGGTAGTTGTTCATACTTTGATGACCCTTGTCCTTATTTTGGAGGACTACACTCATGAAAAAATTATTTAAATTCTCCCGGGGGCGGTTTGTGCGCACAATCTCAAACCCATGAGTGGAGTATATGTGATAAGTATGGTGTTCAAAATGGCCATGTGGGCAATTGTTCTTGTTTATCCTTCCCTTCCCCGGACCCCCACTTTTGATTTTGACATTTATAGGTATTTGGAAGTGGGAGGTAATGAGCATTGGCAAAATAGAGAGTTCAAACTCATGATGAAGTGCCTACGTGAAGAAGGAAACAAGGAGCAAAAATCCTTGAAGGAGATTTTGAAAACTAATCTCCAAGATAGTTTGGAGCTTGAATCAAGACTTAAATATCCGCCAACCGGCTCCATGCTTGTTGGTGATGCCAAGAAAAAAATGAAATTAGAGTCAACCGGTGTAACTGAAAAAATAGTTGAAATTGACTCTAGTTTGGGGGATCAAGAGGGTGTCAAAATCTGGAAAGAATTGCAATTTGAATGCTTGATGTCACATTTCAAGCATTTCTCAACTTTGGAATTTCATGGTGATATGGGAATTGAGCCATATGAATCCATATGGAAGTGCAAAATGACATTCCTCAAAGGAAATCCAAAATATGCAAAATGAAGAAATTGATGTTTGCATTGATCATCTACTTACCACCCCCGCCTCCCGTGGTCAGAAACTTGACTCTAAGTTAGGTGCACTATTCATATACTCCAAGTGGAGAGAAAAGTGATAAAGTTGACTCGTGTCATGCCACGACATTAAATGCGGCGCTTGGTGGGAGGCAACCCATAGTTTTTAAAATATTTAGTCATTTTTAAAATTTTCCTTTTTAGAATAGTTTAGTATATTATTTTTGACTAATCTGCCAAGTTTCATAATTTTTGGAGTTGATTTGATCAGGTCGGGGTGATCGGACAACCAAAAACAGTAGCTGAGAAAAACTATAGAAAAATGTTGAACTTCGTGATCGCATAAAAGGCCTTGCGTTCGCAGAGAACAAAAGGTTTCCTATCGCTACACGATCGCAAATAGACAAATGCGGTCGCGTCTGTTCGGTAAGTTTGTTCTACAGGAACGCTTGTTTTGAAACGCGGCCGCGATTAACAGGTAAGTTTCTGAACTTGTAAGCAGTGAATATATATATATATATATATATATATATATATATATATATAAAGACACCCACTTTTGCCCAAACAAAGAATCAGATCTTCCTACTCCCCTAACCCTCAAAATCATCTCAAAACTTCCTCTCCCTTCAATTCCATATCAATATTCAAGGTTTAATCTCAAAGGCATGTGCTTTGTTCACTCCTCTCCTTGAAATCATTTCTGCCTCTTCTTTGTGCTAGAATAGTGGAAGGCCATGGTTCTTCATGGTTGGGGCTGAAAGTTTGTCTTTGATATCAATATTGTGTGTATAAATTATTTGTGTGCTTGTTTGATGGGTGAGGATTGGTTGACAGATTGAGGGTTCTGTTCTATGAAATTTCTGGGCAAGATCTATGGGTTTAGTGCTGTGAAAATGCTAAGAAAAATGAATGCCCTCTTTGCGTTTGCTGAAATGCCCGAGAGAACTATTATTGGGCGAGGAAGAAGACCCTCGCGATAGCAATGTCCCATTCCGTGATCGCGTAGGTATAATTCTGTGGAGGAATCAAATTCTCTGTCGCGATCGCAGTGCTTCTAATCTGTTGAAAAAATAATGTGCTTCATGATCGCGTGATAACATTCGCGATCGCATTTCTTTAACCTCCAGGAAGCAAAACAGTAACTTTGCAGATTTGATTGTTGATGCTTTTTGGTCATTATCTTTGGCCTAAATACATCATAATACTGTGTATTAAGTACCTATACAAGAATTTAACATGTGATCTACTTTTGTAGGTACTTTGAGCATAAAATGACCTCGGGAAATGGTGAAATTGTGGAATCTCCTATTCGCCAAGCTGTGGAAGAGGAATATTTTGATCAGGACAGATTTGTAGCTTTTGAATGTAAAAGAAACTATGACAAACTCATGTCAAATAGTATCGTCAAAGAGAGGGGCATCTATTTGGACAAACTTGAGGCTAGCTGCCGGATTTTTTCCGAAGATTGACTGACAGTGGATGAATTTGCTTCGCTCCTGAACCAATCAAAGCCAACTACACAGTAGTACAAGAATTTTATGTCAATGCCATGAAGACCGACTTCCAAGGGAAAGTATTTACCTTTGTTATGGGAAAATAGGTCAACTTTGGTTCGAAGGTACTAAATGCACAATACCATCTTCCCAATGCTGACAACCAGGTGTACAAGGATAGAGCAAGGGAGAGAGGAAGCCAGTGGTTGGTGGAGAAGCTTCATGATGAGGTAACCCCGACTTGGGAAAGATTGCACAAAGGGGTTGATTCTTTTGAATTCAGAGCTGAAGCCAAGACTTGGTTGTCTATTATTGGTGCCAGAATCCTGCCATCTAAACATGAGTCCAAGGTGACGCTTGAGAAGACATTGATGATTGATGATTGCTGCTATTATGGATGACTTGCAGTAAACGTGGGCCAGCATATGGTGAGTGAGATTGAGGAAGCATGTAATGGGAGGTCTAAGATTCTATTATTTCCCTCATTGATTACTCAGTTGTGCTATGATAATGGGGTGCTAACGGACCCGAATGATTCTAAGAAGGGCCCAGACAAGGCAATTTATCCATTGCTCAGAAAGGGACCAACTGGCGGGCAGAAGAAGGGGAGGATTGATGTATCATCTCCTTCATTTGAGCAGTTTACTGAGACTATCACTGGTCCAGATGGTTCTTCCACAGTTGCAGCAGGGCTACATGACTCCACTGCTCCACTTCCTTATGGACCTCGCACTATGAGCCATCTCTCCAATCAAATCTATGGCGTCGATGCACACATTCGCCGACTTGTACTGGCCTTCCTTTAGGTCCATCTGGGGAGGGCACTTCTACTGGGATTAGTAAGAAGCCATCTTTGGATAATGTAGTTAAGGAACAAAAAGCAATCAAAAGCAGGTTAGAAGACATGAGCCGAAGGCAAGGAAAGATTGAGAGGCAACAACTAAAGTTCAAGGAGCATGAGAAAAAGAATAGCAAATTCCTATCCAAAATGATGCACATGCTGAGTTAATTATGTGGCTCATATGAATCAGAGGACGATGATGAGGAGGATTTGGAGCTCAAATTTTCCACCACCTCCAACTTCGAGTGATACCGCTTTCAGGGCGAACCTCTTTCATTTCATCTTGTTTTCTTTAGTTGCATTGAGGACAATGCAACACTTTAGGTTGGGAGTGGCTCATTTATATGTGGTAATGTATATGGAGCATGACTATATTTTGTGAACTTGTGTAGATTGGTTAACGTTTGTAGTTTATTAATGATATTTTGTAGTTTATTTCTAGCATGTTAGCATTAATTTTTATTTTCTTATTTTGCTACTTTATTTACTTGTAGTAGTATTAATTAAACTCCTTATTTTTTCTTTATGCCGCGGTTCTTTTCCAAGAAAATAATTTGTGTCGAAACGGGTGACTTTTTCCTATGATAGATGGGGTGACAACTTTCTTAAGGGATTAGTCTTGTCTAGTTTTTCTCTTTTTATACAAGGCATGACAAAATCAGACAAATTTTCTTTTTTAGTTAGTTTAGTAGCTAGTAGTGAATAAGTTAGTTATTGGGTGTGATCTTTTTGTCCATAAACCAACGTGTGGCTTGTTTGATACCAACATGAGTTAAACTTTGGCATATGAATTCTTGATATTTAAAATGAAAAATGATTGAAGTGATAATTCTTGTTGTGACTTTTAGGTTCTATTTTTAGATTTTTGATTCATTAAATAGTCTTTTAGGCTATATATGATTTTCTTTGGGTTTATTGGTTTTAATTGAATTTTGGACTTATATTTCACTTGAGTTTGCATGTGACATGTGTGGTGAGATTTGTTGTGAGTTATTTTACATTATTGTAGTCTAGAACTTGCCTGAAATGTGCTTCAAGGCGAAATCCTAGACTAACTTCTTTTGAAAAATGATGTTAGGCCTTTCTTAGACCGTTATTGTGCCTTAAATTTCATACCCTTGCATATTTTCCCTAGTCAACCCCTTTTTTGCATTTAAACTTTTTCTTTGGCAACTATGTTACAAGCTTTAACCCTTCATTCTTTATTGATCTATCTTTTGGCATCCTACCTCCCTAATTACTTTGAAAGTGTAAACATAGGCTAAAAGTCTATGTTTGGGGGTGAAGGTTGGAAAAGTTGTGATGTGGAAGTTGCTTAAAAGGTGAAAGGTAACCAAATAAAAATAGTGGAACGTTCCTTGATTTTTGAAAAAACAAATGAGTAAGAAAGAAAAGGGAAGAAAAAATAAGGAGTTGTGAATAAAGGGAAGATTAGGTGTAGAATGAAAAGTGAAGAAATAATGGAAAAGTTTTTGAAGGAAGTGGGCTTTAATTATTACAAATTATAGTGCTTAGGGAGGTTTTGGGTCACTCTTATCCAAATTATGCCCTACCTTAACCAAAAACCTACATTACAATCCTTTAAATCCTACTTGATTTTGAACCAAGTATGTCTACATTAGTGGAGAAATACATGAAGGGCAAGCCTATGGCACTACTTCTGTGCATTTGAATATCTTTGTGAGAGAGAGTTAATTCTTTTCATTTAATATCCCATTTGTGTTTTAAATTGCAATATATAAGTTAGGATTCTCTCTTAAGTGTGAGGGCACATGAAATTTTGGGTCGTGAATTTAATGCAATCTCCATATTAGGAGGAATGAACAAAAGAAAATTGTTTGTGATAATGAGGCAAATTTTGAAGCTTTAGTGCCATGACTTGGTTGCTACTTTGATTAATGTGGTGTTTGAGCACTTGATTTGAAATGAAATTTTTGAGAAGTTGTTGGTAATTCATACACTTTGGATTAATTGTTGGTAACATCCGAAGTCACTAGATTGTGTTTTTAACTTGAACCTTTTTGACTTGAAATAATGTTTGGTATGCCATTGAGCTTAATTGTTGATTTTATTGAAGGATGTTCTTAGTTATTGAATTGCTTGAGGACAAGCAATAGTTTATGTTTGGGGATTTGATAAGTTGGTATTTTACCAACTTACCCCTTCTTGATACTTAGGCTTTTGTATGATTTTGTTGAGAAACTAAGGCATTTATTGAGGTTTATTGGTATATTTCAGGTATCAAGTGATTTAGAGAAGATACGCAAGAAAACAAGTCAAAATGTGCTAAAAGGGGAAAATTAACTGCTGCTAGTGAATGCTCTTCACGATCGCGGAGAAATCTATGCGATTGTGGAAGTTCAGAAAGTTAAGCCATCACGAACGTAGTTGAAATCATGCGAACGCGAAGAAGTAAAGCTGGTCAGCCACTGGTCAAACATTCTACTCGAACACATCTCTTGCGGGGCGATCGCGTAGCTTTGCAGAAATTGGTCACCGCGTTCGCGCTTCTTATTTCGTGATCGCCGCACATTAACTGGGCAGATTCTGGGCAGAAATGGAATTTCACGTCTTTGATCCCCAATCCATTTAATACACGACCAAGCTTATTGGAAAGATATCTTTGGCTTATATTTCAGTCTCTTGACTAGAGAAGACAAGTTTGGGAGCTAGGGTTTGATACACACACACACTTGGAACTTGAAGATTTGAAGCTTTTGGTTGAGAATTTCTTAGCCATTTATGTTCATTTCTTCATTTTCTTGCTTTGTATTGAATATCTAAGTGTCTAGTATTTTTTTCAACACTTTGAATTTTGTTTATGTGAATATTCATATTT
The DNA here is from genome assembly GCF_000390325.3 of Nicotiana tomentosiformis. Lineage (NCBI taxonomy): Eukaryota > Viridiplantae > Streptophyta > Magnoliopsida > Solanales > Solanaceae > Nicotiana > Nicotiana tomentosiformis. The sequence continues at coordinate 122,391,512 of NC_090812.1, forward strand.
TTAGTGTGGATTAAATATCTTGTTGTGAGCATATATTGAATAATTTTTATTTATATTGAAGTGAGTTATTGTTTCTTTAATTATTGTTGTTCTTTAATATTTCCAAAGGGATTAGCTAACACTAGGACTCGCCCATTAACTTCGAATTAATTTTGGAAAAGATAATTTGGGGTTGAGAAAAATTAATTAACAAGAACTTGAGGCGTTAACCCTCATTTTATAATTTCTAGCTAGGGATAAGATTGAACTACTTGTAGTTATAATCGGGTGCACTTAATCTCTTCATTATTTTAGGGATAATTCAATTAGAAAGTTTTGTTAGTCTTCGGAAGAAGCTAATAAAGAATTATTATCTGAGGCTAATTACCATAAACTCGCTCATATTTGTAAAATCATGAAATACATTGGATCGTTACTTGAGTGTAATTCCTATGTATCCATCTTTGTAGCCATTGATTATTTTACTCGTTTTCTAGATTAGTTTACATTTTCGTAATTAGTTATCAATATTTTCTAAAAACCTTTCTAAGTGTTTGTCTTAGCATAATAAGAGATAATTCTCTTACATTGCCTAATTGCCTATATATTGTTCTTTGTGGGATTCGACCCCGACTCATAGTTGGGTATATTATATTACATGCAACCGTGTCCATTTACTTTTTAGTAGTAGATTTGGACGTCATCATGCATGCGGCGAGATAAGTTGGGATTTATACGTGTGTTGCTAGTAAGAGAATTACTTGAATCCACACAGTGAGATTAGGGGGCTAAAGCGCGTGTAGCTATTTCGAAAAAAATATTTAAAAAAACATATAAATGCAAGGCTCACGCGGTGATATAAGGAAGATTGTGATTGTAACTTGTGAAAATGTGGATAAGAGGTCTGATGCCTCGGTTTTGATTCTTGTTGTACATTTTATGTTAAAAGGGTTGTTGATAGAACAGTTATTGTTATTTACTTCATTTGTTTAACTTGTATTTTGGCTGTATTTGATTACTTGTTATTCTGATCATATGCTCATTCTTGTTGTCCTTATTGCCTAAATATCTGTTGTTAGCCTTACACCGTCATACTGTTTTGTTGTTATTTATTTCCATGTCCTCTATTATTAGATTGCATTAATATTTTGCCCAGATTTCCATGTCTTGTAGGTGTCTTGACCTATTCTCATCACTACTCTACCGAGGTTAGGCTTGATACTTACTAGGTACCGTTGTGGTGTACTTATGCTACGCTTCTGCACAGTTTTGTACAGATCCAGGTACTTCAGCTCGTGCCTAACACCAGTGATTTGACCAGATATTCCGGAGACTTCATGGTATACCTGCTTGATGCTCGCAGGCCTTGGAGTCACCTTTTGTTATTACTTTTACTACTGTTTATCTCCTTATTAGACAATGTTGTATTAGAGATTCTTAGTATATTTCTATAGAGTTTATGGCTCAGTTCCACCAATTTTGGGGATCTTGTGACTGTTCTTTTTGGTTTCATTATAACAATTATCAGCTTAATTTATCATTTTATTTGTTAATTCTGCTAAATTCTCAGTGTATGTTAGGCTTACCTAGTCTTAGAGACTAGGTGCCATCAAGACATCATAAGGTGGAAATTTGGTATCGTGACAAGTCGGTATCATAGCTCTAGATTCATAGGTGCTATGAGTCATAAGCAAGTTTAGTAGAGTATTGCAGATCGGTATGAAGACATATATGCTTATCTTCGAGAGGCTACGAAACTATTAGGAAAATTCCACTTTTTTGATTCCTTATCATGCGGATTTGATGGTTTTGAAATCCGAGTCTTTTTTTTATTCTCTCACAGATGGTGAGAATGCACACTGTTGTATCATATGATCTGGCACCCGCACCCCTGCTAGAGCCGCGAGAGGCCGAGGCCAAGGTAGAGGCCGAGGAGGGGCACGTGCGGCAGCCAGAGCATCTGCTCGAGCAGCGATTGAGGAGCCACTAATAGCGTCGGTTGGGGGACAGGCACCCAAGGTGCCTGTTGTTACCCTTGGACTTCAAGATACCCTAGCACACCTTTTGAGCATGTTCGGTAGTTTAGCTCAGACGGGATTGATCCCTGTTGCTCCAGCTACTTCTCAGACTGGGGAGGAGCTCAGACTCCCATGGCCAGTACTCCGTAGTAGTGGGTCTATGTGATCAGGTTCCGGGAGTTGTGCCAGCATAACCTATTTTTTCGGTCCAGCCTGAGGTCAGGCCAGAGGCATCTGAGGAGGAGCACATGAGACTTGAGAGGTTCAAGAAGTATCACCCTTCTACTTACAGTGGCGCATTTATTGAGAACGTGCAGGGTTTTCCAGACAAGTGCCATTGTATTCTCCACACCATGGGTATTGTGGAGGCGAGCAGAGTTGCATTTACTACATTTCAACTGTTAGGAGCAGCCTAAAGGTGGTGGTAGGCTTACGATGAGGGTAGGCCACTTGATGCCGCACCACTGACCTAGACTCAGTTTTCAAAAATTATTTTGAGAGAGTTTGCTCCCCAGACCCTTCGGGATGCATGGTGCATAGAGTTTAAGCAGCTACACCAGGGCACAATGACAATGTCACCGTATGCCATCAGATTCAGCAAGTTGTCCCAACATGCACCTGATTTGGTTGCCACAGTTAGAGATCGAGTCCGCAGGTTTATCGAGCACTCAGTTATGGTATTATATTCAGCATGGATCAGTAATTGGATACGGACACTCCGTTTCAGCAGGTTGTGAAACTCGCTCGCAGGTTAGATCATATACGGGGCCAGGAGAAGGATGATAGGGAGGCCAAGAGGCCTCGAGGTTCTGGAGGATTTAGTGGTGCACATGCTGCAGTTTCAACCCGTCATGGCAGAGGGTATGTGAGCTGCCCAGTTCATTCAGCACTTCCAGCTACTCACAGTGCTCCTGCTATTCCAAGGTCTTAGGTCGCCCATTATGCACAGCCACTTTCCAGTGTTCCTCCTGCATGGGGAACCTCCAGCGGTCACTCCAACGGACTAACCCTGGGTCAGTTTCAGTAGTCACACCCACAGAGAGCTTGTTTCGAGTGTGGTGATACCAGGCATATGGTGCAGGACTATCCCAGACTTGGGATGGGTGCACCTCCAAAGACTACACAGGCTCCACACATTCCACAAGGTTCACAGACTATGGTTGTTTTTCCAGTTACCGCACTACCTGCACCGCCAGTTAGAGGTGGAGGTCAGGCAGGTAAGGGTCTCCTTAGAGGGGGAGGCCAATCTTGTTTCTATGTTTTTTCGGGTAGGACGGAGGCTGCTGCTTCAGATGTTGTTATCACAGGTACTGTTCCGGTCTGTCATAAGGATGCCTTAGTTTTATTTGATCCGGGTTCCACGTACTCATATGTGTCATCTTACTTTGTTCCCTATTTTGATATATCTCGTGATTCGTTGAGTGCTCATGTATATGTGTCTATGCCTGTGGGAGATGCTATTATTGTAGACCGTGTTTATCGGTCATGTTTGGTCACCATCGGCGGTTATGAGACCAAAGTTGATCTATTGCTACTCAGTATGGTAGACTTTGACGTGATATTGGGCATGAATTGGTTGTCGCCCTATCCCGATATTTTGGATTGTCATACCAAAACCGTGACATTGGCTATGCCAGGATTGCCGCAGTTGGAGTGGAGGGGTATATTGGATTATATTCCTAGCAGGGTTGTGTCCTTTCAGAAGTCACATCGAATGGTTGAGAAGGGGTGTGAGGCATATCTAGCTTTCGTAAGGGATGTCAGTTCTGATACTCCTATCGTTAAGTCAATTTTGGTAGTGAGAAATTTCCCAGATGTGTTCCCATCAGACCTACCGAGCATGCCACCTAATACGGATATTGATTTTGGTATTAACCTGGTGTTGGGAACTTGGCCCATTTCCATTCGACCATATCGTATGGCACCAATAGAGTTGAAGGAATTAAAAGAACATCTTTAGGAGTTGCTTGATAAGGGTTTTATTCGATCGAGTGTCTCGTCTTGGGGTGCGCCAGTTCTATTTGTAAAGAAGAAAGATGGTTCTATGAGGATGTGTATTGATTACAGGTAGTTGAACAAACTTACAGTTAAGAACAAGTACCCACTACCGCGTATTGATAATCTGTTCGACCAGCTCCAGGGTGCTCAGGTATTCTCAAAGATTAATTTGAGGTCAGGGTACCATCAGTTGAAGATTCAGGATTTAGATATTCCGAAGACTGCTTTCATGACTTGGTATGGTCACTACGAGTTTTAGTCATGTCATTCGGGCTGACCAACGCCCCAACAATATTTATGCACTATGCATTTCAACTATATCTTGATTCATTCTCTATCGTGTTCATTGATAACATATTGGTAGATTCCTGCAGTCGGGAGGATCATGAGAAGCACTTGAGGATCGTGCTCTAGACCTTGAGGGAGAAGAAGTTATATGCAAAATTCTCCAAGTAAGTGTTTTGGCTTGATTCCGTGGCGAGTCATGTGGTGTCTAGCGAGGGGTTTAAGGTGGATCCGAAGAAGGTGGAGGTAGTCCAGAGTTGGCCCAGACCATATTCTGCTATAGAGATCCGGAGTTTTCTAGGCTTGGCTGGTTATTATAGCCGTTTCGTAGAGGGTTTCTTATACATCGCAGCTCCCTTGATCTGACGACTATAGGGAGAGCTTTCAGAAGCTCAAGACTGCCTTGACCACAGCTCCAGTTCTGGTTTTGCTTTCAGCATCGGGTTCTTATACAGTGTATTGTGATGCTTTGCGAATTGGCATTGGATGTTTATTGATGCTAGAGGGTAGAGTGATTGCTTATGCTTCATGTCAGCTGAAGCCCCATGAGAAGAACTACCCCATTCATCATCTAGAGTTAGCAGCCATTGTACATGCATTGAAAATTTGGAGGCACTATCTTTATGGCGCGTCTTGTGAGGTATTCACGGATCATCGGAGTCTACAACAATTGTTTAAGCAAAACGATCTGAACTTGAGGCAGTGGAGGTGGTTAGAGCTGCTAAAAGACTATGATATCACCATATTATATCATCCCAGGAAGACCAATGTGGTGGAAGATTCCTTGAGTAGAAAGGCTGAGAGTATGTGTAGCTTACATATATTCCAGCGGGAGAGAGACCATTTGCATTAGATGCTCAGGCTTTGGCCAATTGGTTCGTGAGGTTGGATGTTTCGGAGCCTAGCTGGGTTCTTGCTTATGTGATTTCTCTATCTTCTTTGTATGAGCGCATCAAGGCGCGTCAGTATGATGACCCTTATTTTCTTGTCCTTAAGGAGACGGTGCAACATGGTGATGCCAAGGAGGTTTCTATTGGAGATGATGGGGTGTTGAGGAAGCAGGGCCGGATTTATGTGCCCAATGTGGATGGTTGCATGAGTTGATACTTGAAGAGGCCCACAGTTTGCGGTATTTCATTCATCACGGGCGCTGCAAAGATGTATCAGGATTTGAGGCAGTAGTACTGGTGGAGAAGAATGAAGAAAGATATAGTAGAGTATATGGCTCAGTGTTTGATTTGTCAGCAAGTGAAGTACGAGCATTAGAGGCCGGGCAGTTTGCTTCAGAGACTTGAGATTCCCGAGTGGAAGTGGGAGCGTATCACCATGGATTTCATTGTCGGGCTCCTACGGACTTTGAAGAAATATGACGCAGTTTGGGTTATTGTGGGCTATTTGACTAAGTCTGCACACTTCATTCTGGTTGTGACTACCTACTCTTTAGAGCAACTGGCTCAGATCTACACCCGTGATATTGTTCATCTTCATGGTATGATGGTGTCGATTATCTCAAATCGAGGCACGTAGTTCACATCGCATTTCTGGAGAGTTGTGTAATGAGTTAGGCACACAGGTCAAACTGAACACGGCATTTCACCCCAGATGGATGGCCAGTCTGAGTGCACCATTCAGATCTTGGAGGATATGCTACGTGTATGTGTTATGGATTTCGGGGGTTCACGGGATCATTTCTTACCTACAATAACAACTACCAATTGAGTATTCATATAGCTCCTTATGAGGCCTTATATGGGAGGCGGTGTCGTTCTCCAGTTGGTTGGCTTGAGCCGGGGGAGGCTAGACTGTTGGGCACTAAGTTGGTTCGGGATGTCTTAGAGAATGTCAAGTTGATTCAAAATCAGTTTCGTACATCACAGCCTAGGCAGAAGAGTTATGTTGATCGGAGGGCTCGTGATGTAGCATTTATGGTAGGAGAGAGGGTTTTGCTCAGAGTTTTGCCCATGAAGGGCATGAAATCTGATACATGGGACAGATCACCATAACACTTTCGGAGCATGGAAACATTGAACACCGGGTGAACTGCCAATAAGCTGGGTGGAAATGCAAGTCTGCAGGCCACCTCACCAACTCTCTCAAGGATCGCAAAAGGACCAATGTACCTAGGGCTCAACTTGCCCTTCTTTCCGAACCTCATCACACCATTCATGGGTGTAACTCGGAGCAACATTCTCTCTCCCACCATATATGCTACACCACGAGCCTTCCGATTAGCATAACTCTTCTATCTAGAGTGTGTTGTACGAAGCCGATCCTGAATCAACTTGACTTTCTCCAAGGCATCCCGAACCATGCCCAACAACCTAGCCTCTACCGTCTCAAACCAACCAACTAGGGAACGACACTGCCTCCCATATAAGGCCTCATAAGGAGCCATATGAATACTCGATTGGTAACTGTTCTTGTAGGTGAACTCTGCAAGCGGCAAGAACTGATCCCAAGAACCCCTAAAATCCATAACACAAGCGCGTAGCAGATCCTCCAAGATCTAAATAGGCGCTCGGACTGTCTGTCTATCTGCAGATAAAATGTTGTACCCAACTCAACCAGCGTGCCTAACTCACACTGCACGGCTCTCCAGAAATACGATGTGAACTGTATGCCTCGATCAGGGATAATGGACATCGGCATCCTATTAAGGCAAACAATCTCCCGGATATAGATCGAAGCTAGCTGATCTAAAGAATAGGTAGTCACCACCGAAATGAAATGTGCCAACTTACACATCCTATCCAAAATGACCCATACTGTATCAATTTCTTCAAGGTCTGTGGGAGCCCAACAATGAAATCAATGGAAATATGCTCCCACTTCCACTCGAGAATCTCAAGTCTCTGAAGCAATCCGCCTGGCCTCTGATGCTCATACTTCATATGCTGATAGATAAGGCACCGAGCCACATACTCCACTATATCTTTCTTCATTCGCCTCCACCAATAGTGTTGCCTCAAATATTGATACATCTTAGCGGTACCCAGATGAATGGAATACCGTGAACGGTGGGCCTCCTCAAGAATCAACTCACGCAACCTGTCCACATTGGGCACACAAGTTCAACCATGCATCCTCAACACTCCATCATCTCCAATAGAAACCTCCTTGGCATCGCCGTGTTGTATTGTGTCCTTAAAGAAAAGCAAATGGGGATCGTCATACTGACACACTCTGATGCGCTCATACAAAGAAGACCGAGAAAGCACACAAGCTAGAACCCGAATGGGCTCCAAAACATCCAACCTCATAAACTGATTGGCCAAAGCCTGAACATCCAATGCTAATGGCCTTTTACCAACTGAGATATACTCTAGGCTACCCATACTCTCAGCCTTTCTGCTCAAGGCATCAGCCACTATGTTGGCTTTCCCGAGATGGTACAAAATAGTGATATCATAGTCTTTTAACAACTCTAACCACCTATGCTATCTCAGGTTCATATCCTTCTGCTTAAACAAGTGTTGTAGATTCTGATGATCCATGAATATCTCACAAGACACGCCATAGAGGTAGTGCCTCCAAATCTTCAATGCGTGGACAACGACAGCCAACTTTAAATCATTAACGGGGTAGTTCTTCTCATAGGGCTTCAACTGACACGAAGCATAAGTGATTAACCTACCTTCCTGCAGCAACACACATTCAATGTCAATCCGCAATGCGTCACAATAAACTATATATAAACTTGATGCTGAGGACAAAACTTGAACTGAAGCTGTGGTTAAGGCAGTCTTGAGCTTCTGGAAGCTCTCCTTACACTCGTCGGACCACCTGAATGGAGCACCCATTTGGGTCAATCTAGTCAAAGGTGCAGCAATGGACGAAAAACCGTCTACAAAACAGTGATAATACCCGGCCAAACCAAAAAAACTACAGATCTCAATAGCTGAAGACGGTCTGGGCTAACTCTGAACTGTATCCACCTTCTTCAAGTCCACCTTAATCCCCTCGCTAGATACCACATCACCCAAAAACAACACTGAATCAAGCCAGAATTCACACTTTGAGAATTTTACATATAACGTCTTCTCTCTCAAGGTCTGGAAAACATTCCTCAAGTGCTGCTCATGATCCTCCCGACTCTAGAAGTACACCAAGATGTCCTCGATAAACACAATGATGAATGAGTCGAGATATGGCTGGAATATACTATTCATCATGTGCATAAATAATGTTGGGGCGTTTGTTAGCCCGAATGACATCACTAGAAACTCAAAATGGCCGTAACGAATCCTGAAAATAGTCTTTGGGATATCCGAATCCCGAATTTTCAGCTGATGATACCCTGACCTCATATCAATCTTTGAGAACACTCTAGCACCCTGAAGTTGGTCAAATAAGTCATCAATGTACGGTAGTGTGTACTTATTATTCACCGTGACTTTGTTTCGCTGCCTATAATCAATGCACATCCGCATACATCCATCTTCACGAACAAGACCGAAGCACCCCTAGGCGAGACACTCGGACGAATAAAACCCTTATCAAGCAACTTCTGAAGGTGCTCCTTCAATTCCTTCAACTCCAAAGGTGTTATACGATATGGTGGAATAGAAATGAGCTGAGTGTCTGGAACCAAGTCAATACCAAAATCAATACCCCTATTGGGCAGCATGCCCGGTAGGTCTGCTGGGAACACATCTGGAAAATCTCTCACTACCAGAAATTATTCAACGGTAGGAGTATCAGCATTAACATCCCTCACAAAGGTTAGATACGCTTCACACCCTTTCTCCACCATCCGTTGTGCATTTAGAAAGGACACAACTCTGCTGGGAATATAATCCAATGTACCCCTCCACTCCAATCGCAGAAAACCTGGCATAACCAATGTTACGGTCTTGGCATGACGGTCAAAAATAGCATAATAAGGCGACAACCAGTCCATGCCCAAGATCAGATTAATGTCTACTATATTGAGTAACAATAGATCAACTCTAGTCTAACAACTACCAATAACAATTAGACACGACCAATAAACACGGTCCACAATAATAGAATCTCCTACATGCGTGGACACATATACAGGAGCACTCAAGGAATCATGTGATATATCCAAATAAGGAACAAATTAAGATGACACAAATGAGTAAGTAGAACCCGAATCAAGTAAAACTGAGGCATCCCTTTGACAAATCGGAACAATACCTGTGATGACTGCGTCTGATGCGACTACCTCTGTCCTACACGAAAAAGCATAGAATCTGGACTAGCCTCCCCTTCTAGGGTGGCCTCTGCATGCACGACCTCCACTCCTAGCTGGCGGTGCAGATGAAGTGGCAACTGGAGCAGCAACCATGGCCTAGAAAACCTGTGGACCCTATGGAGTCCGTGAAGCCTGTGGAGGTGCACCCCTCATGAGTAAGGGGCAGTCCCTCACCATATGTCTGGTATCACCACACTCATAACAATCTCTTGGTGGGTGTGGCTGCTGAAACTGACCCTGGCCTTATCTGCTAGACTGACCGCTGAAGGCACCCCGTGTAGGAGGTGCACTGGATAGTGGCTGAGCAAAATGGGCAACCTGAGACCTCAGAATTGTCGGAGCACTGCTAGTAGCTGAAAGTGCTAAATGAACTGGGCGGCTCACATAACCTCTATCATGACGGGCTGCAACTGGAGCGTGGGCACACTATATCCTCTCGAATCTCGAGGCCTCTCAGTCTCCCTCCAACCTTCGCGCGATCTATACCACCAGTTGATACGGAGTATCTGTCTCCAACTCTCGAACCATGCTAAATCTAAAACCATAGTTGATCCCCTCGATGAATCTACGGACTCGCTCTCTAACTGTAGAAACTTAGTAGGTGCATGTCGGGACAAATCATTAAATCTGATAACATACTTTGACACTGACATGGTCCCCTGATGCAGCTACTCAACTCTTTACGCCATACATCATGAAGGGTCTGGGGAACAAACTCTCTCAAAAACATCTCTGAACATTAAGCCCAAGTGAGTGGTTTTGCACCTTATTTTGCACGACTCAAAATAAGATTCAACTAGTGGTTTTCCTGTTGATGATGAAAGAGAGTCGCCACCTAATAGTTAAAGGTATACTAGGGCACCTGTTTAATTACTAGGATTTATTTTCTATTAGTCTGCTAACTGGTGAGATTTTGGGCAATGGTTCTTGTTCTTATAAGGGGAAGGTGTTAGGCACCCCTTAAAATCTATCTGAGGTAGATCCATAGCACTTAGACTAGGTTTAAGGAATTAGATGTATGTATTCTACTTAATTAAAGCTTAGGGTGTATGGCTTACCTATGTTATATTCAAGGTTTACTATTTGAAGAAAAAATGTATATGCATTTTAAAGGAGAAGCAAAGCTTAACTTATGGAAAACAAAACTTTGAGAAGAGTCTACATAGTTATAAGAAGTTTGGGGGGTATATATATAGTGTTTTGTATTTGCAAGTTTTCGTAAAAGATGGCTAAATTTCAAAATAATTTGTCTTTTGAAAAAAGACATGATTGTTTGTATAATTCTAGTAAAATAAAAATTGTTTGAAGAAAAAGGTCTTGGGAATTCCTTGAGGATCGATTCTCAAACTTATACTTCGAATTCAAACCATCTAAAAGCTCTTAATTGTCGCCTTGTTTGTTTTGCAGAAATAACCAACTTTGGAAATCATTCTGCTTGTTTTTTAAAGAGAGATGATGTCTTTGCAAATCTGTCTTAGTTTCAAAACCTCATGAAAATAGTTAGTAAAATTTGGGACATGAATTATGTAAGTGATTATTTGACTAGAATCATTTATTACTAAGTCTTAATACTTCTTTTATCTTTTTCTATGTCTTTAAGGATTGCCTAGGTTGTTAACATAATTCAAAAATATAAAGCAACGTATTCAATCAAGTATCATCATTGTTATACATATAAGAACAATCGATAAACTTAAAGTGATAGGGGAAAGAGTTGGACTCTGGGTTTGGGTATGAAAGAAGGTAAGCCTAGCAGAATAGCAAAGACAGGTAGCTGCAACTTCAGACTCCAAAAGGTTCAGTCAAAGAGCTTGGGCCTGAGTTCTTTGGAACTCGGTAGGCCCAATCTAAATACATGTACAAAAAGAAGAAAAAGTCATTAGATATGTGGCTCAATATACATAATTGTATAAATAACACCAGTGTAGGCACAAAATAAATTATAACACTCAACAGTAATCCAGAATGCAAAACTAGTGCAAAGTCACATATGAAAAAGCAATTTACAGTGAAAGCCTTTTGTTTCCATTGAACACTAAACCTAAAGAGATTAATAAACGTCAATAAATTAGAGGCTAGGGGTAGAATTTCATACATGGCCAAGGTACTCTTTAGATCCCTGACACTTCAAAGTCATAAGGGCCTCAGGGACCCCGAGCAGTGCTTGTGTCAGGGAGAGTAACTCAACAAAGAACTAAATTCTACTCTGAAATACCCCTAACTAATCAGACTTACTCTTCTCTATAGGTTTAAGTGCTAATGAGGCAGTCAATGTTAACCCCAATACCACAGTGATAACTATGCACACAAAGAGGACATATTCATTGCAAATAACTATCCATAAGACTATAGATAACATCAAAGAGATCATGTTTGCACACATGCATGTAATACATTGTCATATGCTTCAATAGGCTAAAAAGTACTGAATGAAACCAGTTGTAGGCACATGTAAAAGGATAAGTACGATGACCCGATAGGTCATCTTATGTTTTAGAACCTATATCTGTGCTTTGAAGCCTTAAATACCTCATTTTAGCCTTTCTTAATTTACGTGCGCAGTCCGAATGTTTTTCCGGAAAGCTTTTATGTTAAAAACTGAGAAAATATGAAATGTTTGCCTTAAAATTCCATTTGAGTTGACTTCAGTCAAAGTTTTGAGCAAACGGACCCGGATTCATATTTTGACGGTCTCGATGGATCCGTATTGTGATTTGGGACTTGGGCGTATGCCAGGAATTGAATTCGAAAGTCCCTAGCCCGAGTTATCTCACTTTGTTGAAATTTGAAAGTTAAAGGCTTAATGACTTTGAAATGTTTGACCAATGATTGACATTTTGGATACCTGGTCAGTATTTTAGTTCTGGAACCCGATATAGGTCAATATTATGTTTATGACTTATCTGTCAAATTTGGTGTGAAATTGTCACGCCCCAAACTCAGGGAGCGCGGTTGTGGGTTATGGTTGATGTTGAGAATTGAACTAGAAATGTTGGTACTTGCAAATTATGTTTTTCATTAATTCTAAAAACTCGTAATGTTTTGGAAATTATGAATGAAGCTGCTAATGGAATGAATCTTTTCAGTGATTGGAAATTATGAATGAAACTGCTATTTGGCATACCATCTTCTACCCAAATTTGATATTGCTCATATGAAAGATAGTATGCCAAATTGTGTGAGAAAATCTCAATATTCTTAAGACTCTTAATTGCTCATATGTGTACCTAAAGTCTTGATTTGGAAATGTCTTATTGTTGATAATCTATAAAGATGGTTGGAAGTGAAATAAGTTAATTGGGGATATAGAATATGGCCAATGTGCCAAGAATTTAAGTTATGATTGTGTCTAGTAGTGCAAATGATTTGAGAAAATGCGATAAAGAATGTGAAATGAGCCTCGACTCAATTGTTTAAAAATGACTTCGAAGATAGAATTGTCTAAAAGCTTTTGTACTAAATTCATGCCCATTAGTGGCTGCTTTAACTAATGCTTTGATTTATAAATATATCCAGTGTGATTCGAGTTCTATATACTCATGTGTTGAAATTGTACATTGTCATTTCTGGAGAAAAGTATTGCAAGAGTAAAACACTCTTTTCAGCTGATTTGGTGACCCCATTTCATTTTGGGGTCATGTATCTTTTATTTCTCATGTACTGTGTTTTGAGGTATAGCCGGAGCCTTGTTGCCAGCATTTTCATATTACTCTTCTATTGTACTTAGAGGCTCCGTAGATAGGTTGTGGGTTATGGTTGATGTTGGGAATTGAACTAGAAATGTTGGTACTTGGAAATTATGTTTTTCACTAATTCTATAAACTCGTAATGTTTTGGAAATTATGAATGAAGCTACTAATGGGAATGAATCTTTTCAGTGATTGATTAATGGAGTACATCTCCTCTTTATTCATGGATGAATTTGGGTAGAAGGAAGTCTAATAGGCTTGCTCGGCCGGGTTCTATCGGTTGAGCGCCGGTCGCGCATACTCTCATGTTACTAGACAATGAAAAGGATTCATGATACTATTCATAAAGGAGTAGAATAATTGTTCCAACCATAGAAGTCACATATACCAGAGAGGAAAACAGTGATTCAAGAAGGATCTCAACACTAGACTGCTTTCCATTGGATATGATACCACATAGGTAAATATTATGGTGATGCATGTATAGGCACAAATGAGCAGATGTTATCCATTTGAATCAAAAGATTTTGTACGAAATTCATCAGGTATTGTCCCTTGTTGAGAATTTAGGGAAGCATGGCATACTATCTTTCATTGAAACATGACTCAAAGCCATAACCTTTTAATACGTAAGCCATACTTTGAAACTTACGGAAACATTATGGAATTCAATTCCAAGAGAGAAAATTTAGCCAACATACCTAAATCGAGCTTCCTTAACTCTAGAATGATCCGGAATTCTTAGCAATCCCGATCTATTTTGAGACATAACAAAATTGAACAATAATTATTCATGGTCTCAGCTCATTTGAGCATTTTATCAGACACTAGGTGTGCAAATTTAACCACAAGGTTCTTCTACAAGATTTCCTTCACTCCACAACCCAATCCTTACTTATTTCAGCTCAACAATCTTCCCACAATTCTTATTGGTACATGCATGTATAAATAATAATCTCATACCCATGAATCATACTCCTAATCAACCATCTTCTACCCAAATTCGAAATTGAAAACTAGGGTATGGAACCTTACCTCTTAGATGAAGAACTTGTGGGTTTTTCCTTGTTAATCTTCCATGATTTGAGCAAGACTTGATGAATAATTAGCCTAGGATTTTCCTCTCTCTCTAAAACACTCTCTCTTCTCTCTAAAATATCAGAGTTTTGCTCAAAAATGACCCAAAGCGAGTATTTAACAAAATAGGGTCGGGTTTTAAAAACCCAAAAATGGAGCTCCGGAACAGGTTCTGTGGTCGCATATGCGACCGCATATCGGTCGCATAATTACAAACCAAAACGATCAAAAATATGTCCGTGTATGCGGTCACTATGCGGTCTGCATAACTGTTATGCGATCGCATAATGCACCGCATAACAGTTATGCGGTTGCATAGCTGACCGCATAATTGCCCCCAGACTGGCCCTTCTCCTGCCCACTTCTGCGGCCATTATGCGGCCCGCAGAATGATTATGCGGTAGCATAATGGACCGTATAAACGCGCTTTTCCGCCAAAAAATTTCCTTTACTTTTCGGTGCATTGTTCAACCCAAAACCTTGAATTCACTTGCAAAATTTACGGGGTTTTACACTGAAATACTTCAAAAATTTTTGGGGTGTTACAGAAATGGATTTAGTTTGACGTGATTCAGACGTACGGTTGTTAATATATAAATTCTAAAGTTTCTTGAAAATTTCATTTGATTTTGGTGTATGATACATAGTTTTAGGTGTTATTTTGGTGATTTGATTGTGCGAGCAAGTTCGTATGATGTTTATAGACTTGTGTGCATGTTTGGTTTGGAACCCCGAGGGCTCGGGTGAGTTTCGAATAGGCTACGAAGTGGTTTGGACTTAGAAAACTCAGTTGTTTCTGCAATTTCTGATAACTTTTTCATCTCGCAATTGCGAGATCAGTGTTCGCATTTGCGAATATTCCCTAATCCTGACAGGCTCGCATTTGCGAGCAAATTCTTCGCATTTGCGAAGAGTACCTGGGTCAGCATGAGTTCGCATTTGCGATCAAGAGGTCGCAATTGCAGGGAGGCCAAAGTTCGCATTTGCGAACAATACTTCGCATTTGCGAAGTGGGGCTGGGGCAGGCTTGGTCGCATTTGAGATCAATTTGGTCGCAAATGTGGAAGATCAATGTTCGCATTTGCGAACAAGTCATTGCAAATGTGATGAAAGCAGAGATGGGAGGACTTCGCTTTTGCGACTGTTTCTTCGCATTTGCGGGGCTCGCATTTGTGAACCCCAGGTCGCAAATGCGACATCTGCGACTGATCAAATAGCTGAGAAATGGGATTTTTGTTCATTCTCTCAAATTTTAAAACATAGAAACCCTATAGGCGATTTTCCCAAGAGCACATTTTTCCCAAATCATTGGTAAGTGATTCTTACCTATTTTCTTTCAATCTTTCATTACATTTCCTAAGATTTCAACCTAAAATCTAGTGTTTACATGGTGGAAATTAGGGTTTGGGTAGAATTAGGGATTTTGTAAAATTGGGAATTAGACCTCAAATTGAGGTTGGATTCCAAAACAAATTACATAACTGGGCTCGAGGGTGAATGGCTAATCAGGTTTTGGTCCGAATTTTGGGTTTGAACCAAGCGGGCCTGGGAGTTGACTTTGTTGACTTTTTCAATAATGACCTAAATTGAATCCATTGCAATCGTGGGTAGTTCCTAAGACTTAATTTAAATCGTTTGGTTGGTAATTTGCTAGATTCTATTGGTTTTGAGGCTTGTTTGAAAGGCAAAGTTGTGATTGAGCTTTGAGTGGACCTTTGGAGCGAGGTAAGTGTCGTGGTTAACCTTGACTTGAGGATTAAGACTTGTTTATCTATATGCTGCATGTTTAGATGTTGGATACAATGTATATGTGAGCTGACGAGTAGTTATGCATTGTTGTCGGGTTAAAGCATGCGGGTGGGACTTGTTCCTTGCAATTATTGCTTACTTTGATCATGTTATCTATGCTTAGACTAGTTACTTAGTAAATTGATTGTTCTTCCCGTGTTTATGGGCTTTGTGATAATTGAGTATTGATTCCAATGTTAAGGTTAGTATTGTGGAACTATTGTTGAAGTCAGGCTTATTCTTGTTGATCCTATCTCCCTGTTATTATTTGTTCAATGTTATGTGTAAGGGAGAGTGTTAATGCACGAAGGGTGATGTCATGCCGTATGTGATTATTAATGCACGAAAGGTGATGTTGTGCCATATTGTGAGTGTTAATGCACGAAGGTTGATGTCGTGTCGTATCTACTGATTTACACTTAGAGTGAGAGTAAAAGCACGAAAGGTGATGCCATGCAGAATCATTGTTTCATTGTGAGGTTGAGAGTAAAAACATGAAGGGTGATGCCGTGAAATTTTCTTCATTGTGCTTAATTGTTTTTACTGGTTAAAGGCATATTGACTATTCTGGTTATCATTTTTGTTGTATCTCTCGTATCTTGTATCCCCTTAGCATGTCCCCCTCCCAATAGTAAAAGTTTAGCTTTTATTTGTTGTTATCTTGTACATATATTGGTATCTGCACAGGTTTATTATGTGGGTGTCTTGTCATAGCCTCGTCACTACTTCATCGAGGTTAGGCTCGACACTTACGAGTACATGGGGTCGGTTGTACTCATACTATACTATGCACTTCTTGTGCAGACTTTGGTGCTGGTCCTAGTTGATCATGAGGCTTATCAGCTTGGACTTGCTTATTGAAGACTCAAGGTAGATCTGCTGGCGTCCGTAGACCTTGGAGTCCCCTTCTATCTCCCCTATTTTACTGTTTCTTTTCATTCAGAACAGTTGTATTTCTTTCAGACTCTGTTTGTAGAAAATCTTAGAAGCTCGTGAGTTGTGACTCCAGATCCGAATTGTATCAGATATTATGGGCTTTATGTTATTCCACATTTTAATTTTAGCTTCTATTTAGTTTAATTGATTTTGTTATTGAAATTGACTAAAATTGGTTTAAAGAATCCTCTAATACTAGCTTGCCTAGCAAGTGAAATGTTAGGTGCCATCACAGTCCCGAAGGTGGGAATTCTTCGTGACAACAAGAGCATTGGCAGAACACCTTGCAAATCCAAATAGCTAAACCACATAAATTAGGAATATGAAGGTACATAGTTTAGGGATCCCAAGCCATGATCTCATTATACTGACAGCATATGCTTAAGGATGTATCCCTAGACTAAGTCTCGGGCTTCTATTAATTGTTCAAGTTAATATCTTCAATTGTAATTCTTAGAGGGTGCTAACAAAGATGCAAATAAACAGATCACTCATGATTCTTTCTCTAAAGTCCATACTCAATACTTATGCTAATCACACTAAGGGTTAAAGCATATCACCATAAAATGTAGTAGTAGTAGTAGTGGAGAGTTCATTTCTAAGTTTACATGTCAGGCCTTATTCATTTCAGAGAAAATGAAAGAGTGTACATAATTCATGAGAGGTAGGCATTGTTGCTTAAGAAACAAGATAAGTACAGAATACTCAAAGAGATAGGGAGAGAGAGATCATACATAGGATACCACAACATCATAAATTTGGTGAGTCAAACCAACAGTATTACTATGTACAAAATCTCAGGGAAAGACATTAAAGAGCATGGCATTTAAAGTCTGTTATATAGGTAAGTGTAAGACTTGATCATGATAGAACTTAGTCTAACATTTCATCACAACATATGGATTTAAACACCTCAGAGGTATTTTGATCAAGCTTTATAACTTAAGGTGAATGTGGGGTAGCTTTAGAATACACAAAGAGCAAGTTCAGGGGTCCAAGCAATCCAGGACATGTTTACATAGTAAGATCAAGACATGGTTATATAGCCATGAGGTTTAACAGAATCACAGGAGCATGTTAGAAAGGAAGTCGTTCAAATAATTAAGTATAATATGCTCAAACTAGGAATAGTAACTCTGTCTTTTTCTCTTAAAGATTCTTATTCATTTAAACTAGTCTAACATTATGAAATTTAGAAAATCCTAATTTAACAAATGGTATTCAATTGTCAGGTTTCTGGCATGGCTTTAAGCTAAGTAGATAACAGCAGACAACATTTGAATGCAGAGATTCATTAGAACACATTATAGTTACCTTCAGGCATTATTTCATACAATGAAACTCATAAGTGTGATCAAGCAATTATAAGAGTTGAAAAGAGATTCTTACTGTTATATCCCACATTTCGTACGTAAATGTTTCTTTATAAGTTAATCGATGTAGACTCGGGGATGAGATTATCTTGAGGTTATACGCATTTATGCTACTTATAACAAACGATAAGTAAGTACCGTGAAGGATAAAGGGTAAACGAATCAAAGAAAATGAGTTTCGTTGAAGGTTGTCGATTTGGGATAAAATACATTTCGAGCCATAATACCCGGTATTTATGGACTAGTGCCATACAAGGTACCCCATGACCACAATAGTAAGGTACGTAAAGTGTATTAAAAGTGAGTAGTATTTTAAATAATTTGAGATAATTCTTAATTATGAGGAGTATTGATTAATGGGGAAATTAACAAGTTAATTAAAATTAGTGGATAATTAATTAATAAACTTGGGATAAGCTTAACCCCTCCCCAACGTGGCAGCACCCCCCTTTCCCAATTTATGACTATTGAAAGAGACTTAAAGGTGTCACACTTGGAAAAGTTATGTGACACCAAGCTTAATTATGTAGGGCCTACCTAAAAGTAAGGATAACATTTATTATCTCTTAAGAAAGGATTTCAAGGAAAGTAACGTTATTTCTAAGAGTTTCATCCAAGATTCCTTACACAGTAATGTTATTTCTTATCTCTTGAGAAAGAGTTCAACAAAGATGATTTTCCAAATAGCAACGTTATTGCTAAGTTCAAAAGGAAAAGCTTCAGCCAAGATTATCTTTGCATAGCAACGTTATTGCTTTGGGTATTTCATACGAATTGTTCCCTATTTCGATCTCGATGTTACGTATTTTGTCGTGATTGACGTGTGTTAGAAGGATTGTCTAGAGGATCGGCTCAGGTATTTTAAGGCTATCCCTTCTTTCTTTTTGGCATGATCCAAATGATACAAATGAAACGAGCAAAATACGTAACTTCCATAAATGACTCTATTCATAGGAGTATTAAAGGTGCCTATGTTCTTGAATTCCCATGTATCCTATTATCACATCTTCTGTTCATGGGTCTCAGAAAATACATAGTTGATAAAGTTTGTCTAAAAGGTATATTGATCATATAAAAATATTTTTATACATTTCATTCATTTATACATGCACATTGACCCATGACCAGATGGCGTTATATACCCATATATATATATATATATATATATATATACTTTTATGTATATGGGATATGGAAAACGGTTACAGCGTTATATACGCACCACCACCTGATCAACTGGTATATGTGGATGATTTTGCCCACAGTGGCCGAGATGATATGATGTGATGCCCTCAAAGGATTGATGATGTTATGTACACCTATACCTATGCATGACACGACATTTATACGCATGTGCGGGACATTATAAATGTTTCGGGATTTACAAAGTGATTTAGACTTACAGTCAGAATTCTTTATTCCATGTTTCATCTATGTCTGTTATGTACTGCTTTTTATGCCTTATATACTCAGTACATTATTCGTACTGACGCCCTATTTCCCGGGGCCTGTGTTTCATGCCCGCAGGTGCAGGTAGGAAAGCTAGTAGAGTCTTGTTTATGGGTGTGTTGTGCACCACACTTATAGACAGGAGGCTACAGGACATATAGGATGTTATCCTCTCTTCTTATCTTAGATCGTGCAATATAAGAATTCAGTTCTTAATAATATGTTATGTTTTCAGCGATGCCCCCAAAGACTACAGCCGCCCAGAAAGGAAAGTCTATGGCTGGTGAGACTACTAGTCGAGCGCCACGAGTTATCAAGGCTCGGGGAGAGTCTCATAGTGAGATTCCATCTCAAACTTCACATACCCCGCCCTCTCCAGAAAAGCTCCGAGGGCCACCAGCTCTAGCGCCCGCCTCTGTACGTCCAGCTCCTCAGCTAGATGCACCGGGTCAGGAGATGTGAGATGTCATTCAACTATTAACTCGATTACTAGCCGTACAAGCTTGGTGTTAGGAGGTAGGAATTGGTCATGCAGATAGGTCTGTTAGTGTGAGGGTTCGTGATTTCATTAATTTGGACTCTCTGGTATTCACTGGGGCAGATCCAAACGAAGACCCTCAAGTATTTAACGATAGAATGAAGAGGACTTTGAGGATAATGAAGGCCACTGTGACTGAGTCAGTTGAGCTAGCTTCCTATAGACTTCAGGATGTTGCAGTTAATTGGTACGAGTCTTGGGAGTTGTCCAGAGGTGAGGATGCCCTTCTAGCAGTATGGTCGTAGTTTACAGAGGCTTTTCTTCATCATTATCTGCCACCAGAGCTTAGACGGGCCAGAGTTGATAGGTTCTTGACCCTTCGGTAGGGTAACATGAGTGTTCGAGAGTACAGTCTTCAGTTTGATTCGTTGGCTAGGTATGCTCCCACTATCGTATCTAAAATGGAGGATCGGGTTCACCGGTTCGTGATGGGGTTAGAGTCGCACTTGCTTAACGATTGTATCTCGGTCTCACTTCAGCCAGGCATGGATATTTCTTGTATTCATACATACGCTCAGGGTGTAGAGGAGCGTAAGAAAAAGCAGAGATCCGATCGTGAGCATGAAAGGGCCCAGAATAAGAGAGCGAGGTCTTCGGGTCCTTCTGGTGAGTTTCGAGGCGGTCAGAGAGAACAATACCCGAGGCATCCAGCCCAGCCATCAGCTAGCGCACCCCCTCAGTTGGGCGGTAAGAGATATGATCATTCCTCATATTCAGGGCCTGGTCAGAATTCCAGGGCCTCAAGTTCTCAATATAGGGGTGAGTCAAGTCAGATAAGGCCGCCCTTTCCATGATGTGCCCAGTGTGGTAAGCAGCATGCCGGGTAATGTCATATGGGGTTGGGTGTTTGTTATACTTGTGGTTATCCGGGCCATATTATGAGGGATTGTCCGACGATAGGTGATGCAAGCATAGCTCAGTCAGCGGGATCTGTAGCTGGTTCATCATCATCAGTACACCCCCTGGGCAAGGTTCATAAGCACCAATGGGTTGTGGTAGAGGCAGAGGCGGAGCATCTAGCTCGAGCGATCCCCAGAACCGTATTTATGCGTTAGCAGGACGACAGGATCAGGAGTCATCGTGTGATGTTGTTACAGGTATATTATCAGTCTTCTCATATGATGTATATACACTGATTGACCCAGGTTCCACCTTATCATATGTTACTCTGTTGGTTGCTAGTAAGTTTGGAATAAAACCTGAATTGGTTAAACCTTTTGAGGTTTCTACACCTGTTGGGGACTCAGTGATAGCTAAGAGAGTATATAGAGGTTGTATAATAGTAGTTCATAGTCGATCTACAGTAGCGGACGTAATTGAGTTAGATACGGTAGAATTTGATGTTATAATGGGTATGGATTGGTTGGCTTCTTATCATGCCAACGTTGATTGTAGATCAAAGATGGTCCAATTTCAATTTCCAGGGGAGCCTATTTTAGAGTGGAAAGGTAATACGGCGTCTCCGAGAGGTAAATTTATTTCCTATCTCAAGGCAAGGAAGATGATCATAAAGGGCTGTATTTATCACTTAGTTCGGGTTTAGGATATGAAAGTATAGTCACCAACCATTCAGTCCATCCCTGTGGTTAATGAGTTTCTTGATGTTTTTTCCGATGAGCTTCCGGGTCTTCCTCCAGAGCGAGAAATTGAGTTTGCTATTGACCTACTACCAGATACGCACCCAATATCTATTGCTCCCTATAGAATGGCCCCCGCAGAGCTGAAAGAGTTGAAGGAACAACTAAGGACTTGCTTGAAAAAGTCTTTATCAGACCAAGTACATCACCGTGGGGAGCACCTGTGTTATTTGTGACGAAGAAAGATGGTTCCTTACGGATGTGTATTTATTATAGACAGTTGAATAAGGTGACAATCAAGAATAAGTACTCGCTCCCGAGGATTGATGATTAATTTGATCAGTTGCAAGGTGCCAAGTGTTTCTCAAAAATAGACTTGAGGTCCGGGTACCATCAAGTAAGGGTTAAGGAGAAAGATATTCTGAAGACGGCATTCAGGACCAGATATGGGCACTTTGAGTTTCGTGTTATGTTGTTCGGTTTGACCAATGCCCCAGCAGTATTCATGGATTTGATGAACCGTGTGTTCAGACCCTTTTTAGATCTGTTCATAATTGTATTTATTGACGATATAATGGTATATTCTCGTTCAGAGACTGAACATGAAGATCATTTGCGTACTGTGCTCAGAGTTCTACAAAAGGGAAGTTGTATGCAAAATTCTCTAAATGTGAATTCTGGTTGAACTCTGTAGCTTTCCTTGGGCATATCATTTCGGGTGAAGGTATCCGGGTTGATACACAAAAGATTGAGGCAGTAACTTGGCCTAGACCCACGACACCGACGGAGGTTCGTAGCTTTCTCGGTTTGGCAGGTTATTACAGGAGATTTGTAGAGGGATTTTCTTCCCTATCAGCACCTTTGACAAAGTTGACTCAGAAGGGAGCAAAGTTTCAATGGACTGATGCTTGCGAACGAAGTTTTTAGGCATTGAAGGGCAGATTAACTTCAGCACTGGTTCTAATGCTCCCAGAAGGGACCGATGGTTATGTTATCTATTGTGACGCTTCACGCGTTGGATTGGGTTGTATACTGATGCAGCATGGTAAGGTTGTAGCTTATGCTTCTAGACAACTAAGAAAGCACGAGAAGAATTACCCGACCCATGATTTAGAATTAGCCGCAGTGACTCATGCACTAAAGATGTGGAGGCACTACTTGTATGGCATTCATATTGATATCTATATGGATCATAAGAGCCTACAGTATATCTTCAAGCAAAAGTAATTGAATTTACGTCAAAGGAGATGGTTGGAGATACCTAAAGATTATGACGTTGATATTTTATACCATCCGGGGAAGGCGAGCGTAGTAGCCAATGCCCTCAGCCGTAGATCTATAGGTATCCTATCATATTTACAGCCAGAGAAGAGGGGAATAGACCATGAGATTCATCATCTAGCCAATCTTGGAGTTCGATTATTGGATTCAGGTGATACCGGAATTACTATTCAGGAAACGGCAACATCCTCTTTAATAACTGAAGTGAAGGAACGTCAGTACAAGGATCCGGTGTTAGTTCATTATAGGGATACGACCCCTCAGAAGGAGAAGACACCATTTGAGATTACCGAAGATAGGGTCCTCAGATATCATGGACGATTATGTGTCCCTAATGTTGCAGGGCTGCGTCGACAGGTTACGGGAGAAACTCATTATTCTCGTTATTCTATCCATCCATGAGCGACAAAGATGTATCATGATATCAGAGAAGTATATTGGTGGGACGGAATGAAAAAGGATATAGTAGAATTTGTTGTTCAGTGCCCTAACTGTCAGCGGGTCAAGATTGAGCATCAAAAACCCGGTGGGTTATTGCAGGCTATGGAGATTCTGACTTGGAAATGGGAAGTAATCAATATGGATTTCATCTTAGGATTACCTAGTACCCAGCGTAAGTTCGATTCTTTATGGGTGATTGTTGATAGGCTTACAAAATCAGCCCATTTTCTGCCCCATTAGGATTACATATTCCGCAGAGAATTATGCAAGTCTTTATATTAAGGAGATAGTACGACTGCATAGTGTCCCTATATCTATTATCTCGGATAGAGGAGCTCAATTTACAGCTAACTTCTGGAGGTCCTTCCAAAAAGGATTGGGGATTCAGGTAAGTCTTAGTACAATATTTCATCCCCAGATAGACGGAGAGGCTGAGCGTACTATTCAGACACTTGAGGATATGTTACGGGCTTGTGTGATAGACTTCAGGGGTAGCTGGGATGATCATCTGCCACTTATTGAGTTCGCATATATTAATAGCTACCATTCAAGTATTCAGATGGCTCCATATGAGGCTCTTTACGGATGGAAGTGTAGGTCGCCTATAGGGTGGTTCGATGTCGGGGAAACTATATTAGTAGGACGAGAATTGGTACAACAGGCAATCGAGAAAATTAAGCTTATACAGGAAAGGCTATTAGCATCTAAAAGTCGTCAAAAGTCTTATGCGGATAATCGATGGTGAGTCTAGGAGTTTCAGGTTGACGATTGGGTATTCCTAAAGGTATTACAGATGAAAGGTGTTATGAGGTTCGGTAAGAAAGGAAAACTTATCCCTCGGTACATTGGACCATATAGGATCATACGCAAGGTAGGCCAGGTAGCATATGAGTTAGACTTGCCTTCAGACTTGGAGTCTGTACATCCAGTCTTACATGTGTCTATGCTCCGTAAATATATCAGAGATCCTTCTAGAATCGTTTCAGTTGATGACGTTCAGGTCACAGAGCAGCTATCATATTTAGAAGCTCCCATTGCTATATTAGACAAATAGGTTCGGAGATTGAGAACTAAAGACGTAGCTTCGGTGAAAGTACTTTGGAGAAATAACAATGTGGAAGAAATGACATGGGAGGCCGAAGAAGACATGAAGTCTAGATATCCTCACTTATTTCCTCTTCCAGAGAAGGGTCCGACTGAGACATTACAACCTTAAGGTACGTGTATGGATTCTTGTGTTAGTTATTGTCTTTGGTCGTGTGAGGCCATTGTCGTTATTGATGATTGTGGTCATATGTGGCGTTAAATTATTGAGTTTCTACAGGAAGAGTTGGTAGTAGTATTGTTACAAAGGTGACTCTGCCAAAGTTTATATAGATCCCGGGGAGTTAGACATTCGAGGAGGAATGTTTCTAAGGGGGAAAGATGTTATATCCCCCATTTCGTACGTAAACGTTTTGTCATAAGTTAATCGATGTAGACTCGGGGATGAGATTATCTTGAGGTTATACGCATTTATGTTACTTATAACAAGCTATAAGTAAGTTCCGTGAAGGATAAAGGGTAAACGAATCAAAGAAAATTAGTTTCGTTGAAGGTTGTCGATTTGGGATAAAATACGGCCCGAGCCATAATACCCGATATTTATGGACTAATGCCATACAAGGTACCCCATGACCACGATAGTAGGGTAAGTAAGGCGTATTAAAAGTGAGCAGTATTTTAAGTAATTTGAGATAATTCTTAATTATGAGGATTATTGATTAATGGAGAAATTAACAAGTTAATTAAAATTAGTGGGTAATTAATTAATAAATTTGGGATAAGCTTAACCCCTCCCCAACGTGGCAGCACCCCCCTTTCCTAATGTATGACTATTAAAAGAGACTTAAAGGTGTCACACTTGGAAAGGTTATGTGACACCAAGCTTAATTATGTGGGGCCTACCTAAAAGTAAGGATAGCATTTATTATCTCTTAAGAAAGGATTTCAAGGAAAGTAGCGTTCTTTCTAAGAGTTTCAGCCAAGATTCCTTACACAGTAATGTTATTTCTTATCTCTTAAGAAAGAGTTCAACAAAGATGATTTTCCAAATAGCAATGTTATTGCTAAGTTCTTAAGGAAAAACTGCAGCCAAGATTATCTTTGCATAGCAATGTTATTGCTTCGGGTATTTCATACGGATTGTTCTCTATTTCGATCTCGTTGTTACGTGTTTCGTCGTGATTGGCGTGTATTAGAAGGATTGTCTAGAGGATCGACTCAGGTATGTTAAGGCTATCCCTTCTTTCTTTTTGGCATGATCCAAAAGATACAAATGAAACGAGCAAAATACGCAACTTCCATAAATGACTCTATTCATAGGAGTATTAGAGGTGCCTATGTTCTTGAATTCCCATGTATCTTATTATCACATTTTCTGTTCATGGGTCTCAGAAAATACGTAGCTGATAAAGTTTGTCCGAAAGGTATATTGATCATATTAACATATTTTTATGCATTTCATTTATTTATACATGCACATTGACCTATGACCGGATGGCGTTATATATATATATATATATATATATATATATATATATATATATATATATATATATATATATATATATATGTATGTACTTATATGTATATGTGATATGGGAAAAGGTTACTGTGTTATATATGCACCACCACCTGATCAGTTGGTATATGCGGATAATTTTGCCCACGGTGGCCGAGATGAGATTATGGGATGCCCTCGGAGGATTGATGATGTTATGTACACCTATACCTATGCATGTCACGACATTTATACGCACGTGCAGGACATTATAAATGTTTCAGGATTTACAAAGTGATTTAAGACTTACAGTCAGAATTCTTTATTCCATGTTTCATCTATGTCTGTTATGTACTGATTTTTATGCCTTATATACTCAGTACATTATTCGTACTGACGCCCTATTTCCCGGGGCCTGTGTTTCATGCCCACAGGTGCAGATAGACAAGCTGATGGTCCCTCTTCTTAGGATCCTTGATCAGCGAGAGTTGGCGTGCTCCATTTGATCCGGAGCTGCTTTTGATTTTGGTACGATATGCTTGTATACATTTATGGGTATGACATGGCCCAGTTCCGTCCTTGTATAGTTGCATATTCTAATAGAGGTCTGTAGATAGTATATATAGTTGGATAGAATCTGGCCTTGCCAGCTTCCAATTTTGGGTATATAGTTGACTATAGCAGCCTTGTCGGCTCGCCCTATGTATTTTGCACGTATATGTATATATGTCTTTTGGGAAGATTTCCCTCATGTATGTTATTCTCGTAATTCAGCAGATGTTATTCATGTTTATATCTTATACGCATGCTCAGGGGTGTTCGACAGGTAGGACTCGGGCACCCATCGCGGCCCATTGGTTTGGGTCGTGACACTTACATTGATTTCTCTAGAGTCACAGAACCATAGAAGAACACATTAAGGAGGAAAAAGCAACTCAAACATTTTAAGTTGCCATACTTAAGTTAAAGGGACAGTTCTATACTTGACCTTAGGCATTCATATCCATCCTTAGTTTGTTTTATCAGATAAATAACTGTAAGTATAGGTTAACACATAACACTAAGCACAATCAATAAGGTGAACATGAAAGCCATAACAGAACAGTCAAAACAAGTGGAAGGAATCATCAAAATTCTCTAGTAAATTATAGAAGGTTGATCATACAGGTTACTTAGAGCAGTATTCATTATAATCTCGCAACAAACGATTGGTATCCACTTGAATCATACAATGTCTAAGCATAACAGTTGACTATGAACACATCATGAATAGATGTAACTAATTGTAAATTAACAACAAAACATTATAAGTTGATACAACCAACAAAGGATAGCATAATAGACATAGTTTCAGCAATTAAAAGAAAGAGGGAGTCGAGCGCATTGAACTTCTTTGAGTAGCAAACCAAACAAGAATCTTCCTTGGCCGTTAAGAATCAAGAGCTCAAACTCCGACCAATGTGAATCTCAGAATCCGGAAAGGAAATAAAAACTAGTTAGGAACCCTAGTTTGATATTTTGCTATTCAAGACTAAAATTAATTTTTCTTTTTGTTTTGTTAGGTGGTTCTCGTATGTATCTTGTTGTGTTAGGTGAGAGCATTAAAAGCCCCAATTTATAGTGTCTACTGAAGCCTTAGGGTTTGAAGGATTCAAATCATGGTAGTGGAGAGCGACAGAGGAGTGGTGATGCAAGCAAAATCGGGAAAAATTTAAGGAGACGGAGGGAAAAATGATGAAGCTTTTTACCTGAGAGGAAGATTTGATCATTGAAGTCAAAACCCATCTGATAAGAGCCTAAATTTCTAGAGGTCGCTTCACTTGACCTCTGGACCAAGAACAATCATAATAGCACTGAGAAACACCCATGCATGACACAGATTTAACCAAAAATGGAAGGATCTCTGAAGACTTAACCTTGCATTATTTGGTCTAGGGCTTCAGATTGGGGGTTTGAATTTCGAACGATGAAACAAGAAAGAAGCGGGGAGAATCGCGGATAAGGAATGCAAGAGGATGATTCTCTGTTTGACTTGTGATCTTGCACGAATTTGTGCAAGGTCTATGACCGATTCGATCATAGAGGGTTGAGACAAAAGAGAGAGGAAAGGGAAATGGGGGCGGCGATCAAAGGGGGGAATGATTTTTAGGGTCTATGTAGTTTAGGTCGTCTCTTGGGTTAAAGTTAAGGGAAGGGATCTGGGCCGTTGGATTATTAGATCAACGGCCCTGAAAATTCGGGGTTTAAAAGATTTTAAGGAGAAAATGTGAGTTAGTTGGATCTCCTGGTTTCAACGGCCAAGATTAAGTCTGATGGGGTATTGAAATTAAAGGAAAAAAAGGAGATAAAATTAGAGTCATTGATCTATAGGATGGACGGCTTGGATTCATTATGTTTGTTGTGTGAGTGATGGAGACAGGTGACGTGGCACATCGATATTAGTTTAAAGAAAGTAGCATGGATTGTCAACTTAGAATGAGATGGGGTATTTGGACTGGGTAAGGTCCGGATTGAGCTTGTCATTTGGGCTAAAAATAATTTGAATAATAGCCACTTTATAATTAATTGAGAAATTACAATTATAATCTTTTAGTCTTTAACCCCTTTGAAATTAATTTAAATAAACTTAATTACTTTCAATAAAATATAGTAAAAATTATAATTATCAAATACATTACTAATTACCGTATTTAATTATTTATTTATAAAAATACTCTATTTTCCAAATTATGAGATTAATTTTGAATTATTGAAATAGTAGACTAATTAACCAAAAGTTAAGGAATAACTTATTAGATTAATTATCCTATGTAATGTATATAAAGGTTATTTTAATAACCTCAAAATAATAAGTATGATAAATTTTGTAATTACATAATGCTAATTATTAATTTCAACGCTATTAATTACTAATTTTTATGAAAAATAGACATTATTGATTGAAAAATATTTTCAATATATTTGTTGCAAGTCATTAAGTATACATAAATTAACTTTAAAAGAGATGGTCAAAATTGATCGTCAACAAGTGGAGCTGCATCAGCTGGCCTAGAATCCTCGTAAGCCTGCCAGCACTGATACACTGCTCCTGACAACTGAAATGTAGTAAAAGCAACTCCTCTCACCTCTACAACACCCACGGTGCGGAAAATACGGCGTCGCTTCTCTGAAAAACCCTACACATCTTCGGTAGTTGTGCCACTGAACCCCTCTGCTCCTCTTCAGATGCCACTGGCCTGACCTCAGGTAGAACTGGAATAGCTGGTTGCGCTGGCATGATCCTCGAAACTTGATCAACGTGGACCCGCAGCTCTGGAATACGGGTCGCAAGAGTCTGAGCTCCTCCCCTACCCTGGGATGTAGCTGGTGCAAGGGAAATCAATCCCGCCTGAGTTAGGATGCCGAACATGCACAAAAGTTGTACTAGGGTCTCCTGAAGTCCAGGGGCAATAACATGTGCTGGTCTCGCCCAATTTCACTCCTCTATTTGAGGATATGAAAACGGTCGATTGCAATAGTAATACGCAATAAGGAGTCGGGGTCGAATTCCATAGGGAACTATAGGTGGGATTTAGGAGTATAAATTGCAGTGTATGGGTATCAACTATCGCAAATTACACTTCCACAAATTGATGCTTGTTCTATGTCTATTCCAATTTATGATTGCAAGATTAAGTAATGAAACTAAGAAATTGTTTTTGTTGTCTTTCAAATGATAAAAACACCTAGAGCTATGATCTTCACCTAGGTGTTTGCCTAACGGGTTGTAAACTTTAAAGCTTGTTTTATTGGTCGGGGTGTATTATAGCCATCAACACTGGAGTACCCACTCAATACCTCTCGGTCAGAGAGTGACTTTGCCCAATTTGGCTTTCTCAAGTCCAAATGGGTGTAGAACAAAACGGTTGATAACAAGATCAAGTCGAGTTTTACTATCTCTAGATTCAACCCTTTAATTTGGGCTTATCAATATCTCGATAAACCTAATTTCTTGCTAGCCAAGTTTTCCTAGACTAAATCTCTCTTTCTCAAGTAGAGACCAAGTCAAATAGGCATGAAATAATGCTTGGAACCATTAATTCTTCAAATTAAAGCAAGAACTAGGCTAGATAATCAACACCCAACCATAAACAAGCAATAAGTCAAACACCCATTAAGTTCACACACTAGGGTTGGGTTACAACCCTAGTGAGAATCTAGCTACCCATGCTTAAATTGGAAGAGAAAAAAGAAGAAGAAGTGATAATTAAACCCATATTGATAATTAAAATGATGAAATCAATGTTCAAAAAGCTCAAAATGGCAAAAACTACTAATGAGAGCAAAGAAAAACGGCTAATATAACTGTTGATGTCAAAACTTAACCTAAAAAAAGTGAAAGTCTTCTATTTATACAGAGCTGGAAGTTTCGGACAAAAATGCCCTTTCGGAGGTTCTGCGACTGCACAATTACATGTGCGGTCTGCACTTTTGCTTCAACCTGACAGGATTGGAATCTTGAGGCAGCATAATTCTGAACCGCGGTAGCATCTCTCTTTTTCTGCGGTCTGCACATTTCTGAGTGCTGCCATACCTGGCTCTTTTGCAGACCGCACAAATGCAACTACAGCTGCTTAGCTGATCTTCTGTGGCCGCACAATAATTGTGCAGTCCTCACTTCCATTGACAAGTTCTATGAACCTTTGCTCTTGCCTAGCTTCTTCGACTGCACATTTCATGTGCGAACTGCACTTGCACAATCAGCGGCCGCAGATGATATTTTGCGGTCTGTACTTTAAGCTACTGTGTCTGTTTTTGTCCTTGAATTCATATCACTCCTTCTTGAGTAGGATTTCATGTTGGAGGCTCATTTTCCAATATTCCAGCAATTAAACATATTTCATCAGTTTTTGGGAACACAATTAAACGCCTTTGGACTAAAACGAAAGCTAAAAGGCGCTAATAAGTAGTCAAAATCTCCACTTATCAACTCCCCCAAACTTAAGTTTTTGCTTTTCCTCAAGAAAATAAAGTAATTCCCACCTCCACAAGTTAAGAGCTATTCCAACTAATCAACGATGCATCAATCACACATCAATTGGGACTAACAATTACCCACAACACTTATGAATTATCAACAAGGCGATGAGTTGAGTTTTCAAGCGCAAATAGTTCTAATGTGACACTTGAGCATCAAGATTTGATTTTATTCATCAAGGAAGCTAGCTATTTCATGTATGTTATTATGGATCCCAAACTCCTCCTCCTCTACTCTCTGTTAGCATAACTCACTAAAGAATGTAGCACTCAATTCAAAAATCTGTGAAAGGTTCGCTCATATCTCTCAGAGGAATATCACAAGTATGGCTCTAAGTACCATATGCTTTCCCCCTTATGTATATCACCACTAATGTAAGTTCACTCGGCTTGAAATCACGTAGGACTTTTTCGAAATGCAATGAAAGCTTTTGGACTAAGGTTGGATATGCTGTAATAGAACGGGTTCATCTTTCCTTAAGCACTCCACTTCCTCTTATCGGCTCATGTTTTGCCAACTCTTTGAGGCATTTTCTTTTCCTTAGGGGAACTAGAGAGACTTAACATCACTCTTTCTTGGTCATGATATTCATTTTCTCCTTCTTTGTTTTCTCCATTCTTTGTATCACTACTATTCTTTGAAATCCCTTCAACTCTTCAACTTATTCACTTTCTTTTTGCATATTTCTTTTTGTTCTTCTTTTTTATTTTCTTGCCTTTCCTTCTCTTCATTTCTTTTCTCTTTTTGTGCCTTGATACCTTTTTCAAACTCATCGTCTCTCCCCCAAACTTACATTTTTAGCCAATTGTTTCACAAGAGTGTTAAGGAAGGTTCGGGTGCCAAGAGAGTATCACGACAGAACGAGTAAAGGCTTGTAACACGGTGATCAAATGAGAAAGGTTTTAGGCTCAAGTTGGTTGACTATGGATAACAACATTGGTGGGCCATGGAAAATTTCAAGCGGGTCAAGGAGAGCCTACAATCACTTCTCAAGCCAAGCAAAACTTAAAATTTCTCCTAGAAACACATTCGGGGCAAGTTCTAGACCATTTGCACGAGTACTTGGACTTGGAACGAAAACATCTCACCTCTCACATAGCTGGATTGTTAAAGAGGATAGAGTCGAGGGCCCACAATGACAATATTCAAGATTGAAACTCACTATGGTTCGACTAAACCACTCGATGGTTGCTTTAGTCAACACAAGAGTCAGAAGGTCACTAACTAGAGCTATTTCTTTCCAAAAAAACTTGTTTTTAATCATAAACATGTAGTTAAGTGTGTTGCTACCAAGTGAAGCATGTTTGACTCTTCGAGCCTGACTCAATTAAGTCTTTTTATTCCTTATTACTACTATTCTTACCTAAACACCAAAAATGGACTCAATCCCTTAAGAAGGTTGTCATGCCATCAATCATTGGGAAGAGTCACCCAGTTCACACAAAAACTACCTTTGGAAAGTACCGTGGCATTAAGAAAATTAAAGGCTTATTGTCCACTCAAACATAAAAAGAAGCTACTAAATTAAAAAGAAGCTACTGCATTAAACATTGACTAATAAGAAAATAAAGCAAGCTATTGCAAGCATGATGAATATACATAATGAGAGAGGAAAAGAAAAAATATATACATCAATATAGAGAGAAAGAGGAGAATCTATACATGATAAAAAGAAAAAGGAAAATGTTATTAGTTATTTCAAACCAAATGTCAAATCGCCCAAATATCAAATAAACTCCACCCCTCGAATAAAAGTCAGCATTGTCCCCAATGCTTAACAAAATAAGAATAAAGAAGGGTAAGAGTGAAAAGGACTCCCTATGTGGTTGTGTCCATAGCAGTGTCACCGCCCTCAGTCTCCTCTAACTAGATATCATCATCCTCGGCTTTGGGAGTAACTGGGTGGGTGAACATCTGGCGCACCGCCTCAGCAGTATCGGCAGCCATGTCTGGCTCCTCAGACTGGCCAGCTGGTGCCATTGGTACTGATGGTGCTGCTGGAACTACTGGTGCTACTAGATCTGTCTCCATCAGCATATCAATTGGGAGGTCCCCAACGGTTGCTATCTTGGTGACCTCTCTCCTAAGTCAGTCTAATGATTTCTTGGATGCCTGGGATTTCTTCATCTTTTTTACCTGCTTCCCAAGCTCCTCAATCACTTCTCCATGTGCAACTAAAGTGTTCATGATTATCTGTTGATTCTCCAAAATCTCCTTTAATGTATCCTCCACTGTCGGCGGAATCAGGGATATCTGGGTGGATGATTGTGCTGCAACAGCACTGGATAAGTAAGACAGCTTTGCAGTAGCTATCTGCATCCAGTTGTTAAGGCTCTCCAGTGTCTGGAGACTCGCAGCGCAGATAGTGGATGAGTGGGCATAGCCACCGGCCTTAAAGTCAAGGTGGGGGGAACTAATGTTGAAGTCTCTGAAGAAGGAAGTGGAGGCATGGCAGCTGCACTGGTAAAGGGCATTGTTGAAGTAGAAGCCTTGTCAGCTAACTCTGTAGCTACCATCAAAGGCTCATCAGACTGGCATACGGTAGTAGACGGTTGACCCTTTTTCTTTGGGTTTCCACCACCCGTAAAAGAATACCATGAGAAGGGCTTCTTCGCCCGCACCTTGGTATCAAAATCCCTCGGCTCTACCCCCACATCTGTAAGGTACTCAATGATAGTGTTGGGATACGGGTAGGAGGTGTCACCTTGACTGGTGACCAAAGGAATGTTGGCCGACATCACGGCACCCACATTGATTGGATACCCGACCATGATAGAGGCAACTAGAACTGCCAGAGGAATTGGAAGATTTGTCTCATTCTGGCACGGGTCTAGCCTGCTACATACGAACGTCTGCCATGGTGGCCTGTCAATAGGAATCCCTGCTGTGATCCATGGTGGCAGTGGTCCCGAAGCTGCCAGATTCTCAGCTAGCCATGGGCGAGCTGCATCACCCATAGCCAGCTTTTCCAAATATTGCACTGGCTCAACATCCTCAAACCCTAAGTAGGTGTTCAAGGTTTTCTGATCAAACCTCACTTTCAAGTTCCTCACTTTTGTCACTTTGGTCCCAATCTTTATGTATGCCACATTGGCGTAAAATTCTCGGACCAAGTACTTTTTGGCATCTAACACACTTTTAGTGAACCATGTCCACCCATTCCGCTCCCAGAACTGTCTTGACACTGCCGGGTTGTATTTATCAAGGTCTTTCAACAAGAACTGATGCTTAAGAGTGAGAGATCTCGATGGTCACCACTCTCTGAAATGAGAGAAGGCTGCAAGACTGACGAACCTATCTCCCCAAATTGCTTTCTTCTTCGACCTCTCAAATCCGGCTACTCTAGTATCACCCCCTCAGCCATCATTTGGGAGATCATCAACATCCACTGTGGTAGCAGGTGCATTGGGGGAATGTGTGTATGAAGGTTCCGAAGTCTTATTGTTACCTTCTGAACCCTCAGAAGTGCTCTCAGAAGAGGTAGGCTCGTTTCTAAGTTGGTATCTGTCCTGAGGCAGTTGTGGCTATGATTGCACAGCAGGCTGCTCTTGCACTGATTCGCCCCCTGATGCTTCCCGAGAAGGGACATATGAACTAGATTCGGAGGGCTTGGGCCGTCTTCCTCAGCCTATTGTGGCTTTCTTGTTGATTACCCCTTGGAGGGCGAGGGGTAAATTGCTTTTGCCTCTGCCTATGGAAGGCTCACCCCTCCCCTTTGATGTGTCACCATGACCTCGGGATCTGACCATTTTCTATAACAAGCAACAACAGAAGATAGTTATAGTTCAATTGTAAACATGTAGTATAACACATTTCAGAACATGAATGCAGGGTGGAGAAGTGCGGTCCGCACAATTGCAAGTGCGGCCGCATATTGGGTTGTGCGGACCGCATAATTTTAAAGTGTAGCTGTAGCATTGAAGTGCGGCCGCACAATGGGCACCTGAACATGGCAACTCTCTAAAGACAGAGAATGCCCTGATCTGCAGCCACACACACTTTTCTACGGCCGCGATTGAATTTCTGTGGACCACACAATTTCAAGTGCAGTCCGCACAATCTTGCTTCACCAAAGCCCTAATCTATACTTCTGCGGACCGCACAATTCCTTGTGAAGCCTCATATTTCAAAACTTAATCGGGCAGAGTTCTTATGGTTTCGATTTTATGCATAAATTAGACATTGTAGTGGCACTTAAACATGAAAAACCAAATACCCATTCCCCAAATAGCAACTAGAAGTTTACCTAACACAATTCACACCCCACATAGATATGAAATTGACAAATGGTCTAAAATAACTAACAAGTTGTAAACTAAACTAAGAAAATTGAGATTTGAACATACCAGTGATGAAGTGGTGTTAAGAAGTGATCACAGATGCTCAATTAAGTGGCAGATGATTGAATCAGTTGTGTGCAAGATTTTAGCCTTTGTTTTAATTTCTCATAGATTGGAAAGTTTCAACAGTAACATTAGGGCTACTATTTATACCAATCGGTTTTGGCTAAGGGTTCAAGAGAAGAGTGTGGCCGCAGAATTCCTTCTGTGGTCCGCACTCTGTTACCTATTGTTCAAGCTCCCTTCATTGATCTGTGGTCAGCATAATTAGTTGTGCGACCACAGATGTTGGTGCGGTCCGCAGATTTCCTTGTGCGGCCGCACTTTGGCGATTTCTCTAACAAACAAACTTCAGAGACTTTGTATTTTCCCATCTCATATTGTGCGGTCCGCACAAGAATTGTGTGGCCGCAGTTGACTTCTGCTAAAGCATTCAAAATTGTGCGGTCCTCACTTTTTCCATACTTAGCCACTTTTTCTGAGCACAGTTCTTGCAACACACATCAAAACCATTTAGCACAATATAAGACCTATCTAAAGAAAAAGTAACATGGGTTGGCTCCCAAGAAGCGCCTGATTTAACGTCGCGGCACAACGCAGATTACCATCATTTGAAATGAATTATCGCCACGACGTGGCCATTACCAACCTTTCCCAGATAATGCTTCACCCGGTGACCATTGACACTAAACACCTCATTATTTTTATTCTTCAAGTCCAAAGCACCAAAGGGTGTCACACCCACAACCTCAAACGGGCCACTCCATTTAGACTTTAACTTTCCGGGAAACATCCGTAATTGCGAATTGAACAACAACACAAGATCACCCTCTTTAAACTCTTTGTTCCAAATGCACTTGTCATGAAGATATTTCATCTTCTCTTTGTATAAGGACGAATTTGTGTATGCATGATACCGGAACTCATCCAACTCGTTCAAATGTGCCACCCTTAAGTTGGCGGCGACATCCCACTCAAGATTCAACTTCTTTAAAGCCCACATGGCTTTGTGCTCAATATCCACCGGAAGATGACAGGCTTTTCCAAACACCAACCGGTATGGAGACATTCTTATAGGTATTTTGTAAGCCGTCCTATAAGCCCATAAAGCATCATCAAGTTTCTTGGACCAATCCGCCCGGCTAGCATTCACAGATTTGGACAAAATACTCTTTATCTCCTGGTTGGAGACTTCCACTTGACCTCTTGCTTGTGGATGATAGGGAGTTGTGACTTTATGAATGACACCATACTTGGTGAGTAAGGTGTCGAAAGCTTTGTTGCAAAAATGCGATCCCCCATCACTTATGATAGCCCTGGGAATACCAAATCTTGTGAATATGTTTTTCTTCAAAAATGCCACCACACTTCTTGCTTTATTGTTGGGTAGAGAAATGGCCTCAGCCCATTTAGACACATAATCAACTGCGACCAAGATGTAAGTGTTTTCACAAGAACTCACAAAAGGTCCCATGAAGTCAATACCCCGCACATTAAAAATATCAATCTCCAAAATGGTGGTGAGGGGCATTTCATTTTTCTTTGAGATTCCACCGGCCCTTTGACGCTTGACTAAATCACTTGCATCCTTGTAAATAGTGGACCAATAGAAACCACAACTTAGCACTTTGGCCGCCGTTCTTTCTCCACCATGGTGACCACCATACGGCGAAAAATGACAATCCCCAAGAATTTCAACTTGTTCCTCCTCCGGTACACATCTTCTAATCACTCCATCCGTTCAAATCCGAAAAAGATACGGTTCATCCCAATAATAGTATTGACAATCCCGTTTGAGCTTCTTCCTTTGGTTTGAAGAAAACTCATTCAGGGTGATCCCACTTACAAGAAAATTTGCTAGATCCATGAACCATAGCACCTCTTTCCTTGAAATGGCTAAGAGTTTCTCATCGGGGAAGGAGTCATTGATTTCAAGGCCATCATGCGGCCTCCCCTCTTCCTCCAAACGAGACAAGTGGTCCGCCACTTGGTTTTCACTTCCTTTTCAGTCTTGTATGTCTATGTCAAACTCTTGCAACAAAAGCACCCATCTCATTAACCGGGCTTTGGAATATTTCTTGCTTATATGATAGCGAAGTGCCGCATGATCCGTGTGAACAATCACTTTAGAACCCATAAAGTATGGGCGGAACTTCTCAATAGCAAACACAATGGCAAGGAGCTCTTTTTCGGTCACAGTATAATTGACTTAGGCATCATTCATGGTCTTACTAGCATATTAGACCGGATGAAAGATCTTGTTGATACGTTGCCCCAAAACTGCTCCAACCTCCACATCACTAGCATTACACATGAGCTCAAAAGGAATGCTCCAATTCGGGGTGGTGATAATGGGAGTAGTTGTCAACTTGAACTTGAGCAATTAAAATGCTCTCATGCAATCATCATTGAAGTGAAATTTAGCATCTATCTCCAAAAGCTTGCACAAGGGGCTCACCACCTTAGAAAAATCCTTTATGAAACGTCGGTAGAACCCTGCGTGACCCAAGAAACTTCTCACGCCCTTCACAGATGTTGGAGGTGGAAGTTTAGAAATCACCTCTATTTTCACCTTGTCAACCTCTATTCCCTTCTTTGAAATTTTGTGGACAAGGACAATACCCTCCACGACCATGAAATGGCATTTCTCCCAATTCAACACCAAGTCTGTTCTTCACACCTTGCCAAAACCTTATCCATATTTGCCAAGCAATAATCAAAGGAATCCCCGACTACTGAAAAGTCATCCATGAAGACTTCAAGGTAGTCCTATACCATATTCGTAAAGATCGCCATCATACACCGTTAAAACGTTGTTGGTGCATTGCATAAGCCAAATGGCATCCGCTTGAAAGCAAAAGTGCCATAGGGACAAGTGAAGGTTGTTTTCTCTTGATCTTCCGGGGCAATAAGGATTTGATTGTAGCCGGAATATCCATCTAGAAAGTAATAGAACGCCTGGCCTGCCAACCTATCAAGCATTTGGTCAAGAAAGGGTAGTGGGAAATGGTCTTTCCTTATGAATTTGTTTAGCTTCTGATAGTTCATACACACTCTTCGCCCGTTCACCGTTCTTGTTGGAATCAACTCGTTCTTATCATTGGTGACCACAGTTATGTATCCCTTCTTCGGAACACATTGCACCGGAGAAGTCCACGAACTGTTAGAAATGGGGTAGACAACCCCGGCATCTAACCACTTTATGATCTCCTTTTTTACCACATCTTGCATGGCTTCATTGAGTCTCCATTGATGTTTAATAGATAGTTTGGCACCTTCCTCCAAGTAAATCTTGTGCATACAAAATGTAGGGATTATCCCCCAAATATCCGCCAATGTCCATCCAATAGCCTTCTTCCTCTTTTGTAGCATCGCCAATGTAGAGTCTACCTGGACGTTAGTCAAACAAGAGGAAAGAATAACTGGTAAAGTAGAAGAAGGGCAAAAACTTCATACTGAATATGTGGAGGCAATGGCTTCAAATCCAAGATAGGAGGCTCCTCAATCGAGGGCTTTGTTGGAGGAGTTGTCCTATTTTCAAGATCCAAGGACAATTTGCGGGGCTCATAAGTGTACGACCCCATTCCTTGCAACGAGTTCACAACTTCCATGAAGCCATCTATTTCGTCATCATCAAAGTTGAGCAAAACTGCCTCCAATGTATCATCAACATTCATCACAGCACTTGTTTCATCTACAATCACATCGGTCACCAAGTCTACGAAAAACACACCTCTTTGCTATTAGGTTGCCGCATGGACTTACACACATGGAAACCCACTTTTTCATCACCAATCCGGAAGGTAAGTTCTCTAGCTTCAACATCAACTAGAGTCTTCCCCGTAGCAAGGAAAGGTCTACCAAGAATAATAGGCACCTCATAATCAACCTCACAATCAAGAATGACAAAATCCGCCGGAAGAATGAATTTATCAACACGAACCAATACATCTTCAACCACTCCCAATGGTCTCTTCATGGTATGATCGGCCATTTGTAATCTCATAGATATGGATCTTGGTTGCCTAATTCCCAAAGTCTTAAAAACTGAATAGGGCATCAAATTGATACTTTCCCCAAGATCACAAAGAGCATTTTTAAACTCGACATTCCCAATGGTATAAGGAATCATGAAAGCGTCGGGATCCTCCAACTTGGGAGATATTGAATGCACAATTGTACTCACTTGATGAGTCATTTTTATAGTTTCAAAATTCATCGATCGCTTCTTTGTCACTAAATCCTTCATAAACTTTGCATAACCGGGCATTTTCTCCAAGGCTTCAACCAATGGCACATTGATAGATAGACTCTTCATCATGTCAATGAACTTTTTAAATTGATTATCGCCATTTTTCTTGGCGAGCCTTTGAGGATTTAGAGGAGGAGGCCTAGGCATTGGTGCATTAGCCTTTTGCACTACCGGTTCCGGTATGTCAACAATGTGATCCCTAGACGGGTTCACTTCCTCTTGAGCTTCCTCCTCATTATCATTAATATCAATTCTCACTTCCTCATTTGCTTTCACCACATTGTCCGGGATCTCATCTTCTTGAACCTCTTGCTTATCATCTACAAGCTTCCGTTGATTCGAGGTGGGTGCATCCCCACCTTTTCCACTCCTTATAGTAACGACCATGGCATGTCCCGTGTTGTTTACATCCTTTGGGTTCACCACCGTGTCACTTGGTAGTACCTCCTTAGTATGAGTGTTTAGGGCTTGAGATATTTTCCCCATTTGGACTTCCAAGTTTTGGATAGATGTATTGTGAGAGGCAAGTTGGGCATCGGAGTTGGCATTTTTCTCCATCATTTGCTTAAACATGTTTTCAATTCGTCCCATCTCATTGTTGGAAGAATTTGGACCATGGGAAGGATGAGGAGGCGGGTTGCTTGGTTGTTGATACATCGGGGGCCTTAGAAAACCCGACCCCCGATTGCCTTGATTATTGTTCCATCCTCTTTGGTCGTTGCCTCCCCAATATCCTTGATTATTGCCACTCCAATTGCCTTGGTTATTACCACCACTCCAATTTCCTTGATTATTGTTACTATTCTAATTCCCTTGATTGTTGCCAACATTCCAATTACCTTAGTTGTTAGAATTTCAATTCCCTTGATTACCTTGAGGTCACCATTGTTGTTGATCGAGCCTTAAGAGTTGTTTATTTTCCCTTGAAAGTTGTTCACATATTTCACTTCCTCCACTTGTACATTGTAAGATTCATCTTGATCAAACCCGCTATCTTCTTGCACATAATTCACCACTCGGTTTTGCACTTGTGGATCTTTGGGCCATCTTTTGTTCACCATCATACTAACTCCCTCCATGGCATTGACTTGCTTAGGATTTTGCACTTATTGAAGTTGAGCTTTGACTAATTGATTCATTGTGGTGGTCAACTCGGCAATGGCTTGCCCATGGTCATGCAATTCTTTAGGTAGGTGAATCACGTTCGGATCACCTTGAGGAATATTTGCTCTACTTTGCCATGCCGAAAAATATCCACCATTTCATCTAAAATCTCACAAGCTTCTGCAAACGGCGTTGTCATGAAATTTCCATCGGCAAGTTGATTAACCACGCACTGATTGGTAGTATTGATCCCCCGATAGAAAGTTTGTTGAATCATAGCCTCTGTCATGTCATTATTTGGGCACTTTTTGACCATAGTTCGGTACCTCTCCCATATTTCATGCAACGTCTCATTGGACTCTTGTTTGAATGCTAGAATCTCGTCTCTAAGAGTAGCCATATGCCTGGGAGAAAAGAACTTGAAAATAAATTTCTCCGCCAATTCATCCCATGTATGGATGGAGTGATTTGGCAATCTTTCTAGAAAATCCAAGGCTTTCCCCCGTAGAGAGAAAGGAAATAGCCTCAACCTTAAAACATCCTCGGAGACGTTTGTCTGTTTACTCCCCCAACAAGTGTCCATAAACCCCTTCAAGTGTTTGTATGCATTTTGACTCGGAGCCCCGGTGAAGAATCCCTATTGCTCTAACAATATGATCATTACATTCATGATTTGAAAGTTGGCTGCCCTAATACAGGGCGGGACAATGGCACTTGCATACCCTTCATTCGGCAACACCCGGTGTGGAGCCGCTCTTGGTGGAGGTGGAGGTGGAACTGGGACGTTATCTTGAGGTGTCCGGCCTCTTCTATTTGCTTGAGGTTCAAGAGGAACCTCTTCAACTTGGTCATCTTCAACGTCCACATCCCCCAAAGGCATGTTTTCGAGTTGATCATTGTTGTTTGCCATTATGGTGCCTAAAATTGATTCACACAAATCAGTAACAAGGAAGCAAAAGAAGACAATTCACACACAAAACCAAATATATAGCTAAATCCATTTTTTACGCTCCCCGGCAACGGCGTCAAAAATTGGTCTCGACCAATTTCACTCCTCTATTTGAGGATATGAAAATGGTCGATTGCAATAGTAATACCCAACAAGGAGTCGGGGTTGAATTCCATAGGGAGCTATACATGAGACTTAGGAGTATAAATTGTAGTGTATGAGTATGAACTATCCC
The DNA here is from genome assembly GCF_000390325.3 of Nicotiana tomentosiformis. Taxonomy (NCBI): domain Eukaryota; kingdom Viridiplantae; phylum Streptophyta; class Magnoliopsida; order Solanales; family Solanaceae; genus Nicotiana; species Nicotiana tomentosiformis. The sequence goes on from NC_090812.1 coordinate 122,433,598, forward strand.
AAATTACACTTCCATAAATTGATGATTGTTCTATGTATATTCCAATTTAAGATTGCAAGATTAAGTAATGAAACTAAGATATTGTTTTTGTTGTTTTTCAAATGATAAAAAGACCTAGGGCTATGACCTTCACCTAGGTGTTTGCCTAATGGGTTGTAAATTTTAAAGCTTGTTTTATTGGTCGGGGTGTATTTCAGCCATCAACACTTGAGTACCCACTCAATACCTCTCGATCAGAGAGTGACTTTGCCTAATTTGGCTTTCTCAAATCCAAATGAGTATAGAACAAAACAGTTGATAACATACTCAAGTCGGGTTTTACTATCTCTAGATTCAACCCTTTAATTTGGGCTTATCAATCTCTCGATTGACCCAATTTCTTGTTAGCCAAGTTTTCCTAGACTAAATCTCTCTTTCTCGAGTAGAGACCAAGTCAAATAGGCATGAAATAATGTTTGCAACCATTAATTCTTCAAATTAAAGCAAGAACTAGGCTAGATAATCAATACCCAACCATAAACAAGCAATACGCCAAACATCCATTAAGTTCACACACTAGGGTTGGGTCACAACCCTAGTGAGAATCTAGCTACTCATGCTTAAATTGGAAGAGAAAGAAGAAGAAGTGATAATTAAATCCATATTGATAATTAAACTGATGAAATCAATGTTCAAAAAGCTCAAAATGGCAAAAACTACTAAAGAGAGTACATAAAAAAGGCTATTGTATCTGCTGATGTCAAAACTTGACCTAAAAAATTGAAACTCTTCTATTTATACAGAGCTGAAATTTTTGGACAAAAACGCCCTTTCGGAGGTTCTGTGGCCACACAATTCCATGTGCAGTCCGCACTTTTGATTCAACCTGACAGGATTGGAATCTTGTGGCCGCACAATTCTGAACCGCGGCCGCATCTCTCTCTTTTTGTGGTCCGCATATTTCTGAGTGCGTCCGCACATGGCTCTTTTGCGTACCGCACAAATGCAACTGCGGTCGCATAGCTGATCTTCTGTGGCCGCACAATAATTGTGCAGTCCGCACTTCCGTTGATAGGCTCTCTGAACTTTTTCTCTTGCCTAGCTTCTGCGGCCACACATTTCATGTGCGGACCGCACTTCTCACAAATCTCTGATAAGTTCTTCTGCACAATCTGCGGCCCCAGATGATATTCTTTTGTCCGCACTTTAAGCTTTTGTGTCTGTTTTTGTCCTTGAATTCATATCACTCCTTCTTGAGTAGGATTTCATTTTGGAGGCTCATTTTCCAATATTCCTGCAATTAAGCATATTTCATCAGTTTTTGGGAACACAATTAAATGCTTTTGGACTAAAACAAAAGCTAAAAGGCGCTAATAAGTAGTCAAAATCCCCAATTATCACGCGCCTCAGGTGCCTGTCCCCCAACTGGAGCTACCAGTGGCTCCTCAGTCGCTACTCGAGCAGGTGCTCTGGCTACACCATGTGCCCCTCATCGGCCTCTACCTGGGCCCTGGCCTCGTGCAGATCTAGTAGGGGGTGCGGGTGTCTGATCATCGGATCCAGCAGTGCGTGTCCTCACTATTTGTGAGAGAATAGAAAGACAAAGATTCAGATTTCGAAGTCAACGCACGATAAGGAATCAAAGAAGTGAAATTTCCTAACAGTTTCATAGCCTCTCGAAGATAAGTACAGACGTCTCCGTACCGATCCACATGACCATACTAAACTTGCTTATGACTAGTAGCACCTATGAACCTAGAGCTCTAATACCAACTTGTCATGACCCCAAATTCCTACCTTAGGATGCCGTGATGGCACCTAGTCTCTAAGACTAGGTAAGCCTAACATATATTAAAAGATAGCAGAAACAATAACTTAAAAATCAAATTAAATTGTTAAACTATCATAATGAACCCCAATAGATACTAAATAACTCCCAAAATCTGGTGGCAGTGAGTCATAAGCTTTACAACGAGTGCACTAAAATCCTTAAAATACAATATTATTTTGAACAGGAAATAAACAATAGAACATCTAAAAGCAGAAGGGGACTTCGAGGCCTACGAACGTTGAGTGGGTGAACCTTGAAGTCTCTGAAAATAGTTAATAAATCACTGGCCTCCAGCACGGGTAGATGTACCTGGATATGCACAAAAATATACAGAAGCATAGTATGAGTACACTACAACGGTACCCAATAAGTATCAAGCCTAACCTCGGTAGAGTAGTGAGGAGGCCAGGTCAAGACACCAACTAGAACAAGATAAATTAAATAGAGTATAATAACGACCAATAACAGAGAACGAGGAAAATGAATGATAACAAAACAGTATAATAACGTAGGCTAACAACAAAATTTAAGGCAAGAAAGGCAATGAGAAGTGAACACATAATGAGAACAACAAGTAACCAAAATACAGACTAATACAAGTAACAAAGTGAAGAATACAATAAGAAATGTTCATCCAACAAGCCTCTTTAATCATGAAATGTACAACAAGAATCACAACCAAGGTACCACGCCTCATATTCACAATTTAATATTTCAATCAAAGTCTTTCCTTATATCACCGCGTGAGCCTTGCATTTTGTTTGAAAATTATTTTTTTCGAAATAGCTACACGCGTTGTAAACCCCTTATGTCACCGCATGGCTTCAAGTAATTCCCTTATTAGAAACACACGTATAAATCCCACCTTATCTCATTGCATGCGTATCAACCCTATCCTTATACCACCGCATGTGTATCAATGTCACAACACAATAATCAACTTGCACCACATGTGCCCATATGCCATAATACTTGTCAAAATCAACAATACCAAAGTTACCACAACATTTAGCCTATGGCTCATCAACAATGCGTACGAGAATAATAGTAATAACAAAATGAATGAGAATTAATCAACAAGGATAGATATCTCGATAATTAACATCTTCAATCTCAATATGATAATAGCTTTCATAGCTTCAACTTCAATAGCTCAAAATGAAGGTATTCCCATGAAAATACAACTTCCAATTCAATTATATAACATAAGCTAAACAACGAAAAAGATAGTATGAAATAGTGACTACGTATAAATGCTTGAGAATAATTCAACACGAAGAGACATTATGAAATAACAACTTCAATTGAGAATAACTCAATGAATAAAAAGGCACATGACAAAAAGAGAGATAACAGCATCAATTAAGGCATATAAGAGCTTGTTTGACAATAAAAGATAGAGCATGAGATAACAACATCAAATAAAGCATGTAAGAGCAATTTAACATTAAAAACTTTAACGGGATATTACAATTTATTAATTAAATGCATGAAAGGGCCTAAGAGTCTAAACCGGTCATGTTAACATATATAAGCCCGTGTACACATGTCACGCCCCAAAACCGAGGAGCGCGACCGGCGCTCAATCGAGTGAACCCGACCGAGCAAGCCTGTTAGATTCCTTCTACCCAAACTCATTTACGAATAAAGAGAATATATGTTTTTCTTAATTAAACAATAAAGTGGCCATGTCTGAAATTACCAATTTCTTACCATAAGTTTCACCATTTTTTAAGTCTCAAATTGACAAGTAATACAACCACAAGGCTCAAATAAACAAAACTATCGATCAGGTCATTACAGCGATGATTATGCAGCTAGCAAAGCTACTATATGACCATCTAGGCATTTTTTTGACAGCTACTTCCGGAAGCTAATTAAAGACAAGTTTTGTGATTTTTATTTCATCTTCCAACTTTTGGAGCTCATTTTGAGAGGTTTGAGGCTAGGGTTTTACCTAAAAGTTTGGGATAAGTGAACCTAACCTAAATCTATGGTTTATACCTGAATTCATTACAAGATTTAACATTGAACATGGATTTGATCAAGAGAAATTTGGGCCTTTTATCTACAACTTAAGAGAGTGTGTTTTGGGGTTTTAAACATAGATTTGGACCCGGATTTGGAATCTAATCACATATTTGGACTCATGCAGTTATGGCTCATCAAGATTTAGTCTTGGACTTGGGTTTTGACCATGTTGGCCCTAGTTGACTTTTTTTTGACTTTTTGGGAATTGATTAACGATTGAAGCTTTATCATTTAGGATTGATTTCTATAACTTTGTTTGACTTTATTGAGTATTATTTGGTTATATTTGAGCCAGTTGGAGGTAATTTCTAAAGGAAAGACAGTTTCGGAAGATTAGTTTGACTTGAAAAAGATAAGTATCTTGCTTAACCTCAACTTGAGGGAATCTTTTTCTAAAAAAAATGAATTGTTTGCTATGTGCTATGTGATTTTAGGGTGACGCATATACGAGGTGATGGACGTATGTGCGGATGCCGAGGTTATACCATGTTATGTGTAGATTGTAGGCTTCTTTATGCCTTAATTAGATGTGTATTCTTTTCTACTCAAGCTCTATTTGATTTTATAACTATGTGGACACAATTATTCATGCTAGAGATCACATTTTAATTATGATATCTTATTTGAGCCCGATAGACTATTCTTGAGCTTGTTGATATACTTGATTTGACCGTAGTCACATGTTATATTATAAACACACATTCGCATATGTTATTCTTGTGTATGCCTTAAAGCATTGTATGACTACTTGAGCTTCCTTATTCATATTAGAAATCATGTTTAGACTTTTGATGCTTATTTGTATGATGGATTATTTATTAGGATCGTAGTAATACGTTACACATACGCACACATCATGCCTAGAGATCATTTCTTTTATACTTGCATACATTTTTATATATGGTCCTCTTACATGGACCAAAATTTGGCATGTGAATATTCCGTGCAGTTGAGATGATTATTGTTGATGGTCAATTTTGACCCTCCATTTTAAAATTAATTTATTTATACTTAATAATTTGCAATAATTATTTTCAAAGTATTTTCTAGTAATGAATACCTATTTCTTCAAATTAATTCAGTATTATTTTTGAATTAATCGTTTAACATTAGTATTATGTAATTATAAATATACTTACTATTTTAGGATTTGTAAAGAATAATTCCTATATGTAAGTTCTATAATCAATTTCGTAAATTACTTCTTAAAATAGTTAATTAGTTTACTATTTCAATAATTCAAATTAATGTCGTAATGAAGTATTTTAAATAATTAATTAAAATATTAGTAATATATATAATAATTATAATTTTACCACATTTTATTGAAATTGTTAAATTTATTTAAATTAATTTCAAAAGGGATCAAAAATAACCAAAAGGCTACAATTGCAATTCTCACTTAAATGCAAAATAGCTACCTTTTAAAAAAAATTTGGCCCAAACATACAAAGCCCAGTCCGAATTACACCTAGCCCAAACACTCCCCTCTTTCCACTTTGGCAATCCATGCCACACATACTAGACCAATCAGACCGTGCCATGTCACCCTCACTCTCAGCTCACAGAACAACACACCCTCATCTGAGACATTGATCCATCTGATCAACGGCTCACGTTTATTCCCTAGTTCTCCTTTTAATTCAAATACCCTCCCCCAAAGGCCCAATCTCAACCGTCCAAATATTTTAATCCAACGACCACCAAAAATTCCCCTAAAAATCCTAATTGATCAAATTATCAGGGTTGTTGATCATCAGATCCAATGGCCCAAATCTCCTCTCATCGTCTTAACTTAGAGACCAGTTGTTCTCACCCCCCCCCCCAACCACCACAAACCCTAATCATTTCCATGTTGCCCAGACGCCTCTCTTTCCCCCTCCTCTCTCTTTTCTCTCAACCTCACAAGCCAAATCAATCACCAGACCTTGCACAAATTTGTGCAAGGTCACGGTTCATTAGAGATTCATCTCTTTTGCCTTCCCTAGCCGTGATTTCTGCTGCATTTTCCTCTCTCATCATCAGAGATTTAAACCCCCAAATCCAAACCATACCCTAAAAGATGAAACCTCAAATCGCCATTGTTCTTTCAAATTCGTGTCATGAATGGCCATTCATTTTGCTCTTCTATCTTAGACCTCTGCACTCTTTCCATTTTCACCACTCGATTTCAAATTCCTAATCGAGAAGGTCAGACCAATTGAGTGAAAGTTCAACTCACTAGATTTACTCTTTCGTCTCTTCAAATCAAAGTAATTCTAGGATATTAGCTGGCCTCAACATTGGTATTCAACACCCAGAGGTCAAATGCAATGACCTCTGGGTATTAGGGTTCTGACCAGCGGACCTTCGCACTTCATCGATCATTTTTCTTCACTCAGGTAAACTCAATATTGGTTTTCCCCTGTGTATTCTAATTTTATTTGATTTGCTATCATCATTACCATGAGTCACCTTTCACTATCTGATTTGAATCTCTGAAACCCTAATGGCTCGATGGCTGCTATAAATAGCAGTCTTAAATGCTCTCAACAACACACACCAACTACCAACCGAACAAGAAAAATCACTATCCTATTATCTAAGAGAAGCACACAAAAACACTGAGAAATTTAGGGTTCCAAGTCTTAGGTTTCTTACTACTTTCCTTTTCTCTTGTTGAGTTCTATTGCTGGTCAAAACCCGAGGGTTCTGGGGTTTTGAGCAACTGAAAAGAGTTCGTTTGGTCTGCTGTTCTCAAAAAGGTCACCACCTCTCTAACTTTTTCTCTTTTGTTCATTTCTGTCACGACCCAAAATCCCACTAGCCGTGACGGCACCTAACCCAACCCGCTAGGTAAGCCAATTAACAACTATCTGATTTTAATGATATTTAATAAAGCAATTAAGTAAAGAAATATCTGAATCTGATACATTTTCCAAGAATTGGTAGTACAAATCATGAGCTTCTAAGAATAGAATTTACAAAGCTGAAATGAAATATATACACCGTCTGTTTATAAAGTACATAAATGGAATTTTTATAGATCTAAGGCTACCACGAACAAGAGGCAGCTACAATCGGGACGTAGGTACATCTTCAAATCCAGCTCCCATGGAACATAGCAACATCAGCAGCCAACATCTGCACGTAAGGTGCAGAAGTGTAGTATGAGTACAACCGACCCCATGTACTCAATAAGTAACAAACCTAACCTTAGGTTGAAAGTAGTGACGAGCTAACAAAAAAAGGTCGGGTCCAATACTAATATTCCACAATAGTTCATAACAGCATAGTACAAGTAACAAAAGAGTATCTCAAAAATAAAAGGCTCAATTTGTTCACAGTTCCAGAAAAGTAGGCATTTCTTTTCAAGTATCTCAGTGAAAACCCAAATCTTTTACAGAAAAAGCCAAAATACGAGTAAGCTTGAAAACTGTGATTTTTCCTAAAAGTCCTTTCAACAAATAGCAAGATGTTTCATTTTCAGATAGCATGAGGAAAGTACTTCGCTATGCCTACATGTCAAGATACAGGTAAAATCATAAATGTCCCTAAAACTGGGTAGCAGAAGGAAATTCACCTCTATGCATGTATCTCAAGTACGCATGTCAAATGCAATGCATCTCGATGATGAGCTCATGTACTCACACTCTCAGAGTACTCAATCTCATTATCTCACATTCTCTCTCACTATGCTCAGCACACTCAATCACTCTGCATTGTATAATACCCGCTACGGCGTGCAGCCTGATCCATATTTATAGTCGACTACGCTCACTGGGGGTGTGCAGACTCCGGAGGGGCTCCTTTCAGCCTAAGCGCTATATCGCTGTGGCGTGCAGCCGATCACATAAAATGTAATCCATATAACATGTTGCGGCATGCAGCCCGATCCCAAAATATCAATATAACATGCTGCGGCATGCAGCCCGATCCCAAAATATCAATCTCACTCAGGCCCTCGGCCTCACTCAATCATCACTCTCCAGTCTCACTCATGGGCTCACATGCCATGAAACAAGCCCGACAACAATGATATGATGTATCAATAAATATCTGAGACTGAGATATGATATGAATGCATGAATATGATTGAGTACGAAATATCAATGAAATCAGTGAAATAACAACAAGAAACGACCACTATGGGTCCTAGCAGTATCGTCATAAAGCCTAAACATGGTATCTAGCATGATTGACAGCTCAATTACTTTATCACATGGTGAAAACACGGACATTAACAAAGTAGGACTACTATACAGTTCCATGGAAACAACATATTCCCAATTCACATGGTGCACGCCCACACGCCCATCACCTAGCATGTGCGTCACCTCAACACAAATCACATAACACGTATTTCAGGGTTTCATACCTCGAACAAGCCAATATCAATGTCGAGCAAGACAAGCGATGCTCCAAAGATGCCATCACACGCGTTCCGGCCTCCGAACGGCTCGAAACTAACAAAAAATAACTCAAATAATGCTAAAAGAACCAATACCGATCGAAAAAGATCAAATCTTGAATCAAAAGCCCAAAATCGGCCAAAAGCCCAACCCAAGCCCGCACCTCGGAACCCAACAAAATTTACAAAATTCAACAACCCATTCAATTACGAGTCCAACCATACTAGTTTCACTCAAATCCGACTCCAATTCGATGTTCAAAACTCAAAAATTCATATTATGAAACTTTAGGCCAAAACCCCCAATTTCCTCTTTAAATTTCACAATCCAATTACCAAAAACGAAGATAGAGTCATGAAATATAACCAAAACCGAGAAGAGAACACTTACCCCAATTCATATGATGACATTTGCTTCAAACATTGCCTCAATCCGAGCTTGGAAATGTTAAAATGAAGCCAAAATCGCGAACCCTTGTATTTATCATTCTTCCCAGCACTTTCGCACCTGCAACACATTAGCCGCTTTTGCGACCAAAAATCACGCTTCTGCGGAGAAGCACTGGAGGCCTGCCTTCGCACCTGCGGTAAAATACCTGCATTTGCACACTCGCAGGTGCACGCCCAAATATCGCTTCTGCACTGCCAACCGCTTATGCGCTCAACTCACCGCATCTGCGCCTTCGCGGATGCGAAGCAATCTCCGCTTCTGCGGAACCTTGCTCCCAGCAATATTTCCGCTCCTGCGACCCCTTCATCACTTCTGCGACCATCGTACCTGCGCATACCAGCCGCAGGTGCGGTCACACCAGAACGAGAAATAGCAACATTGAAGAAAAGGATCCAAAATCAATCTAAAACACGCCCGAGCCCCTCGGGACCCCGTCCAAACATACCCTCAAGTCATATAACATAACACGGACCTACTCGAGGACTCAAAACACAGATAAAAATATCGAAACGATGAATCTCATCTCAAATCGAAATCTATGAACTTTGAACTTTCAATTTCCAAAACTCGCACCGAAACATATCGAATCATCCCGGAATGAACCCAAATTTTACACACAAGTCCCAAATGACATGACAAAGCTATTCCAATTCCCGGAACCATAATCTGAATCTGATATCCTCAAAGTCAACTTCCGGTCAAACTTATGAACTTTCCAAACCTTCGAATTTTCAATTTTTGCCAACTTGTGCCGAAACCTTCTAGAAACAACCAAATGCAAATCCGGGCATACGCCCGTATCCAAAATCACCATCCGGACCTAACAGAACCATCAAAACTCCTTTTCGGAGTCAAATTCACAAAAAGCCAATCTTGGTCAACTTTTTCAACTTAAAGCTTCAACAATGAAATTCATTCTTCCAAACCGATTTCGAATAACCTGAAAACCAAAACCGACGATTCACATAAGTCATAATTCATCATACGGAGCTACTCATGCCCGTAAACTACCGAGCGAAGTGTAAATGCTCAAAACGACCGGTCGGGTCATTACATTCTCCCCCACTTAAACATACGTTCGTCCTCGAACATGCCAAGAGTTGTTCCCAAAACCATCAAACCGCCGTATAACCTTACCATGCACATACCCGGGGGTGATCCCACATCACCCTATCCCATATAGGTCCGATAACACAACATAACTGAAATTTCTCAATTCAACCTAGTCCATAAGCCTTAGATTCCAATTTTCCAGCATCCGGAATTCCTTATAAGATCTGAATCTCGCAACCTACATGCTGCACAAGTCTGAACAAACTGTACAAAACCGCAACCATAACCCAAGATATAATCACAGGATATACAACCTAACTCAAATACCCATAGAAAAATCTCTGATCACAATAACTGCTCAGAACAACCCATTCCCAGTAATAAACCACATACCTAACAAAACATCATTCTAAAACCTTCGTACACTGCTGATGATGAAAGAAACACATAGAACTCATAACCATTCATCAGATCAACTAGCCATAGAATTCCCTCTCATTCAATAAGAACTATAGCAAATTCTAAGCCGACTTTCGATATTATCCTTCCAAACATGTTGTAATAAATTCTGATAGTATCCATTCTAGGTCCAATGATCTCATCTCATCGAACACGACCACTCTAGTGACATGCCACATCAATACAATCTGACGCCATAACCCGTGCAATCCGTGCACCAATAAGCAACCTTCCAAATATACTCAAATCATGGAAAACTGATTCAGACGGGAGAACTATCCCGCAAGCTCAACAAGTACCACCACAATGCAACGCTAAGAACCTATCACACACCGTAGAACCAAAACACACGAATCTAACACGAGTGATCGTATCTCAACATAACTCCGCTGCAATGCGCGACCCTATCCAAATACTGGTCCATATGAAATACCTCAAGCCACCCTGCTAAAAATCAAAAACCATGCGCAATTTGACATCAAGTACTCAAAGTGAATTACCATAACCACGGAGAAGCAAATGACACAATGTCACACAAAACCCGAAAGAACATAACCAATACTCCATCAACCAAGCAATACCCAATTCTCTTCTCGCTCAAATTCAGCTATAAGGCCCTAATAGAACCGCACCATATGTGCATATAACCAACGAATCACAACTCCTCGTAGCATAGAAGAGTAACTCACAAATCATCTCAGAACACGAATAAGCTCAACAACAACCGAATGGCACATCCCTTAATAATAACAGTATGGGGCCAACCAATTCGGCTCGGTGTAGAATACACATCCTAATTGGGCCTACCAATGGACCCCCAAATCAGCTCTAGTCACCCACATATAGATAAATAACCTCTGAATGTCCACAATGACTGAATCGTAACACATACTATCATCTGGCTAGCTACGGTCACAACTTCATAGTCCACAACCATGAAACAACCTACTTCTAAGAACTCCCAATCTCCAAATCCATAGAATACACGAATCACCATATTTGATCCCAACTCCGCCGCCCAAATGTCTAACATATCTCCCATACACGATCATCCCACGAGGAATACTTCTATAGTTCATCCATGCCACAAAGCAAAATTTGAATATCAGCAGTCGATCAACTAGGAGAGTGTCGCAATACCAATGAAGTATCCATAAATCAAAACATGTTGCCCTTTCTGAAATGTATACTCTCATCAAGACATACCGATTAGTAATATCATTCACCTAGTCATCTGAAACCGTCTATGATGCCTATGAATTTATGCCCTTCCCTTCCAAACTGGCCCATGACCTTGCACATGCAAATCTCAATCCCACACAACACACTGCATCTACCATGCCATCCTGTGAAGAGTACAAGAATCTTATAATAAACTCTGAGTCACAAGCAGAATACATACACGTTCAGTCAGAAACCTTCCATTTGATCTCATCCTAGAGAAAATCCTAATGCGCAACATATTCCTGACGCCAGTAGAAAATATACTCCTCGAACCGTGGTAAAAACCATTGAAAACTCTTGGAAACCCATTTGCACATAACCAAGCTATCATAACCAAATCTCTCTAACTCAACCCAGCCACGCATGTCGCCAAAACCCAAGAGCATTGCCACGAAACACCTATAGAGACTAGCCACATCATAAGTACCCAAAGAACCGATTATATCCATTAATGTGCTGATCCAACCTACTACCAAGTTATCCTATTTCTCCTAGTCCTTTCGAAATTGCCTTCAAATTGATACTTCTCCTTGCTAGAACACCACGATCCTTAACCAAAATTTACCACACGAGAGACCCTAGTATAAAACCATAACACCCTAAGGCCCCTAAGCCGCCGAATTCCCTTTAAGTACCCCAAAATCACCGCAAACGAGACATCTACTCTGAAAGACCTTATGTGAATTTAAAATTGCTCCTCTTCCCTTTTCTTATACTAATATGTAGAATCGATAATCATACAGAATTACCGTAAGTCTCGACACCATCCAATGTAACTCTTAGTTTCTAGCCATATACACCTCTTGAAAATTCCCAATCGCTACATATAAATCTTGAATCCATTAGAACCATTCTCGAGAGTCATCCACTTTGCTCAAATCTAAATTTTACCACCCCAAATGTGCTGAAAGACAAGTGCCCCACTAGCACAACAACACCCAAAGAAGTAACCCTGCCTTAATACCACCGATCAAATTCATACTATGTGTACACTACATCCTTCGCAAATAACCACTCAATTATTTTATGACTCCCATGATTTTCATATACTCCTAAAGTGCCACAACCCGTATCCAGAAATTTCCTTACTCGAGTCATTCTCGAACTCAACCTCTGTAAGTCATAACTAATCCACAAGTATACCTCGGACCAAAATTAAAATTTAACACATAACCATGAAATCAAATTTTCAATAGAAGGCTCCCCCACTTAGCTCAAAGCCATAAATTAAAACACTCCATAATTCATAATACCCATACTTTATTACTACCATAATACTGTAGTCTGAACAACGAAAATTCTTCTCAAGCTCATACAACGCCAACCATAAAAATACCTCAATCATCCGCTAAGCTCGCATTCATTCTCTTAACGCTCAAGTCAACTTTCTCAACCAGATTCAAATTCAAATCCTAACACATATGCCTCGCTGGCAGAAAAGAAACTCTCCATTCACTTTATAAGGAACACACCTACATAGATTACTCCGCAGGGGATAACCCACATGCTTTGACTCAAACTGATATCTCTCTATACCCTTCCACAGTCATGACTACTACGCAATCACTTAATCTTCTCGATTCCGAACTCATCAACAAGACATGAGAATCTACTTCACCCCACAACCAAACAACATGAGAGATCCCTCAATACACCCATATTTCGAGACCATACGCCAAATCAAGACAGAAATCAGACACCCCATAGTCCTTGCTACATCTCAAGTAAACTCTTCTCCTCATATTCGAACAATCTGAACACATCTCGCAGTCACATCATTCTCATCACAAAGCCATTCTACCGCTCATCGAGCCACAAATTCCACTCGCAGGGACTTTACCGGACATATAAGTCCCAGAAGCACGTGCTCACAAAATTGAAATCTCCGTGCTCAAGCTACCGTCAAAACCTAGCCTCAAGTTCTCCAGACTGGCCCATCATCAGCACGCCAAAAATCACATCTCGCACCTCAACCATGGAATCACAAGTCGTCGTTGCACAGCTGATACCGAGCGCTCATGTGCGCATACGAATGCATGGAAGGAATTCAAAGAGTTACGCTTCAAGATGAATCAATGTCGCACGATAAGGAATGAAAGATGGGAAGTATATCCTAAATGTCTTGTAGCCTCTCGAAGATAGGTATGGACGTCATCATACCGATCCGCAAGACTCTACTAGACACTTGCTCATGACTTGTAGAACCTATGAACCTAGAGCTCTGATACCAACTTGTCACGACCCAAAATCCCACTAGCTGTGACGGCACCTAACCCAACCCGCTAGGTAAGCCAATTAACAACTATCTGATTTTAATGATATTTAATAAAGCAATTAAGTAAAGAAATATCTGAATTTGATACATTTCCCAAGAATTGGTAGTACAAATCATGAGCTTCTAAGAGTAGAGTTTACAAAGCTGAAATGAAATAAATACATCGTCTGTTTGAAAAGTACATAAACAGAATCTTTATAGATCTAAGGCTACCACGAATAATAGGCAGCTACAATCGGGACGCAGGTACATCTTCAAATCCAGCTCCTATCGAACACAGCAACATCAGCAGCAAACATCTGCACGCAAGGTGCAGAAGTGTAGTATGAGTACAACCGACCCTATGTACTCAATAAGTAACAAACCTAACCTTAGGTTGAAAGTAGTGACGAGCTAATAAAAGAAGGTCGGGTCCAACACCAATATTCCACAATAGTTCATAACAGCATAGTACAAGTAACAAAAGAGTATCTTAGAAATAAAAGGCTCAGTTCGTTCACAGTTCCAGAAAACTAGGCATTTCTTTTCAAGTATCTCAGTGAAAACCCATATCTTTTATCGAAAAAGCCAAAATACGAGTAAGCTTGAAAACTGTGATTTTTCCTAAAAGTCCTTTCAATAAATAGTAAGATGTTTCATTTTTAGATAGCATGAGGAAAGTACTTCTCTATGCCTACATGTCAAGATACAGGTAAAATCATAAATGTCCCTAAAATCGGGTAGCAGAAGGAAATTCACCTCTATGTATGTATCTCAAGTACGCATGTCAAATGCAATGCATCTCGATGATGAGCTCATGTACTCACACTCTCAGAATACTCAAGTACCCATATTTATAGTCGACTGCGCTCACTGGGGTTGTGCAGACTCCGGAGGGCTCCTTTTAACCCTAGCGTTATATCATTGCGGCGTGCAGCCCGATCCCATAAAATGTAATCCATATAACATAATGCGGTGTGTATCCCGATCCCAAAATATCAATATAACATGTTGCGGCGTGCAGTCCGATCCCAAAATATCAATCTCACTCAGGCCCTCGGCCTCACTCAGTCATCACTCTCCAGTCTCACTAACGGGCTCACAATTCCATGAAACTAGCCCGACAACAATGATATGATGTATCAATAAATATCTGAGACTGAGATATGATATGAATGCATGAATATGACTGAGTACGAAATATCAATGAAATCAGTGAAATAACATCAAGAAACGACCACTATGGTTCCTATCAGTATCGTCATAAAGCCTAAACATGGTATCTAGCATGATTGACAGCTCAATTACTTTATCACATGGTGAAAACACAGACATTAACAAAGTAGGACCACTATACAGTGCCATGGAAACAACAGAGTCCCAATTCACATGGTGCACGCCCACACACCCGTGATCTACCATGTGCGTCACCTCAACACAAATCACATAACACGTATTTCGGGGTTTCATACCGTCAGCTCCAAGATTATAAGAGTTACTTACCTCGAACAAGCCAATACCAATGTCGAGCAAGCCAAGCGATGCTCCAAAGATGCCATCACGCGCGTTTCGACCTCCGAATGGCTCGAAACTAACCAAAAACAACTCAAATACATCAAACAATGCTAAAGGAATCAATCTCAATCGAAAAAGATCAAATTATGAATCAAAATCCCAACCCGGACACGCACCTCGGATCCCGACAAAATTTATACAATTCAATAACCCATTCAATTACGAGTCCAACCATACTAGTTTCACTCAAATCTGACTCCAATTCGATGTTCAAAACTCAAAAATTCATATTATGAAACTTTAGGCCAAAACCCCCAATTTCCTCTTTATATTTCACAATCCAATTACCAAAAACGAAGATAGATTCATGAAATATAACCAAAACTGAGTAGAGAACACTTACCCCAATTCATATGGTGACATTTGCTTCAACTATTGCCTCAATTCGAGCTTGGAAATGTTAAAATGAAGCCAAAATCATGAATCCTTGTATTTATCATTCTGCCCAGCACTTTCGCACCTACGACACATTAGCCACTTTTGCGGCATCGCTTTTGCGACCAAAAATCATGCTTCTGCGAAGAAGTACTGGAGGCCTGCCTTCACACCTGCGGTAAAATACCTGCATCTGCGCACTCGCAGGTGCGCTCCCAAATATCGCTTCTGCGCTGCCAACCGCTTCTACGCTCAACTCACCACATTTATGCCTTCGCGGATGCAAAGCAATCTCCGCATCTGCGGAACCCTGCTCCCAGCAATATTTCCGCTCCTGTGACCCCTTTGTTGCTTCTGCGACCATCACACCTGTGCAAACCAGTCACAGGTGCGGTCACACCAGAACCAGCAATAGCAATATTGAAGAAAATGGTCTGAAATCAATCTGAAACACGCCCGATCCCCTTGGGACCCCATCCAAATATACCCACAAGTCACATAACATAACACGGACCTACTCGAGGACTCAAAACATAGATAAATACATCGAAACGATGAATCACACCTCTTATCAAAATCTATGAACTTTGAACTTTCAATTTCGAAACTCGCGCCGAAACATATCGAATCATCCCGGAATTAACCCAAATTTTGCACACAAGTCCCAAATGACATAACAAAGCTATTCCAATTCCCGAAACCACAATCTGAATCTGATATCCTCAAAGTCAACTTCCGGTCAAACTTATAAACTTTCCAAACCTTAAAATTTCTAATTTTTGCCAACTTGTGCCGAAACCTTCTAGAAACAACCAAATACAAATCCGGGCGTATGCCTGTGTCCAAAATAACCATCCGGACCTAACAAAACCATCAAAACTCTGTTTTGGGGTCAAATTCACAAAACACCAATCTTGGTCAACTCTTTCAACTTAAAGCTACAACAATGAAATTCATTCTTCCAAACTGATTCCGAATAACCTGAAAATCAAAACCGATAATTCACATAATTCATAATACAACACATGGAGCTATTCATGCCCGTAAACTACCGAGCAAAGTGCAAATACTCAAAATAACCGGTAGGGGCATTACAGTTTCTCTGAATGATATAAGTATGTCGAGATAGGTTCTGTAGATTGCAATTATTCTATACGTGTTTGACATGTTAATATTTGTTCTTTGTTAGTTTAACGACTTCTTGTGATTAGCTTGTTCTGTTATGAGTCTTTAAATGATAATTGATTAACCGTAATTGATACATGTTGATCCTTGATATGAGTTTTCCAACAGTTTCCATGTTTAAGCTATTATATGTTTATGTTCTAGCATGAACTTCATAGTTTTCATTGACTTGCAGTGAGCTCATCTCTGTCTTGTTGCATCTCTGTAGTTTTGTGAGCTTTGAAGTTGAGTTTACTATCTGATAATTATAACTAATATGAAATTTGAAATTGTTTAAACTTATATCCCCTGTCTTTTAACCTTGAGCTTGAACTTAAAGTGTCTAAATGCTTTCTTCTCTGCCTGTGTTTGTCAGACTATTTTCTGAGTTACTACTATGATATTTCACTTTATTTAGTTATTATTATTGTTAAACCAATCATGCTTACGTAAACTTCATGTTTTTTCCTTCACTGATGATTTTATTGTGATCTTCACCTCTACATATTGTTCCTTGCATCTTATTTGTCTTATGGTCGAGTTCATTATTTGATAATCCTAACTGAGATGAACCTGAAAGTTTAATAAGTCCATATCACTTAACTAAGGTGAAAGAGTCTAAGTGTTTAGATGATGTCCTTCTCTATATCTATAACTGCCAACTCTGAGGGTAATTTCTGGGCTATCACCATGACCCTCTCATGATCACACCTAATTGTTGGATGCATTTGTATGAAGCTATCTTGTTTGAGCTAGACTGTCTTCTTTTCATGAACCTTTACTGTACATATTCTGTTAAGATTAGGCTATCTTCCTCTTCATAGAAAAAGTCATAATCTTGTTTGGTTAAAGTCAACTGATAATTATTGTGTAACTAAGCTTGGTTGTCCCATGATTAGTTGGGATTTTCAGAAACAAGTGTAATTCAAATTTGCTTGTGCAGTACATCCCTGTCCTTAATCCCTTTGTGCCATTGTTGATTTTGTTGTAACATCCCAGAAAATTTTGAAGTATTTCAGTGTAAAGCCCCGTAAATTTTGCAAGTGAATTCAAGATTTCGTGGTCCCAGAGTAGGCTTACTTGTTTGAGGATGGTATAAAATCTTCGCGACAAGCTTGCTCGCCGCGGTTCGGACTTTTTGGGTTGAACAATACATCGGAAAGTAAAGGAAAATTTTAGGCGAAAACGTGCATTTCTGCGGTCCATTATGCGACCGCAGAATCACTCTGTGGGCCGCATAATGGCCGCAGAAGTGAGCAGGAGAAGGGCCAGTCCTGGGGAAATTATGCGGTCGACTATGCGACTGCATAACTGCTATGTGGTGCATTATGCGACCGCATAACAGTTATGCGGAGTGCATAGTGACCGCATACACAGACAGATTTTTTATCATTTTGGTCTGTAATTATGCGACCGATATGCGGTCCGCATATCCATTATGTGGTCGCATATGCGACCGCAGAGCCTGTTCCGGAGCTCCATTTTTAGGTTTTTACAACCCGACCCTACTTCATTAAATACACGCAAAGGGTCATTTTTGAGCAAAAATTCTAATATTTTAGAGATAAGGGAGAGTGTTTTAGAGAGAGAGGAAACCCTAGGCTAATTATTCATCAAGTCTTGCTCAAATATTGGAAGATTAACAAGGAAAACCCACAAGTTCTTCATCTAAGATATCGGGATTGCTAAGAATTCCGGATCATTCTAGAGTTAAGGAAGCTCGATTGAGGTATGTTGGCTAAACTCTCTCTTGGAATTGAATTCCATAATATTTCCATAAGTTTCAAAGTATGGGTTGCGTATTAAAAGGGTATGGCTTTGAGTCGTGTTTCAATGAAAGATAGTATGTCAAATTGTGTGAGAAAATCTCAATATTCTTAAGACTCTTAATTGCTCATATGTTTACATAAAGTATTGATTTGAAAATGTCTTATTGTTGATAATCTATAAAGATGGTTGGAAGTGAAATAAGTTAATTGGGGATATAGGGTGTGGCCAACGTGCCAAGAATTTAAGTTACGATTGTGTCTAGTAGTGCAAATGATTTGAGAAGATGCGATAAAGAATATGAAATGAGGCTCGACTCAATTGTTTAAAAATGACTTCGAAGATAGAATTACCTAAAAGCTTTTGTACTCAATTCATGCCCATTAGTGGTTTCTTTAACAAATGCTTTGCTTTATAAATATATCTAGTGTGATTCGAGTTCTATATACTCATGTGTTAAAATTGTACATTGTCATTTCTGGGGAAGAGTATTGCAAGAGTAAATGGTATATTGACTGTTTATGATTTTTCATGCGTGTTTCTATTGTTAGTTGGTATGCCTCATTATTTGGGAGGAAACCATTTGTGTTTAAAGTTCCCATTTCAAATGGATTGGAAGTATATGATTTCTGAAATTTTCTATATGTTGATATTTGATAGTGATCTTTGAAATTGAAAGAGGTGAAAGTGTGGAATATGAAATACGGCCATCGTGCCAAGAATAAATAATCTTGTGAATAGCCTAATGAGCCAAGGAAATATTGTCGTTGTGAATGACTAGAAATACTAATGAGAATTTATACAATGTGAAAGATGTTGAGGTGAGTACAACTGTATTTATGATATTTCTGTTTGCAAATCAAATCAAAAATGTTTTTGGGAGCATCATTAGCAAAACCGAGGAAGGGTGGATCATAAGGCCCACACCTGAAACAACACGTGCCGGTGTAGGGGTGGATTGTGATATTATTCCCCTTAATAAGGATGAAACTGGAACCTCTGTGGATTGGAAAAGTCAACCCTCACGGCATATGTGGGAAGGCATCCTAGCTGATCTGGTAGATATCAGATGCCATATTGCGCATATGGTGGTACTACTCTTGGTAATAACTTTCTTTCGCATCACATGTCAAACCATATTGTTCGTGGGGAGATGGCCTAGCCGATCGGGCGTGATCGGACTCCGTGCTAACAAAGACGGTGGTATATCGGTGCTAATGATATCCAAAGCAAAATTGTATATAAAGTTCGTATTTTGAAAATTATCATATTTTAACTGGACATGTGGATATTGTTGATTGTGACTTGCTGTTTCTATGTGTTGCCTTTTCTTATATGGGCATTCTATTTTGAAAGAGGATTTTTAGTTATACATACTAGTGTTATTCGACAGTACTAACGCCCCTTTTACCGGGGGGCTGCATCTTTAATGGATGCAGGTGGTTCTACAGCAAGAGGCATTGATCAGTGATAGCAGTACACTCTTTTCAGCTGATTTGGTGATCCCCATTTCATTTCGGGGTCATGTATCTTTTGTTTCTCTTGTACTATGTTTTGAGGTATAGCCGAGGCCTTGTTATCAGCATTACCATATTACTCTTCTATTGTACTTAGAGGCTCCGTAGACAGGTTGTGGGTTGTAGTTGATGTTGGGAATTGAACTAGAAATGTTGGTATTTAGAAATCATGTTTTTCAGTAATTCAATAAACTCGTAATATTTTGAAAATTATGAATGAAGCGGCTAATGGGAATGAAAAGGAAGTTGTTAATAAAATCTTTTCAGTGCTTGATTAATGGAGTACATCTCCTCTTTATTCATGGATGAGTTTGGGTAGAAGAAAATCTAACAGGCTTGCTCGACCGGGTTCTCTCGGTTGAGCGCCGGTCACGTTTCTCGGTTTTGGGGCGTGACATTTGCAAAGCTTGCATGTATCTATCATTAACTTATCTTCCATGAAAGTAGGATTTAGACATTCTGTTATAATCAAGTGAAACTTTTAAAAGTTAAAGCATGATCACTTCATACTTACATATTAAGATAGACTTATGTTTGAGTTAAACTTGTTTTGATACAATGCTTCCATTTCCTTTCTTCATTGACATGTTTAATTTGGTTCTGTAATGTGAAAAGTTCCCCTTCTTATATGAGGTCACTACCTCACTTACCCTGCCTATGTACAGTTGACTGAATGTTACAAGTATCCCTGCTTAACTCTGTAACACCATGTTTTGTCTTGAATTATGCTCAGTCATTCTCCTTATTGCTAATTTGAAACTGAACCGGAATATCAATCCTTATGAAGTCCTTTGTTGATACTATCTGAACATGATATACTATTAATACTATTAGAAGCATGACCCTATCGAGTCCTTAGGAATCTCATGTTTAAACCTGTGAATTTGTAGCCATAATGAGAGTTTAATCCTATTCCTGATATCCTTGATAACCCCTCTATACAATGGTTAACCATGATTGTTTGTCTGAATATGTATTGATGATCTTTAAGGTGTTAAGTAGTGTTACTAATCCTTGCATGTGTTAATAACAAACTAAGTAGTTCACGGTCAGTTTGCCAAAGGCAGGGGTATCTGCATCTCTTGTGATGTTGTCTATATGAGTTATGCATGCCTTTTTTCTCTTGAATATGTTGTTCCTTAATGACTTACTACTGCAACAATATGATATGAAACTTCTGTTTTTCATCTATATGTGTTCTAAAGTCAGTCACTTTAGGTTTACTTGATATGTATTCTTTATTTAGTGTCAAAGGTAATCTGTGTTCTATTGTGTTATTTTATTAAGAGGAAAAGTATATTTTTGTTGTAAGTAATACTTTAGTATTTAGTTTACATTGGAAGGGCATCATTGGAACATAAACCCATAAGAAAAATATGTCATTAGTGTTTAAGGGTATTTGAGAGCGAAGATTGACTCTAGGTTGGGCTGCCCTCCCCGGCACAAGCATTGCCCTGGGCCTTGAGTCCCTTGGGAACTTTGAAGTGTCGGAGATCTAAAGGGAGCATCGGCCTCGAGTGGGGATCCCTTCTTAGCTCTTAATTCATTGACACATTCAGTTCTTTAAGGGTTTAATATTTAATGATAACGAAAGGTTTCCAATGTGAACTATTTGCTAAGTAAAGCCACCACATTGATATATAATTTTCCCACAACATTAATCATATTCATGTTTCAATTATCTGTTTGTGTACCTGTCATGTGCATCAGAATGCGATCTGTTATTAGAGTATGATGAATATATTAAATATATATCTAATGACTTTCTTCCTCTTTTGGACATGTACATTTGCTTGGGCCGCTGAGTCCCTGATGAACTCAGGCCCAATTCCAACCTTGTTGCATTTTGTCGAGGAGTCCAAAATCAGCTGTATTCGCATCTCTTTACGGTTGGGCCTACCTTATTCTTTACGGCTGGGCCTACCTTATCGAGGCCCAATCGCCAGAGTCCGGTCCTCTTTCCCTCAATTCCTTTATCATTGTTTACTGTTTCGCTAATTCAGTTTACTGCTTTCGCTAGTTTAAATTTACTGTTGGTTGCATTTGTTATGTCTTTGCTATTGTTTTATTTCTCATGTATATAACACTCATATATTAGATCACGTGCAATTCTTTATGCTTTAATATCATATAAACTTAGGCAAGCCTTAAACAATATAGGATTAAAAGGGGAATTAGTAGTAGATCCTCATTTTGCTAATTATAATCTGCTCGTAAAATTGTTATGTTTTCGCTCACCTTTCTTTTCCTTAAAAGGTTTTAAAACCCATAATTTAGCAAAACAACAGCTCTATTTCAAAAAAAAGGAAATCATATCTCAACTTCATCTTAAAAAGGGAAAATCAGAACTTCAAGAACTATCGCCTTAAGGGATTTTCAGCTAATAATCTTTTCTTTAAAATTCTCAGAATCTAAGGTAAATTTTAGGCTCACTTTCTTACAAACACCCTTTTAGAATTACATAAATAACCATCCCCCAAATCAAGTATTTTCATAACTTAATCTCTTTTACAAGCTTGTAAAAAATCTAGACCACTTGCATACCTATTTCAAAATTCTTTCAATATATTTTCATAAATTCGCACCCTTTTTAGGGTCTCGCATTCCTTTTACTAATATCATACTCTCCCCTTAGGTATACAGTAAGCAGTACTCTCTAATACTAATTAAATCATAGTATAAATGGTTGATCCCAAACTTTGTCTAAGTCCTATGGAGCTACCTCAGGTAGATTTTAAGGGGTGTCTAACACCTTCCCCTCAGAAGAACAAGAACCCTTACCCATAATCTCACCGGTTAGCAGACTAAAAAAGAATATGACTTAGTAATTAAATAGGTACCCCTAGTATACCGTTAAATATTAGGTGACAACTCTCTTTTATCAACAACAGAGAAACCACGAGTTGAATCATGTCTTGACTAGTTCAAAATAGGGTGCAACAATTATGGCACGAAGTTTCTACCGTGCGGTATTGCGATATTGATATTGAGTATGACACATGAGTTGTCCGTGCAAATTGGTATTATTAAGTCATGTGAATTGTCCTTGCGAGTGATATTATTTTGGCACGTGAGTTGTATGTGCAGTGCTTGGATATGGATTTGTCCCTCTAGAGTCAGGTGATCACCCAATGTACCTTGAGCCCTGTGAGCGAAGTATGTATGTGCGTGTGTTGGTATTAATTATGTGGAAAGGATTTAGTCTTAAGCATGCATTGACATCCTAGGCTCATGTAGAAATATTAATACACATCATTGACATTTGTACTTCTACACATCTTCCGTATGCATGAAAATAGTTAGCGGATTGCTGGACACTTCGAGAGTGTCGATTTTGATACATGTTGAGACTTTATCATGTATCGACACTTAGACTCATGATTGAGCATTATTATAAATGCTATTTAAAAATTGTAAGAAAATAATTCTCTATCATGCATAGTCCTTTTTGTGATCATGTAGAAATACTTGAGTAAAATCTACTTGATGCAAATTGTATTGATATGTGAATTTGGTGCATTTGTACATGCTTTACTAGGATATTTGAAAGCAATCCTATTACCTTTTTCTCAAATGTGCACCTTATTATTGATACACGTTGTTTCACTGGTTGTTTCATGGATATTCCTCTGTTATTATACATGTCATTGAGCCGCACATGTTATATAAAATGAGCATATTTTGCATAAACCTCGTGACTATTTTGTTGAGGATAGTCTTGATACTTACTGAGTACATATGGTTGGTTGTACTTATACTATATTTTTGCATTGTGCATGCATATTTTAGAGATGAGTTATGTAATGACCCGATTGGGAATTTTGACTACTAGCTCCTTTTTGTGATTTGAGACCTTTCATAATGCTATTTGATGATTTATGACATGCGTGTCTGGTCTGTGTTAATTTCCGAAAAGTCTAAATGTGAATTTTTAAAGAAAACTTGTTTTTGAACTCGAAAATGGCTAGAGTTGACCATGGTCAACATTGATTGTAAATGACCTTGTATCCGTATTTTGATGATTTTGGTAGGGTCTATGATGAGTTTGGGCTTGTACGCATGTTGGATTGACATCTAAGTGACCCGAGGCCGTTTTAGCACTTGATGTGAAAATTGGAAATTTGAAGAATGAACTTTGAAGTTCTTTGGGTTTAGGTGTTTGAATCTTGAATTTATATGTTATTTTGATGATTTGAGCGTACGAGCGAGTTCGTATTTGTCATTATACATGTGTAAATGTTCGAATTGGATCCCGAGAGGCTTGGCTGAGTTTCCGATTATTTTGGTAAGGCAGTGAATTTGCTAGAACTGCAGACCTCGCATTTGTGAGGATCTGCTCGCAAATGCGTGAAAGTACAAGAGGGGGTGAATTGTCATTTTTTTCTTTTTGTGAAAAAGTAGTTGACTAGTTTACCAATTAGTCGGCTAGAGTTTGATGCGAGGTAAGTAGTAAAGGCAGAATATAAAATGCAGAAAGTAAATGACACGGAATATTTTTATATTGGTTCGGATTCAATGTGAATCCTAGTTCAAGTCCCCTTGGGTTGCAAGAGGGTTCTCTCTTCAAAACTCCTTAAAATTTTCTGTACAAGTGAGTTGATGTTGTCAAGCATACAACAACCGCTTCTCAAAACTTAAGTAGACTTTCTATGTTTTGATACAATGCCTCACCAATATTTTTCTCTCTTTTTTCTCTCCACTAGTTATACAGTAAATCTAATATAGACTACGATGCTTGCTTAGAGTAGAACAAAGAGCTTGAGGTTGGTTCAATCAAAGTATATCTCTTCTGCTTGCTCTTCAACTGTATATATACCTTCAGAGATGATCTGTAAATTAGGGGTCTTGGCTGGAAATATCTTTGAGAGAGAGGCAACCCAAAGGAACTGATCCATGGAATGTACCTTGATTGATCCTTCCAAGAATAAGTGTGGTGATTTTCTATAATTAATCCTTGAAGCTTGATATGATTGGCATGCTTCCCTTGAATGGCGTGAATGATTAACTGTGCAAATCTCGCATATCTCATATTTGATATAATTTTCCTTGTTAGCTGTGATTGATAATCAAGAGTAGATTTTCCGTCTAGATTGATTCTACTAATTTAACCTTCCTTCTTTAGATAACTACTGGATCCCAAGTTGATTTAAACATCCTTTCCTAATCCTTCTATTTCGCAACATCCATTGCTTGTAGATAGTATTCTTCTCCTCGATTTTTGGGTGCATGCAATAAGAGTAAGTTACTTTTCATCATTAAAACCAATATATCTAACAATGCGAGTCTCGTATTAGCGGCAATTATTTAGTGGCAGTAAGATAATTGTCGGTAATTAGTTCTTTATGTCAAATTGTTAGCAGCTAATATAAATTAGACGGGAAAAGCTATATTTTTACTTGTAATTAAAAGAAATGGCCAGTAAAAGAACTTTCTAATCTTTTCTCCAAAAGAAAACCCTATGTTTTTCATTTCCCTCTCACTTACTCCTCACGCCTCTTCCTTTTTCTTTCTATAGTGTTTCTCTACTTTCTTCTCATTTAAAACATCTCAGAATTTCTAGACCTTTTGGCAATCAATGAATATTGAAGATAATAGCAACAACCAAAAAGGAAGAAAAATGATGAACACCGACATTACAGCACTGACAAAGCCCGATTAACTATTTATAGATCAAAACCCTCTATCTTACCACTATCATCGGCATCTCCATCACTGTCAGTTACCTCTCCGATACTTTCGCAAATTTTTCTACTTGTATTTGTCATTTTCTATCCACATCCTTATATAGATAGAATATTTTATGTATTCCATTTTGGTAGAAATTAACTGTTCTCAAATTTGATTTTTGTTTTTCGCTTTGCGTTTGTTTGATATTCATTTTGTAATAATAGGTACTGGGTTTAATTCCGTCATTTGCCTTTTACTATATTACTTGTGATGGGATTTGATTATAAATCATTTGAGTATTCTATTTTATTTTAGGAGTTTCTTCTAGAGGACAAAATTAAGAAACCTATTCAGTGTTTGGTAAAATATCACAAAGAGATATGTTTACTTGGATAATAATGATCAATGTGTATGATGTTTTACTAGTAGTTCTATAAATCTTTGAATGTTCAGACATCGTTTTATTTCCTAACATTTATAGGTTGAGAAGTACTAATTCATGTGACCCTGAGTTAGATTAGTATGATTTGAAAAGTTTTAAAGACAAATGCTTCGAGAGAAGAGAAATAGAGCGCAAGCAGATGCAACAATAGACCAAATGAGGAGAAATATAATTACATGTGTATGTTTTTTATTTTACCAGATTCTATACAAAAGTTGATACAACAATAGGCTAAATAAGACCACTCAAAGAAGTGATGCTGACTAAAGAGAGGTAAAAACTTTTCTAAACATAGAAAACCATATATCCAATTATATGTCGTTTAACTTAGTAAGCAATTGACAGGATAAGTTATTGGTGTTAATTCATTATTTGTGGGCGTAGGGTTGAATTTTAAAGATATAGTGCGAGAGTCCAAGCAGTGATTAGTTATATACTATGGGTGAGGATTTGAATGGAAGCTCCTTCTAGTTAAAATTACCTCGTTAGCTTGAGCCCAAATGGGGAAACTTTCTAGTCAATGAACATTCTTCCTTATTGTTTATATTTCAAAAGAGGGAGAGGCAAAAAACGAGAACTTTCTGGGGATTAGCACACATTGATAACTCTTTATTTAATCTATTTTCTTGCATGCAATATATAAATAATTGTTTGGATATCTTACTTATAAATAAGTAATGCGGTGATAGGCCATTGTTATTATCAATATTTTATTTGTGCTAGGTTATTTGCAGTTGTGGATGGCATATTCTTCTTTTTTAAGGCCATATTGAGAATGTATAACATCTAAAGTAACAATATGGTTAAACAATATAGCAAATAAAGTAATTATTGTTGTAGAGGCTTACAGGACTTTTGAGAGATAGAGGTCCTTATTATGCAAATCAAGTTGCTAGAGATTTTCATAGAGAATTTGCTTTCATTCTCTATGACAGCTCTTCAATAACTACCTTTTTAACTATTGTGAGTGTTCTATATATCTTGATTTTGATCTCAAATTATCGATAATCGACTTAAATTAGACTTATTGCACATTGTTCTTTGCTATATGATGCCGATGGAAGTGTACCCTTCTTTTGGGGTATGCTCCTTTCTTGTATATAATGTGAAATTAGTTGAGCTTGCATTTATATATTATTTTGTTGTTGATCCTTTTATAGGAGAAAAAAATAGAGCTATATAAGAAAATTGTTAAATTGGATCAAGATGGCAAGACCGATGGTATCCAAGTTGGTATATTGTTTCATTAATCGATTTGATAGAGATAAGTTAAACTTTTTAAATCAAAAGTTTCTCTTTTATCGCACCGTTCTAGTCACATTCAGGTGAACCTTGAGGTGCCATGACTGGATGAATGTGGCAAAACTTATTAGTTATGACTTAAACTAACTACATTACTTGAACTTTTATTTGGTATCTGCACATATTTTTTTGTTCTTTCTGTGATAATATATGCTTTCATCGAGTTGTCTCATCTGTTGCTATCTTTTTATTATAAAATTAATAAAATCTAATAAAAATAATTGTGTCAAAAATATAACCAATTCCTTGTTATTTCTTTGCACTGAATTAGTACTAAGTTATTGTTCCCAAGAAGAATCTTGCTAATAAAAAACTATTTTCTGGAAGAAATTGTGGTTCTAGAAAAGATTTTTTTCCTCTTAGAAGTGCCATTTAAGTTTAATTTTTCTAGGAAGAGGGTCGGTTTCCAGCAATTTTATTGATTACCTTATATTTTTCGAAAATCAAATCAATTTTTTCTTGTCTGAATGTGTGTTCTTACTGACTTGGTAGGAACTAGCATCGATACATGTGACCCTCAATAAACAAAGATCAAGGGATGAGAACTTGAAGAGAATCAAGGTTCATTTTGCCTTCACAGTCTACATTTCAACTGTAGATAAGTTAATCCTTTTTCATGAGTAGATGCACTAAATATTTTGCAACTTCTGTTGTGTAGTTTGATTTGAATCTACAGTCCATAAATGTCATGGTTACCGAATCAGTATCACGAATGAAACCTGTTGCCTAATCAAGAACCATCCATGTTGGTTCAAACTTGTCCGGACACACCATATGACCTGGTATCATCAGATTTAAGATAGAAAGTTGATTGAGAATCGTAATAGATGCTTTATTCTACCACATCTAAGTATGATGTCCTTAGAGAGTTAGATGTTGAAATTAGCATAGTGTGGAATAAGGCTTGTCAGATGGAAAAATAATTGATATTGGATTCAAATGATGTATATTTTTCTCTTATGTTGTTGACCCTATTAATGATACATATTGTGCTTTATAGAATAAATTTTAGGAAAATTTTAATATTATTATTTATATGAGAATATTGTTATCACTGCCAAAGAATGATGTTGGAATTATTTTAAATGACAAATAGGCATAATGTTTCTCGATATTACCATTTGCCAATTTGTGAATAGTTTTACCGGCAATAAGAAGGGTAAGGAAAATGGCCGCTAGAAGGTTTTTTTTTCGGGCAATAAATGAATATTTACTGGCCATAAAAATTGCTACTAAAACCATTAAAAAGACTAATTTAGGGGTAGTTTTATTGGCCATTATAATTACCGATAAATAAATGCTGCAAAAAGATCAAACTTTTAGAGGAAATAATTGGGACCTTTACCGGCATTCACTATAATTGCTACTAAAGCTTTTAGCGACGCTGTATTTAATGGCAAATAATTAGTTTCCCGTAAAGATATTTGCCGTAATTTTTATTGCCGCTAAAATATATATTTATTGCCGCAAAAAGCTTGTTTTGTTGTAGCCCTGGGTTGGGGGAGGGCAGTCTCGCCTTTGTGAAGCTTTGGTTGCTTTTGCAAGGTAGTGTATTTTGCAATTGTGAGACATGTGTCGCAATTGCGACACTAGAGAGTAGAGAGACAGCTTCGCATTTGCGAAGCTTTTGCGAGGGGCTGGTCATTCGCAAATGCAAAGGCTTAGTCGCATTTGTGACATTAGAGGGGCTCAGACACTATTCGCATTTGCGATCAGTGGTTCGCTTATTCTAACATCACAACAGCGAACAGTAGTTCGCAATTACAATACCTGTAGCTAGATAAAAGGTTGAAATTTCGGGACTTAGCTCATTTTAATCCATTTTGAGACCTGGACTCTACATATAGGCGATATCGGAGAAGGATTTCTTCCCAACTTCATAGGTTAGTAACTTTAATTTGTTATTGTTCAATTCCCATTACTTTTCATGGATTTTCGCCATCAAATCTAAGATTTCATAGAGTTGAAATAGGGATTTTGGGTAGAAATATAAGATTTGGTAGATTTGAGATTTAGACCTCAAATTGAGGTCGGATCTCAAAACAAATCATATATTTGGACTCGGAGGTGAATGGCTAATCGGGATTTGATCTTAATTTTGGATTTTGACCACGTGGGCCCGCGTTGACCTTTTATTGCGTTTTCCAAATATGTTGAAGATTGAACCTTTCTGATACTAGGGTAGTTTCTAAAGCTTATTTGTTGAGTAATATTTGACTAGATTTGGGTGATTTGGAGGCTTGTTCTAAAGGTTAAGCCGTATTGGATTGTTGATCTTGTTCCGGAAAGAGGTAAGTATCGTGGTTGACCTTGATTTGAGGGAATTAGGACATGTTTGGTCTATTTGATTCATGATCTATGTGTGTAGACGGTGTATATGTAAGGTTACAGGTGCATATACGTGTCACATGTATAAGCATACGGGGTGTTCTAGCTTACTTCAAGCCATGAATTGTACCCTATCTTTTCTTATTTTGCATTTTTCTGTATTATGTACCCTTGCTTCCTTACTTGACACATATATGTTTTCACTTGTTAACTGTCTTTTTTTATTACATGCTTCCATTTACTTTATGCCATGATCCGAGGTATGCCTTTACTTGTTATATGTTCTCCCATGTTATTAGATAGATGTTTTCACCTGCTTCATATCCTTATGTTCCTTATTGTCTTACATGCTCCTTTTTTCACTTTATTGTATTACTTTTTATTGTATGACCTTAGATTATTATCATGTTACAACTTGTTAAGTCTTGTGGGTGTATGATGTGAGACTAGTTTCTTGGATTTTGCACTTTGTGACCTTTCCTGTTCATATTCGTATTTTCTTGGTGAATATATAAGTTCTAGCTCCCCTTAATATTATGTTGTAAGACTTGACGTGTTGATTTCTATTGAGCATTACCAACTAAACTAATATAATAGGATCGAATTGCGCGTTGCAACGGTATTGTTATTGATATGGGATCGGGTTGCGCATCGCACGGTATGGACACTTTTGGTATTGATATTGGGATCAGTTTACGTGCTGCAATGGAAAAGATGTCTTATAGTTATTCTTGGTTGTTATATTCCACTACCATGTGGTGTTATGTGGGTGTGATGTGATGATTTTGTGGGCCCTATGTTTTCTATTTTTTTATTTTGATCTTTGTATATTACTTGTTTCTTTATATTGTTATTATTTTTATGCTTATTACTCGTACAGGTTTATTGTGAGTGTCTTGTCATAATATCGTTACTCATCGAGGTTAGGCTCCATACATACTGAGTACATGGTGTCGATTGTACTCATACTATATTTCTGCACTTCTTGTGCCGATTTCAGTGTTAGTCCCAGTGGCGTTCAGATGTGATTTGCTCGGACCCTTTCTCAGGATACTTAAGGTAGTGTTGCTTGGCGTACGTAGACCCTGGAGTCCCCTTCCTATCATTATCTAATGTTTATTGTACCAGGCAGTACTGTACATTCCATTGCAGACTTGTATTTAGTATTACTAGTGGCTCATGTACTTGTGATACTAAATTGTAGGGATAGTCTTAGACAACAATCATTGTACTAATGATAGGTGCCATCACGGCCCCATGATTGATAGTTTGGGTCATAAAAAGTTGGTATCAGAGCCAAGGTTACATAGGTCTCACGAGTCATGAGCAAGCTTGGTAAAGTCTTGAGTACCGGTACAGATATGTTTGTACTTCTCTTCTAAAGGCTATTAGGCTTTAGGAAACTTTACTTTCTTTCCTTCTCTATTATGCGGCTTTATTCTATCATGAAGTTTGAATCTTTCTCCTCTTACTCTCTCACAGATGGTGAGAACACGTGCTTCGTCTGTAGCTGATCAGGGACTGGAGCCCTAAATTTTGGCCACTACCAGGGGTAGGGGCAGAGGTGGAGGTAGAGCTCAGCCTAGAGCACGTGCAGTAGCACCCATAGTCAAGCCTTAGATAGCTTAGGATGATGAGGTTCTAGATCAGGTTGAGCCAGTAAGACCGGCTCAGGTCCCAGAGGGGTTCATTGATCCCCCAGTGCTTCAGGATGCCTTAGTACGCATGGTTGGCTTCATGTAAAGTATAGATTAGGCCGGTGGGTTTTCTATGGCACTAGCAGTTTCTCAAGCCGGGGGATGAGCTCAGATTCCGGCTACTCATACCCTAGAGTAGATGGCCCATAGTTATCAGACCCTAGGAGTTCTACCAGTTAGGGTGGTTAGGCCTATTGTTTCTACTCAACCCGGGACAAGCCTTGATGTCAGCTGATGAGTTGAAGAGGTTGGACAAGTTCACCAAGTTGTTTCCCCCTCATTTTAGTAGTGCACCTTCAGAGGATGCCCAGGACTTCTTGGACCATTGCCATGAGATTTCGCGCAACTTGTGACTAGTGGAGTCGAATGGAGTAGATTTTACCGTCTTTCATATGCATGGGTCAGCCAAGAGGTGGTGACATGTTTATGAGTTGGGCAGGCCGGTGGGCTCACCTCCTCTTACATGGGCTCAGAATTTGTAGTTATTTTTGGAGAAGCTTATTCCCTTCACTCTGAGAAAGGAGTTGCGCAGCCAGTTCGAGCACCTTCAGTAGGGTAGCATGACCACAACTCAGTATGAGACTAGATTTATGGATTTGTCCTACCATGCAGCTATCCTGATCCGTATTGAAAGGGAGTAGGTGTGGAGGTTCATCGAGGGTCTTACATATGGCATTAAACTTCAGATGGCCAAAGAGGCCGAGATTGAGATTTCTTTTACTCAAGTAGTGGAGATCGCCAGGAGGATTAAACACATTAGGGGTCAGGCAAGACAGACAACCTTTGATGAGAGTCCCCGTAATTTTGGAGGATTTAGTGGTGCCTCGCGTGGAGGCAAGGGAACCTTTGGTAGAGGACATCCTATCAGGCCGATAAAGTTAGCACTATATGTTACACAAGGTGCATCAGATAGTCGTAGTGCTTATGGAATCAATTTCGAGCAGCCAGCATTTAGTGCATCTCCAGCTTATATTATTGCACCACCGATTCAGAGCTACTACAATGGTTATTTGAGTCGACAGGGACAGTCTCAGATTCAATTGCCATGCCAGCCAAGGATCTACTTTGAGTGCGGAGATACGGGTCATATCAGGAGGTATTATCCCAGATTGCAGAGTAGCATGCCATAGCAGGGTACTCGTACCATGATTTTCACACCAATTGCTTCACCACCCGCCCAACCAGGTATAGGTGGGGGGTCAGATAGCTAGAGGTGGAGGCCATCCAGTTAGAGGTGGAGGCCAGTCAGTGAGAGATCGTCCTAGAGGTGGAAGGCAGATTGTTAGGGCTCAGCCTCGTTATTATGCATTTCTAGGTAGACCCTAGGCGAGTTGTCTAATGCAGTTATTACAAGTATTATCTCATTCGATCATAGAGATGCTTCCATGTTGTTTGACCCGATTTCTACATACTCTTATGTGTCTTAATATTTTGCTTCGCATTCGAGTATGGCTCATGATTCTCTTGATGTCCCTGTTTCGATGTCTACATAGATTGGTCCATAGTAGTTGATCGAGTGTACCGATCTTGTGTTGTTACTATTGATGGTTTTAATAATGTAGTTGATATTTTGTTGCTGAATATGGTGGATTTTGAGGTCATTCTTGGTATGGATTAGTTGTCCCATTATCAAGCTATCTTCGATTGTCATGCCGAGACTGTGACCTTAGCCATGCTGGGATTGCCTAGATTAGAGTGGAGAGGGACCTTCGGTAATTCCACTAGCAAGGTGGTTTCATATTTGATGGCTCGACGCATGGTTGAGAAGGGGTGTCTAGCATATTTGGCTTACATCTAGGATTTTAGTGCGGAGGTTTCTTCAATGGATTCAATGCCAGTGGTGAGAGAGTTCCCAGGGGCGTTTCCTGTAGATTTGCCGGGCATGCCACCTGACAAGGACATTGACTTTTGCATTGATTTTGTTTTGTGCACTTAGCCTATTTCTATGCCACCGTACTGTATGGCTCCGCCGAGTTGAAAGAACTAAAAGAGTAGTTACATGATTTGCTTGATAAGGGATTCATTACACCTTGGGGTGCACTGGTATTGTTTGTTAAGAAAAAGGACAGATCGATGAGGATGTGCATTGACTATCGGCAGTTGAACAAGGTTACCATCAAGAACAAGTTTTTGTTACCTAGGATGGATGATCTATTTGACCAGCTTTAGGGTGCCAAGGTATTTTTCAAGATTAATTTGAGATCTGGCTATCATTAGGTGAAGATTAGGACATCAGATGTCCCTAAGATAGCTTTTAGGACTCGTTATGGTCATTATAAGTTCTTAGTAATGTCATTTGGTTTGACTAATGCTCAAGAAACCTTTATGGATTTGATGAACCGAGTCAAGCCTTACTTGTATTCCTTTGTGATTGTCTTCATTAATAATATTCTGGTTTACTCTCATAGTAGAGAGGAGCATGAGCAGTTCCTACAGATTGTACTTCAAACTTTAAAGGATCATCAGCTATTTGCCAACTTTTGAAAGTGTGAGTTTTGGTTGGACTCAATTGCCTTCTTGGGTCACGTTGTGTCTTCCGATGGTATCAAGATGGATCCCAAGAAGATTAAGACAGTTCAGAATTTTCCCAGACCTACTTCCACTATAGAGATTCGGAGCTTCTTGGTTTTGGCGGGCTACTATTGTCGTCTCGTAGAGAGTTTTTCATCTATCGTAGCCCCATTGGCCAAGTTGACTCAGAAGGGCAATCTTTTCAGATGGTCTGATGAGTGTTAGGAGAGCTTTCTAAAGCTCATGACAGCCTTGACTACAACCCAGTGTTGATGTTGCCCACATGTTCGGGGTCTTACAATGCGTATTGTGATGCATCACATATTGGACTTGGCGCGATATTGATGTAGGATGGTAGAGTGATTGCCTACACACCTCGTCAGTTAAATATCCATGAAAAGAACTACCTTGTGCATGATTTGGAGTTAGCATCCATTGTGCAAACGCTAAAGATTTGGAGGCATTAATTATACGGCATAGAAATGCAAGGTCTACAACGATCATCAGAGTCTCCAGCATCTATTCGAGCACAAGGATCTTAATTTGAGGCAGCGGAGATGATTGGAGTTATTTAAGGACTATGATATCACCATATTGTATTATCCGTAGAAGGCTAATATGGTGGATGATGCTTTGAGTAGGAACACAGAGAGCATGGGTAGCTTGGCATTTATACGGGTAGCGGAGAGGCCATTGGCTATAGATGTTCAGGCCTTGGCTAATAGGTTTGTGAGGTTGAATATTTCTGTAAGGCCCCGTAAAATTTTGCAAAGGAAATAAATAACTTTTCATGGTGCTGGACTAGGCTTACGTGTTTGAGGATTGTAGAAATTCTTCGTAGCGAACTCGCCGCGGCTCGGACTTTTTGGGATGAACAATGCACTGGAGAATAAAGGAAAATTTTCGGTAAAAGAAGACGTTTCTGCGACCCACTATGCGATTGCAAAATAACTCTGCGGACCGCATAATGGTCACAGAGTCAGACAGGAAAGGGGAGGTTTGGAGACCAAGTTTGCGGCACATTATGCGACCGCAGACCAATTCTACGGTGCATTATGCGGCCGCAGAACAGGTCTGCAGGCCGCATAATGACCACAGACCAGGTCAGTCACGCCCAGTTTTGGAGGCCAAATTATGCGGCCGATATGCGGTCCGCATATCGATTATGCAATCGCAGACCTTGTTCCGGAGCTCCATTTTGGGTTTTTAAAACCCGACCCTACTTTGTTAAATACACGTTTTGGGTTATTTTTGAGCTAAAATCTGACATTTTAGAGTGAGAGAGAGTGCCCTAGAGTGAGAAGGTGTCCCTCAATAATTGTTCTTCAATTCTTGCTCAAATTTTGGAAGATTAAGAAGGTAAACTCACTAGGTTTTCATCCTAGAGGTAAGATTCTACAACCTAACCCTCAATTTCGAATTTTGTCTAGAAATGGGTAATTAGCAAGATAATATTTGGGCATGAGAGTTTTTTATTTTACACGCATATGTTATCAAAGGGTGTAGGAAGATTATTGAGCTAAATATGGTAAAGATTGGGTTGTGGGATGATGGAATCCTCCATAAAAGGACCTTGAAACCTTTACGCACACCTAGTGTTTGATAAAATGCTCAAATGAGCTAGAACCATGAGCATCTTCCTAATTTTAGTTCAATTTGTTATATTTCTACAATAGATTGAAGTTGCTAAGAATTTCGAAACATTTTAGAGTTTAAGGAAGCTCCATTAATGTATGTTGGCTAAACTCTTCTCTTAGAATTGAATCCTACGACATTCATGTAAATTATGTAAGTCCTGAGTGGTTCATTATAAAATTGGCTATTCCGAGTAAGATTGGGTTGAGAGTTATATATTCAATAAGTATCCTAAATGCTTTATTCATGTTATGTTATCAATTGAGGATGTGTCCAAGTATGGGATGTGCATTAATAATATTTCGACTTCTAGTCATGTTCAAACGAAGGCTATTAAGCCAAATTTTATGAAATATCTCTATGTGCCTTAGACTCTTAATTGCTCATATGTGTACTACACACCTTGAATTGGGTTGTTGTTGTTGGTAATGATGACGTTGATGTTTGAAAGTGAAAAGGTGAGCATGAAATACTAAATACGGCTAGCGTGCCAACAATGATTATATAATTATGGCATTAGTGCAAATGAAATGTAAAGAGGTGAAAGAAGTATGAAATGCGATGATTGATATAAAAAGGTTGATGTCTCGAATAAGACATCCTAGTCGATCGGGTCGTGATCGGACACCGTGCCGCACACATGGTGGTGATTCTGCTGGAAATTGTAATTGAAATGGTGATTGTGGTCCATGTCCCTAATGGACAGCCTAGCCGATCGGGTTGTGATCGGACTCCGTGTTAAAGACGGTGGTATTGATATTGAGAGTAATTGTGGTCGATGTCTCTAATGAGATAGCCTAGCCGCTCGGGTCGTGATCGGACTCCGTGCTGAGAGTACGGTGGTACTGATATTGTGAATAATGGTATTGTGGACAATGGTATATCGATAAAATCTCCCAATGTGAGATATGGAAATTAATTTGAACACTGTCTTGATCCTAAATTGAGTTTTGATGTTGATTAAGGCTTCCGTTGATATTATGATAATCTTGTTTATATTATTTATCATTCTATTGAGGGGGTGTTCAGTTATACATACTAGTGCTATTCGATGGTACTAACGTCCCTTTTTGCCGGGGGCGCTGCATCTTTAAATAAATGCAGGTGGTTCTACTGCAGGAGATATTGATCAGTGATAGCAGTGCACCTTCTTCCCAGCTGACTTGGTGAGCCCCATTTTATCCCGGGGTCATGAATCATTTGTACTTTGTGTATTCTGTTTGAGGTATAGCCGGGGCCTTGTTGCCGGCATTATCATTGTGCTCTTCTTTATCTATAAATGCTCCGTAGACATAGTGTGGGTTGTATATTGGTACTGTGGAAGTAAAACTCATTATGTTGTGCTTGAATTACTATTTCCACTTCAGATTATGAAAAATGTGTGTGGAATTGAGACTTTAAAATGAAGTAACTAATGGTAAGAAATTGGTATTGCAGACATGATCACTTTATTATTTGATTAACGAAGATATATATTCTCTTTATTCATAAATGAGTTTGGGTAGAAGGAAATCTAATAGGCTTGCTCGGCCGGGTTCACTCGGTTGAGTGCTGATCGTGCTCCTTGGTTTTTGGGCGTGACAATTTCGGAGCCAGTAGGGTTCTTGCTTGTGTTGTGGCACGGTCACATTTGTTGGAGCGCATCGAGGCTCACTTTTTTGATGATCCTCACTTGTTGGTGTTGAAAGACTCGGTGCAGCCTGGTGGTGCTAAGAAGGTTTTTATTGGGGATGACGATGTTATGATTCTTTAACATCGGATTTGTGTTCCAAATATTTATGGTTTGAGATATTTGATCTTTGAGAAGGCCCACAGCTCATGGTAGTCGATTCACCTGGGTGTCACGAAGATGTATCATTATTTGAAGTAGCATTATTGGTGGTGGAAGACGAAGAAAGATATTGTTGGACATGTCTCTCGGTGCTTGAATTGTCAAAAGGTAAAGTATGAACATCAGAAACCGGGTGGCTTGACTCAGATTTTGGTGATATCGGAGTGGAAGTGGGAGGGAATCTCTATGGACTTTGTGGTAGGCTTACCACGGATGTTGAGGAAGTATGGTGTTGCTTGGGTCACTGTGGACCGGTTGACCAAGACCGCACATTTCATCCTGATGATGACTTCCTACTGTTCATAACAGTTGGCTTAGATTTACATTAGGGAGATTATTCGCCTGCACAGTATGCCCAATTCTATCATTTCAAACCGTGGAACGCAGTTCACTTCACACATTTGGAGAGCTGTGCAACGTTACTTGTACACGCATATTGACTTAAGTATTACGTTTCACTCTCAGACGGACGGGTAGTCCGAGCGGACCATTCAAATTTTTGAGGACATGTTGAGGGCATGCACTATTGATTATAGGGGGTTAGTGGGACCAGTTTCTACCTCTAGCAGAGTTTGCCTACAATAATAACTATCGGTCGAGTATCCAGATAGCTTCGTCTGAGGCCTTATACGGGAGGCAATGTCGTTCTCCAGTTGACTGGTTTGAGCCTAGTGAGGCTAGATTGTTGGGCACAGATTTAGTTTATGATGTCTTGGAGAAGGTGATATTGATTCAGAAGTGGCTTCATACAGCACAGTCCAGGCAAAAGAATTATGATGATAGGAAGGTTCGTGATGTGGCTTACATGAAGGGTGAGAAGGTTCTTCTTCGAGTTTTGCCTATGAAGGGCCTGATGTAATTTGGGAAGAAGGGCAAGTCGAGACCGAGGTTTATTGGCATGTTTGAGATCTTGGAGAGAGTTAGGGAGGTTTCTTATAGGCTTGCATTGCCTCCTAGCTTAGCAGGGATACATCCATTATTTCATATTTCTGTGATTCGGAAGTGACACAAAGATACATCACATGTTTTGGACTTCAGCGCAGTGCAGCTTGATAAGAATTTGACTTATGAGAAAGAGTCGATGGCCATTCTAGATTGGCACATTCAAAAGTTGAGATCTAAGGATATTCCTTTTGTGAAAGTGCATTAGAGAGTTCATTCGGCTGAGGAGGCTACTTGGGAGTCCGAGTCCGACATAAGGAGTAGATATCTACATCTTTTTACGATTCAGTACATTTCTATATTCGTTCGAGAATGAATGTTCCTTTTAGAGGTGAAGAATATAATGACCTGATAGGTCATTTTGAGTACTAGCTACCTTTTTATGATTTAAGACCTTTCATAGTGCTATTTGATATTTTATGACTTGTGTGCATGGTCCATGTTAATTTCAGGATAGTCTAAATGTGATTTTTAAAGAAAACTTGATTTTTTATCTTGAAATGACTAGAGTTGACCACGGTCAACATTATTGGTAAACAACCTCAGATCGGCCTTTTAACAATTCAGATTGGTTCATATGATGATTTTGGACTTGTACGCATGTTTGGTTGGGGTCCCGAGTTACCCGAGGCCGTTTCGGCACTTGATGTGAAAATTGGAAATTTGAAGTATGACCTTTGAAGTACTTTAAGTTTTGGTCTAATGTGCAGTCATACTTTGGTACAAGGAAGCAGACTCTCTCATGCTATATGGTCATATTTTGGACATGTGAGCTCATTAGCATTGCATACGGCTCGGAAGAGAGGACAGTCCCAGAAAATGATGATGTTCTTTAGGGATTCACATTTGCTTTGTCCTTTGGAATGCAAAACTTGGCGCCTGGTGAGAGCTTTAGAAGTTCTACATTGAGGTTTTGCTCTTGGCTTGTGGATACACACACCACTATATGTTGGGAGTTGTTTATGATCATATTTGTAATAGCTAGCATTCATAGTTTAGTTAGCATTCGCTTTACATCTCTTAGCTTTGATATTAGAGAACTTGTAAACATTGGATCCTTGTTTTTGATTTTTTTATATATATATTAGCCACTAGGCAGGCTGCCTAGTGGTATATTTGCTATAAAACAAATTCCCGAAAAAAAAGTTGGACCCCGTTGTCATAATTCCACGTGTCCAAATATATAATTATTTTCTAAACTCTAGTCCAAATTGATTATCAAAACCCCAAAGTAAACTTTCTTAACTTTCAAGTTAAAATCCTCTTTGAATCCTTGATTCTAAGGCAAAGTTGATGATAAATTCATGTTACAATCATGATTTGAGTGAGAATCACATATCCCATTGTTTTAAGAGAAAATCGCTTCGAAAATCACCTGAATAAGAGCTCCCTGGTTCCTAAAATGATAAAATAAAGTCCAAGTACTAAATTGGATTATATACACAAGTGCAGATTTTTAGTGCATATTTTTAGAAATAATAGCATTCCCTTCCTTCACGTAAACAGTCATAAACTTTCTTACAAATGTCGGAATGACAAACGGTTTGAAATTCTGGAAACTACGTTCAAAGGGATACAATTATCATTAAGGACGTCTTCACCATATTTTTTATAGATTGGAGTCAGTCTTCTTCTAAAGTCAATCAAAAGTAGAAAACTACATTTCAGCACTTTAAATCTTGCTCTAAACGCGCCGAAACCACTCGAGTCTCGTCGAGCCCCTCCAAACCATCTCAACAAGTCCAGATATTCTATATGAACTTGTCCAAAGGATCAAAACACGAAATGAAGCATTGCAATAAAAATCAACTCTTAAGTTACATTTCTAAACCTTAAACTTTTAATTTTTATACAATAGTGCTAAATCGCACTTGAGCCCCTCGGTTCCAAATTTGAATATACGTACAAGTTTAAAATCATCATACAAACCTATAGGAACTTTTAAATCTTGATTCTGAATTTGTTTACTTAAAATGTTGACTTTAGTCAACTCTATTAACTTAAGGTTTCAACTAAGGAACTAAGTGGTTCAAATTCTCCCTGAACCTCTCGGAACCCAAACTGACCATACCTACAAGTCATACATCACCAAATGTATATAATGACCCGATCGGTCATTTTAAACTCTAGCATTTTTGTTCGGCAGTTTGAGACATTGAGTAGCTTCATATGACGCATTATAACTTGTGTGTATGGCTGATTTTGATGTTCAAGAAGTTTGGGATAAATTTGGAAGAGTGATTTTTAAGTTAGAAGCTTTAAGTTGGAAGAGTTGACCAAGGATTGACTTTTGACCAAACGACCTCAAAATTGGGATTTGAAGGCTCCTATAAGTTCGTATAGTGATTTTGGGTTTAAACGTATATTTGGGTTGAGTTTTTGGTAACCCGGGAGCGAATTGGCACTTATTGTCAGAAGTTGGCATTTTGAAGATTTTGCAATTTGTCAAGTTTAACTTAAAGTTGAATTTGGTGTTATCGGACTACGGATGGTGTTCCGGGACCTTGGATAGGTTCATTTAGTCGATTGAAACATATGTGTGAAGTTTGGACGTAATCTAGAATGTCTAAGTGTTATCCGGGTGAGTTCGGCGAAGTTTGAAGGTTTGGGAGTTAAGAGAAGGATTTTGATCTTCGATTCTTGGTTTTAATGTTAATTGTGGTGTTTCAAGCTGCTGGGTAAGTTTGGGTAATGTATTTGGACTTGTTGGTATGATTGGATAGGGTTCCGGGGGCCTCGGATATGTTGCTGATTTCTGGTGTTATTGGTATACATAGCCATTGCGAAAGGTGAGGCCCGATCACAAAGAGTGATTTTGAGCTAGGGAGCATTTGTTCTTCGCGATCGCAGGTGGCGCACCGCTTTCTCATAGTGTACTTGGTGGTCTGGAAGTTGGTTCATCGTATTTGCACTATGGGGTACGGTTCGCATAGTGGCTTGGGCAGGATCTCCATGTTCGCATTGAGTCGGAGCCTGGCAAGGGGAAATTGGTCTTCGCGAACGCGAAGAGGTCCCACATTTGCGGAGGCGCGGCTGATTGTATTTCGCGATTGTGGAGTGAAAGACGCGATCGCGTAGACTATTTTGTGCAAAAGAGGAAATTTTATTTTGCGATCGCGAGGCTTTGGACCGCGATCACGAAGGGTAACGTCTAGGAAGATTTTAAGTTTGCAAATCGGGAATTTGCTCATTTCATCTCACTTATCTCTTGCTAAGGTGATTTTAGGCAATTTGGAGGAGCCATTTTCATCAACTAACACAAGGTAAGTAATTCCAACTTGTCGTGAGCTAAATACATAGATTATATATGAATTTTATCATGAAAATTAGTATAAATTATGGGATTTTGCTGGAAAATCTAGAATTGGTAAAAAGGAGATTTGACCACGAAATTAAACATGAAATTGGGAACAATTTTTATATTTGAGTTCGTGATGTTATGGGTAACATTTATTTTCGAGAATTCTCAAAATTCAGGCGTGTGGACCCGGGATTTACTTTGTTGACTTTTTGTGTGGGGTTGAAAATTGTGAAATTATGGGTTTTTTAGTATGTATTGATTGGTTTGCATGTTCTTTTGCTAGTTTCAGATCGGTTGGCATTGGTTTAAGATGTTAGAGAGGTGTTAGAGCTGATTATCAAATTGTGGAGCAAGGTAAGTCTCTTGCCTAATATTGTAAGAGGGACCTTACCTCCTAGGTGTAAAGACCCGACCGGTCATTTTGAGAACTTGCATTCAGTTTGATGGTTTGAATTCTTGAGTAGCTTAATATGGTGTATTATGACTTGTGTGTATTATCAGTTTTAGTCTTTGAGTTGTTCATAATTGATTTGGAAGAATGATTCTAAAATAGGAAGCATTAAGTTGGAAGAGGTGACCAAGTTTGACTTTTGTATATTTGACCTTGGATTGGAGTTTTTATGGTTCTGTTAGGTCCGGATAGTGATTCTGGACTTGGGCATATGCCCGGATTTGCGTTTGGATGTTTCTAGAAGGTTTCAGCACTATTTGGCGAAAGTTGGCAATTTGAAGGTTTAGAAAGCTTATACGTTTGATCGGGAGTTGACTTCGATATTAGCAGGTTTGGTTTGTTGTTCTGGGAGTTAAAATAGATTCTTTATGTCATTTGGAACTTGCGTGCAAAATTTGGGTTCATTCAAGATTGGTTAGGCTTGAATCGGATTCTTGGTTCAAAGTTTGAAGTTGATGAACTTAGGAGATTGACCTTGATCCATGATTCATGGCTTTGATGTAATTATGTGTGATTCGAGGCCTCGGGTAGGTTCGTGTTATATTTTGGGACTTGTTGGTATGCCCGGACAGGGTTCCGAGGGGTTCAGGTGAGTTTCGGATGGGTTTCGAACCTTTTCGGAGTTGCATGCATTACTGGTTTTCTGCTAATATCTAATGCCTTTGGTGTTCTTCGCGATTGCGAAGGTCCAGCCGCAATAGCAAAGTATGTTTTAGTCCATTGGTGGTTTGTTCTTCACGGACGCGACATACAAAAACACGTTCGCGAAAGGTTGAGCTGATTGTTATCCGCGTTCGCGCCTTTGGTTTCGTGTTTGTGTAGGAGAGCTGGGAGTTGGAGGTATAGTCTTCACATTTGCATGGTCTACGCCACGCTCGCGAAGGTCTGGGTTAGCTATGCATCGCGTTCGCGAGGTCTGTGCCACAAATGGAAGGTTAGTTTTATGGCAGTGCATTTTGTTCATCGCGAACGCGAGGATTCTTCCCCGTTCACAAAGGGTATACCTGGAGCAGATCTACAAGTACTCTATTTTTGGACATTAAATTATTTTATCACATTTTGAGTTAAAAACTCGGATTTGGGAGATTTTGGAGAGGATTTTCACCACATGGATTGGGGTAAGTATTTTTACTCGGTTTTGATTATATTTCATAATTCCATCTTCGATTTTGGCATTTGATTGATGATTCTAAAAGAGAAATTTGGGGGTTTTGTCTAAACATTTCGAAGTGAATTATTGTATTTTGAACATCGATTCGGAGTCGGATTTGAGTGAAATTAGTATGGTTGGACTCGTATTTGAATGTGTTGTTAGAATATGTGAGTTTTGTTGGGTTCCGATGTGCGGGCCCGGGTTGACTTTGAGTATTTGATTAAAGATTCGACCTTTGTCACTTGGTTTTGTTTCCTAAGCCATTATTTGATATTATTGAGTTTCTTTTGGCTTGTTTCGAACCGTTCGGAGGTTGATTCACGCGGAGTGGAGTTTCTAAAGTGTTGTTTGGCTATCTCAGTATTTGATTTGGCTTGCTTGAGGTAAGAATCTTACTAAACTTGGTTGAGGCACTATTTTCCTAAGTTATTTATGATATCTACACGCTATGGGCGCGCATATGTGTGAGGTTTGAGCCCATGTGCGAGCATCAGGGTATTTATCCATGCTCGGGGTAGTGCTTAGGCTACGATGTCATCATAAAGCACACTTTGCACATGCATACACCTTAGCATGTCATTTATATCAGTCTAGGAGCATGAAATCAGATGCTCATTGATCATATACATACATTCTTGTATATTTTCTTCTGTGTGATATGATTTAGACTAGATGCATGTGACCATGCCGAGTGGATTGTGTTGTTATGCCTGTGACCATGCCGGGCAGATTGTGTTGTTATGCTTGTTACCATGCCGGGCGGATTGTGTTGTTATGTCTGTGACCACGTTAGGCGGATTGTGTTGTTATGCATGTGACCATGCCGTGCGGATTGTGTTGTTATGTATGTGACCACGCCGGGCGGATTGTGTTGTTGAGCCTGTGACCATACCGGGCTGATAGCACATTGAATTGGTCATGTATGCGTGTGGATATAGATCTATCCCCTAGGGTCACTCTCTCATATGCCTTCTTGATAGTGTACATGTGGATTGTGGTTTCGGGTTGATGTGAGCTCTGGGAGAGCTGGTTATTGATTTTGGTTCTGTTACTAGGATTCTAATGTGGGCCTTAGTGCCGTGATGTGATTTCTGTTGGATCGGGTTACACGCCACAATGGATTGATATATGGTTATTACATTTCATCTTTACTTGCAATTTCCTTGGTTGTTTACATGTTTTATTTGCATATCTTTCTTATATGCTAAATTGTTGACTAAGAGAAATACAATAAGAAAATTAAGGGCACCAAGGTGTATTTATCTATGATATCATGATTTGATCATATGTTTGTCCTATACTTGTTGGAATTTATGAACTTATACATGTGATTGGCCAGTATCATTTATAATTCTTACTTCTATTATCTTGCCGAGATTAGTTATGATACTTATTGAGTACATGGTGTCGGTTGTACCCATACTACACTTCTGCATCTTGACTG
This sequence comes from Nicotiana tomentosiformis, assembly GCF_000390325.3. Classification (NCBI taxonomy): domain Eukaryota; kingdom Viridiplantae; phylum Streptophyta; class Magnoliopsida; order Solanales; family Solanaceae; genus Nicotiana; species Nicotiana tomentosiformis. The sequence goes on from NC_090812.1 coordinate 122,478,372, forward strand.
CAAATTTTGGAGCTGATGCTGCTGATTATGACGGTAGCCGGTATTGAAGATGTACCCGATTTCTGGCCTTAGCTACCACTTGTCCTTTGTAGTTTAGATTTTAGTTCTGTTTATGTATATTTCAAACAGACATTGTAAATATTTTCATACCATATTTGTAATTCTAAAGTCTTAGTGGCTCGTGACTTGTACTACCAATCCTTAGATTATTGTATAAAAAATTTAGATATTTCATTTATTAATTCTTACTATTCTCATTTGAGTTGTGTTGATTGTTATTTGGCTTACGTAGCCGGTTGGGTTAGGTGTCATCACGACTAAGTAGATTTTGGGTTGTGACAAGTTAGTATCCGAGCTCTAGGTTCATAGGTTCTACGAGTCATAAGCAAGTATCTAGTAGAGTCTTACAGATCAGTATGATGACATCCATACCTATCTTCGGGAGGCTACAGGGCATGTAGGAAAATTTCCCATCTTTCTTTCATTATCGTGCGGTATTAATTCAGCTTGAAGCGTATCTCTTTGAATACTTTCCACTCACTCATATGTTTTAATTGAGCATTCGGTACCACATGTGCATCGCCGTCTTGTGATGACATGGATGAGGTGCAAGATGTGTTCTCTATGTTGTGGAGTTAGGCCAGTCTAGAGGACTTCAGGCCAGGTTCAGACCGCAGCTTGGGCTTGGTGGTTTCGGTTGTGTGAGTATGTGCTTGTGGACTTATATGTCTGATAGTGTCCCTAAGAGTGGGAATGATGGCTCAGTGAGTGGTTGAATAGCTATATGATGAGTATTTTATTACTGAGGCCTGTGCTTAGATGGTTTAGATGTGACGAGAAGGGTTTGCTTGGGGCGTAAAGGACTATGGATGCTTGATTTCCTTCTTGATGTGTGGTACAGTCTCGAGTTATGAGTGTGTTCAGGGATCTTTTATGTTGTTCATTTATGTAATGAAGTAGGTTCTTGTGCCTTGTTGACAATTTCAGACTCGGGAGGATTTAGTAATTGCATAAAGATTGTTGCCATACAAGGGCATATAAAAAATGCCAATTTGAGGCTAAGCTGGTGGGTTATCTCCTGCCAGATGTTCTGAGGTTGTGTGATCCCTATGATGTTCTGTGAAGAGTTTCTTTCTACTAGTGGGTTATATCATATATGTGTTGCAATTTGAGTTTGGATCTCTTGAAAGAGTTTGCACAACTGTCACGATGACGGATATGCGCTTAGCAGATGATTTGAGGCATTTATGATTAGTGTTACATGAGTTTCTGGAGGATTTAGTTGAATTATAGTGTGGGCTTGTGGCAGTTATGGAGTAAGGGTATTGTGGGATTATCGGATGTTGTGATCTATGGCTTCGAGCCAAGTGGGGGAACCTTCCATTGACGATCAGATTGCATGGTACGTGTTGTACTGGTTTCAGTCTGGGGCTTATTTTAGGATCAGTTATGACTTGCGGAGTTTGGTTTTGAGGATGACTTGAGCAAGGAAATTTCTGGATGCATGACGTATTATACTTTATGGATATATGGAAATCTTGGAATGATTCGGGTATGTTATTAGTTATGGATGTAGTGCGCTAAGAGAAGGGATTCACTCGGTTGCTTAGAGATGTGGAGTACTTCTTTAGGTGTTTGGGTGCTAATGGAGCACAAGTTGTTCGGCTCGTTTTGGAAGTGCATTTGAGATTTAAGTCGGATGGATAACTCTTGAGAAGGTTCTAATGGGTTCAAAATTCATATGTGGTATTTGAGGAATTTTCGAATTTATAAATGGCTAAGATATGAGATTTGCATTAGAGGGTCTCGGGACTTGCGGTGTTTCTATATCATTAAGATTCAACATTTCAGTATTAGGGAGGTTAAGGAAATAGCTTCAGATTCACATAAGGTCTAATCAGAGTAGGTATCTCAGATGCGGTATTTTAGGGACTTAAGAGGGAGTACAATGGCTTATGGGCATAGGATGACGTGGTTTCATGCTAGGATCTCTTGTGATGAGCTTTGGGTAAGGATTGTAATGTGTTGGGAAGGAGAAGTGTTAACTTGAAGGCAATTCATGAGGAACTCGGAGAAATAGGACAGCTTGGTAGTAGGTTGGATCAGCATGGTAATGGATATGATCGGTTCTTATGAGGTTATGAGGCTTTACCGGCATTTTGGCAATACTCTTGGGTTTGGAGACATGCATGACTTGGTTAAGTTAGAGGGATTCAGTTTTGATAGCTTGGTCTTGTGCTAATAGGTTTCGAAGAGTTTCTGATGAGTTCTGCCACTGCTTGAGACGGATATCTTCTAACGGCATGAGGAGTATGTTGCGTTTGTGATTTTCTCTTGGATGGGAGTCAAGTGGAAGGTTTCTGGCTGACGAAATGTGATCATGTTTGTGATTCGGGGTCGATAATGGGGTTCTCGTGTTTTTCTATGATGGTTTTCTTTCTATAACTACTCTAGAAAAGAAAGTCTTACTACTCAATGGCTTAATCATAGATGCAATACGGCGTGTGGGATTGAGATTTGTATGTACAAGTTTGTGTTTCGATTTTGAAGGGAAGGTCAAGAGTTCTAGACAGCATGAGCGGTTCAGATGCTTACAAGAATATTGGCACTATGTGGTATCACCTGGGATTGTTGCGCATTTCAGAAAGGCGCATTGTTTTTTGACTTGCAGATGCTTAATTGGTATTACGGTGATCGCCTGGTTGGTCGACTGCTGATGTTCAAATTTTGTTATGTGGCATGGAAGAATTAAGGAAGTATTTCTTTGGAGATGATTATGCATGAGATATGTGACAGCCATTTGGGTGGTCAAGTCGGGATGGGATATGGAGATCTTTGTATTTTTATGATTTGGAGACTATGAGTCTCAGAGGTAGACTATTCCTTCGTTATGCACTATGAAGATATGGTCAGGGTTAGTCAACTGGTGGTATGTGTTATGGATAGGCTACTATGTATTTTTGGAATGGTTATCTACCTATTTCGGGAGGATCGGAATCGATTTGAAGGCCACTGGTAAGCCTAACTAGAATGTGTAATCTACATCAGGTCAAATTTGTTTGCTCAGCACAACTATTGTTGAAGGATGTGTCATTGGTTAGAGTTGATCGTATTTATGGCTGTTATGTTCCATGTATTCCTCCTTTATGCTACAATGGGTTGTGTGACTATTGATTATTTACGCACACGATGCGATTCTGTTTGGGACTTGTGGCAGAATTCGAGCAAGATGCCTCTTGGGATGTTGAATGGTTGGTTGCGCTTTGGTTATGGTCTTCCTATTTGTGATATAAAGTGCTATCTGTATCTCTATGGTTATGATCATGCACTTCACGTAGTTGTTGTTGTTATGCATATGGTTGTTTGTCGTGAGCGTCATGGCTCGGGGTATTCTATATAAACCGGTGTTTGGGTTGGGTCACGTATCGCAGCAGAGTTATTTTGGGATAGGATCCTTTGTGCTTATTTCGTGTGTTTTGTTTCTCCTTTGTGTGATGGTCTCATAGAATTGCGCTTTGTGGTGGTATTTGTTGAGCTTGCGGGACGGTTCTCTCATTTAATTCTCTTTCCATCATTGGGTACATTCGAGTTGTTATTTGTTTGGTGCACGAAGTATGTCGCACTAGGTGGTATTGGTGTAGCATGTAGGTCGAGTAGCTTGTACTGGATAAGATGATGTTATTAGATCTGGAATGAGTGTTACTGGATTTGACTAAGGTATGTTTGGAAGAATAACGTCTATAGTCAGCTTGAATTTGTCTATGGTTCTTGGAGGGCGGGAGAGCTCCATGACTTGTTGATATGATGAGTGGTTATGAGTTTCTACATGTTTCTTTTATCATTGGCAGTGTACGAAGGTTTAGGACAAGGTTTTATCTGATATGAGGTTTGTTACCGGTACTGGTTTGGTTATTGAGTATCTATTGTGGTCGAAAGTTATTGCTATGAGAATCTTAGTTATGTGGTATATCATGTGATTACATTTTGGGTTATGGTTATGGCTTGATTAGGCTTGTTCAGACTTGTACAGTGTATAGATGTGAGAATAGGGTCTTGTAATGGATTCCAGATATTGAAGATTTGATTCTAAAGTTCATGGGCTAAAGTTGAAGTAAGGATCTTCAGTAGGTTGTGTTGTCGGGCTTTTATGGATTGGGGTGACGTAAGATCACCTATGGATATTTGTATGGTGAACTTATACAGCGTTATGATGGTTGTGGGTTGACTCTTGGCACGTTCGAGGATGAACGTATGTTTAAATTGGGGAGAATATAACGACCTGATCGGTCGTTTTGAGCATTTGAATTTAGTTTGGTGGTTTGAAGTTTTGAGTAGCTTCACATGGTGTATTATGACTTGCGTGTATCATCGGTTTTGGTCTTCGAGTTGTTCGAAATTGATTTGGAAGAATGATTCTTAAAATAGAAGCTTTAAGTTGGAAGCATTGACCAAGTTTGACTTTTGTGTATATGACCTCGGATTGGAGATTTTATGGTTTCGTTAGGTCTGGATGGTGATTATGAACTTAGGCGTATGCCCGGATTTGCATTTGGATATTTCTAGAAGGTTTTTGTACTATTTGGCGAAAGTTGGCAATTTGAAGGTCTAAGAAGTTTATAGGTTTAACCGCGAGCTGACTTCAATGTTATCGGGTTTAGAATTGCTATTTCGGGGCTAGAATAGGTTCATTATGTCATTTGGAACTTGTGTGCAAAATTTAGATTCATTACGGATTGGTTAGGCTGGAATCAGATGCTTGGTTCAAAGTTTGAAGTTGATGAACTTAAGAGATTGACCTTGATCAATGATTCATGGTTTTGATGTTATTATGTGTGATTTGAGGCCTCAGGTAGGTCCTTGTTATGTTGGGACTTGTTGGTATGCACGGACGGGTTCCGAGGGGTTCAGGTGAGTTTCGGACGGGTTTTGGACCTCTTTGGAGTTGCATGCATGGCTGGTTTTCTGCTGATATCTGATGCCTCTGATATTCTTCGCGATCACAAAATCCCAGACGCGATCACGAAGTATTTTTTAGTCCACCGGTGGTTTTTTCTTCGCGAACATGACATACAGAACGCGTGCGCGAAAGGTTGAGCTGATTGTTATTTGCATTCGCGCCTTTGGTTTTGCATTTGCGTAGGAGAGCTGGGAGCTGGAGGTATGGTCTTTGCGTTCGCGAAGGTCTGGGTTAGGTATGTATTGCATTCGCGGGGTCTGTGCCGCGAACGCGAAGGTTAATTTTGTGGCAGTGCATTTTGTTCATTGCGAACGCGAGGATTCTTCCGCGTTCGCGAAGGATATACCTAGAACAAATCTATAAGTACTCTATTTTCGGACTTTGAATTATTTTATCACATTTTGAGTTGGGGAGCTCGGAATTGGGCGATTTTGGAGAGAATTTTCACCGTATGGATTGGGGTAAGTACTTTTGACTCAGTTTTGATTATATTTCATGATTCTATCTTTGATTTTGGCATTTGATTGATGATTAAGAAAGAGAAATTAGGGGGTTTTGTCTAAACTTTTCTAAGTGAATTATTGTATTTTGAACATCGATGCGGAGTAACATTTGAGTGAAATTAGTATGGTTTGACTCGAATTTGAATGGGTTGTCAGGATATATGAGTTTTGTCGGGTTCTGAGGTGCGGACCCAGGTTGACGTTTTGGTTGACTTTGAGTATTTGATTAAAGATTCGAACTTTATTGCCTAGATTTGTTTCCGAAGGCATTATTTGATATTTTTGAGTTGCTTTTGGCTAGTTTCGAGTCATTCAGAGGTTGATTCGCGCGGGATGGCATTTCTATAGTATTGTTCGGCTTGCTCGTTATTTGATTTGGTTTGCTTGAGGTAAGTATCTTACCTAAACTTGGTTGATGCACTAGTTGCCTGAGTTATTTGTGATGGCTACGTGCTATGGGCGCGCATATGTGTAAGACCCCTTAAAACTTTTACCTAGAACTCGAGGTTTGTGGTGTCGAAGTAGGCTAATCTGTTAGAAGGTAGTAGATAATAAAGCTCACCACGGTACGGACTTTTTGGGTTGTGCAATGTGTTGGGGAGTTGGAAGAATAATTTTTGCAGAGCATGTCATTTCTATGGTCCAGTATGCGGCCGCATAACTACTCCACGAATCGCAGATCCGCCGCAAAGTCCAACAGAAACAATGTCAATTTTTGAGGTCATTTTGCGGTCCATTATGCGACCGCATAATCATTTCACGGGCCGCACATCCATCGTAGATTCAGCATAAAAAATTATGGAGAGGAACTTTTGCGGTGTGTTATGCGACCGCATAACTAGTCTACGGACCGCAGACCTGCCGCAGACCTGACCCGAGCAGCCCAATTTTGGAGGGTGATTTTGCGTCCCTTATGCGGACCGCATACCTGTTCTGCGGTCCACTCTGCGACAGCAGAATTGAGTTTGGAGGGTCCATTTTCTATTTTTATAACCCGACCCCATTTTGATTAAAAGCCATTGGGGCTCGTTTAGAAGGCAAAAATCTGATATTTTAGTGAGAGGGGGAGGGATCTAGGGAGAGAAGGAAGGTCACTAACATCTCCACACTTCAATTCCTTGCACAAGCCTTGAAGAATTCACAAGGAAAACTTGCAAATTGTCTACTAAAGAGGTAATGTTCTAGCCCTAGCTTTCTATTTCGAATTTGGGGCAGAAGATGGGTAATGTAGAGCGTGATTCTTAGGAATGGGAGTTGTTTTTGTGCATGCATATACCAATAAAGGTGGTGGGGAGGCTATTGAACTAATATGAGTAAACTCTTGGTATTGGATTGGTGGAAGGGTGAAGAAAATCCCATAAAAGAAACTTATAACCAAATTGCACACCTAATGCTTGATGAAATACTTAAATGAGCTGAACCCATAAACCTCTCCCTAATTTTGATTTAATTTTGTCATGTCTCTAATTAGATTGAAGTCGCTAGGAGTTTCAAAACGTTGTAGTAAATTTAAGGAAAGCTCAAGCGGGGTATGTTGGCTAAACTTCTCTCCTATAATTGAATTTCGTGATGTTCTCGTAAGTTCAATTGTGATTGTCCCAAGTCCTTATTTCTCATGTTCCGAGTCATTCCTAGTAGATTCGATGATTTCAAATAAGCTTTTTGTTGAAAGATGTATACTCCAAATGTGCCCCAATTGCCCATATCATATGATGTTCTCCTTTGGGAATGTATTCAAGTATGACCAATGTATCAAAATGTTATGATTTGAAATCATGTTTCATATGTAAGTTTATTATGCCTAATTTTGAAAGAAACTCAATGTGCTTAAGGCCCCTGTTGTTCATATACATACTAAAAGTCTTGATTTCAAATGCCCTTACTGTTGATAATCTATGATGATGCTTAAAAGTGAAAGAAGTGAGTATGAGATATAAAATGTGGCCATCGTGCCAAAAATGAGATTACACCTGTGGCCAATAGTGCCAATGAAATGAAAGGAATGTATGAAAGACTATGAAATCAGTTTTAATTTCTTTATGTAATAACTGTTTTGGGAGCATCGTTTAGTTACCGAGGAAGGGTAGGTTGAAATAACCTAACCCCGAAACTACACGTGCCGGTGTAGGAGTGATTGAGGGGTAAATCCCAGTATTTATGTGTTGAGATTATTCCCCTTAAATGGGATGAGATTGGTGTGCTGAGATTATTCCCCTTATTTGGGATGAGGTGATTGCTAGCAAAAAGTGATGTTGATCCACACGTCATTGTGGTAAAATAGCTTAGCCGATAGGGCTGAGATCGAATGCCATGTCGCGCACATGGTGGTGTTGTGATTGAATGTCTCGGGGTGAGATGTCTTAGAGGATCGGACCGATATCGGACTTCGTGCTACAAATACGGTGGTATATCGGTACTAAAGATCTTCCTATTTAATAATAGTGATATTCACTTGAAATATTATCTTTCTCTTAACTTGATTCTTTATCATTGTTTGAGGTCCTCATTGATTCTATATTTCTGTTTCCTTATACTGTTTCTCGATTCTTTAAGAGGGTGTTTAGTCTTATATACTAGTACTATTCCATATGTACTAAAGTCCCTTTTGCCGAGGGCGCTGCATATTTAATGGTGTAGGTGGTTCCACAGCAGGCGGCATCAGTAAGTGATGGCGGTACACCCTCTTCTCAGCTAACTTGGTGAGCCCCACTTTATATCGGGGTCTTGTATCTTTTGTTTCTTATGTACAGTGTTTTGAGGTATAGCCGGGGCCTTGTTGCCGGCACCATCATGTTACTCCTTTGTATCCATTAGAGGCTCTGTAGACATAGTGTGGGTTGTATCTTTATTTTGAAAAGTCAAACTAGAAATGTTGTATATGTGTCACATATTTCCACTTCTAAACTATGAATGTGTAATGTATTTTGGGAATTACAAATGAAGTAACTAATGGTAATGAAATTGGTGTTGTTTATGAAATCCTCTCATTGTCCAACGAGCGGTATGCATCTCCTTTGTATTCATGGGTAAGGTTGGGTAGAAGGCATCAAGTAGGCTTTCTTGACTGGGTTATCTCAATTGAGCGCCGGTCGCGCTCCCCAAGGTCGGGGCGTGACAATATGTATGGAGTTTGAGCCCATGAGCGAGCACCGGGGTATTTATCCATGCTCGGGGTAGTGCTTAGGCTACAACATGTCTTGAATTGATTGTTAAGCTTTATGCTATGATGTTTCTCACATTGTAACTTTGTTATGAACTATTTGATCCATATTTGAGGTTCTATATAGGCTAATTCCCTGAATGAACATGATAATTGATATTTCCGTGATGAAATTGTCGATCTGAGCTATGATAGCATACTTTGCACATGCATACACTTTAGCATATCATTTATACCAGTCCAGGAGCATGAAATCTGATACTCAGTGATCATATACATGTATTCTTGTATATTTGCTTCCGTGTGATATGATTTGGACCGGATGTCTGTGACCAAGCCGTGCAGATTATGTTGTTATGCCTATGACCATGCCGGACGAATTGTGTTGTTATGTCTGTGACCACACCGGACGAATTGTGTTATTATGTCTGTGACCATGCCGTGCGGATTGTGTTGTTATGCTTGTGACCACGCCAGGCGAATTATGTTGTTATGCATGTGACCACACCGAGCGGATAGTGTTGTTATGGCTGTGACCACGTCGGGCGGATTGTATTGTGATGCATGTGACCACGCCAGGCAGATTATGATATTGAGCATGTGATCATGCTGGTCTGATATCACGTTGAATTTGTCGTGCATGTGTATAAATATGGATCCATCCCCCTAGGATCCCCCTCTCATGAGCCTTCTTGATGGTGTACACACGGATTGTGAGAAACCGGCGGGTTTCTAGTTGATGTGAGCTCTAGGAGATCTGGTTATTGATTTTGGTTCGGTTATTAGGATTTTGATGTGGGCCTTAGTGCCGTGATGTGATTTCTGTTGGATCGGGTTGCACGACGCAACGGATTGATATGTGATTATTGTATTTTATTTTTACTTGCAATTTCCTTGGTTGTTTACCTGTTTTATTTGCATATCTACCTTATATTATAAACTTTTGACTGATCAGAATACGTTAAGAAAATTTAGGGCACCAAGGTGTATTTATCTGTGATATCATGATTTGATCATATGTATATCCTATACTTGTTGGAATTTATGAACTTATACGGGTGATTGGCAAGTATCATTTATAATTCTTGCTTCTATTACCTCGCCGATATTAGTTACGATACTTATTGAGTACATGGGGTCGGTTGTACTCATACTACACTTCTGCACCTTGGCTGCAGATCTTGGAGTTGATGCTGCTGATTATGACGGGAGTCGGTATTGAAGATATACCCTATTTCTGGACTTAGCTACCACTTGTCCTTGGTAGTTTAGATTTTAGTTCTGTTTATGTTTATTTCAAACATACATTGTAAATATTTTCATACCAGATTTGTAAATCTAAAGTCTTAGTGGCTTGTGACTTGTACTACCAATCCTTGGATTATTGTGTAAAAAATTCAGATATTTTATTTATTAATTCTTACTATTCTCATTTGAGTTGTGTTGACTGTTATTTGGCTTACCTAGCTGTTTGGGTTAGGTGTCATCACGACTAAGTGGATTTTAGATCGTGACAAGTTAGTATCCGAGCTCTGGGTTCATAGGTTCTACGAGTCATGAGCAAGTATCTAGTAGAGTCTTACGGATCAGTATGATGATGTCCATACCTATCTTCGGGAGGCTACAAGTCATGTAGGAAAATTTCCCATCTTTCTTTCATTTTCGTGCGGTATCTTCACGAGTTGGGCTAGTGACCCGTTGAAAGTTTCAATATTCTTATGGGATCGGATCATTCACCTCAGCATTATTATAAAATATTCTTTTGGGAGCAGGTCGTTCACCTCGGCAGTATTATGAGATACTTATGGGACCAGGCCGTACGACCTCGGCGGTATCATATAACACCACTCTGATAGAATCGGGTTGTTCACCTCGGCAGTATCTTGTGTAATATTTTGATAGGGAGTCAGTGCATATATGAGTATCCTGACTCGGATTTGACATTTGCACCTAATATTGGTCACATATATTCCATTCGAGGCAGTATTTGGTTTTGATGATTTCGTATTTATTCTTCTGTTGAGAATAATGTACATGTTCATCTGTTTCATTGCTACTTGCTATGCTTCCTACCTGTCTACTTTTTATTGTACTGTGATTATTGGACTATTAGTAAGTATAGATATTGATCCCTCTTTACTACTTCTTCGAGGTTAGACTAAATATTTACCGGTACCCATTGATTTACATACTCATACTACACTTATATACTACTTGTGCAGGTACTGAGACAAGTACATTTGGTGGTCATACAGGCGCGTAGGCGCAGCTGCTAAGGAGATTTTGTGGTGAGCTGCTTTTAATGTTACGATCCGCAGCACATAGAGTCCCCTTCCTATTCATTTACTATATTCTGCCTATTTTCTTTTCCAAACAGTTATTGTAGTAGTATTTTATACTCCTAGATTCTCATGCACTTGTGACACCGAATTTTGGGGATTTTAGACCATTATTCATGGATGTATTTCTGTTATGACATTCGGATTTATTTTGACCATGTTCAAACCTTGAAGATGATGTCAGTATGTTACTATGAAAACGAAACAATTCCGCTTATTTATTTCATCACTTGTTTTAAAATGTGTTATGAACCACTGATCGTCGTGTTGATTTATTGTTAGCTTGTCTGACGGCAACGCTAAGCCCATCACGGCTTATGGTGAAAATTGAGCCATGACAATAAACCTACGGGAAGTCTCAGATCATAAAACGACATATTGCGACCAGTTGGATTGTTATACAATCTCATTAACTTATTACTTTTGGCTTAAGTTACCGATCTACAAATTACTTTTCATGTTTATTCTTTCAAGAGTCAAATGAAATAGTCTTTACAGAAATCTAGTTAGAACTATCTTCAAGTTCTTAAATTGCAAAAGTGTGCAACCTTTAGTATTTTTATTTAGTTTATAATAATCGGGAAAAAACATCATCAGTCTTTGAGCTCCTTACAGGAAAAAGAGTAGAGCAAGTTCGAAATATGCTATCTAAGGTTACATTTTCCAGAAAAAAGTATTACCAATTTTTGTGATCCAAAAGAATGAAAGATAGAGAACCAGAGGCACCCTATCTCCTTTGAACCCACGCACAAAAATCTTTTAATTGTATTATTCTAAAAATCGTAGACAAAACGGTCATAACTGTCACAGCACATTTGTTATTCAAGAATTCCATGGCTACTCTTCACTGTCACTGCTTCCGCATGCTCCCCTCTTCTCCCCCTGATAGGATCAATCTGCCACTTCACCAATTCTCTCTTCCAAAATACCATGGAGCTCAGGGAAGGAAGAAACTTTTGCGATTCCGTTGCCGATCGAGCAGCGATAACAACGACGTACGTATAACTTTACTGTCATATCTCGTGATCAGTATTTCTCTTGAAGTAAATTATGTTTCTGGGTGTTTTGTAAATTGATGATAAAATATTCAGGAGTATTTGCTGGATGCTCCTGTTTCAGTTGGGGACGGATTTTCTTTTAGCGGAGGTTGGAATTTGAATAATTTGCAAAATTCGTTCTTGTTTCTGTTAAATTTAATTTAATTTTGTTTCAAGGAAGGATGTGGCATCTTCAGTTTAATTACGGACCAATAGTGAGATCAAATTGATTAATTTGTACAGGAAAATATTCAGACGAGCCGAGCCCCGCTGATGAATGGTTCAAGAAAGGAAAATTTGTGCGTTTTTCCTGCTCCGTTTTTCCATTTTCCATGTTCTATAATTATGAATATGGCTGATGAAAATCAGAGTGCATTTATCTTTTATACTAACAATTGTGGTACCCATCTGAATTTTGGTATTCGTTTGTGACGTTCAGGTGAAAGCTCATCCTGTATCTGGGACTGGGGAGAAGGCAAAAGATCCTCTTTTTGGACTTACAATGGGTGGGGGTTCACAGGCCTCAACTGATCTTTTCAGGTGAATCTGGTTGATTTTTTTTATTTTTTTTTTTTGAATTTATTTGTTTGTTTGTTAGACAATTTAAGGGATATAGCAATCTTATATGCAGAAATTGAGAATGGGTTGTTTGCAGGATTACCGATTGAATGCTCTCTGTCTATGATTTTGTGCAATAGATGGTTTTGTGTAGAGAGCGGAAGCACTGACAATTCTACCATTGTATTAGTCCACGGATTACCCTCACAGGTTAGTATGTTGCCTTATTACCATTCAAATTAGTAAATCTCAGAAAATGGAAAACCTAGTTAGATCGTTAGTATATTCTGATTAACTGTCTCTTGAACATGTCAACATTTTGGTGGTGTTTGTATTTTAATTCAAACTAAATGCAAGCTCAGGTGATGAACCAATTATTTTCAATATGAATTCCCAATTACCAACTTCCATCTAAGTTCTACATTTCTAGTCTGAAGAATTGTGGATTCTGATGCTTGTGTTCCTTCTAATATGACCAGCTTTTTATTCTTGGCTACTTGATTCTAGTTTATATCACTAATCTATGTCCATCATTTCACCATGTAACGCTTGTCTTGGTTGATAGTTTGCTAACCATGGTTGCACTGCTACTTTACAGGCATACTCTTACCGCAAAATTCTTCCCATTCTTGAGAAGAACTATCATGCTATAGCATTTGATTGGCTGGGTCAGTATTTTAGTACTTCTTACATTATCCTCCTAATTTATTCGGAATCGTTTCTATTGTCAATGCTAGCATTCATACCTCCACATTTAGATGAACAGATGAAGTAGTGTCTTTGAATGTGTTTTTATTTCTTATGCTACTCAACAATTTTAACAGTATCCCCATATTATCTTCCATTCAAGTTTTCTACTATTCTTTTAAAAAAAATAGTGAGGTTCACGTTCATCCATGTTTATGTTAGGAAAATGAATAGTTCTACTTTCTCCTTCTTACAGGATTTGGATTCTCAGATAAGCCCCAACCAAGATACGGATTTGACTACACATTGGATGGTAAGTAATATTTTCTATCCACCTAAGAATATTATGATAATAATGAACAGATTATTACAATATAGAAATCTCCACTCCTTGACATTCAGTTTCTCATGTCTGACAGAGTATGTGGCATCCTTGGAATCTATTCTCAATGCTCTTACTGACAAAAAGGTTACTCTTGTAGTACAGGTATGTTTATATATATATATGGAAAAATTCTTCTATAGGGCCACCATGCCATTTCATCTGAAAAAAATAATGTTCAAAACAAAACCGAGCCTCCCTATTTAAGCGGGAGGCAGTGCCGTTGATCTGTCTCCAAGATACAGAAATGCCTCCCTACATATTCATCTATTTGCACTACTGTATTTGACTGTTAGAATTTAACTTGCTCTGTGTTACTTATCTTGTGTTTTCTGATTTGAAGAAAACCTCTCCTTTTGCCATTCTCTTCCAGGGATACTTTTCACCAATTGCGATCAAATATGCTAGCAATCACCAGGAAAAGCTAAACGGTCTTATACTTCTCAATCCACCAGTAAGGATTAGTCAACTGTAACCAGTACATGCTTTTATTTTCTGAACATTTTTTCTCTGGATCTGTATAGCTTAATTGTGACGGTGATGTGCAGTCAAACTATAGAATTGTCATATTCTGCTGAATGACTTTATTATTCTGCAGGTTACCATATTTCCAGTGAAATCCAAGATATAGAATATCTTTTTGGTTTTCTTGGTTCTCTGTCCAATCGTGTTTCTTCTTGGCTGAACACCGTTCCGAATTACTCTCGGACCTTGGGCCACATTACTTTACACTCTTTTCAAACATATGAAAGATGAAACTGTTTAATGACTTCAGATTCATGTCATTTAGATGAAGCTACTCTTGTTTCCTCAGCGTCTTTTTCTCCTTCTAACTAGTTGAGTGAAGACATGTTCGGATTCACTAACCATTCATTTTTCTGGTTTACTGAAGCTGACAATGCAACATGCCGATCTACCATCAACCTTATCAGTCCTGAGCAACTTTTTGTTGGGCGAAATATTTTGTCAGGTAGGGTAGATGCAAATATTTTCACATATGTTCTGCTACCCGACATATGCATGTTCCTCTGCAAATCTGCTGCCAGTTGTCTCTCATTCTTGGTTTAACTCTCTTGCAATCAGGACCCTCTTAGAGCTAGTGATAAAACAATGCTGAGTTGTGGTCCTTACCAAATAAAAGAAGATGTGGCGATGGTTTACAGAAGACCTTATCTCACATCTGGTTCTGCAGGATTTGCATTAAATGCAATAAGCAAGGCAATGAAGAAGCAACTTAAGGTGCACTTTTATACTCACGATGTTAATTTTCTATTTAGTTTGCAGGCACTTTGCCACGGGTCAATCAACTGAAGTTTAATTATCTATGGTTATCGGAAAAGTGATATAGTACCCCCCCCCCCCCTTTTATTCTTCTTTCCCTCCCTATTCTGGTGTCTGTGAAGATTACGATTGTTGCTTTCTTCTTTTGTTCTTTTCCAACCAAGGCAGTTGGCTAAGGGCCCTCTGTCTAATCTAGACTGTGAAGTTCAAAGAGCCTGATCCTCCAAGATCTGCCATTGCTGATGCAAAGGTGAAATAAGCTAGTACCAGAGGAAGTCGGAAAGATATCTTTGATGTTGGAGATAAAAAATTGATATTTATTATTCAAACTTGAGTCCGAATTTCTCCATCCAAATGGTAAAAGCAATGTGCTTGATAGTTGAGGGGTTCTATTTGTCAACGGAAACTCCATGAAACAAATATGAAAAGCCATTCAAATTGTCTTCTTCCTACTGAGTCTGTTAAAAGAAGAAAACCGAATATGCGTCTAATTCAGTTACTTTAATCTCTCTTCCTCGTTATTTATGGATATATTGATCTTAGACCTCCTTTGGTGCTCTCTGATTGGAAGGGCTATGTTGAGGACTCAAGAGCAATACTTATGGACAATAACTGGACAGTCCAAACAACAGTTTGCTGGGGACAAAGAGACCGCTGGTTAAGCTTTGATGGTGTAGAAGATTTCTGCAAAGAGTCAAAGCATCGGTTGGTTGAACTTCCTATGGTAATGACACTATTTCATAGCTCTTTTCTTGTGGAGGATAATGTTAGAAATGCAGAGCACTCTTTTGGGAATGAATCCAATATTCTTGAATATGTGTTTTGAAACTCGGTAAATTAAAGTGGGGGCTCTGATCATTTGAAAGAGCGTTGCTTATAAGAAGATTCATACAACTAAATATTCTTTATATCTTTCTTGTATTTCAATGTGCATTTATTTTATGGATCATGCAGTCAGGACATCACGTTCAGGAGGACAGTGGTGAAGAATTAGGTCAACTCATTGCTGGAATTGTTGGAAAAAGAAGCAGCATTTTGTGATTGTGATAAGATCTAATCTCTGTATTAAATGGTTAGGCCATCTATTTATATTTATATTTCAGCGTGTTTATTATTTGTACAACATGATGTATATTTAATATTGTGATGCTGGCATGCTGCATAGATAACACCAGAAAATGGTAAAAATTTCATTTAAGCTGCTTAACGGCGTTGTATTTTCAGTAATTGCTTCAGATAGAGAATGGACCTCAGGGTGGATATCATAAGTTAATCTGACTGTCTGAACTCTGAACTATTCTATGTGTTTTTAACATAATTGGAGCTTATGGAAATTGACAATATGCCTCTGTATATCATGAGCACTTGAAGTCCGTAGAGAATCATCTCAGCCTTCCAAATTCATCTTCAAGATGGAATAACTGTAATTTGTATATCTTCAGTCTTAAGTTTGACGATGCAACCCTTCAGTCACTTTTTTGTTTCACAGGCTGCTGAAAGGGATCGACCCAACATTGGTCTTCTCTGACAGCCTTTTTCCATCTATTCTTGAATCTTTCTAATTCGACAAGAGATTGTTTCCGCACCTGCAAAATTACTCTGGGTTTATCATAACATGGAAGGTAACTTGGAGATACTAGTAAGTTGTTGTGTTTAGCTTCATATGTAATTCATCGTCAGAAGATTGTCATATTGCATCGTGTATGTGGTGTAGATACACTAAGATGTCTGAAAGACACTGGCAATGCAAGGGCAAGCTACTAAGAGGTTCTTTTATATAAAATCTAATGGAACTTACAGCATTTCTTGCATCAGACGGATGAGATTCCGGCAGTCCCTGCAATTATATTTTAGTTAATTTCATGCTATTGAAGCAGTTGATTGTTGAAAGCTAGTTACTTTTGCTACATACTGTTTGCCCTTCGTTCGACAAGCTTTCCTTTTGAAGAGTTATCTCTTGTGCTAAACTACTCTTCTGCATAGAAAGACAATAGTTAGGATTTACTGAAAAAACAGAAGATAGACACTTGATCTCCTATTCAATTGTCCAATGTAAGTTCAATCCTCGTTATTTTGCCAGAGGTACCTCATTTTCTGTACCACCTAGTGTCGGAAGACCATAGTGAACTAAATATTCTGAGTCAACAACCCCAACGTTTGCGGTTCTGTTCCCCTATCAGAAATAATAACAGATCAAACAAGAAATTAGATTTTTCTGAATTGATAAAATGAAGACTCTAGACAATAATTTTTAAAGAGAAAAATAACTGTTTGTTGCTGGGATATGAAACCTGTGCACAATATCCAAGCTGAAAGTCCACCCCCCATGCATGAACGAAGTCATTCTGTAAGCAGAAGGAAGGTCAAACTTAGCAAATTTAATACACCTAGTAAGAAATCTGGTATACTGTTAGTCTACGAGTTTTACTAAGATCTGAAACCATACCTGAATTATGTACCACGAACAACGCCAGGATGCCCTTGAGAAAACAGGAGCCATCATTTCCACCCACCTGTATGTGCATTACTTTTTTCTTAGAAATCTAGGATTTTGAGATGGATAGAAAAGATATATAATTGAAACATAGTTCTTTCTGCCTATAACTGGTAATAATTTTACCCAGTGCATGGAGGTTCAGGACTGTCTTCGTAGCACCTCCTTCCTGGACCCTTTATGTTTATCGCCCTCCTATTTCAACCATAAGAGTTTTTAGAATTAGCAATATTTACAAGACAGCTTTTTTCAAGAAGATCAACTTATTATTGATGAATCTGTCACTGATCATGAGCCTCATGACAGCCTTCAGCAGGCTCGGAATAGAGTAATACCTGTGCACTCTTGACCCCTTTTCTCGTGCTGTAAGTTGGTGATGAATTTCTGATATATCTGCATCAATTGCTGGCTGTGATATCTGAAGACCCTCTTCTTTTACTATTGATAAATATCTGCAGTAAAGATCCAGGTGAATATTTTTTCAGTGTAACATCAATGCTATTACCTTCTGACAAATAAAATAGTGGGATTGCCTTTTAGAGCTCATTGAAGTCATACTGCTACAAATTTATAGTATGATCTTTTATAGGTTGCATATTACGAGGATATATTGCATCTTTTATAGGTTTAGCCCAACATCAGTGATAATTACCGTCCAGCATTGAAGTTTTCAACTCCAAGATCTTCATCCCACAGGAATATGTAAGCATACTCTGCAACAACATCTGGGTGTAAGAACCTCTTGGCAAACCACCTAAGATAACAACAGAATAAGGAGTCAGCTAATGCTTTTACAAATACATCCAGTGGCGGATCCAATAATGGATTCATAAGATTGGTAGAACTTAGTGTTTTAGAGTCGAAGGCTATATATGTGTGTGTGTGTGAGCGGAAGAGTTAGGTTTACATTTCAGAACACAGCCTATCAATTCAAAACCGAGTGTCTAAATTCTGGAACCAACACTGAGCACGTATCTTGCCAGATTATACCAGTCCTACTCTGGATGTAAGAACTCATACCATTTAGTTTGATTAATAGCAGAGATGTGAATAGCAGTACTACTCCATTCTAGATCTTTCCATTCATCCACGATACCATCATAATGAAAAAGCATAATGACAAAATCAGTCTCTGGAAACTGCAAGTGAGATAATATAGAAAGGTTGTTTTAGTCAAAGGCTGGGATGAGAATTGTGTAAGTGCGGATAAATTATTGTCTCTCACCTTCTTAACAATTTCATTGACATTCTGTTTCTGCTTTATTCCAACTGCCATAGCTAGTAAGCTCATTGGTGATTTTGATTTCTGCAAGGAAAAAGAACATTACCCCCTTAAGTGTAAGGCCGTCATTAGAATCTGTTAACAAAGGAATAATTACATACCTTTTTATTGGGGGGACCCCAAAGCGGATGCATTTCTAAATCAGAGGTCTTAGCCACAATACCTCGTGGCAGTCTCTCGCTTCCTTCAGGCCTGCACTCATCCTATAATACAATTAAAATAAAAGTATAAAAACGACAAAATTACACATTTTTCTACCAACTAAGTTAGAGTAATTTTATTTATTTATTCAGAAAAAGAGAAAAAGAGAAAAAGTAAAAGAGATGGTCTGATAGACAAACCTCACACGTACTAGGTTTTGTCATTCTGAAGGATTCAATCAATTGCCATCCTAAAATTTTCTGTACGAAGAAAGGGCACAAATTAACTCAACGTCTAGTAAAGTTTGAAAACCAAAAGAAGTTAATAAAGTGTGGAATATATTAGCAAAAATACAGGGAATATTAAGCATGTAAGAACAAAAAACAAGAGTTATCTGAATTATGGAATGAAGAGGAGTAGTCTCTGCCTTAATTACCTCTTTACATTCAGTGACAAGGAAGGCGCTTCCTATAAAGAAAGCAGCGGAAAGCAGGATTGCACAAGGTATTAGGCAAGTCCATGCTAACGATTTTTTTCTCTTAGTACCAGAAGTTAATAAAGCCATGGGAAGTTAAAAGACGCAGCTTTAAGCTGTGCAAATTAAATGCCAGTTATAAGAAGAAGAAGGGATATACAGAATTTCGCCAAATATATATGCTGAAATGTACTATTTGAATACTATAACATAGTGCTTTGAAAAATCAATGGAGGTCAACGGGAGAGATAGTGGAGAGTTGCTTAAACTCTAGAAAAAGTAGAAAAAAGTTAGGGAAAGTAGCGGAAAGAGGAAGATATTGCTCACAGATATATGGCAATCTCAACTCAAATGCCGAACTACGCGGGTTTCCTGTAAGATACAAATAGCTTCCCTGGAAGTAAGTTTTACAATTATGGAAAATTTTACAGGATAATCCCAATTAATAATGTAGTATCTTTATTTATATGTATTCATCAATTTTTACAAGCGTCAATTATCCGCGAAATAACTATTCATACGAAAAAGTATAGACTTAATCAGCTCATCCAAAGATTTGGATCAATATAGGCCACATTATTACTTATTAGCCATTCAGAAAGAAAGCTTCGGCCAAATTATAAAAATAAAAAGAATTGAGAAAGAATAAGACAAGTATATAGTTTTGATTGTATAATTTACTGCTATTTTATTGCATAACAAATCATTTGTTATATCTTTATTGTATAGCTATGAACTGGGGGGGGGGGATTACATACAATTGCCGTTGGCGAGTTTTATTTTTCCTTTCTTTTTACCTAGTTAGACTATAACCACCTCAATACATTCTACCATATAACCACCTCACGTATCGTATCTCATTAATGACCAACAAGGATTGTGATGGAATGATAAATGCTCATTTATCATTAACTTGATGTCTGAGTTTCGAGCCGGGGTATGAATAGGTAGTGCTTTACCTTCCAACGTGAAACTTTCCGACACGAATTCAAATTTAGTGGAAGCCTATGCGGATGAAAAAGAAAAACATCTTACCCAATTTCTTTTTGCGAGTTGGGTCATTATTTGTTCATTGACTCAACACTTATTTAACCCCTAAAGTTTGACCAAACTTACTCATTTGTTGCTCCTACCAATTTTACATGGTCATTTAATTCGATGTGTTAATGTTAATTTCATTAATTTTTACCACAAATAACTATAGTTTGACATTGTATCAATAGTTTCAATGGCATGTGTATACGGTCAAAATCGGTTTCGACCTTTGTATGATTAGTCAAGATTGGAACATAATGGACCGAAGGTCGTCTTCATAATATCGAGATAAGATCTGAAGCCAGGATACCGAGCTCAAGTTTCAGGGACCGATCAAATACCGAGCTCGAAGTCATTATCGAGCTCGGGTCCAAATAGAATTATGATGTGAAGTGGTTTTATCGAGCTCAAGAGCCAGAGACCGACCAATACCGCGCCCGAGTCAATATCGAGCTCTAAATCTGGAAATCGACCAATACCAAGTCCGATCAAGATCGAGCCAAGAGACAAGAGCCGTTACAGCCGCACTAAGGGAGAGAATCTCGGCGAGAATTAGGGAAAAGTTAATCTATCATGGGATCCCCGCTATGTATTTTTAATTATATCCAAAGTATGATCCCTCCACTATAAGAGGGATGACTATTATTTCTGTAAAGGACCCAACATTAAGGCATTCATACACTCTCATATTCAGATATCATTGATATTCACAGAGAAATACAGTAGAGATTATCCTCTTGTGAGCTTTATACATTGATTCATCTTGCTTGTTTATAAATCATTCTCCATTCAATTTGGTTTGTATTTCATTCTTTACAGTCAATATTCGATATATTTCTATTTACTTTTCCGATTTGTGCCAAGTTATACCACGTATCCTTAGAACTACATATAAATTCAACTCTATCCGTTTTTCGGGTAAACAGTTTGGCATCCACCATGGGGCTAAGGATAACAATGGTTATTTGGTACGAATCTCTACAAAACATACCATTTTATGCTTGCTCTCGGAAGTGTCTTTGATTTCAGGTTAGAAACAATGAACTCTCAATTAATGGCCCTACCTATCGACAACGAAGTTGGCCTTCAAGATGAGAACAACAACTTGACGCTCGGGGATGAAAGGCCGCTCGTCAATGCCGTTGGAGCTCGAATCGAAGTGCCAATAGACGTTAATTCGCATGTGGCCATCGAGGCAAACCAACGTTCTGACCCTGAAAATAGCATTCATAGTGGAACTCGATCTGCAGCTCGAAATACCCAAAACGTTGAGGAAAACAGAATCAACTTGCATATGATTTTCGAAATGTTGCAAGATCAGCAGGTAGAGATAGCTCAATTGCAGAGTCAAACCCAGGCACCGAGCAGGCCGGAGCCCAGTCCACCCCGAGAAGTCACCCACAGAATGGGGCCAGCTATAGTAAGGTCAAATGAGCAAGAATCGGGGACTGATCCCGAAATTGCTAAGATACTCGAGGAACTGACAAAACGGATAGAGTCAGGAAAATCGAAGCAAACGACAAAAAAGTGGAAACGTATAACTCCAGGGTCGACCAGATCCCGGGGGCTCCATCAGTATTAAAAGGGTTGGATTCCAAACAATTTGTACAAAAGCCCCTTCCCCCAAGCGCAGCTCCAAAACCGATTCCCAAGAAGTTTCGCATGTCCGAAATTCCTAAATATAATGGAACGACTGATCCCAACGAACATTTCACCTCTTACACATGTGCCATTAAAGGGAACGGAAGACGACGAGATCGAATCTGTATTATTGAAAATATTCGGTGAAGCCCTTTCAAAGGGAGCGATGATATGGTATCATAATTTACCGCCTAACTCTATCGATTCTTTTGCTATGCGTGCAGATTCTTTCGTAAAGCACATGCTGGGGCCATAAAGGTCGAGACCAGGAAGTCGGACCTTTTTAAGGTAAGACAAAAAGATAACGAGATGCTAAGAGAATTCGTATCTCGTTTTCAAATAGAATGAATGGATCTACCACCAGTCACAGACGATTGGGCTGTTCAAGCTTTCACCCAAGGATTGAATGAACAAAGCTCGATGGCTTCACGACTGTTGAAGCAGAACTTGATCGAATACCCCGCCACTATATGGGCCGATGTGCATAATCAGAGTCAAGATGGTCAGTTCGAAGTCCCTTCAGAGTCTACTTATCTAGCCAGGAACATCGAAAGACCCAAGAGAGACACCGATCGCGAGCCAGGGTCAAGCAGGGATCGATACCGACCATATAATAAAGATCGGAGGAGCAGCGAACCCGGTCGGAACCATGTGGTATATGAGAGAAGAAATGATCGAGGACGAAATAATCAGGGGTCATGACCAAAAACGACTTTGACGGGCCCATCAGGCCTAAAGGAGCACCGAGGTTGTCGGGCCTAACAATTGGAATGTAACTCACCTAAGAGTGATACTACTGCTAAGGTACGACCCCCGTTCGTTTCTCTTTTTTGCTTCAAAACTAACAATTGTAGGTAACCAACTCGAGGGTGACGCCCAACCTCGGATACCAGCTGCAGCAAAGAAGACGATTCACGTTAAAAAGGTCCTCGAGAAAACAAGATTATTGTATGGGCCAAACGGTCAAATGAACCGTGCCCGCATAGATTGCTCAAGCCTTAAGCCCAAAACATGTACGCATGTAAGATTATTTCACGAAAAAAAAAGAAGCCCCTCCAAGAATTTATTGCATCCGATTTCTATGGATATACAGAGCCCAAGGGCTACTCTTAATTCGAGTTCGAGCAAACACTCACTCGACCACTAAGCCCAAGGGTTACTCATTATTTCGAGTTCGAGCAAACACTCACTCGGCCATAAAGCCTACGGGCTACATTACTTCGAGTTCGAGCAAACACTCACTCGACTACTAAGCCCAAGGGCTACTCTTACTTCAAGTTCGAGCAAATGCTCGCTCGACCATAAAGCCTACGGGCTACATTACTTCGAGTTCGAGCAAACACTCACTCGACTACTAAGCCCAATAGCTACTCATTATTTTGAGTTCAAGAAAACACTCACTCGACTATAAAGCCTACGGGCTACATTACTTCGAGTTCGAACAAACACCCACTCGACTACTAAGCCCAAGGGCTACTCTTACTTCGAGTTCGAGCAAACGCTCGCTCGACCATAAAGCCTATGGGCTACATTACTTTGAGTTCGAGCAAACACTCACTCGACTACTAAACCCAAGGGCTACTCTTACTTCGAGTTCGAGCAAACACTCGCTCGACCATAAATCCTACTGGCTACGTTACTTCGAGTTCGAGCAAACACTCACTCGACCATAAAGCCTACGGGCTACATTACTTCGAGTTCGAGCAAACACTCACTCTACTACTAAGCCCAAGGGCTACTCTTACTTCGAGTTCGAGCAAACACTCGCTCGACCATAAAGCCTACGGGCTACATTACATCGAGTTTGAGCAAATTCTCACTCGACTACTAAGACCAAGGGCTACTCTTACTTCGAGTTCGAGCAAATGCTCGCTCGACCATAAAGCCTACGGGCTACGTTACTTCGAGTTCGAGCAAACACTTGCTCGACCATAAAGCCTACAGGCTACATTACTTCGAGTTCGAGCAAACACTCACTCGACTACTAAGCCCAAGGACTACTCTTACTTCGAGTTCGAGCAAACACTCACTCGACTACTAAGCCCAAGGGCTACTCATACTTCGAGTTTGAACAAACGCTCGCTCGACCATAAAGCCTACGGGCTATATTACTTCGAGTTCGAGCAAACACTTACTCGACTACTAAGCCAAAGGGATACATTACTTCGAGTTCTAGCAAAATACTCACTCGACTACTAAGCCTAAGGGCTACGTTACTTCGAGTTCGAGCAAACACTCACTCGACTAGTAAGCCTAAGGGCTACTCTTACTTCGAGCTCGAGCAAACACTCGCTCGACCATAAAGCCTACGGGCTACATTACTTCGAGTTCGAGAAAATACTCACTCGACTGTTAAGCCTAAGGGCTACTCTTACTTCGATCTCGAACAAACACTCGCTCGACCATAAAGCCCACGGGCTACATTACTTCGAGTTCGAGCAAACACTCACTCGACTACTAAGTCTAAGGTCTACGTTACTTCGAGTTCGAGCAAACACTCACTCGACTACTAAGCCTAAGGGCTACTCATTATTTCAAGTTCCAACAAACACTCATTTGACCGTTTAAGCCTGAAGGCTACCTTAATTCGAGCCCGATAAACGAAGGGGACTACCCACAAAGCCCGAAGGCAACAGTGATTCAAATGCGAACTATTTAGCTTAAAAGGCTATTTTACTTCAAAGGGAGAAAGTTTTATATATACAAATCTTGTACAAAGGCAACTCGGCCCAAAGGAAGTTCTTTACAAAAAAAGCAGCCTCAAAAGAAAAAACAACTACTACCTAAGGTCCTAAATGGCTTGATCTTCATCGGAGGCCGTGCTCTCGGTATCTTCCCCACCTTCATACTCGCTCGAGATATCAGAATCTTCCTCGGGGAAGGCCAGCCTTCGAGCCTTGTTCTCCTCTGCCCTGGCAACTTCAATCTCGGCCCAACATCGAAGCCCTGAGCACTGACCTCCTCGAGAGCTTCTCTCTGAGCTTGCCATTTAGCGTGTTGGACCATGCTCTTGGCTTTGTCTTGGTTAACCTCAACATCGATCCTGAACTGGGCCACTTTAGCATCGGCTCTTTTAGTGGCCTCGATCACCTTAGATCTGGCCACTTCAAGTTCATTAGCCAAACTTGCTTTATCAGAAATGGCCAAATCCAACCGATGTTGAAGCTTTGTCATCTTCTCGATCAGCCCCGAGGAATTTTCTTTCGCAGATCGAAGTTGGGCCTCACACATCTCCAACTGATCTTGAACAGCTTTCTTTCTCGAGGCAAGGATATCCATATTCTTTTTAAATTCTTCCGCCTCAGCCAGTAACCCATCTACCTGTGAGTTAAGCCGTCCGATCTTCTCGATCCTCTACCGAACCTGCAGAATCAGACTGTTAGTGGTTATCTCCATTTCATCTTCACTATCATGGAAAATTTGGAATACCTGCTCAGCCATCTCCTCGTGCTCTTCCCGAGCTGCTATCAAATCTACTCGAAGTTTTTCGCTAAGGAGCTTGTAAGAGTCACTCTTCTCAGTGAGGTTCCGAACCTCGGCCTCATGTTCCTCTCGGATTCGGAGGAAGGCCTCGTGATGCAACACCAAAGCCTACAAACATGAGGAAAAATGTTAGAATTATCTGCAATGCTAAGTATAAAAGAAACAGCAGAGATGCCATCAGAGTTACCCGATTCAAAGCATGCTCGGCCTCATTGAAAAGATAGGTGGGCCCCACCGCATTCATCACTGATTGATCCTCTTCGGTTACCAAGGACCGAAGGTAACTGGCAATCCCCATGGGGGGAGAAAAAATTCAGGTATCCTCAGGCACAGAAAGCACTATCTTCCGCCTACGGTCGGGATCAACACTCGGGGCCGGGAATCGGTCCACCAGTTTTTGAACCGATGAAGACCCGGCAAAACCCGACCATGGTGCTTTCTTTGGTATCGGTATTCCACCAAAACTGATAACCTCCTCCGAGGCAGCTGACTCGAGCCCATCCAGAAAACTATAAATATCGGTCGACTCTTGAATGCCCTCATAGGACCGACCTTCCAACATGCTGGCCTCTCGGATCATAGCATCCGAAATCTGAAGGGATCTACTAATATTAACTATCCCGAGCTCATCCCTCAAAATATCTTCTACTGTCCGAGAAGTCCTACCCTTGGTCTCCCCTTCAATCATCTTAGCTCGAGACGGGATAGTCTCGGCTTCTTCTTGTTCTGGGATTATGGCTAGGATTCCCTTATTTACTTCTGATTTGGAAGATTGTTGAATCACAACATTAGCCCGTACACTGGCTAAATCCTCTTCTCCTTCTTCGGGCTAGTCCCTTAATTGGCGGACCAGTTCCGAAGGCATGGCACCGGAGCCCCCCTTTGGCTTGCGAGATTTCTTAGCCGGATTTTTCTTTTCCAAGCTCGGGGAGCTCGGTACATCTTTTCTCTTACTTTCTTTAACCTGCTTCGAGGCAGGAACCTCTTCATCACTAGATGGGGGCCTCATGACTACATCCTTCCCGAGTCCTACAAAGGGAAAAGGGGGATAAGCAAGTAAAGAAGAACAAATAACAGACAAATCGAGAAAGAGACTTACCATGACTACGGGCCTCCCATTGACCCTTTAATAATTCAACCCAAGCACGCTCGGAGTACGGTCTTTCCGGCACCAAACCTTCAATCCATTGTTTAAGATCCGGAATCGGTTCCGTTATCCGAGCTACGATTGTGACAAGAGAAGAAAAATGGATCAACAAAATGAAAGGCAATCACAATATAAAAACGAGCAAAGGGAAACGATTACTCACGGTTCATATTCCATTTCTCAGGAAACGGCAAGTCGTCGGCATGGATCAGGTTCGAAGTTTTGATTCGAACAAAATAGCTCATCCGACCCGGATCGGGAGTCTCATCTATACTCGAGAACGACGCTTTGGTTGCTCGGCGAGCAAGCTTGATTAACCCTTCTCGGTAGAGTCGGGGACTATAAAGGCACATAAGGTGATCGAGGGTGAAGATACGCCCCTCGATTTTACTCGAGAAAAATCGGAGAAGAATCACTATCCCCCAAAAGGAAGGATGGATCTGGCCGAGGGTCACGTCGTATCTCTTACAAAAAGCGGCGATGACGGGGTCTAAAGGACCCAATGTGAAAGGGTAAGTGTAAACACTTAAGAACCCTTCCACGTGGGTAGTAATTGATTCATCAAGCGATGGGACTACTACGAGCTTATCATCCCAGTTGCATTCTTGTATGACTTTCTCGAGAACTGTCTCGGTAATTGAACATTGGTACTTCGACATCGGCTCACATCGTCCCGGTACCGGAGAAGGCTTTTCAATTTTCAAATCACCTATAGTTGAACACCCCACCGGAACGAATTCCTCAGGGCAAGGCTCCTCCACATCCTCTCCACAGGCGAGTCATGATGAAGAAACGGCCTCTTTTTGCGGAACGATTTTAGATGTTTTGGCCATCTAAATTTTTGTGAACGAATACCGGAAGTATTTGGTGTTTTGAGAAGGAATTTGTAGTGAAAATCACAGATTTGCAACTCAGAAGATGTGAAAAAGAACTTAGAAGATTTGGAGATCTGAAAGTAAAAAATAGTGAAGAGCGGGGCTATTTATAGATTGGGCAATAGCGGTTCAGAATCAACAGTGGCCGACCATTGTCTGACGCACATTTATTGCCTTGGTAACTGAACCGAAGGGACATCTATCGCGTACGTCATGGTCGGGCTCGATGCAAACGTCAGTATATATCTAGTCATATCGTTGAAAAATCATGTCGTTTCTCACCACATCCTTCCCGAGAAATGAGAGGACTATCTGTATACGGTCAAAATCAGTTTCGACCTTCGTATGATTAGTCAAGATTGGAACATAATGGACCGAAGGTCGTCTTCATAATATCGAGATAAGATCTGAAGCCAGGATACCCAGCTCAAGTTTCAGGGACCGATCAAATATCGAGCTTGAAGTCATTATCGAGCTCGGGTCCAAATCAAACTATGATGTGAAGTGGTGTTATCGAGCTCAAGAGCCAGAGACCGATCAATACCGCGCCCGAGTCAATACCGGGCCCCGAGTCAATATCGAGCTCTAAATCTGGAAATCGACCAATACCAAGTCCGATCAAGATCGAGCCAAGAGACAAGAGCCGTTACAACCGCACTAAGGGAGAGAATCTCGGCGGGAATTAGGGAAAAACTAATCTATCATGGGATCTCCACTATGTATTTTTAATTATATCCAAAGTATGATCTCTCCACTATAAGAGAGATGACTATTATTTCTACAAAGGACCCAACATTAAGGCAGTCATACACTCTCATACTCAGATATCATTGATATTCACAGAGAAATACAGTAGAGATTATCCTCTTGTGAGCTTTATACATTGATTCATCTTGCTTGTTTATAAATAATTCTCCATTCAATTTGGTTTGTATTTCATTCTTTACAGTCAATATTCGATATATTTCTACTTATTTTTTTGATTTGTGCCAAGTTATACCACGTATCCTTAGAACTACGTATAAATTCAACTCTATCCGATTTTCGGGTAAACAACATGTTTAAAAGAAAGTCAAACAAAATGAAGCTATATGAACCTCCTCTTAAAAATTCACCCTGTTTCATTTAAGTAAATTGTTATCTAAGGTCAGATTTTTCCTGTGATTATAGTCTTTTAGACACTAATATAGTATAAAAATCCTTAATTTTAAATTAAACTTTTATTTAACTTCATGGTGAATTTAACTTTTCTATGTAGATGTGCTCTCTTTCCGTACGAAAGATGAAAGAAAACAATACCTTATAGTATATGTTTCATACTTTAACAAAATAAAGTGAAATTTACTCCAAAATTTAGTGTATATTAGCATATTGGGGTTGCTTACATTGGAGTTAAAACCGGATTTTCCTACCTAGAAAAAGGAAACCATAAAAGTGGACGAGTGGATTCTTACCAAAATTAGGATCTAGCATATCGTTTGGCAAATTGAGTACTGCTTCGACCATAGGCTTGGATACAGACAAGGATCACTGGATCAGGACCCACTGTGTCGATTTGAATTTTACATATAATAAAATTACTTTATTCGAAAATATTCTACTAAATGTTGATGCTAAAGATTCACCAATTCAATTAAGAGGAAAGGATACTGACAACGTGTAGTGGGATAAATGTAATGACAACTGAGTAAAATCGAAGATACAATACGAAAGCAGTAAAAGATTTTATTCAGTGGAGCGTCCATCAATTTTTGATGAGTGCGATGGTGTGCTTCAAGAAAGAGGAAATACAAGAGCAAAAGAACCGAAGCTAAGCTAATACACGTTATAATTATAGAGATTTGATGTTACGTTGGTCTGTAATGTGTCAGCTAAACCAAATGGGTGCACCAACTGCGATATAGTAGGCTGGTGCGTAAAAAATGAAGCGTCATGTTGTTACTGAATGGCTCGTTTGGACAGACAGGACTTAGACGTGAAAAATGAAAATGTTGGTGAGCTGGTCCAAGTAGAATACTCACCTACCTGGTTTTTGCGAGTGTCTTCGGTAGGTCTCTGATGGCTTGGCTTCACGTCTCCTAATTACCAACACAATGTATTTTTATTCTTACGGTTATATTGCTAGTTAATGAAAGAAAGAGTTTACAAAGTTGGACAATAAATGTAACATGGTTGGGGGTCTTTAGAGAAGTTTCGGACCTTTTTCCTTATACTTAAGATGCCACTAGGACTTTGAGCATCTAGGACAATGACATCACAGGCGTATCCGAAATTTTAACGCTACGAGTACATCATTATCTTTAGATAAATATATAATTTGGCAATATAATTTGTTTTACGATTTGATGAGCAAACTCTAATTAATATTATTAATATTATTTATATCCTTGACTAATTTTCATACTTTGAAAACTATCAATAATATCATCATTACTTCGTAAACCATAGTACGTATCTACAAGAAAAAAATGGTAAGTTTTGGGCTGGACGTTGAGGTTGAGCTCCCTCCTCAAACAGTCCTCCACTGGGACAATGCCAAGAGAAACATGCACTAAAAGGCGTCCATTTAATCTCCCCTTAATTTTGTGTGTATGAACGTGGTCGTTCTAGTAGTAATTTTAGATCCATAAGTCAAGCTGAAGCCAAGATAATTTAGAATAAATAATGGATTTTTCCTCTTCTCTCTGCGGCTCTATCTCATATGATGACAGCTGCATATTTCAAGTTTTTTTACTAATCTAAATTCTAAATTACGTAACAAAACTGACCTAATAGTGGGACGTTTATGACTTGCACATTTGCTGATTATTGTTGAGCTGGCAAATATGTTATGGTATTTTTTGTTTTATTTTATATGACACTATTTAATTAAGAAGAAAGTGTTGGGATTAAAGATTGGTGAATGGGAAATGGAGGGAAGAAAAGTGGAGAGAAAGTGAGCTCCTTTTTTACTTTGGAAAGAGCAAGTGTCTATCACGACCCAAATTTCCCTTCGTGTAACGTCGTGACGGCACCTAGTCTCTACAACTAGGTAAGCCTAACATTTGCGGAATAATGAAATGAAAACATAAATTTAACAACTAACTGGGAACCATGCCGCTTAGCATGTACAATAACCATCTATTCAAAATACACAGCAATCCCAAAACCCGGAACATCGTGAATCACAAACTACAGAAGAAAAATCTAGTGTCTCTATACATCAGAGTCTAACAAAGGAAAAATACATAAGATAATAGACATGAGAAAGAGTAGAAGGGGACTCTGAGATCTGCGGACATGGCAGATATACCTTGAAGTCTCCAAAACTGTCCCGGCTCACTAATAGTGCGGCTGATAAGGAGTACCTGGATCTGCACACGAAAAATATCTGCAGAGTGTAGCATGAATACACCACAATCGGTACCCAGTAAGTGCTAAGCCTAACCTCGGTCGAATAGTGACAAGGTCAGGTCAGGGCCCTACTGGTAAATATATAATAAAAAAACAAAAAAGAGTGTAATACCGCAGTAAAATAAAGGCTGAAATTGACAAGAATGAAATCATAGAAGGTAACAGCTCAATACACATAAACACAACGGGGATCTCTCGAGATACCGTTTTGTAGTCCCAAACGTAAATGTCCAGTACATGGAGATCTCCCGGAATACCGTTCCGTAGTCCCAAAGTAAATATGCAGTACAGGAGGATCTCCCGGAATACCGTTTCGTAGTCCCAAAGTAAATATGCAGTACAGGAGGATCTCCCGGAATACTGTTCTGTAGTTCCAAAATAAATATGCAGTACAGGAGAATCTCCCGGAATACCGTTTCGTAGTCCCAAAGTAAATATGCAGCGAAACCAATAGAATTCAATAATTACGACATGAAATTCTATAGTTCAACCTAAGTATCAGTTAAGGAAAGACAGGTAAATTCACTAAACATGATGCACGTAATTCAAGTAAATAGTTAAGGCATGTAGGCATGCTATTCTAATCTAGCAGGATACTGCAAATGCTGATGAAACTCAAATTAGGAAGAAATCAGGTTATTACTTAGTATAAAATCAGGGTTTTTTACACAATTAGCTTGTGTACGTACTCGTCACCTCACGTACACGACAGTCATATATCAAAAATAGTACAATTCTTACAGGGAGTTCCCACACACAAGGTTAGGCAAGCCACTTACCTCGAACCAAGCTCAATCAATCGGTAAGAATGCCTTCCCACGAATATCCGACTCCGAATGGCCCAAATCTAGCCAAAATAATTACATATCATAAATACAACTACAATAAACTAATCTAATTAATGAAATCAAAATTTAGATAAAAATTCTGAAATCCATCCTACAAAGTCGACTCGGGCTCACGTCTCGAAATCGGGCAAAAGTCACAAAATCCGAAAGCCCATTCACTCACGAGTCTAACCATATCAATTTTACTAAAATCCGACACCAAATGGTCCTTCAAATCCTCAAATCAAACTTTTCAAATCCCTAGTCTCAAACTCCCAAATTTCACCTTAAATACACACTAACTAGGTGTAAAAATAGATGGGGAAGCAAGATTATTGATCAAAAAGAAGGACAAGGGACTTACCTCAAGAAATCTCTCGAAAATGCTCTCAAAACTCGTCCTAAACCGAGTTTGCAAAGTCCAAAATGACAAAAATCGCGAAGCCCTTCGATTTTAAGCACTACTCAGGTATTTCCGCACCTGTGGAGCCTGGGCTCGCACCTGCGGGTGCTCTTGTGCGGAAAATGTGCACATCTGCGCAATTCACTTACCCCTTCTGCCTCCACACCTGCGATAAAGGGTCGCATCTGTGCGTGCGCGCCTGCGGAAATCCTTTGCTTTTCTGCAGTAACTTCGCATCTGCGATTCCTCTCTCACATCTGCGGGCATCGCAGATGCAGAACTAACCTCGCACCTGCGATCCCAGCTTAGGCTGTCCAAATTCGCTTCTGCGCCAATTTGCTCGCACCTGCGAGCAACCTTGCGCAGGTGCGATTACAGTAGAACCAACACGAGAAAAATCTTCCAAGTCCAAATATGATCTGATAACTATTCAAAACTCACCCGAGGCCCCCGAGACCTCAACCAAACATACCAAAAAATCCTAAAATACCATACGAATTTAGTCGAGCCCTAAATCACATCAACCAATACTAAAATCACGAATCACCCTCCAATTCAAACTTCAAGAACTTGAAACTTCAAAATTCTACAATTGATGCCGAAACCTATCAAACCACGTCTGATTGTCCTCAAATTTTGCACACAAGTCATAATCAACATTACGGACCTACTCCCACTTCCGGAATCGAAATCCGACCCCCATATAAAAAATTCCACTACCGGCCCAAAATTTCAAAAATTCGACTTTCGACATTTCAAGCCTAAATGAGCTACGTGCCTCCAAAACACAATCCGGACATGCTCATAAGTCCAAAATCACCCAACGGGGCTAACAGAACCAACGAAACTCCATTCTAGAGTCGTCTTCACACAATTTCGACTACGGTCAAAAATCTTAAGACTTAAGCTTCCGTTTTAGGGACTAAGTGTCCCAAAACACTCCGAAACCAAAACCAAAACCTCCCGGCAAGTCACATAAGAAGAAAAAGGTACAGGGGAAACAGTAAATAGGGGATTGGGGCTAATACACGTAAAATAACCGGCCGGGTCGTTACATCCTCCCCCTCTTAAAACAATCGTTCGTCCTCGAACGAGCATGAAGACATACCTGAAGTGGTAAAAAGAAGAGGATAACGGATGTGCATAACATGATCGGTCTCCTAAGTCGCCTCCTCGACCGGTTGTCTCCTCCACTGAACCTTCACGAAAGCAATGTTCTTTGACCTTAGCTTTCTGACTTGTGTGTCTAAAATAGCCACTGGCTCCTCAACATAAGATAGATCCTTGTCCAATTGGACTGAGCTGAAATCCAACACATGAGACGGATCGCCGTGATACTTTCGGAGCATCGAAACATGAAATACCGGATAAACTCTTGCTAGGCTGGGAGGTAAGGCAAGCTCATAAGCAACCTCCCCAACATGCCGCAACACCTCAAAAGGACCAATGAATCTTGGGCTCAGCTTGCCCTTCTTTCCGAACCTCATAACACCCTTCATGGGCGAAACCCGGAGCAAGACCCGCTCACCAACCATGAATGCAACATCACGAACCTTCCGGTCTGCATAACTCTTCTGTCTGGATTGGGCTGTGCGAAGTCTATCCTAAATCACCTTAACCTTCTCCAAGGCATCCTGAACCAAGTCTGTACCCAATAATCTAGCTTCGCCCGGCTCAAACCATCCCACTGGGGACCGACACTGCCTACCATACAGAGCCCATATGGTGCTATCTGAATGTTGGACTGATAACTATTGTTGTAGGCAAACTCCGTAAGTGGCAAGAACTGATCCCAAGAACCTCCAAAATCTATCACACAAGTGCGGAGCATATCCTCCAGTATCTGAATAGTGTGATCTGATTGTCCGTCCGTCTGAGGGTGAAATGTTGTGCTCATCTCAACCCGAGTACCCAACTCATGTTGTACAACCCTCCAAAACCATGATGTAAACTGCGTACCTCGGTTAGAGATGATAGATATCTTTACGCCATGAAGCCTGACGATCTCGCAGATATAAATTCGAGCCAACTGCTCGGAAGAATAGGTAGTCATCACAGGAATGAAATGAGCTGACTTGGTCAGCCTATCCACAATCACCCAAACTGCATCAAACCTCCGCTGAGTCCGTGGGAGTCCAACAACGAAATCCATAGTGATCCGCTACCATTTCCACTCTGAAATCTCTAACTTCTAAAGCAATCCACCTGGTTGTTGATGCTCACATTTTACCTGTTGTCAATTCAGACATCGAGCCACATACTCTACTATGTCCTTCTTCATTCTCCTTCAGTAATGATGTCTCAAGTCCCGATACATCTTTGCGGCACCCGGATGAATAGAGTACCGCGAACTTTGAGCCTCTTGGAGAATTAACTCACGCAAACTATCTACATTGGGCACACATAGCCTGCCCTGCATTCTCAATGTACCATCATCTCCAATAGTGACCTTCTTAGCATCACCGCGCTGGACCGTGTCCTTAAGGACAAGCAGATGGGGGTCATCATACTGACGCTCCCTGATACGATCATAAAGAGAAGACCAAGATACCACACAAGCCAATACCTGACTCGGCTAAAAAATATCCAATCTCACAAACTGGCTGGCTAAGGCCTGAACATCCAATGCCATAGGCCTCTCTGTTGCTGGTAGATATGCTAAACTCCCCAAACTCTCAGCCCAAAGACTCAAAGCATTGGCCACCAAATTGGCCTTCCCGAGATGGTACAAAATGATAATGTCATAATCCTTAAGCAACTCTAACCACCTCCTCTGACGCAAATTAAGATCCTTCTGCTTGAACAGATGCTGCAAACTCCGGTGATCAGTGTAAATCTCACAAGGAACACCGTACAAATAATGCCTCCAAATCTTCAAGGCATGAACAATAGCTGCTAGCTTAAGGTCGTGAGCAGATAGTTCTTTTCATGCGCCTTCAGTTGTCTGGATGCATAGGCAATCACCCTACGATCCTGCATCAACACCGCGTCGAGGCCAACTCGTGACGCATCACAATAAACTGTATAAGACCCCGAACCTGAAGGCAATACCAATATTGGGGCTGTAGTCAAAGCTGTCTTGAGCTTCCGAAAGTTCTCCTCACACTCCTCTGCCCACCTGAACGGAGCACCCTTCTGGGTCAGCCTGGTTATAGGTGCTGCAATAGATGAGAAACCCTCTACAAATCGGTGGTAATACCGCACCAAACCCAGAAAACTCCGGATCTCTATAGTTAAGGATGGTCCGGGCCAACTCCGCACTGCTTCAATCTTCTTCGGATCCACCTGGATCCCCTCACTCGATAATATATGACTCAAGAATGCCACTGAATCTAGCCAAAACTCACACTTTAAAAATTTTGCATATAACTTCTTTTCTCTCAATGTTTGGAGCGCAGTCCTCAGGTGTTGCTCATGATCTTCCCGAGTCCGGGAGTACACCAGAATGTCGTCAATAAACACAATGACGAATGAGTCAAGATAAGGCCGGACCACACTGTGCATCAAGTGTATAAAAGCTGCTAGGGTATTAGTCAGCCCAAAAAACATAACAAGAAATTCATAGTGACCATATCTAGTCTTGAAAGCAGTCTTCGGGATATCTGGCTACCGAATCTTCAACTGATGGTATCCTGAACGTAAGTCAATCTTGAAAAACACTCTGGCACCCTGTAACTGATCAAATAAGTCATCAATACGAGGCAATGGATACTTATTCTTCACTATGACTTTGTTCAACTGGCGGTAATCAATACACATCTGCATAGAACCATCCTTCTTCTTCACAAATAAGACAGGAGCACCCCAAGGTGACACACTGGGCCGAATGAAGCCCTTATCAAGCAATTCCTGTAACTGCTCCTTCAACTCTTTTAACTCAGGAGGAGCCATACGATATGGAGGAATAGATATAGGCTGAGTGCCCGGCAACAGATCAATGCCAAAATCAATATCTCTTGGGCGGCATGCCCGGAAGATCAGCTGGAAACACATCTGGTAAGTCCCTCACTACTGGAACTGACTCAACTATAGGGGTATCAATACTGACATCTCTCACATAAGCTAGATATGCGTCACACCCCTTTTCAAACATTCGTTGAGCTTTAAGAAAAAAAAATAACTCTGCTGGGAGTATACTCTAAGGTACCTCTCCACTCTAATCGCCGTAAACCTGGCATAGCCAGCGTCACGGTTTTAGTGTGACAATTAAGAATAGCATAATGGGGCAACAATCAGTCCATGCCCAAAATAATATCAAAGTCCACCATGCTGAGCAATAATAAATCGTCTCTGGTCTCAAAACCACTAAAAGAAATCAAACACGACCGATACACTTGGTCCACAATAAGAGAATCTCCCACATTAGTAGACACATAAACAGGGAAACTCAAAGAATCCCGAGATACGCCCAAATACGGGAAAAAATAAGAGGACACATAAGAATATGTAGAGCCTGGGTCAAATAATACCGACGCATCTCTATGACAGACCGGGACTATACCTGTAATGACAGAATTAGAAGCGACTGCCTCTGTACGAGCAGGAAGGGCATAAAATCTGGCCTAGCCTCCCCCTCTAGGGCGACCTCTACCTCTCCGACCTCCACCTTGGGCTGGCTGAGCAAGTGGTGTGGCAATTGGTGCCGTACTCATAGCCTAAGGACCCGGTGGAGAACGTTGTGGCTAAGAAGTCTGTGGAGGTGCACCCCTCCTAAATCTAGGGAAATCCCTCACCATATGGCGAGTGTCGCCACACTCAAAACAAGCTCTAGGAGGGCGTGGCTGTTGTGACTGGCTCGGGCTAGATCTGCTGGACTGACCGCTAGGAACACCCCATGTAGGAGGCACACTAGATATGGGCGGTGCATAATAAGGCTCCTGGGGCCTAGGAGGAACTGGAACACCACTGGCGGCTGGAAGACCTGAATGAACGGGGCGACTCACATAAATCCTACCATGGCGAGCTGCTGGGACACGATCTCCAGAATAATAACCAGTCTCTCGAGACCTCTTGGCCTCCCTCTCTTCTCTATCCCGGGCAAGCATGCCTTCCAATCTTCTGGCAATACTCACAACCTGCTGATAAGAAATATCCATCTCCAACACTCTGGCCATACTAATTCGGATGTTGGGATAGAGTCCCTCAATAAACGGTCGAACCCTCTTTCGAACTGTAGCAACCAAGGCCGGTCCATGTCTGGCCAAATCACTAAAACGGACTGCATACTCTGACACAGTCATAGATTCCTAGCGCAGCTGCTCAAACTCTGCAGAATAATAACCAGTCTCTCGAGACCTCTTGGCCTCCCTCTCTTCTCTATCCCGGGCAAGCATGCCTTCCAATCTTCTGGCAATACTCACAACCTGCTGATAAGAAATATCCATCTCCAACACTCTGGCCATACTAATTCGGATGTTGGGATAGAGTCCCTCAATAAACGGTCGAACCCTCTTTCGAACTGTAGCAACCAAGGCCGGTCCATGTCTGGCCAAATCACTAAAACGGACTGCATACTCTGACACAGTCATAGATTCCTAGCGCAGCTGCTCAAACTCTGCACGCCATGAGTCCCTGAGGCTGTGAGGGACATACTCTCTCAAAAATATGTCTGAGAACTGAGTCCATGTAAGTGAAGCTACCTCAGTCGGACTACTCAACTCATAAGCACACCGCCACTGATAGGCTGTCCTCTAAGCTGAAAGGTGGTAAAAGAAACCCCACTCGTCTCAGCTACGCCCTTAGTATAGAGAATACGATGACACTCTTCCAGAAAACCTTGAGCATCATCTGTAGCCAATCCGCTGAAGGTAGGTGGGTGGTACTTCTTGTACCTCTCAAGTCTGAGCTGCTCCGCCTCAGAAGCTGCTACCCTAACCTCGGGCTGAGTTGGAGCTACCGGCTGCATTGGTACAATCTCTGGAACCTGGTCGACTCGAACCCGCTGCTCTGGAGTATCGGAGACGGGAGTCTGTGCTCCTCCCCCGGCCTGAGATGTGGCAGGAGCAAGTGGAATCAATCTAGCCTGACCTAAGGTGCTGAACATGCTCAGAAACTAGACTAGAGTCCCCTGGAGGGTTGGTGCAGAAGCATATACCTCAGGTGTCTGCCCTCCATCTAAAGCTACTGGGGGCTCATCTGTTGCAGCTCGTGCGGGTGCTCTGGCTGCACCACGTGGACGTCCTCGGCCTCTACCCTGGCCCTGGTCTCTCGCGGCTCTAGTAGGGGACGCGATTCTACTGGGGGCTCATCTATTGGAGCTCGTGCGGGTGCTCTGGATGCACCACGTGGACGTCCTCGGCCTCTACCCCGGTCTCTCGCGGCTCTAGTAGGGGACGCGGGTGCCTGTTCATCAGATCCGCTTGTACGTATCCTCACTATCTGTGGGAGAATAGAATACAAAAGTTTAGAATTTTTGAAGTCAACAATTTTCGCACGACAAGGAATCAAAGTAGTGAAATTTTCCTAACAGTTCCATAGCCTCCCGAAGATAAGTACAGACGTCTCCGTACCGATCTGCAAGACTCTAATAAACCAGTTTATGACTCACAACACCTATGAACCTAAAGCTCTGATACCAACTTATCACAACCCAAATTCCCCTTCGTGTAACGTCGTGACAGAACCTAGTCTCTACAACTAGGTAAGCCTAACATTTGCGGAATAATGAAATGAAAACATAAATTTAACAACTAACTAGGAACTATGTTGCTTGGTATGTACAATAACCATATATTCAAAAATACACAGCAATCCCAAAACCCGGAACATCGTGAATCACAAACTATAGAAAGAAAATCTAGTGTCTTTATACATCAAAGTCTAACAAAGGAAAAATACAGAAAATAATGGACATGAGAAAGAGTAAAAGGAGACTCCGAGGTCTACGGACGCGACAGATATACCTTGAAGTCTCCAAAGCTGTCCCCACTCACTGATAATGCGGCTGATAAGGAGTACCTGGATCTGCAGATGAAAAAAATGTGCAGAGAGTAGCATGAGTACACCACAATCGGTACCCAATAAGTGTCAAGCCTAACCTCGGTCGAGTAGTGACGAGGTCAGGTCAGGGCCCTACTGGTAAATATATAATAAAACAAGATAGAGTGTAATACCGCAGTAAAATAAAGGCTGAAATTGAAAAGAATGAAATCATAGAAGGTAATAGCTCAGTACACAGAAACACAACGGGGGATATCACGAGATACCGTCTCGTAGTCCCAAACGTAAATGTGCAGTACAGAGGGATCTCCCGGAATACCGTTCTGTAGTCCCAAAGTAAATATGCAGTACAGGGGGATCTCCCGGAATACTGTTCCGTAGTCCCAAAGTAAATATGTAGCAAAAATAATAGAATTCAATAATTACGGCACGAAATTCTACAGTTCAACCTAAGTATCAGTTAAGGAAAGACTGGTAAATTCACTAAACATGCTGCACGTAGTTCAAGTAAACAGTTAAGGCATGTAGGCATGCTATTCTAATCTAGCACAATACTACACATACTGATAAAACTCAAATAAGGAAGAAATCAGGTTATTATTTATTAGAAAATCGGGTTTTTTTTTACATACTTAGCCCGTGTACATACTCGTCACCTCACGTACACGACGCTCATATATCAAAAACAGTACAATTCTTATGGGGAGTTCCCCTACACAAGGTTAGGCAAGCCACTTACCTCGAACCAAGCTCAATCAATCGGTAAGAATGCCTTTTCCACGAATATCCGACTCCTAATGGCCCAAATCTAGCCAAAATAATTACATATCATAAATACAACTACAATAAACTAATCTTATTAATGAAATCAAAATTTAGATAAAAATTTCGAAATCCGTCCTAAAACGTCGACCCGAGCCCATGTCTCGAAATCGGACAAAAGTCAAAATATCCGAAATCCCATTCACTCATGAGTCTAACCATATAAAATCTACTAAAATCCGACACCAAATGGTCCTTCAAATCCTCAAATCAAACTTTGCAAATCCCTAGTCTCAAACTCCCAAATTCCACCTTAAATACACACTAACTAGGTGAAAAAATAGATGAGGAAGCAAGATTATTGATCGAAAATAAGCACAAGGGACTTACATCAAGAAATCTCTCATAACTTCTCTCAAACATCGTCCTAAACCGAGTTTGCAAAGTCCAAAATGACAAAAATCGCAAAGCCCTTCGGTTTTAAGCACTGCCCAGGTATTTTCACACTTGCGGAGCCTGGGCTCGCACCTGCAGGTGCTCTTGTGCAGAAAATGTGCGCATCTGCGCAATTCACTTACCCCTTCTGTGTCCGCATCTGCGATAAAGGGCCGCACCTACGCGTGCGCGCCTGCGAAAATCCTTTGCGCTTCTTCAGTAACTTCGCATCTGCGATTCCTCTCTCGCATCTGCGGGCATCGTAGATGTGGAACTAACCTCGCACCTGCGATCCTAGCTCAGGCTGCACAAATCCGCTTTTGCGCCAATTTGCTCGCACCTGCGAGCAACCTTGCGCAGGTGCGATTACAGTAGAACCAACACCAGAAAAATCTTCCAAGTCCAAATATGATCCGATAACCATCCAAAACTCACCTTAGGCCCCCCGAGACCTCAACCAAACATACCAACAAATCCTAAAACACCATACAAACTTAGTCTAGCCCTCAAATCACCTCAAACAACTCTAAAATCACGAAACACCCTCCAATTCAAACTTAAAGAACTTGAAACTTCAAAATTTTACAGCCGATGTCGAAACCTATCAAACCACGTCCGATTGACCTCAAATTTTTCACACAAGTCATAATCAACATTACAGACCTACTCCCACTTCCGGAATCGGAATCCGACCCCGATATCAAAAACTTCACTATTGGCCCAAAACTCCAAAAATTTGACTTTCGCCATTTCAAGCCTAAATGAGCTACGGACCTCCAAAACACAATTCGGACACGCTCCTCAGACCAAAATCACCCAACGGGGCTAACAGAACCGACAAAACTCCATTCCGAAGTCTTCTTCACATAGTTTCGACTATGGTAAGAAATCTTAAGACTTAAGCTTCCGTTTTAGGGACTTAGTGTCCCAAAACACTCCGAAATCAAAAAATAAAAACTCCTGGCAAGTCACATAAGTAGAAAAAGGTACGGGGCAAACAGTAAATAGGGGATCTGGGCTAATACACTTCAAACGACCGGTCGAATCATTACAGTGTCCCTCATTGATGGTGAAAAAAAAAAGTGAATGTGCTTATATTGAGAAAGCACTTCTCTTGGTGTTAAATAAGTTAGAAAGTAAGTAAGCCTTATGTCGTCGTCGCTCGACTTCAGCGATTAATTGATTAATCTTTTTGGATAAAATTTCTTTAATTATTTAATAAAATATTAATTAAATTAGCCAAATATCTAACCCGAACCGGATTCGTGCGCGACCCGATTCACTTTTTCCCCGGATTTTGATTTAAATTTTCCTCCCATTTTTAAGTGACTGAGTACTTCCATTGGATATAAATTTGTTTGATTCCTTAGATTTTTCCTTACGAATTTTCTGAACTTCAAGACTTATTCTTCTTATGCACAAATCTATTGCAGTGTGATTTACTACCATTGAGTGGTTCGCTGACACCATCGTTCTATCCTGGGAGGATAATATTCCAGCACTTTGGGTACTTTAGGGGAATAATTTTCTTAAGGACACACTGTGCATTCAGTGGGCTCGATTTATTCCGAAATTATTTTTTCTGTTGCTGCTAACTTTCTGTTTCTGTTTTCTGTTTTAGAAAGATTATTGTTTCGTTATTAATTATAGTAATACAGATTGTCTAACAATCTTAAGAAAATTATTTATTGTAATCTGTATTCTGTTTTTGGAGATTAAAACCTTCGACTAAATT
The DNA here is from genome assembly GCF_000390325.3 of Nicotiana tomentosiformis. NCBI lineage: Eukaryota > Viridiplantae > Streptophyta > Magnoliopsida > Solanales > Solanaceae > Nicotiana > Nicotiana tomentosiformis. Next base: position 122,520,343 of record NC_090812.1, read on the forward strand.
TGGTTTTTTAATTTACTTACTTATTTATTTTTTTGTATAAGTAAGGTATTTGGATTATTTAGAGGGGTATTTTAGTAATTCAACTTTTAGCTTTTGGTGTTCCCACTCTTATAATAACTAATCTTATAGTACGCGCTTTGCGCGTATACCCAAATTAATTAATAAATAATTTATACATTAAACAAGTTGTTTGATTTTATATAAGGTAAATTATAATTAATTTTAACTGTCCTAATATTAGAATAGGAATTTAAATATAGAAATTTAAATAAGGAAAGCTTTAATAAGCAAAGTTTTAGTTGACTTTAAAGTTCAAAATCTTAGGAAAATAATTAAATTACTATTTTATCTAGCAGGAAATCTATTTTTAAAGAATAAAAAAGATGAATGATATTTAGCTAAGTAGTCCTAAACATTAGGCAAATAATTAAATGGCTATTTTTAGTATTAAAAAAGAATTAATGACTATTCTTACAGTAGAAAAATAAGTTGAATTACTATTTTATCCAATATAAATATATTAATAAGGGGCATAAACGGCGAACGACATTTCGCTAAGGGTCTTTGTACTTTTAATATAGGGTACGCGTTTCACGCGTGTACCCCATATCAATGAATATATAAGTTTCTAAGTATGAGTTCTTGAAATTAGTAAATATTGATCCCATATAGCTATCTTAATAAAGGAAGAAATTTTTCTCTACATAAATCCTTAGATGCCTTATTACGATTTCTAACGAATTATGGAAATATCTATGAAAGTTTTTGTTATTTTTGTGACCTAATACTAAACGGTATGTGCTTTGCGCGTATTCCCTAAGTCAATAAGCAAATACTTTAAAAAAAATAAGTCAAAAAATGGACTACACTTTTAATGACAAAGAATATTTACAGGAAAATAATTATAGAAAATTGATACATATACAATAGTTTATATATCTAATTTGGGAAAAAATATATGTTGAATGAAGTTTAAAGATTTCTTTATAAAATTCATATGTTCATGTCCCTAGCTTACGTTTACGAACAATAAAAAAAATATTATAAACAAATTATTTAATTTAAATAAGATAAAATAACTTGAATAAGGTCATTAATGACTTCTTTTATAGGAGTATTTGGCTTTATATAATACAAATAAAAAAAGAATTTAACCAATAAAATCATGTATAACTCAAATATAGAAAAAAAGAAAAGAAGTAGCCAACATTATTTGTAGTTTTAATTTTTGTGCTCTAATTCAGTAACCAACTTTATTTGTTGTTTCTTACTGTTTTTTAAATAAAATAATTAAATTATGAATGCTTAATTGGTTATAGTACCATAACACAGAAACTCCTAAACGTAGAGCAACAAATCTGAATGACGATAAATTGAAATTAATTTCTTAGATTTTGTTTGAAGAATTTTCATGGGTCCCTATTTCATAAAAATTATTAAGTTACATAATTTAAATAAACACTAATTTATATAAGGTCAAATTTTAATTTATTTTATGGAAATAATTTAATTACTATTCCTAAAAAGTAAAAAATTAATTACATGGATATTCCTAAATAGTAGAGAATTAATTAAATGACTATTCCTAAATTTTAGGGAAATAATCAAATGATTATTTTATCTAGTGTGAACTTTATTTTTAAATGGTAAAAAAGACGAACGATATTTCGCTAAAGACTTTTTTTCTAAATATAGATATAGATATATACATAAACGGATAATAATGAACTAAGCGTGTAATCTAAAATGAAAATGACATATTAGTAGGCATTTGGCAAAGATTGTTTTTCTAAACTTTCCGATTCAATCTCCGTAGGGACATGATGGTTAGAAATTGACCATTTTTGACTTTCGTGTCCCTTTCAATTTTTTCCAATCTCTGTCTCCGTTCTCACCCATTCCCAATTCCAAACCCAACAACGGCGCCACTACAATCCAAAAACCCAAAAGGCAAAAGCAAAGCAGTAAAGCAAGGAGCAAAGGCTGCAACGCACTTCTTTCCATTACCATTTTTCTACAACTTTCCCTTCTACTCCAGGAAATTGAAAACACCAACATTTCAAGCAACTGTAAAGCACAACAAGAAGCATCAGCAGCAACTCTTGATTTCTCTTGAAACCTGCTAAAAAATCCAACTTTAGATCATGGAAGAGTAATATTTCACCTCCCTATCTACATTTGTGATTTATGTCTCTGTTTTTGTTCATTCATTTGTAGATATTGTAGCTTTTATATGTTTTTTCTTGAAATTTTCGCAGATCTGAGACATACCCAAAAGAATACTTATCCCCACAACCAAGAAGAGCTACCTTAACCCCGTCATCTTCTAATTCAGCTGCAACAACCAGTGTCCACGTCACTGCTTTAGACGGGCTAGTGAATGTGAACTCACTTTTCACCATTGCAGTCTTTGTGGGTCTTTCTTTAACCACACCTGGCCAGAAAAGTCTCGAGGACCGTACAGCTTGTGATGCTGGCATTGAAGTGGTCAGGAAATTGTTGGTATTTGAGGTTGTCTCATTCAGCTTTTTTCTCTTCTCTTCACTTGTTGCACAGGGCCTTAAATTGGCAATTAATCTTTTGAATAGCAAAGATGTTGATGAGGCTTTTAAGGCTCACATTAATCCGAAAGTGCTGAGGCTTGGGATGTTGGGCTCTGCTGTTGGATCTGTAATGGGGTGTTTGTTCTTGATGCTTTCAATGGTCAATGTGATTGAGATTCGGCTCGGGATGTTATCTTGTGGGAGTAAATCTGCAATTCATGCTGTCACGGCCTTGATCATTCTGGTCACCTCTGCTCTTGTGGTTTATATTTCTACTGCTGTATATGCATTTCTGCACTGAAGTGAATCTTTTATTAATAGTACTGTTTGTTAGTTTTCTGTATTCGAATGTTAGTGAAGCTTGCAAGTTGTAGTCATGTGTGAGATGAATATCAGTTTTGCTATGTTACATCTATCGGCGGGACACTCCAATATTATATAATTTCTCAAGTGATCTTTTAGGGTTTCTAATTTTAGTGATGATTAGGTCTTTTATTGTTTGAAGTTATTAGTTCGAGTGAAATCCATTATTATCTTTTGGATGTTTGTTAAATGGAATGGAGGGTGGTGTTTGAAAAATTTGTTCACCATAGTATCTTTTGGTGTCTGTCAAATGGGATGGAGAGGGGTATTATATTGAACTTTGTTCACCGAAGTTTCTTTTGGGTGTTTGTCAAATGGGATGGAAGGTGGTGTATGCTTTGTTCGCCTTGAAATAAAGGCTGCTATATGTTGGATAATCATTGTTCTTATGGAGGAGTAAAGTGCAGCTGAGTCATTTCTATGCCCCATTTTTTTGTCAATCATATTTTTCCCTCTCTGAACATGTATATTGGTTTGCTCGAACTTCGTTGGAACTTGCAGAAAACATCCTTCTTTATGTTCGATATATATGATTTCTGCATAAGATCCTAATTGAGTTGGGTTCTGTGTAAGCTAGTTGCGTTATATCTATATCTTATGATGTTGTTCTGGTAAACAAATGCTATATACACTAACCTATCCGAATTTGATTTGATTTGATTTGCTAGTTCACCAACTAGAAGCTAGGCGCATTTCTCTGAATTCAAGTTTGGGGGACATCTTGCATGTTGGCACATATCCTTTGTGTGTACCTGCCCTAGTAGAACCTGTATGAAAACTGCTGCTCAACGTGGTTCTCATTGAATTAAGCTTCTACTTTGTTCAATAGTATCTTATTCGAGTCAATCATCAAACTATATTGGACATCATGGCTTTTAGGCGATCAGGATTGACAAAGGAACTTGGCTTTAACTATCTACGCAATAGGAAAATGATTAGCCAAATTGAGGTGTGGTTATTAAGGAAGTTTTCTCATGTATGATGAAGACTTAAAGCTTAGATAGGATTATCAGAATTTTGTTTTGAAACTGAAAATTAACGTCCACTATAGGAGGCTCCCTTCTTGAAAAATTACTACCTAGTTTCTGGGAAAATCAAGATCCAGCAAGTGGCTGATCACTGGATACTGAAAAGGCTGGCTACAAGTGGCTCCCTTCTCTCTGCTACACTGCCGCTTCTTTCTTTTCTTGAACACAAAGCGGGCGTTCTCTCTTTCCCCAACTCCGTTCCCTCCCATTTCGTTCTGCGTGTGTGTGTGGTGTGTTTGTGAACAGGTTCTCCGATCAGATTTCCGGCGCAGACTACAGCGTCGGCTGTGGAATTCAAGTCAGGCAGTTTTCCGGTGAGCAGTTTTCCATTCGGGTGGTCGGCGCTGCAGTTGGAGGTCAGATTTCCGGCGGGTATCTTGGCTCAAGGCGACATCCAACTAGGGTCTAGTCGATTTGGCAGTCCGTCTACAATCCAGGTTCCGTCGCTCTTGTTTACTTTTATCGGGAGTTGGTACCTCCTATTCTTCAATCAGTAATTCTATTTTCCTTGTTAACCAGTTAGTTTGGGATAGATTCAACCTAATTCTTGATTATCTACTTGTACTCTTAATTAGTGTATTTGCTCGTCTACTTTCTTGATAGTAATTGTCTTGGGATTTCTAGTATGTAGATTATAGTTATTTTAATTACTTGTACTCTTATTTAGTGTATTCACCTATTTTTCTATCCTTTAGTTGTAGATTATAGTTCCTTTGTTTTATTTCTTCACCTGTTTTTCTATTCTTTAGTTGTAGATTATAGTTCCTTTAGTTCCTTTGTTTTATTTCTTCACATGCTTTTCTATTCTTTAGTTGTAGATTATAGTTCCTTTGTTTTTTTTCTTCACCTGTTTTTCTATTCTTTAGTTGTAGATTATAGTTCTTTTAGTCCCTTTATTTTATTTCTTCACCTGTTTTCTGACCTTTAGTTGTAGATTATAGTTTCCGTTAGTTCCTTTATTTTATTTTTTCACTTGTTTTGCGACCTTTAGTGGTAGATTATATTTCGAAAATTCATTTTATTTTTGTCGCTTGTTTTCGGGATAGTGCTTGTGTAGTGATTCCTAGATTATAGTGGGTTTGGTGAACGATGGTAGGGTAAGGTCTTGTCCTCGGGAGTGTCAGCGTGTGGGAGGGGGTGCGAGGTTAAGAGGGGTAAGAGGGCTAAGGGAGCTACTAGGCTGAGAGTGGGGTCTTGGAACATAGGAACTTTGACTGGAGAATCTGTAGAGTTAGCGAAAATTCTCGAGAAAAGGAAGATTAATATAGCTTGTGTACAGGAGACTAGGTGGGTAGGAGATAAGGCACGGGATGTGGGCAGTTTCAAACTTTGGTATTCTTGGAGGGTGGGGGCAGGAATGGAGTAGGTATCTTGGTTGATAAGGATCTCCGTGAACTAATGGTGGAGGTTAGGAGAGTGAATGACAGGCTGATGACTTTTAAGCTAGTTGTTGGAGGTTTTACTTTGAACATAATCAGTGTGTACGCACCCTAAGCAGGCTTGGATGAGGAAGTCAAGAGGCGTTTCTGGGAGGATTTAGATAAGATGGTGCGTGGTATCCCGCATATCGAGAAGCTTTTCATAGGAGGAGATTTCAACGGCCACATTGGAGCGACGTCTGGGGGGTATGTTGATGTGCATGGTGGTTTTGGTTTTGGAGATAGAAACGGAGGAGGAACGTCTCTGCTGGACTTTGCTAGAGCATTTGATTTGGTGTTAGCAAACTCGAGTTTCCCAAAGAAGAGGGAGCACTTGGTCACCTTTCGGAGTTCGGTGGCCGAGACTCAGATTGATTATTTACTCTGCAAGAAGTCTGATAGAAGCCTTTGCACGAATTGCAAGGTCATCCCGAGTGAGAACCTCTCGACCCTTCATAGGCTCCTGGTCATGGACCTTGAGATCACGAGGAAGATGAGGAAGAGGGCGATGTATAGCCAACATAGGATAAAGTGGGGAGCCTTGACGGAAGCTAAAGTGCAGGAGTTGGGGGTCAAGCTGGTGACTATGGGGGCGTGGAGTAGTAGTGGGGACGCAAGCGCTATGTGGACCACGACCGCGCAGTGCATTAGGGAAGCCGCGAGAGAGGTATTAGGGGTCTCAAAGGGTTACTCTGGTGGTCACAAGGGAGACTGGTGGTGGAATGGAGAGGTGCAAGAAAAAGTAAAAACCAAGAAGGCAGCGTATCTGAAGCTAGTAGAGAGTGTTGACGAGGAAGAGAAGAGGGTGAATAGGGAGCATTATAAGTTGGCTAAGAAAGAGGCAAAGCTAGCAGTTACGGCGGCCAATACTGCAACTTTTAGTCGTTTGTTTGAGGAACTCGAGGGCCGAGGTAGGGATAAGAGGTTGTTCAGGTTAGCCAAGGCGCGAGAAAGGAAGGCGCGTGACTTGGACCAAGTGAAGTGCATCAAGGATGAAGAAGATAGAGTTTTGTTGGATGATGGACTTATTTGTCGGAGATGGCAGACCTACTTTCATAGTCTCTTGAACGAGGATGGGGACATGAGCATTGTACTGGGTGATTTGGAACTCTCTGAGAGTCGTTGTGACTTTGGGTATTGTAGGCGGATTAGAGTTGATAAAGTTGAGGGGGCTATGCGTAAAATGAGTAGGGGCAAAACGACCGGCCCTGATGAAATCCCGGTGGAGTTTTGGAAGAGTGCGGGCAAGGCAGGCCTGGAGTGGCTCACTAGGTTATTTAATGTCATTTTTAGAACGAAGAAGATACCTGAAGAGTGGAGGTGGAGCACGATGGTTCATGTATACAAGAACAACGGTGATATCCAAAATTGCAATAACTATCGGGGTATCAAGCTGCTTAGCCATACTATGAAAGTCTAGGAGAGAGTAATAGAGCTAAAGGTGATGAGGAGTGTGACTATTTTCGAGAACCAGTTTGGGTTTATGCCGGGGCATTCGACTACAGAAGCCATCCATCTTGTTAGGAGATTGATTGAGCAGTATAAGGAGAGAAAGAAGGACTTGCATATGGTGTTCATCGACTTAGAAAAAGCGTATGATAAAGTTCCGATGGAGGTTTTCTGGAGATGTTTGGAGGCTAGAGGTGTACCTGTTGCTTACGTTAGGTTGATTAAGGACATGTATGATGCAGTAAAGACCCGAGTATGTATGATGCAGTAAAGACCCGAGTGAGGACGGTGGCTGGGGACTCGGACCATTTTTCGGTTATGATGGTGTTGCATCAGGGGTCAGCACTCAGCCCGTTTTTGTTTGCTCTGGTGATAGACGTACTGGCGCGTCACATCCAAGGGGAGGTGCTGTGGTGCATGATATTGTATTGATTGATGAGACGCGAGACGGTGTGAACACGCAATTAGAGGTTTGGAGACAGACCTTGGAATCTAAAGGTTTTCAAGTTGAGCAGGACCAAGACAGAATACTTTGAGTGTAAGTTTAGTGGCGAGACTCAAGGAGGGGCAGGGGAGATGAGGCTGGACTCGCAGGTCATCCCTAAGAGAGGGAGTTTTAAGTACCTTGGGTCTATTATTCAGGGGGATGTGGAGATTGATGAAGATGTCGCACATTGTATTGGGGTGGGATAGATGAAATAGAAACTCGCTTCTGGTATTTTGTGTGACAAGAAGGTGCCACTGAAACTTAAGGGTAAGTTCTACAGAGTGGTGGTCAGACCAACGATGTTGTATGAGGCTGAGTGTTGGCTAGTCAAGATCGCTCATGTCCAGAAGATGAAGGTAGCAGAGATAAGGATGTTGAGATGGATGTGCGGGCACACCAGGTTATATAGGATCATAAATGAAGTTATTCACGACAAGGTGAGTGTGGCCCCTATTGGGGACAAGATGCGGGAAGCGCGACTTAGGTGGTTTGGCCCGGTGAGGAGGAGGAGCATAGACGCCCCGGTGAGGAGGTGTGAGCGATTGACATTGGAGGGCCTACAGAGAGAGAGGTAGAGGTTGGTCAAAGAAGAGGCGGGGAGAGGTGATTAGGCAAGACATTGTCCAGCTTCAGCTAACCGAGGACATGACTCTTGATAGGAAGATATGGAGGTCGAGGATTAGGTTAGTAGAGTAGGTAGTCTAGAGTGTTTGTAACAGTAGTATTGGCATGCCGTCTCGCTTTCTGTTGGTAGTAGGTTTTTATGACTAACCGTTGTCTTCTTTCATTGTTGATCACCTTACTGTCTTGTTGTTTTTATTTTGCTTGTATATGGCTTTTTGGGACCGTCCTTTCTTGTTTATATTTTCATTAATATGGTGCTTATGCTTTCCTGAGCCGAGGATCTATTGGAAACAACCTCTCTATCCTCACAAGGTAGGGGTAAGGCCCGCGTACGCACTACCATTCCCAGACACCACGGTGTGGGATAATACTGGGTATGTTATTATTGTTGTTAATCAAGCATTCAGAGATTCACCTATAGTTGTATATTCGTACGTGTGAAATGATTTATGTTTCCTTATTTGACTAGTTCATTTTAAATTCATTCCAAACATAAATTTGAAGAAAACCAGATTAGCCAGTGCAACAACTTATCTTCTCCCACCAAAAAAAAATAGAAGAAAAAAATGTAATGTCATGTTGAATGTTTGGCAGACCAGAGAGAAAATTCCCTTTGAGGTACTTGTGCAGCATTTTAGTGATTAAAGAAAAATCCCTTTAATCTAGAGATCATAAAGTCTTTGTCATTGTAAATAATGCTCCATGGTAGAAAGTTACATTGACAAGGTGGTAATTAGTGGTGGTAAAATAGATAAAAACAATAGTTATCCATTAAAAAATGGGTTGGATAATGAACTTACAATTGGTCAAATATGGATAAGATCCATATTATTTACTTAAATGGATAATTGTTGATGATTTGATTCAGTTATTGTTGCAATTGTTTTAGATAAAAAGTTGCTTAGTTTTAGGATGAATTTACTTTTTTGAATTTAAATTTTCTGTTAGATTTTTCAGGTTTGTTGAGATATTTTAAGTTTTTTGAATTCTTGTTATGCAGATTTTTCTACCGATTATGTTCTCAAGTTGGCTATTTAAAGCTCTCTATATTTAATAAAAAAGTAAAGACTTTTTCAATTAATTTTTTCTAATATTCTTGCTGCCCATCCTTTTAAAAAAACAGCAGTGGTATCAGAGTTTCGTTGGTCTTACGGGATCTGTGAGTTCTTTCAAAGAACCATTTTCTAATAATTTTTAGCCAATATCAATTTTTAAAACCCATTTTCAAACATGGCAAGCAACAATCTCTCTTTGAATGCCCCACAAACTTTCACATGTGAAAACTATCAGATTTGGTCTGTGAAAATGAAATTATATCTTGAAGCCTATGATCTATGGGAAACTGTAATGGAAGATAGACCATTACAACCACTCCCTGCAAATCCTACCCTTGCCCAAATTAAAAACCATTCAGAAGAGAAAACCAAAAAATACAAAGCCAATATTGTGATTCAAATTCAGTTGCAGATTCAATTTTTTCTAAAATCATTGAATGTGAGACAACAAAAGAAGCTTGGGAAAAGCTTAAAAGGAGTACCAAGGAAGTGATCGAGTCAGACAAATGTAGATTTTAAATTTGAAAAAGGATTTTGAATCTCTTAGGATGCAAGAAGACGAGACTACCACTAGGTATTCTGATAGGATTTCTTGTATTATTAATAGAATCAGGTTGCTTGGCGAGGATTTCAAAGATGACAAAATAGTTGAAAAATTCTTGTGACGGTTCCAGAGAGATTCGAGTCCAAAATTTCCTCTCTAGAAGAGTTTAAAGATCTCTATACTATCTATGTTGCAGAATTAATAAGTGCTCTTCAAGCACAAGAACAAAGAAGAGCATTTAGACAAGAAATGGTTACTGAAGGTGCTTTTTATGCACAAAACAAAAAAGAAAAGGTCAATTATCCTATTTGCAAATATTACAAAAAGAAATCACACATAGAAAAATTTTGTTAGTAGAGACATGATGCAATATGTGGTATTTGCAAATAAACATGCCATGTTACAAAAGTGTGTAAGTTCAAAAACGCTCAACACAATCCTCAAACACAAACAACAGAAGCAGTAATTGAGGAGGAGCAATGGTAATAGAGCAACTGAAGCAAATGAGAAGTGTTGATGATTTTCTTCCGTTACTGTTGTAATTTTTCAGCATAAAAAGTTGCTTAGTTTTAGGATGAATTTACTTTTTTGAATTTAAATTTTCTATTAAATTTTTTAGGTTTGTTGAGATATTGTAGGTTTTTTTAATTCTTGTTATGCAGATTTTTCTGCAGATTATATTCTTAAGTTGGCTATTTAAAACCCTCTATATTTAATAAAAAAGTAGAGACTTTTTCAATCAATATTTTTAATATTCTTGCTGCCAATCCTTTTAAAAAACTAACAATAACCAATGAGTTTAACTTTTACATTTGCAAAGACTCAAATTGGGGGTCCTTAAGTTTGGGAGATTAGAAATTCTCCCAAAAGTGATCATTTTTAAGAAGTCATGGATAATATGGATATCCATATTATCTGTCGGTTAACTCATTTTCTATACGTATTAAATATGGGTCGGGTTGGATAATTTATCCGTTTTTTACATTATCCATTTTCAACCTGCCCATATCCGACCCGCTTCGCTCGTTTGCCACCCTTAGTGGTAATATTTGATAGAAAAATTTAAGCAGGGTTTTCTCTAGCAAACACATGTTCTGAATGTTTGTCAGTATTTTAACACAGTATTAGTTTATCAGCTTTTAGGGCCATAATTGTTTTTCCTCTTTTCCAGCAGTGGTGTTAAATGGCCAGGATCATGTGATTTTGTCAAAAAATATATCATAAGAACTACCTCTATAAGGTACTAGGAATATCCTAGTTGAAGGTTTTGCTTAAGCTAGTCTTAATGAGGTATACTATTGCTCTCTGATGTAGGGTAAAAATAGAGAAGCAATCTTACATCATTTTAATTGCAGAATACATTAGAGTTATCGAGAGACTTTGTTATGTTGTTTCTAGTATCAATGTTGAGCATGTGATGCAAGATGAAATGGTTAAGTAGGATCCTATGTAATGTGAAGTAGATTGATGCCATTCTTATGAAGAAGTGACCAACAATATATGACACTATCCATTTACCTTGGGGAGGTAGATGGAGCATGAAGCTGCTTTGAAAAGTTTAGATGGGGTCATTTACCTTGTAGAGGTGGATGAAGCATGAACTTGTATGATTTGCTGCTTTCTAAGCTTTGTCAATACTAAAGCCACTTATCTTCCTGTGATTACTCTCATGGAACTTATGGTGGGCTTTCTTGACTTTCATCTCTTTCTCCTTACTTCTTTCTTCCCTCCTCTTTTCTAAGTTACTGCTACGTAAAATGATGTTATCGTTTTCTCGAGACATTTGAAACCTTGTTTTGAAGCTCAACCTACATTATTATTCAGTTACAAAAGCCTTAGCTGCCCTAAACAATAGACTTGCATCATAGGAAGCTTTACCAAGCTCTCATACATACCATTATATGACAGAACCTTTAAATTTTGGTTTCTTTCCTTTGACTTCTTCTTGTTATTTAAGTTACTGGGTTAGGATACCACATCATCCCCCCCCCCCCCCCCCCCCCGCATTCAAAAGTACTGTTTTAATGGTTGGATTGGAACCCACATAGTATGTGTTAGGGGTGTAAAAATGAAACCGACAAACCGCACCAACTCGATAATCCGAGTCAAACCGAGAAAAGAAATCCGACTATGGTTTGGTTTGATTTGGTTTGGTGTTGAAAAAAAAACCCGACCATATTTGGTTTGGTTTGGTTTTAACTAAAAACGTCAAATCAAAACCAAACCAACTCGACATTATATGTATAGAAGTTTTAAATATATTTAATAATTAAAAATATTTATTGTAGTGTAATTTATAAATATTTCTTAAGTTTTTTTATAGTTTTATCTTTTAACGTATTATTTCAAGCTTGAGCTTATAATTTTTGGATGCTCCAATAAATTTTATAGTCCATAAATGTTAGTAACTCAAATAAATCCTAAACCAAAATCAAATCAATACTAATGCTAACAAAACATTCAATTCAATTGTACTATGAATGAAAATAGTGTTGGATATCTATTTTTTAGTTTTTTCATGGTTTAGATAAAATGTATAATTTATTTTTCTTTTAGTGGTTAGTCAGGTAAATAATAGTACTTATTAGTCGTAATTTTAAATTATGTTTGTTTTCATTATGGCTTAATAATAATATTTATTTTGTGTAATTTTATTATCTTTATTGTTGAATATTTTAGTACAATGTCATGACTCATCTCATATTTATGTTATTTTATTGAAAAAACCTTATATAGTTTTGTCTTACTAGGATTAAAGAAATATTTGGAGAACAAATTTTACATTTTGTGTTATGAAGACTATCTCCTAGTCTGGTTCGTTTGCCTAGTGCGAGTGAGTGATTCTCCTTAGTCTGTTATAGGTATAGTGGCTATAGTTCAGGATGGTAGAATAAGGTCATGTCCTCGGGGAGGCCAGGGGCGGGGCGGAGGGTGGGGCAGGGGTCGAGGGTGGGACGGGAGGTAAGGGGCACAGGGATGCTTATAGGTTGAAAATTGGGTCCTGGAACATAGGTACAATCATGGGTAAGTCTATAGAGCTGGCGAAGATCCTGAAGAAGAGGAAGGTCAATATAGCGTGTGTCCAAGAGACTCGGTGGGTAGGATCAAGGACGAGGAATGCAGACGAGTACAAGTTGTGGTACTCTGGAGTCCTGAAGGGTAAGAATGGTGTAGGCATTCTGGTGGATAGGGAACTTAGAGAGTCTGTGGTAGAGGTTAGGCGGGTGAATGATAGGTTAATGTCTATTAAGTTGGTAGTTGGAGAGAGCACCCTAAATGTCGTGAGTGCGTATACGCCGCAAGCGGGCTTGGATGAGGAGGTCAAGAGGCGCTTCTGGGAGGGGTTGGATGATATTGTGCGTAGTATTCCGCCTGCTGAGAGGTTATTTATAGGAGGGGATTTCAAGGGTCATATTGGGTCGACTGCAGGCGGCTATGGCGAGGTGCATGGTGGCTTTGGTTTTGGGGATATGAATGCAAGAGGTACTTCGTTGCTGGATTTCGCAAAGGCATCTGAGCTAGTGATTGCTAACTCTAGATTTCCAAAGAGGGAGGACCATTTGGTTACTTTTCAGAGTACGGTGACGGAGACTCAGATTGACTATCTTCTCCTAAGGAGGTACGACAGAGGGCTGTGTCAGGATTGCAAGGTTATCCCGGGTGAGACCCTTGCGACGCAACATAGGCTTTTGGTGATGGGCGTCAGTATTATGATGAAGAGGAAGAGGAAGACTGCACGAGTTTAACCGAGGATCAGGTGGGGAGCCTTGACTAAGGATAAAGCTCAAGAGTTGGAAGGGAGGTTATCGGCTGTGAGAGCCTGAGGAGTAGTGGGGACACGAGCATTATGTGGTCGACGACGGCGGATTACATACGGGAGGCAGCGAGAGTGGTGTTGGGAGTTTCAAAGGGTTACGCTGGTGGGCACAAAGGCGACTGGTGGTGGAATGAAGTTGTTCAAGGTAAAGTGGAAGCGAAGAAGGCGGCATACCTAAAGCTAGTTGGGAGCACATGCGAGGTAGAGAGGAGTGCGAACAGGGAAAGGTATAAGGTAGCTAGGAAAGAGGCGAAACTGGCGGTCACGGAGGCTAAGACTGCGGCTTTTAGTCGTCTGTACGAGGAACTAGGGCCAAAGGCGGGGAGAAGAAATTATTCCGGCTGGCCAAGGCGAGAGAGAGGAAAGCCCAGGATCTGGACCAAGTGAGGTGCATCAAAGATGAGGATGGTAGTGTATTGATGAGAGGCCCAGATTAAGCAGAGATAGCAGACTTACTTTCAAAAACTTCTGAATGAAGACGAGGATCAGGGTATTGTGCTAGGCGAGTTGGGGCAATCCAAGAGCCTCCGCGATTTTGGGTACTGTAGGCGCATCAAAGTTGGGGAGGTCGTAGGGGCTGTGCGTAAGATGAACAGGGGCAGAGCTACCGGGCCTGATGAGGTTCCGGTCGAATTCTGGAGGTGTGTGGGTAGAGCAGGCTTGGAGTGGTTGACTGGGTTGTTTAATATTATTTTCAGGACGAAGAGGATGCCAGACGAGTGGAGGTGGAGTACGGTGGTTCCGTTGTACAAGAACAAAGATGACATCCAGAGTGGCAACAACTATAGGGGTATAAAATTATTGAGTCATATCATGAAAGTTTGGGAGAGGGTAGTAGAAGCGAGGGTGAAGAGGACGGTGTCTGTATCAGATAACCAGTTCGGGTTCATACCGGGTCGTTCTACTACGGAAGCTATCCACCTTATTATGAGGTTGGTGGAACAGTACAGGGATAAGAAGAAGGATTTGTACATGGTATTTATTGATCTGGAGAAAGCATATAACAAGGTTCCTAGGGAGGTTCTTTGGAGGTGCCTAGAGGCTAAAGGTGTGTCGGTTGCTTACATTAGGGCGATTAAGGATATGTATGATGAGGCTAAGACTCGGGTTAGGACAGTGGGAGGCGACTCTGAGCATTTTTCGGTTGTTATGGGATTATACCAAGGATCTGCGCTCAGCCCTTTCTTGTTTGCTTTGGTGATGGATGCACTGACACACCATGTTCAAGAAGAAGTGCCATGATGTATGTTATTCGCTGATGACATTGTTCTGATTGACGAAACGCGGAGTGGCATTAACGAGAGGCTGGAGGTTTGGAGACAGGCCCTTGAGTCTAAGGGTTTCAAGTTGAGCAGGACGAAGACGGAGTATCTTGAGTGTAAGTTCAGTGCCGAGCCGAGGGAAGCGGGCATGGAAGCTAGGCTTGGATCGCAGGTCATTCCCAAGTGAGGTAGTTTCAAGTACCTTGGGTCGATTATCCAGGGGGATGGGGAGATCGACAAGGATGTCACACACCATATTGGGGTGGGGTGGATGAAATGGAGGTTAGCATTTGGAGTCCTGTATGACAAGAAAGTGCCTCCGCTACTCAAAAGTAAGTTTTATAGAGCGGTGGTTAGGCCGGCCATGATGTATAGGGCTGAGTGTTGGCCAGTTAAGAACTCACATATCTAGAAGATGAGAGTAGCAGAAATGAGAATGTTGAAGTGGATGTGCGAGCATACTAGGATGGATAAGATTAGGAATGAAGATATTCGGGAGAAGGTGGGCGTGGCTCCCATTGACGACAAGATGCGGGAAGCGAGGCTCAGATGGTTCAGGCACGTTCAGAGGAGGAGCTTGGATGCCCCAGTAAGGAGGTGCGAGCGGTTGGCATTGGTGGGTACGAGGAGAGGTAGAGGACGACCTAAGAAGTATTGGGGAGAGGTGATCAGGTGGGATATGGCGAAGCTTCAGATCTCGATAGGAAGCTGTGGAGGTCGAGCATTAAGGTTTTAGATTAGGAGGTAGTTGAGTTCATTTAGTCTACCGGTGTGAGGTTAGGCTGATAGGATTTAGTCTTAGACTTCTAGTGGCCAATGTTGTGTTTTCACTACTCTTCCGTTATTTATTGGTTATTATTTCTGCTTTTCATTTATTCACTGGTTGTTGCGATGTCGTGATTATTTACATGTTTTTATTGATGGTACTGATATAGTCTATTTTTGTCTTTTCGTCTTCTTGAGTCGAGGGTCTTTCGGAAACAGCCTCTCTACCCCATCGGTGTAGAGGTGAGGTCTGCGTACACACTACCATTCCAGACCCCATTTGTGAGACTATACTGGGTTGTTGTTGTTGTTGTGTTGTGAAGACTATGAAAAAAAACCCTGAAAAAACCTTCAAATCTAAAAAATTCGAGAAAAATCGAGATTAAAAACTCCGACTTTTATTGGTTTGGTTTGGTATTTAGATTTAATAATCTGATACAATTGGTTTGGTTTGGTAATTAGAAAATCCAAACCAACCCGACCTATGTACACCCCTAGTGTGTGTGTTTTCTATACTACACTGCAGTTTTCATGTGAGGCTGCAAACTTGAACCTAGGCATATTGATCAAGTACTGCAGATTTAAAGTGAGGCATCAGTTGAGAATGCATTGACTGAATTCTTAAACATCCTCTGCTCCGTGAAAGGCAAATGCAGTAGGTTGCATTTTTTGTTCATCACAATGAATCAAGTACTAATTCGTTTTCTTTTCTTTTATATGGTTATCCATGCCACCTGGCCAGGTACAACTATCTATATGATATTCATCACAAATGATCAGCTTGTGGATATTTTTTAGCATGAATAAACTTCTTGTTTGATGCTTTATATTTGCTTATCTCAGTAGTGCTCAAAGCCTTTTGGGAGTTAAGTTCAGTTTCTGTGACACAACTTTTCCTCATAATGACAACTAATTTTTGTTACTTGGCTGAAATTATTGGAGTTATCATTCATAAGTTGTTGGAAGTAAATATATTTAGGGCTAAGTTTAACTTCCACTGGCAGTAGCTCAACTCCTTCAAACCTCTTTTTCATAAACTTTTTTTTGTCATTGAGGAGGATTGGTTTGATATGGTAGGCTCTTTAAAGGTCAATGCCCATGCGTAAAGCTATATACTTTAAGAACAAATGAATGTGAGCACTAAGCTTATGGCAGATCTTTAGCAATAGACGGACTTAAATGGAGTGACATGGACAGTGATGAATCTTATAGTTGATCCCAAACTTGCTTGGGATTGAGACATGTGTTGGTCTAATAGTAGCTTTTCCTATTGGTTTTAGTAATAGATTCATTTGAGAGGACCTAAAATACGATGCAAGGCATGCTTTGGAAAAAAAAGGAGTCATCTCTATCTCTTTGAAAAATGCTCCCGGACACTTTTCCCAAGATCTTTCTCTCTCCTACTTTCTAGGATTGCAGAACATCCTTTTCCTGTGTACTCTTTTATCGGAATTTAGCACTTCTTTCTTCTAACCCCAGTTTTCACCCACTGTGATTACTGCTAAATCTTTCTCTTTTTTCTTGTTGGTAAATAGAAGAAAATCTTCACATGGGAGAAAGCAGGATCTATTTCAATGCCGGCTTCAAATCTTTTGATATCACCAGATGGAATTCCAACAAAGACATGTGGTTCGAATGGGTGGAGAGAAGTCGTAACATGATGAGACGCTCAACTATGGGCAGAAAGATCAGAAGAAAATTGTAAAGAGATTGAAAAATAAGGACCAATTTTCAGAATATTTATGTACTAGGAAGTTCAATGCCCACAGAAGATATATGAGTATTTTGTCAATGAAGGGAGAAGTCAGATAAGTCATTATTATCCCTGAGCTAGCCTTTAAAGCAGGATGGAAAGACATAACATTTAAGATGGAAAGGTTTATTATATGTGTCCCTCAACTGAATGTCACAGAACCACCCAGATTTACTGAGGCTAACTACCTTTACGCCAAAACAATTCAAGAGAGTAAATGGCAATCCAATACTTTCCGTGAGGCAGCTGTCAGTATAATAAATGGAGACATCTCTATTTTGGAGTCACCGGGAACGAAGGACACTGGGTTGTTGAATAGATGTATTATTGGGTATTTCAGAAAGGAAGTCACTGAGAGATCCACATTAGCAGACATAAGGAGATGGGCTTCTGCTTTGTGGAACAAAGCTTTTGGGGTAAATATGTATGAGATGATTGGGAATTTGTTTTTGTTCGAATTTTCGAATAGAAGCATGGCTGAGCAAATTCTCCAAGTTGAATGGAGATGGAAAAAATGCAAGCTACATTTGGAATGGTGGAATCCTACTGTAGGTTGTATTCCAAACTCCCTAACTGTTAAAACAAAGTTGGATTAGAGCCGTGGTGGAGGGTGGAAAGCTACTGAAGAAGAAAAAGATCTCAAAAACCACCTCAAGTGGGCTAGAATTAAAATTGTCGACGACAGTAGGAATATACCTAGTGAGGTAGTGATTGAGAGAGATGGGATCAGGTTTTTCATCCCAATTTGAGCTGAGAAACATGCAAAATTTGAATTGAAGCCGACGTCAAACTCAGAAATTGGAGAAGAAACGGGTTCGAAGTACCGAAAAAATCGATGGACAAAGAACCCTTATGAGCCAGTAAAGGAGCAGGGTAGCCAGTTAGCTGTAGACGAGATGGGAAACGACCACGTGAGGTGTATCTTTTCACATTTCAAAAATAGGGGAAAGGCACGTGATACGCACACGGGTGGTCCAGGGTTTAAATTAACAAATTTGGGCATTGTTAATGAACCCAATTCTGAGACGAAATTAACTGGGCAAGACTTTGCAGCCCAAGTCATATTTAATGAGTTTCTATGGAAGCCCACTGAAGACAAAAGACTCGTTTCTTTTATAGAAGAGTTGGGATGGGTTTCTCGCTCGGACAAGGAACTTAAAAAGAACAACGCAGGGACTTTTAACTCAACTTAAAATCTCGAAATTGTGCCACATGCAGAGGTACTAATGATCTGGGATGAGTCAGAATGTGATGCGAAAGCAGGGATACATGGACATAAGGTAGATGATGATATGACTAGTATTAAAATGGGGGAAGGTCAATTTGGTAGTAAAAAGGAGCAACAACAACATCTGCTTCAACTCAATTCTGAAATCAACGATCAAGATTGGGAAGTGGAGGATGGTGTACCTCTTCTACAACACCACGACTCATTAATAGAAAAAGAGATGGACGCAACACTATGGGTTCACCAGAATATGATCAAGCTGGGCAAAATATTCGGGGTAGATTTTCAGTGCCATGAAGAAGAAGCTTTGGAGTTACTTATGCAAATAGATAGCCGCAGACAAGTCAGAAGATTGGAGACAAATGTGGATGTTATGAAACTGAGATTCAAAGGTTCACTGGAGTTAAAAGGTTTAGCCTCTTTTGATGTAAATTCAAAAGCAATGGGAAAACAAATAGGGGGAAAGATTTGCCAATCATTGTATTGTGAAGATCAATTTAGTATCATGGAATGTAAGGGGATTAAATGACAAGAAGAAAAGGGGGATCATAAAGAGTCTAGTGCTCAATTGGAAGGCAAACATTATTTGTCTGCAGGAAACAAAATTAGAGGGAAAAATTAAGGAGGTTGTCAGTCAAATTTAGGGTGGGAGATAGGTGAGGTATGCATGTCTTGAAGCTAGTGGCACGAGAGGGGGTATTATGATGTTATGGGATTGTAGAGTTTGGAAAGGGGAGGTCTTACAGACTGGTACATATACTTTGACATGCAAATTTGAGTCTCTTTTACAAAATTTTGTATGCCATATAACATGGGTATATGCTCCCAATTGTAAAATAGAAAGGAGAATAGTGTGGAGGGAAATTGGTGCAGTGAGAGGCTTGATGGAAGGCCCTTGGACAGTTTGTGGTGACTTTAATGTCACAAGGTACCCATCTGAAAAGAAAAGACTGCTTGAGGAGGTCAAGAGCGATGGTGAAGTTTTCAGACTTTATTGAAGATACGGAACTAATCAATCCTCAACTATAAGGAGTTCTTTTATCTGGTTTAATGGGGATAATCATACAACTGCTTCTGGAATTGACAAAATTCTAATTTCAGAAGAATGGGATGACAATTTTAGAAATATCAAGCAAACTCTCCTTCAAAGGTTGACTTCTAACCATGTCCCTATGTCCTTACATTGTGGTGCTTGGGAGCAAATCAAATCATACTTTAAGTTTGATAACTGGTGGATGAATACTAAAGGTTTTGTAGACGGATTATGATAATGGTAGATATCTTTTGATTTTTCAGGGAGGCCAGACTATATTTTAGCTTGTAAATTTAAAGCTCTCAAAGGCAAGCTAAAAGAATGGAGTAGAAGCAGTAAGGGAAATTTGCTGAATCAATTGGTATGCTTTGATTCCATACAACAAACAATAACTCTAGTAGAGGAGGAATTGGTGAGGAAGGCAGTTATTCTTATGGAATATGAGGATCACCTCAAGAATGAAGAAATTGCATGGCAACAGAGATCCAGGGCCCTTTGGCTCAAGTAAGGGGATAGAAATACAAAGTCTATTCATCAAACTGCTAATGCACACAAGAGATGCAACAAAATTGATCAACTAGTGATTTAGGATGAAACTGTGGAGGAGCCAAACATAATAAAAAATGAGATTATTGAATTCTATAAGAATTTATTTACAGAGCCTGAAGAGTGGAGACCTTTAGTCAGATTTGACAATTGCCTACAATTTCAGAAGAGGAGAAGGAGCGTCCACAAAGAAAATTTGAGGAGCAAGAGGTCTTGAGTTGCCTGAAGATGTGTGCAACTGACAAGGCCCCATATCCTGATGGATACAAAATGGGCTACTTCATCAAGTGTTGGGACATTTTGAAGCAAGATATTATGGAGGCTTTCAACAATTTTCACTCCCAAGAAATGTTTGAAAGAAGCTTCAATGCAACATACATAGCTCTGATTCTTAAGAAGACAGGGGCTAAGGAATTGAGGGGTTTCATGGCTATTAGCCTGATAGGGAGTTTTTACAAGTTGATCTCAAATGTTTTGACTGAACTAAAAAGGGTGGTAGACAAGCTAGTGGATGCACAACAAATGGCTTTTATCAAAGGAAGACAAATAATGGATGCAGTGTTGATAGCTAATGAAGCTATGGACTCGAGGATCAAACAGAAAAAGTCTGGAATTTTGTGTAAACTAGATATTGAGAAAGCTTATGATCATGTCAACTGGAGATTCTTATTGAAAATGTTAGAACAAATGGGTTTTGGGGAGAAATGGATCAAATGGATAAAATTTTGTATCTCTGCTATCAGATTTTTCATCCTCATAAATGGATCTCCGAAGGTTTTTTTTCCCTGCTCATGGAGGTTTAAGACAAGGAGATCGCTTATCTCCCTTTCTTTTCATAATAGCCATGGAAGGTCTGAACAATATGATCAAGACAACAAAAGTCAATGGATGGATTAAAGGTTTTGAGGTTGCCAGGAATGGAACTAATAGTCTGGAGATCACATATCTCCAATATGCTGATGACACTTTAGTTTTCTATGATGCTGAAGAGGAGCATTTGAGATTTTTGAGAGTTATTTTGGTATTGTTTGAGGGTATCTCAGGACTTCACATTAACTGGAAAAAGAGCCATTTTTTTCTTATTACTGTAGTACCTAATAATTGATGCTAATATTGGGAGAAGTAGGAAGTCTACCTACCATTTATCTTGGCATGCCTTTGGATGCGATTCAAATCCAAAGTGATATGGAATTCAGTTATTGAAAAATGTGAGAAGAAGCTGTCTAGGTGGAAAGCACAATATCTATGAATGGCAGGAAGCCTTATCCTAATTAACTTAGTGCTAGATTCACTTTCTACATATATGATGTCCCTGTTTCCAATTCCAGCAGGAGTCAATCAGAGTTTGGACAAACTTATAAGGTTTTTCTTTTGGCAAGGGAATAAGGAAAAAAAGGTCTTCCATTTGGTCAAATGAAAATCTCTCACAGTTGCAAAAGGCCAATGTGGTCTGGGCATCCGAAATTTGAAAAATCAAAGCAAGGTTCTCAAAATGAAATGGTTATAGAGAAACTCCCAAGAACCTCAAACCTTATGGAGCAGTGCTATCAAAGTTAAATATAGTGAGGAAGATAACTGGGTGTCAAAGGAAATCAATACAATATATGGAGTTAGTGTGTTGAGATCTATTAGGACACTCTGGCCTATAATGAAGAACCACTAATACATTAGAGTGCAAAATGGTAACAACACTTCTTTTTGGAATGATAAATGGTTGGGACATAGATATTTATAGGAACTTTTCCCTAATATATATTATCTGGCTCAAAACCAACAGAAGACTGTAGCTGACATGTGGACTTCTCAAGGTTGTGATCATGTACTTAGAAGATTGTTGAATGACTGGGAGATAGTTAGATTGACTGAATTTTACAAGCAACTATAAGCATTTAAGGGAATACAGAATAGGGTGGACTCACTATGGTGGCAGAGTCACAACAGAGGAGTTTACATGGTGAAGGCAACATATAATATTTTGAATCACACTGATTTACATATAACTAATTGGCCATGGAAGCATATATGAAGAATCAAGATTTCATACAAAGTAGCTTGTTTCACTTGGCTACTAGCAAAGGAGGTTGTTTTAACCTAGGATAATCTCATAAAAAGCGGGATTTCATTCTGCTCAAGATATTTTTCATGTGGGAAAAATATTGAGACAATTAGCCATCTATTTTTACACTGCAAAATAACGGACCAAATATGGAAAATCTTTATTAGTCTCAGAGGTATCTCCTGGACAAGGCCTTGTAGGATTACTGAGGTTCTTTTCAGTTGGGATGAAGCTTGAGCTGAAACAACAAATAGAGATAGACGGAGGACTGTCCCAACATGCATTTGGTGGACAATCTGGAAAGAGAGGAATTCTAGATATTTTGAGGACAGAAACAACTCAGTACATAAGATCAAGCTTAGTTGTATTTTACTTTTTGGTTATGGGTATAAACAGATTCACATAAGATACCATGTCTATCCTAAATATTCTCGGGTCATGCTAGGATTGCATACCACTATTTTTGTTTCTGCTTACTTGTAAATATGGTTTTCAGTACAATCTATGTACTGGTTCTTTTAATACAAACAAATGTTATCAGCTCAAAAAAAAAAAAAATACAACGCAAGGCTATGTTTGAAGGTACATTGTTAAGACTAAACTCAATAGTTGGAGTCCACACTCAATTTATTTTCATTGGTAAGCTTCTGTGTAACTCTTACCAAAACGTGACTATTATTTTCCATATAGTTTCATGACTCTTTCTCAAAGTCAAGATCTGTATATTCAATACAGGTGTACTAGACATTTTTAAATATCAGTTATATTAGTATTTCGGTTGCCAAATACCAAAAAAACTAAATACTTTTCTTATATAGAAATCATATTTATCACAATTAAATCTAAAGTATTCAATTTGTTAGAACTTAATTTTGTTATTGACACTGATAAATAACTTATCAAACCTTCGGTTTCTATCTCCATGACATGATTCGCCACTTTAGAAAGTTGATTCTAATTGTTAATGCTTAACATTATTTTTCTATCTCTTGTGATGTTCTAATAATTGATACGTCTCCAGCAACATAAGGCTTGTCGCATTCCACTTCAAAATGAAATGAAAAAACGTCTCTTCACTTTTCTTTAGAATAATTTCTTTAATTCAAACCCACTCCCGTCAGCTTTAATTTACCTTTTCCTTAGTATCCAAAAGCTAATATGAGGATATATCAAAATCACACTCTTTCTCTACTACTCATGCAAATCACGCATATGCAAATACTTTACCTCAATTTCAAGGAAACACAAGTTTAAAACCTCCTGGGGGGGACTGCTTGCAGCACACCACTCTTGAGTGTGAGTGAAAATTCTGCAAATACCTTGACTCAGTTTCAAGGATCAACCATGTCAAATGCACGGTAACCCACCACTTAATTGTTTACCCGTAAAACGGTACAATTGAATTTATAGCGTGATTTGTAGACAAGCAAATTATCGATTTGATCCCAAAATGATAAATGAATTAAATGAAAAGTATAAGACTTAGCGTTGAAATCAAAATAAACAGCAGGTAGCCTGGTTCCGGGAGCAGTGCTTTCGAAGACAGTGATAAAAATAATATTAGATAAAAAGTAAAAGTGTTATTTAGTTTGAGAATAATATGTAGCACAAGTTTTGCCAGAGATTTCATGTCCTACAATGGTTGTTGAAGTCACTATTTATAGCTATACCTAGGGAATAAGGTCCTAAGATCAAGCTCCTCTTAAATGACAATTATGGGGGTCATTGATGAATATGTAACGGCATGCCATGAATGCCAAAATTTTCTGCAACTGCTGTGCATTGAATACTGAGGAATATACTTCATTAAATGTCATCTGGTGACAAATATTCATTTGCTTCCGTTAACTGTGTTCCCTTCGGAATCTTTCCAGTGCCAACTGAAGCTGTTGTCCTCGGACTTGGTTTCTACTCGCTTCATCTTCCATCTGCCTCTGGTTCCATGTGTTACGCTATCATACGAACATTTAATATAAACCTATTTTACCTTATACAGAAAGTCCCCCTGCTTTCCGGTGGCACATCTTTGTGTCACCGGGAAGTTGGTAAAGTTTTCTTTCTTGGCGAAAAATTTTCTGAACCCTTTTGAAAAGTTTCTGACGCTTGATAAGATGCACGTCTCCTCGCATTTAATACCCCAAACACGTGTTACTCTACGATTTAGCAATATTTTTGCCGGTTCTCGAGGTAATCATGGTCACGATGTTAGCCACCTATACCTTTACTTATACGCCTCATTCTTCTTCTTTAACTTGTACCAGTTTCATAAACTCTTCTCAAATTTTTTGCTTTAAACTTCTCTCTGCTTCCATCTTTCTTTGATCTTCTTCAAAAAACTCTAATCATCTTCTACTGATTATGGCTTCTTACATTAATTCTTCCAAGAACTCCGGTCTCCTCTTCGGTGGGGGCCCAAAGAGGAGCAAAGACAAAGAGGTCGATGTTAATGATGATCCTCATATGGTGAACACCATCATCCCCAAACATCTCAACACGGCCAAGGACTTCGAAGAGAAGTTTCCCACTTCAAACCCTCGAACTTGGGCTGTTGGCAAATATCCTTCTTCTATCCGCCCTTCTAGAATTCCTGTTGTGAAGGAGGATTGTGACTAGGGGTGGCATGTGGGCCGTGCCCGATCCTAAATGGGCTTCGCAGGCCCGGTCCTAAGTGGTCCGGTCCTAGGCGGGCCGGTCCTAAGCGGTCCCGGGCTTCGCGGGCTTCTTGTTGGAACCGGTCCGGGACCGGAACCACGAACTAACGGTTCCGTGTTAAGTGGGCCGGTCCCGGGCCTAAGCGGGCCCAAACGGTCCTAAGCGGGCCCAAGTGGGCCCAACAGATACTTTCTATTTTTTAAATTATTTTTATATAAGTTAGAGAAAAAAAATAATAATAAAAATATCTAAGGCAATTCCTTGTAAATTATACTATAGAATTGTCACCTAAATTTTTTAATTGAAATATAAAGACAAAAATATTGTAAAGAGATATTCAAAGCAATGCGTTATAATATATATATTATACTATACTATATATAAATCTTACGATATATAAGCTATATTCAATTTACTATATATACATCTTAAGATTTATACATTAATATTCGATTTATATACTATATATACATCTTAAGATATATAGGATTATAAACTTTTCTAATATAATGCACAAAGTGAGGGTTAGAAGGAAAACTATAGGGTAAGCACATAACAGTAACCATTTTTGCCAATTCTTCCCGATCTTTTTTTGGATCATAATATAAAATACCACCGGTAACAGTGTTAATTCCCGGTTGAAATTGATTTGACCCGGTACTAAGGTCAGCCTGACTAGGTGCACTTGTCCCCTCTGTCAAAGCTTTCATACGAAAATATTTAGCTTTATCTTGAGGGTGTAGCAATATGTGTCTAGTCAAACTTCCCGCCCCCTCCCCTCCTCCCCCCCTTCCCGACTTCTAATATATTTAAAAGCTAACTCTTTGCCATAAGTTTTATACTTAGCCCTATTTTTTTCTCTTAGTTGAGTAAAAAATGGCCAAACAAGAGATGTTTCTGCCTGTTTAGAAGGTTGTCAAGAAAAAGTAGGGGCAGTAACAGGAGGGTCAGACGGGGGATCATTTGGATTATTACTAGTTGGGTTAACTTCAGGAGCAGGACTAGTGGGTATGTCGTCATCCGGTTGCGTTTCATCAAAATCTATTTCTTCATCATCATTTTCATCAATAGTTGGATTACCATAAAGAGCATTCATATATTCATGGTTTAATTGTTCACCGGGTGCAATATTATGGCAAAATTGACTCTCGGTAAATTGTAATAAACTATTATCGCTATCAAGGATAGGAGGTGTAGGACGGGTAACAGGTTTCAGTCGGGGAGCCGGGGGAAGTGGAGGAGGAACAGATTCGCCACTAGATTCACCACTCTTGGATTTTCTCTTATTTTTACTAAATATTTTTTTAGGGAATAAGCCATCTTAATTAATCAAGAAAAGTAAATAAAACAAACAAAAGTATAATATTAAACTTAAGAGTTGGAACGAGTTTACCGAATTGACGAACAACTTGTTGAAAAATAATTATCGTTGAAGATTTCAATTCACCAACTTCACAATTTTGCACAAATTGTAACAATTAAGTAAGCAATTATAGAAGAATATTAGAGAGAGATTGAAAGAAAAATGAAAGAATAAGGGGGTATTTATAGTTGAAAATAGGGAAAAAGTATAATTATAAAAAGTTTGGGGTTAAAACAAAATTTGGGGGGTTAAATGGCTATTTTACAAATAGCCAACGGCTATTTTGGCAGACCAAACGGCTAGTTTTTAAATGGCCAAACGGTCAAAAATTTTTTTAAAAAAGATTATCCATTGGGCCTGTTTAGGACCGTTTAGGACCGCTTGAACTGGCCCACTTCTCATCCGGTCCCGGTCCTAAACGGTCTCGGTCTCGCGGGCCCCCCTATGAGACCGGCCCACTACCCGGCCCACCACCCCACGGTCTCGGTCCTATCCGGTTAGGACCGTTTAGGCCCACCGCCCATGTGGGCTTGCGGTCCTGGGCCGGTCCCGGTCCTAACCGGCCCACATGCCACCCTTAACTGTGACTGCCATGCCCTCAACATCATTGCTCCTGACCTGGTGGAGCGAGTAAACTTCACTAAGAAGGGGTTTACATACGTTTACATGTATCTCTTCACTTTGGATTCATTTTCTTTGAGTGGTGTACTTGACCCCGTGAGTTTGGAGATGTGCCACCGGTACCAGGTTTATTTGGCACAGGTGGGCCCTTGGGTGTGGCGAATGGTCGCATGTCTGTGGCGGCTGTGCCTGGAAACGAAGGAGCCTCTCACCTTGTCTCATATGATAAACCTCTATTCACCCAATATCTTCTGCGGAGGAGTAATAAATTTTAGCAAGCGTGGCCACCATGCTTTGCTTACCAACATGGACGATGACAATGACAGTGGATGAATGTAGCAGTTTGTCGTCATTGCTACCAGGGATATCATCCCGGCCACAACTCCATCCTTCCTTGAATCCTGGACTTGTTCACGTAAGTTTAAAGTCTATCTCTTTTTCTGAAAATAGGCTGATTTATGTCATTGTTAACCTTTCCTTATTCATTATTTCAGTAACTCGATGGACACCTCCAAGGGTTGAAGGCCTTGACCGGTGGGTTCAGAAGATTCTGCACATGACCACATCAGAGACCCACCGGTGGAAGGAGTTGGCCCCAAAATACAGGTGGAGGGCCAAGAATCACGGTAAACTGACTCTTCCTTCGTCCCACCTTTATATATAAGAAAACCTGCTAATCCTGCCTTTTTGTTTGATCCAGGTCTTTCTCAGGGTTCTGTTTTCATCCATGAGGAGGATGTTTTGGTTGACCATACAGAGGCTACAAGGCTATTGCAGGAAGCTCTTGCCCGAATGGGTGCCCTCAGATCTGCTTCCAGTGCATGTGCTTCTTCTCGGAGTCAACCAGTCAGAGAAGAAGCAATCAAAAAGGCGACGTTCTTCCTTAGCCAGGGGTAAAAATAAGAAAATAAAGAAGGCCACGCCCGAGCCAGCCCAGCCACTGTGGTCATTAATGATGATAGGGAAGCTAGTGATGAAGAGGCTTCCCTTCAAAGGAGACAAAGATCTTCATCAGCTCAACAGAATTCTCAATATGGAGAGCTTAGAACACCAACCGAGGGCGACGTCCGAGCGCTCTGGGAGAGTTTGACTTAGTGGAGAATGCCGATTCTCCTTTTCCGGTCCCAGTTGCTACTTCCGGTACTATGAGATCGAGTACCGGGCCTCTTCTACCTTCAGTTGGTGAGCAACCAACAACCAGCAATGCTTCTACCGCAACTGCTTCTCATCCTTCAACACCATCAGCTTTATCTCCATCCACGCCGACCATACCTTTATCACCAGCAACTGCTACATTTCCCCTTCTGATCGCAGATGCCCAAGAGGAGGATGTCCCTCCTCCCCAGTCCCCTGACCACGGGAATTTGGGGCACAACTACTCGCCCCCTTTTGGAGATCCCCATGGGGGAAGGCGTGTCTCTCTCTTGGTGCCAAGGAGTGCCATCTGCTGTCTAGGCCAGTGGAACTCGCCAATTATCTGAATCCGCTGGCTTTAGAGAAAGATAAGAAGAAAATACACTCTCTTTCGCGGAGTGTATGATAAATAACGCCATGCACAATGCAACATCGGTATTGCACTTATTCTCTTTACTGCTTGTTTCTTCTTGACTTGTTATGACAAGGTTTCTAACTTTGGTATTTCTTTGCAGGCCAACTTCCTTACTTCTGAGGGCCTTTAGAAATTGATCCTCTCTAAAGAGGGATTAAGTCCGAGATGGATCAATTCGCCGCGCGCCTCCCGATATTAGAAGCGAAAGCCGCTGAGGCGAATGATCTTGAGGCCCGACTACAGCTTAGCTGGCAGGAGGTAGTGGTCCTTAGTCAAGCAGCTTCTCAATTAAATGGTCAATTCCAAGAAGCTAAGGCTAAGTGGCTTGAAGTTCAAGATGTTGTGCTTGTTGTTGCCGAGCACGAGACTACCTCTATTGAGCGAGTGAATAACTTGGAGGCAACCTTGAATTCCAAAGCTGAAGAGGTTGCTGATGCCGAAGAAAAGTGTGCCCAGATAGAGGATAGGTATAAGAAGATCATGGAACATAATAAGGTTCATATAACCACTATCCATGAACTCGATTTTAGCCTTAGCACCATGAGATCCGAGCGAGATGGCCTTTTGACCGAGGTTGATTGGCTTAAATCAAAACTTCAGCGCCGAGGGGATTCCTCATCATAAAAAACACACACTCTATATATCATATGAGGAGGAAAACCTTAGAAAAGGCCAAAGCGGGCGTCATTGATATTGAAGATGAGATCGCCAAAGCCCGAGCATTGGAGTTAACTGCTCGAGAATACCTCCCGGCTCAACCTGATGCAACTGACTCTTCTAGTTCCGATTTCGAGTTCTCAGAAACTAAGGAGGAACTTGCAGAGAATAATGATGAAGGCCAGGATCCTGAGCCGGCGGCAGATCCGCCTACTTCTCCCGGGGGCGCAAATGCTTCTTTTCCCCCGAGTTCTGTGGGTGTAGTTTAGCTTTTTGCTTTCTTTTTCTTTGTTGTTTTCCTTTTGTATTTTTATACTTGTGTTGCTTGGCACGTTTAATAAATAAAAGTACTTTTTGTTTGAGCATTGCACAAAGTTTATTCTTTTTGTATCGTATTAGGCAAGGCTTTAGGTGTATTTTCCCCCGATATCATTTGGGTTGCGGGCATAAACTCTTTCGGAACCAACCCTTTACTATGCGGGTTTCATAATAGAGGGCCCTCTTATGTTTACAGTGCTCTTGAAGAGGACGTCTCCTATTCATTCTGGCACTAGGATTTGAAGTACTTAGTTAACTTTCAAATGATAAAATTGATTCATCGTTTGGACAAGAAATAAGATAAAAATAAAAGGACTTCATTTTATTCCTTTTATCTTTAAAATTACATAATCAGTCGAGTGCTTCAAGAAAAGAAATTGCCAATACATGTGGCTAATTTGTAGAACTTCTTTCTACGGGGCTTGCTGTGCAGTCCCCGGTACCGATAAGACATTTTTGTTCCCAGGTCATGTAGTCCTAGTTTTCGTGGCAATTAGGTTGTCGTATTCTCATACTATCCCCCCACCCCGTGTTCGAATGCGAAGAGTGTGAATTGGAACTCTAGAAATCTTTCTTCTTCGGAGGAAAAACACTAGTGAATGGTTGGATAATCTTTGGTTCGATAGCAAGCTTCGTTTCCCGTTAGGAACTTTGCTATCGAGCAAATGATTATCTAACCACCCCCTAGTGGCTTGTTTAAGGAAAAACACTTGTGAACGGTTGAATAGCCTTTGGTCCGATGGCAACTTTTGCTTCCCATTAGGAATTTGCCATTGAGCCAAAGACTATTTAACCATCCCGCAGTGGTTTTTTGTTTCAATGCCTTGTCATTTAAAGGTCTTATCTCTACTGATGACATTTCCTTTGTAGTATGCTTTCCGTCCTCATTCAAAACCTTGCCAGAAAAATTCAATTGGGACAAAAAGTGTAGCACATACTTTCAGTATAAGCAGGTTTCATCAGCAGTAATACATTTTGAGGTGAGTTACATTCCAGTTGCTCGGCAATTTGACCCCATCTTGGTTTTCTAGTTCGTATGATCCTTTTCCGGTGATAACTGAAACCCGATAAGGGTCTTTCCAAGTCGGACCCAGCTTTCCTGCGTTGATCTCCCGAGTGTTTTGAGTCACTTTCCTTAAAACCAAGTCTCCCACTTTAAAATAGCGGAGATTAGCCCTCCGATTATAGTACCTTTCCATCCTTTGTTTCTGAGCCACCATTCTTATATGCGCCAAGTCCCTGCGTTCGTCAAGTAGATCCAGTTTGACCAGCAATGCTTCATTATTTGCTTCTTCGTCCGCCAGGAAGTACCGTAAGGTCGGTTCTCCTACTTCCACCGAGATCAGTGCTTCTGCGCCGTCTACGAGAGAGAAAGGTATCTCCCCTGTGCTTGACTTGGCTTTCGACCGGTATGCCCATAGCACCCCTGGTAACTCTTCGGGCCACTTGCCCTTTGCTGCTTCCAACCTCTTTTTGAAGCTTTTAATAATCATTTTATTGGTTGATTCTGCCTACCCATTTGCACTCGGATGGTATGGTGAAGATGTGATTCTTTTAATTTTCAGGTCTTCAAGAAATTTTGTAACCTTAGAGCCTATGAATTGTGGCCCGTTGTCGCAGCAATCTCCTTCAATATTTCAAACTGGTAAATTATGTTTTCCCATAGGAAATTGACCACTTCACGCTCATCGATCTTCTGGTAAGGACCTGCTTCAACCCATTTAGTTAAGTAATCGGTTAGAACTAAAAGAAATCTTACCTTCCTGGGAGCCGGTGGCAACAGTCCAACTATGTCCATCCCCCATTTCATAAATAGCCATGGGGATAGTACCGAATGCAACAGTTCTACCGGTTGGTGTATCAACGGTGCATGATGTTGACACTTGTCGTATTTCTGAATGAATGTCTTCGCATCTTGTTCCATCCGAGGCCAGTAGTATCTGGCCCTAACCAATTTTAGGACCAACGTATTTGCACCTTAATGATTCCCGCAAATTCCTTCATGAACCTCTCTCATGATGTAGTTAGCCTCGGAGGCTCCTAAACATAAGCTGTAGCGAGCTGCTTTGGTGCTGAGTGTCCGGGATGCCTTTGGGACTTCGCCCAACTTGTCGTGCTTAAGGTAACCGATGATCTCATTCCTCCAGTCCCAGACTAGGTTGGTTGTATTTATTTCATAATAACTGTCCACATCCAGTACCGAATGCATGAGTTGAACGATTGTACCAGAATCAGATCCCTTCATTTCCGTGGACGATCCCAAATTAGCCAATGCATCTGCTTATGCATTTTCTTCTCTCGGAATGTGGGTGATTGGCCATTACCTGAACCGTGCGAGTAAAGATTGAAATTTAATCACATATTATTTAATTCTCTCTTCCTTGGTGTCGAAGATTCCATATACTTGATTTACTACTAGTTGAGAATCGCATTTGATTTCAATGACCTCGGAGTCTAGCCCTCGGGCCAGTTCAAGTCCTGCAATTAAAGCCTCATACTTGGTTTCATTGTTAGTCAAGGGAAAAGTTTTTATGGCCTACCTCAGGGTTTCTCCCGAGGGTGTGATTAAGACCACCCCGAGTCCGGGCCCTTTCATGTTGGAAGCTCCGTCCGTGAACAAGGTCCAAAGTCCTGATGTCATTTCTGACACCATAACCACTTATTTTGTGGCTAAAGGTAGTAGCTCGAGACTGAAATTGGCCACGAAGTCAGCCAAAACGTGTGATTTGATCGGAGTCCTTGATTTATATTCCATATCAAATTCACTAATTTCAACTGCCTATTTGGCCAGCCGACCTAACAACTCAGGTTTGTGAAGGACATTCCGCAGGGTAAAAGTTGTCACCGCAGCTACCGGGTGGCACTGAAAATAAGTCCTGAGCTTTCGAGCGGTGACTACGAGAGCTAAGGCCAGTGTTTCCAGGTGTGAATAATGCGTTTTCGCTCTCGATAAAATTTTGCTAACATAATTAGACAGGAGATTGCGTACCTTCGTCCTCCCGGACTCGAACGACACTGACTGCTACCTCCGAGACCGCTAAGTATATTAGCAATTGTTCGCCTTCATCCAGTTTTGATAGTAACGGAGGGCTTGATATATACCGTTTTTGGTCCTTTAAGGCCTGTAGGCATTCTGGTGTCCATTCAAAGTTGTTCTTCTTCTTCAGAAGTGAGATGCAGTGATGACATTTTTTTCGAAGACCGAGAAATGAACCTGCTTAGAGCGGCCAGTCTCCCGATTAGGATTTGGACATATTTTACGTTTGTTAGCTAGTTTGGAATGTCCTCGATGGCTTTAATCTTATCGGGATTGACTTCGATCCCCCTTTGTGACACCAGGAAACCCAAAATTTTACCGGATCTAACTCTGAATGCACACTTTTCAAGGTTAAGCTTCATGTTGTCCTTCCTTAGGATGTCGAAGGTTTCCTGAAGGTGTTTTAGATGGTCACCTTCATTCAAAGAAATGACCAACATATCATCTATATACACTTCCATTGTTTTTCCTATTTGCTTTTCGAACATTTTGTTACCGAGCCTCTAATAAGTGGCTCCGGCATTTTTAAGCCCGAAGGGCATCACATTGTAGCAATATGTGCCAAAGTTCGTTATGAATGAAGTTTTTTCCTGATCCTCCGGGTTTATCTTAATTTGGTTGTACCCGGAATAGGCATCAAGGAAACTCATCAACTCGTGTCCGGTCGTTGCATCAATCATTTGATAAATGCTTGGCAGTAGAAACGAGTCTTTTGGGCACGCCTTATTCAAATCCTTATAATCTACATACATACGGAATTTATATTCTTTTTCGGAACTACTACTACGTTAACTAGCTAGTGGGGATACTTTACCTCCTGGATTGAACCGATGTCGAGCAGTCGAGTTACATCTTCTTTGACAAACTTATTTATGACCTCGGCAATTGGGCGCTTCTTTTTCCTTATCGGTGGGATAAGTGGGTCCAAGCTTAGCTTATGTACGGACACCTCTAGCGGGATACCATTCATATTCGCGTGCGACGATGCAAAACAATCAACGTTAGTTTTAAGAAATTCAATAAATCCTGACCTGCGCTCGGGGTTGAGTCCTGTCCCCAAGTGGAATTTGCTCTCCGAGAATTTTTCGAACAACGGCACCTGTTCGAGCTCTTCCGTCGTGGACTTGGTCGTGTCCGTTTCTTCCAGTACCTGAAAATATTTTGGTACCTGGTGGGATTCCGACAGCTCCTCCCCTTTGTCATCTTCGTTCGGTTCGGGAGTAGGCATCAGTTTTTGTAATTGTTATGCCTTGTGTTTCTTCCCTTTACTCCTAGAAACCAATACCGTGTTCATCTCCCTTACTGCCGGTTAATCTCTTTTTATCTGTTTGATTCCCTCTGGAGTTAGGAATTATAGAAGTTGGTGATATGTTGATAGTACGACCTTCATCTCATTTAGCCATGGTTTGCCAAGAATTATGTTGTAGCCCATGTCGTCGTCTACTACTTCAAATAAGGTAGTCTTCATGACCACTTCGGCATTCGTGCGTAGCAAGCTCTCCCCTCAGGTTGTCACACTTGCTAAGTTGAACCCGGCGAGGAGTTTTGTTGCGGGAATGATGCTTCTGGTTTGCTTGGCTTGTTCCAACACTCTCCATTGAATGATGTTGGCTGAACTTCCTGGGTCAACCAAAATACATTTAATCTTGAAATCTAAAACGTTAAGAGAAATTACTAGGGCATCGTTGTGCGGCAAAATAATCCCATCAGTGTCTTCTTCTGTGACGGTGATATTGTCTTCAGAGACTTCTCGGAGTTTCTTTCTATGTGACATTGATACCTTCGTCTTCTTGGATGTCGAGAAAGTTACCCTGTTGATCTCGTTCCCCCGAAAATTCATGTTGATAGTTAGTCGAGAAGGGTCTTCCCCTATCTTCGAGGGCTCTGCGTTGTCTCGTCTGTGGCTGTAATATTTCTTAGCCCGATCTCTTAAGAAATCTCTAAGATGGTCGTTCTTTAGCAGTATTTCCACCTCCTCGCGCAAATATCAGCAATCCCCAGTTCGGTGGCCATTAGTCTCATGGTATTCACACCATAAATTAGGATCCCTCTAGCTAGGATTGGATCTCATCGGACTCGTAACTATTCTTCCTTGATGTTCCTCACCGCCGATACCAGCTCCACCACGCTGACGTTGAAATTATACTCGGACAACCGAGGATAAGTTGAATTCCGGGAACTCGATACCTCTTTTTCCTAAAACGACCTAATGTTTCGGCCGTGGTAAACCCTTCTATCGGGGGCGAACCTATCCATCAACCGGAATCCCTTGTTGTTGCGTCCTCCAGCCCTCTCGCAGGGAAAGAAACGACCCTTAGAAGACTGTCGATCTGCATCAAAATCATCTTTTGATTTATCCCTGTTCTTTTCTCGATACCGACCTTTGGTTGATGCCGGAAAACTGAGCTGATCATCTTCTATCCTTATCTTTGATTCATAGCGGTTATGGACATCCGGCCATGTGGTTGCATGGAACTCGAGCAAGCTTTCTTTCATCTTCTTGTAAGTGTCAGAGCTCCTCGGATTCAACCCTTAGTAAATGCCTCAACTGCCCATTCATCTGGCACAGATAGTAATAACATCCTTTCTTTCTGGAACCTGATCACGAACTCGCGCAACAATTCAGACTCTCCTTGCAAAATTCTGAATATGTCCTCTTTATGGTCCTGGACCTTCCTGGCCCCAGCATAAGCCTTGATGAGAGAATCTGCGAGTATTTCAAACGAATCAATTAAGTGTTCGGGTAAGAGTGAATACTATGTCTAGGCCCCCCTGTGAGGGTTTCTCCGAATTTCTTCAGCAGGACCGACTCAATCTCATGTTGGGCCAAGTCGTTTCCTTTCACCATCGTTTTGTAAGTTGTAATGGGCTCCTGAGGGTCCAAAGTCCTATCGTACTTCGGTATGTCTGGCATTTTGAACCATTTTGGGATCAATTGTAGTGTTGCGCTCGGCTTGAACGACAACTGGGTGTACTTCTTCGAGTCTAAGCCCTTCAACACTGGCAGTGCGCCCAGAATTTGGTCCATTCGAGTGTGGAACTCTTTCGCATTCTGATCCATACGCTCGTTTATTTCCCTCATGAATCTCATGAGTTTGGTTTTGAAAGGATCATTGCCGTTGTCGTTACCGGATCCATTGCCGATCCCCCCGGTTTTGTAGAAGCCAACCTCTCCCCTCGGGGTGTTGTTATCAACCCTTTGGGTTATTTGATTTGCGGGAACGCCGGGAGGAACATGGCCTCTTCCATTCACATTGTTGGAAGAACCTGACAATGCCTGCTTGAGTTCTTTCATGGCCTGGTCCTGCCTTGAGAGATGGCCCATGATGGCCTTTTGGTGCTCCCTCAAGATCCTTACCGTTTTCGCAACGTGCTCGCCCTCAGCGTTGTCAGGAGTTGTCTCCCATACATGTCGGGGATAACGCAGGCCATGAATGCCAAAATTCTCTGCAACGGCTGTGTATTTAATACTAAGGAATATTCTTCATTAAATGTCATCTTGTGACAAACATTCATTTGCTTCCGTTGAGTGTGTTCTCTTCGGGATCTTCCCGGTGCCAACTAAAGCTGTTGTCCTCAAACTTGGTTTCTACTCGCTTCATCTTCTATTTGCCTCCGGTTCCACGTGTCACACTATCATACGAATATTTAATATAAACCGATTTTACCCTATACGCTAATCCCCATTTTTCTATCTTCACTACTCTCTACTTGTTGTCGTCGTTTGGTTGATATACTAGTTATGTGCGGACTATAATGCAATGAATTATATTATGTCCTGCCTGTACTCTATTTTTAATCTAATGAATCAAACATCTACCAAAAAATTAATTATTAAATAATTTTATTATTCTTTAATCCGTATTATTGTGCTAATTAATACACATATAGAGCATTTTTATATTTAAATAATTTCATTCCCGCATTGCTAATACACTTATCTTATTCCACATTATATCTCACATAAAATAATATATAGATTTTCGAGCGCATAGTTTAATACGGGTATTATTTAATATCGCTAATCAAATACTACATAATTATGCAAAAAATATTTTTTTATGCGGTATTTTATGTTGCAAATAATTATTTCAAAGGATCAACCAAATGACCCCTAACAATTAATGCAGTTTATGATTCTGTGTTTTTCTCTCCTCGCCCCCCTCCCCCCCCCCCAAAAGCTAGTATCATAAATTGAATACGAAGGTTAGCATAGTTGCGTCTTATATCACAAAATTACTCGTCTCTAATTAATCCACTTTAAAAAAAGATTCTCTTTGCTGCAATTAATCCACCATACACTTTTCCTAGAAGTATATGGTGCATCAACAACTTCACTTAGCTAAACTGAATGTGCACGAGTACTGAACTCTTTCGAACTTATTGGTGCGAAAAAGACAGTTATGCAGGGCAGCCCAAAGTCACTTTTGATATTGTGCGATATTATTTGTTATGGACCAAAATCACATAGTAGCTTTTCCATAAGACCTCACAAGTGTATTCATACACCTTATAATATGTAGTTTCGTTTTCTTATTTACGTTAGGCATATTTATATAAAATAGCTAACTAGATTTATTGTTTACTTTTCTTAATCGGTGTATATAAATTATCTACTTATTATATACGGTTATACACATATTATACATGAATTATATATAATTATACATCTGTCGGCTATCTTTAGTTTAAACGATTAGGTGAGCAACTATTTTAAATTAATTCTACTTTACTCATTTCACTTTTACTTAATTCCCCTATTGTGAAACTGTATTCGCACGACCACTTTATAAAAAGACGAGACTTTTCATGTTCTCTTATTTATTTTACTAATGATGATTATACTTTGGTTGTTAGAAGAAAATCCATGATGAAGAGGCATACATTGATAACGAAGGTTGTATAGGGTAAAATTGGTCTGTAATAAATGATCAAATAATAGTATGTCACGTGGAATCGAAGACAGGTAAAAGGCGAATCACGTAACAATCTACCGGGAACAATAGCTGCAGCTGGTATCGGATAAACCCTGAAAGGAGCCTGGTCAATGGGAGCAGTTCGAATGTTTGCCATCGGATAACATTCAATAAAGAATATTCCCTAACATTAAATGGGCAGTCGTTGCAGAGAATATTTGCATTCATGGCCTGCCGTTACATATTCATCAATGGCTCCTTTATTGTCATTTTAAAGGGGCTTGATCCTAGGATCTTGTTTTCCTAGATATAGCTATAAATAGTAGGCTCAATAACCATTGTAAGCAAAGAGAGTTCTTGAAAGAACTTATGCTGTATTACACTTTCGCTCTCAATTAAAACAACTTTATTTGCTTTTTATATTGTTCTTATTTCTGTTCTTGAAGCCAGGTTTGCCAACTTCTTCAATCTTAATCGTTAAGTCTTACTTTTAATCTTGTTTATTTACCATTATTGGATCAAATCAGTTCTCTTGTCTATAAACCACCTAACAAATTCAACTATATCATTTTACGGGTAAACAGTTTGGCGCCCGTCGTGAGGCTTAGACAGTTGCGTAATTCAGTTGATCCTTGCATTTATTACCAACTTGTTTGATTCTTTGTTCCTTAGGAAGAAATAGAAAATGGCAGCTAACGATATCAACGTCCCACAAGACATTGAGGGACATGAAAATTTGCCTTAACATGAGGATTCAATCAATAACACCCGCAACTAGGGGGATGAGGCAACCCCGGTCTGTGAAGGACAGTACCCCCGACATGTACGGGAGCCAACTCCCAATGACACGGAAGAGGAACACATTTCAAAAACAGTAAAAATCCCAAGAGAGCAACAGAAAGCCATCATGTTCCTGAAAATCAAACGGCTCAAAGAGGTGATCAATACCCCGAGGGGTAAGTTCAGTTTCGATGGTACCGGGGAGACCGGTAGCGGATCTGGCAATGATAACAGCAATGATCCTTCCATTACCAAGCTCATGAGATTTATGAGGGAAATAAACGAACAAATGGATCAAAACATGAAGGAGTTTCACACCCGAATGGATCAGATTCCGGGAGCACCACCATGTTACATTTTGCATTTTCGTACGTAAATATTTCGTCGTAAGTTAATCGACGTAGACTCGGAAATGAGATTATGTTTTGTGAGGTTAAAAGAATTTATGTTATTTATAACAGGCAATAAGTAAGTGACGTGAAGGTTAGAAGAGAGTAGACGAATCACACAAAATAAGTATCGTTGAAGGTTGTCAATTTTGGATAAAATACGGTCCGAACTATAATACTTGGTATTTATGGACTAGTGCCATACAAGGTACCACATGACCATGATAGTAAGGGGTATAAGGTATGTTAAAAATGAGTAGTATTTTAAGTAATTTGGAATAGTTCTTAATTATGTAGATAATTGGGTAATTATTAATTTTTAGTGGGGGATTAACTAATTAATTAAAATATTTGGATAGGCTTAATAAGCCTCCCAACGTGGCAGCCAATGAAGTATTGATCAAATCCCAACAAATGACTCTTAAATCATGTAGCAAGGTGACACATTTAAGAGAGTTTTGTGGCTAGGTCATCACCTAAGTGGGGCCCACATCCACTAATATTAAAAATCTCTCTAAATCACTTAAAGGAGATGCTATATCTCTACAATGTAAGGGATTTTCTTTAGCAACTTCATACGGATTTGAATGGCAACGTGATTTGCTTCAACAATTCATATGAAACTGCTTAATACTATAGCAGCGTGAAATTTCGATTCTAAGGGAGTACGGTACAATCTTTCTCAAGAATATCATACGGATTTTTCCCTACATTGATCCGCCATTACGTGTTTTGTCGCAATTAACGTGTGTTAGAGGGATTGTCAAGAGAATCGGCTCAGGTATGTTAAGGCTATCCCTTCTTTCTTTTTGGCATGATTCATATGATACAAATAAAACGAGCAAACGCACAACTTTCATAAATGACTCTATTCATAGAAGTACTAGGGGTGCCTATATTTTTGATTCCCCATGTGAATTATTATTATATCTTTTGTTCATGTGTCTCAAAAAAATACGTAGTTGATAAAGTTCATCTGAAAGGCATATTGCTCTTATGACATTCCGAGAAATCTTATTAACGTACTTCTTATGCATTTCATTCATTTATACATGTACATTGACCCATGACCAGATGGCGTTATATACGCACATATTTTATATATATGGGATATGGAAAAATATTACGGCGTTATATATGCACCACCACCTGATCAGTTGGTATACGTTGATGATTTCGCCCACAGAGGCCGAGATGATATAATAGGATGCCCTCAGAGGCTTGATGATGTTATGTACACCTATACATATGCATAATACGATATTTGTACGCATATGCATGACATTATAAATATTTCAGGATTCACAAAGCTATTTGGATTCACAGGTGTCCATGTTTCCTTTATGTCTTTTATGTACTGATTTTCATGCCTTACATACTTAGTACATTATTCGTACTGATGCCCCTATTTTCCGGGGCCTGCATTTCATGTCCGCAGGTATAGGTAGACAGGCTGACGGTCTCCCTTCTTAGGATCCTTGATCAGTGAGAGTTGGTGTGCTCCATTTGATCTGGAGCTACTTTGAGTTTTGGTACGATGTGTTTCTAAACATATATAGGTATGACGGGGCCCAGTCCCGTCCTTTATACAGTTGTACACTCTATTAGAGGTCTGTAGATAGTCATGTATAGTTGGATAGTATGTGGCTTTGTCGGCTTCCAGTCTTTGATATGTAGTTGTCTATAGTAGCCTTTTGGACATGTTTTCCTCACGTATGTTATTCACATAATTCAGTAGTTTATTGACAGATGATATTCATAACTGATAGCATCAAGGACAATGATAGAGTTTTGGAAGCTCCAAGGCCATTTACAAGATCTCAAGCTAAAGAGTTGCACTCTAAGGTTGCTGGATTTCAATGGCAAATAAAGAAGCTTTTAATTGTAGAGGAAGAGCTCATGCCCGAAGTAGATGAATTATCCAAGTTTTACAATTATTTGGTGATCCAAATTGAAGTCCAAGAGGAGGAAGATTGGGCCACCAAATCAGCCCTTGAAGTCCACCAAACGGGCTCAAAATGAGCTTAAAAGAGGTCCAAAGGGGGGTGTTTCAAAGGGAGCCCAATTGGAGTCCAAATCAATGGCCCAAACTAGTAGTTTTAAGGTCCAAATCTGCCCCAAAGGGATTTTGCTGCCCCCACCTAATTGTAATGACTTTTCTTACTCCTTAGCAATCACCCTACCTAATTGTAATGACTTTTTATGCCTTAGCAACCACCCTACCTAATTTTAAGGACTTTTTGTGCCTTAGTACTCCTATAAATAAGGATTTCTTCTCATTCATTGAGATACTTCATTATTGATTAAGTATATCATACTTTGAGAGTTCTTTTGAACCTTTGTTACTTGTGCTTTGAGATTTATCTTTCAACCTTTACTAGTTCATAGTTCAAGGTAGTAATATTACTTCTCTATTGTGATATCTTTGATTCCTTTGTGGTATTCTTAGAAAGCGATTAATACTAGTTATTAATTGTTGTCTCAAGTTACTCGTAAAACGGTCAAGATCCGAATCTATTATTTTGATTTGCTTTTAAGTAAAGGCGTTTGATTTCTTCAATAAATCAAGATGTTGTTGCTTTGATCTTGTCAAGGCTATAGAACTTGTGTTCTTGGAAGTTCTTGGAATTATTTCCTTGAATTTTCCCATAACCTTTATTTTCTGCCCTTTAGTTCTAGTTGCTCAATTCCTTATTGTTATTGCTTCCGCATTAACTTTTCAAATTCTTACTCTAGTTTGGATTTACGACCTTGTCGTTATCAATAACCTACCCTTAATTCATGTTTATATCGTATACGCATGCTTAGGGGTGTTCAACAGGTAGGACTCGGGCACTCGTCATGGCCCATCAGTTTGGGTCGTGACACACTAGTTTTGAAGGGCCTAGATTCAAAAAATATATACTCAGTTGCCGTTTAAACCAAGAGCAGCACTGGAGTTAATTCTGAAGAGGTTCAAAATGCCGGACATACCAAAATACGATGGGACTTCAGACCCGCAGGAGCACATCACAACTTATACCACAGATGTGATAGGGAACGATTTGGCTCAACATGAGATCGAATCGGTTTTACTAAAAAAGTTTGGAGAAACCCTCACGAAGGGGGCCCTGACATGGTATTCACTTTTACCCAAACATTCAATTGACTCTTTTGAAATGCTTGCAGATTTCATAAAGGCCCATGCCTGTGCCAGAAAGGTACAAGCCAGGAAGGCGGACATATTTAGGATCGCCCAAGGTGAGTCTGAATTGTTGCGGGAATTCATAATCAAATTCCAGAAAGAGAGGATGGTGCTACAGCCATACCAGACGAGTGGGCAGCGGAGGCATTTACAAAGGGTTTGAATCCAAGGAGCTCCGACACCTCCCGAAAGCTGAAGGAAAGCGTGCTCGAATTCCAAGCGACTATATGGGCAGATGTTCATAATCGTTATGAATAAAAAATAAGGATAGAAGACAATCAGCTCGAGTTCCCTACATCAACCAAGGGACGGGACCGAGACAAGAACCAGGATAAGTTCAAAAGTGATTTTGATGCGCACCAGCGATCTTTTAAAGGTCGTCTCCTACCATACGAGAGAATCGAAGGATGCGGCAGCAAAGGGTTC
Organism: Nicotiana tomentosiformis; assembly: GCF_000390325.3. Classification (NCBI taxonomy): domain Eukaryota; kingdom Viridiplantae; phylum Streptophyta; class Magnoliopsida; order Solanales; family Solanaceae; genus Nicotiana; species Nicotiana tomentosiformis. The sequence continues at coordinate 122,562,206 of NC_090812.1, forward strand.
CGGTCCTCGGATAAGTTCACTCCCGACAGAAGAACTGACAGTGGCCGGAATAACAGATCGTTACAAGAAAAAAAGATACCGGGGATCCGGGACTCCACACATCTAGGTTATCGAATTATAACTTCAACATCAACATAGTGGAGTTGGTATCAACAGTGAGGAATATCAAAGATTCATAATTCCCTAAGCAAACAGATCCGATCCCATCTAGAGGGATCCTAACTTATGGTGTGAATATCATGGGACTCACGGCCACAGAACTGGGGACTGCCAGCATCTGCGTGAAGAGGTGGCGATGTTGTTGAAGAATGACTATCTCAGGGAGTTCATGAGCGACCGGGCCAAGAACAATTACGGTCATAGTCAGGACAATACGGAGCCTACTAAGATAATAGAATACCCTCCTCGGTTGACTATCAACATGATTTTCAGAGGAACAAGCTCGGCTCAATGTCTTAGATTTCAAGATTAAGCGTGTTTTGGTTAATCCAGGAAGCTCGACTAATATTATTCAATGGAGAGTGCTGGAACATGCAAAGTTAACCGGAAGCATTATTCCGGAAACAAAACTCCTCACTGGGTTCAACTTGGCAAGTGTAACATCACGAGGAGAGATCCTGCTGCCCACGAACGCTGAAGGGGTAACCAAGACCACCTTATTCGAAGTGGTTGACGGCGACATGGGTTACAACATAATCCTCGAAAGACCATCTTTACATGAGATGAAGGTTGTGTCCTCAACATATCATCACCTGATGAAATTCCCGACCTTGGAAGGAATCAATCAGATAAGAGGAGATCAATCGGCGGCAAGAGAAATGAACGTAGTGTCGATTTCCAGCAGCAAAGAAAGGAGCCCAGCAAATAGCCATTACCGGAACCGACGCCTTCTTCCCTAACTAATGAAGATAAAGGCGAAGAGTCGTCGGAATCCTACCAGGTGCCGAGATACTTTCAGGTACTAGAGGAGATAGATGCAACCAAGTCCACTGTAGAAGAACTCGAGCAAGTGTCTTTGTTCGAAGAATTCTTATAAAGGAAGTTTCACTTGGGAACACGGCTCAATCCCAAACTCAGGTCAGGATTTATTGATTTCCTTAAAGCGAACGTTGATTATTTTGCATAGTCGCACTCAGATATGACAGGTAGCCCATTAGAGGTGGTTGTGCACAAGCTAAGCTTGGACCCAAACTTCCCACTGATAAGCAAAAAAGAAACGTCCAATATCTGAGGTCAAAAATATATTTGTTAAAGAAGAGATAACTCGACTACTCGACATCGGTCCAATCCGTGAGGTAAAGTATCCTGAATGGTTAGCTAATGTAGTTGTAGTTCCCAAGAAGAATAACAAGTTTACAATATGCATAGGTTACAAGGACTTAAATAAGGCATGCCCTAAAGACTCGTTCCCATTACCAAACATTGATCAAATGATTGATGCAACGGCCGAGCATGAGTTAATAAGTTTCCTCTATGCCTACTCCGGGTATAATCAAATCGAGATGAACCCGGAGGATCAGGAAAAAACTTCGTTCATAACAAACTTTGGCACATATTGTTATAATGTGATGCCACTCGGGCTTAAAAACATTGGGGCTACTTATCAGAGGCTCGTGAACAAAATGATCGAGAAGTAAATTGGCAAACCAATGGAAGTATATATCAATGACATGATTTCAAGTCTTTGAATGCAGGCAATCATTTGAAGCACCTCCAAGAAACCTATCTTGAGGAAGCATAACATGAAGCTCAACTCGGAAAAATGTGCATTTGGGGTTGGATCCGGTACGTTCTTGGGGTTCTTGGTCTCATAGAAACGGATCGAGGTAAATCCCTATAAAATCAAAGCTATCGAAGACATCCTGGACCAGCTAACGAGTGTAAAAGAAGCACAAAGGCTAACCGAAAGATTGGCCGCTTTAAGAAGGTTTATCTCTTGATCCTCGAAAAAATGTCATCACTTTTTCTCACTTCTGAAGAAGAAGAAGAAAAATTTCAAATGGACTCCGGAATGTCAGCAGGCCTTGAAAGACCTGAAATGCTACCTATCAAGACCCTCGCTACTATCAAAACTGGGGGAAGGTGAACAATTGCTGATATATCTAGCGGTCTTGGAAGTAGCGGTAAGTGCCATTTTAGTCCGAGAGGATGAAGGTACACAATTTCCTATCTATTATGCTAGTAGAATTTTGTCAGGAGTGGAGACTGACTATCCGCGCCTTGAAAAGCTGGCCTTAGCTATCATAGTCGCCTCTCTAAAGTTTAGGCCTTATTTTCGGTGCCATCTAAATCTGTTGTGACAATCTTCCCCTTGTGGAATGTTCTTCACACGTCTGATTTGTCAGGCCGGTTGGCTAAATTGGCAGTTGAAATTAGCGAATTTGACATTGAGTACAAACCCACGACTGCAATCAAGTCACAGGTTTTGGCTAACTTCGTGGCCGATTTCAGTCCCGAGTAAAGGCCCCTAGCTACTAAAGAAGCAGTGTTGGTGTTGGAAACGAAGTCAGGAGTTTGGACCTTGTTTTTGGATGGAGATTCCAGTGTAAAAGGGTCTGGGCTTGGGGTGATTTTAATCACGCCCTCGGGGGAGACCCTGAGACAGGCCGTTAAGATTGTTCCGTTAACTAACAATAAAGCCGAGTATAAGGCTTTGGTTGCAGGACTCGAACTGGCCCGGGGACTAGGCTCCGAGGTCATAGAGATCAAATGTGATTCCCAGCTGGTACTAAACCAAGTGTACGGTATTTTTGACACAAAGGAGGAGCGCATCCAACAATATATGAATAAAGTTCAGGCATTACTTGCATGATTTAGGGAGTGGTCAATCACACACGTTCAGAGAGAAAAGAACGTGGAAGCAGATGCATTGGCTAATTTGGGTTCATCTACGAAAATGAAAGGATCTGACTCTGGTACTGTCATTCAACTTCTACATTCGGTATTGGATGTGGATGGCTATTGTGAAGTGAATACAACCAACCTAGTCTAGGACTGAAGGAATGAGTTTATTGAATATCTTCGGCATGGAAAATTGCCCGGAGACCCGAAGGCGTCCGAGCATTACGTACCAAGGCATCTCGTTACTTTCTCATAGATAGGCAATTATATAGGAGAACGTACAAAGGCCCGTTGGCCCGATGTTTAGGAGCCTCAGAGGTGGACTACGTGATGAGAGAGGTCCATGAATGAATTTGTGGAAACCATTCCGGTGCAGATTCGTTAGTACTAAAGCTGGTTAGGGTAAGATACTATTGGCCCCGGATGGAACAAGACGCAAAGACGTTCGTTCAGAAATGTGACAAATGCCAGTGTTATGCACAGTTGGTACACCAACCGAAGGAACTCTTGCATAGATACTGTCCCCATGGCCGTTCATAAAATAGGGGATTGATATAGTTGGTCTTCCATCAGGCCCCGGAAAAGTAAGATTCCTTTTAATTTTAACCGATTACTTCACTAAATGGGTTGAATCAGGTCCTTACCAAAAGATCGATGAGCGCGAAGTGGTCGATTTCCTGTGCGAACACATAGTCTGCCGATTTGGAATACCGAAGGAGATTGCCTGCGATAACGGACCACAGTTCATAGGCTCCAAAGTCACAAAATTTCTCGAAGCTTTGAAAATCAAAAGGATTACATCCTCACTATACCATCCGAGCGCTAATGGATAGGCAAATTCAACCAATAAGGTGATTATACAGAACCTCAAAAAGAGATTAGAAGCTGCTCGAGTGTACTATGGGCATATCGGATGACGGCAAAATCAAGTACGAGAGAGACACCTTTCTCTCTCATGTATGGCGCGGAAGCTATGATCCAGGTAGAAGTAGGAGAAAGGTTTTCGCGAGCAAACGAAGAAGCAAATAATGAGACATTGCTGGATCTGCTCGATGAACGCAGGGACTTGGCATATGTGAGGATGGTGGCTCAGAAGCAAAGGATGGAGAGATACTATAATCGGAGGGACAATCTCCGTTACTTCAAACTAGGAGACCTAGTATTAAAAGGTGGCTCAGAGCACTCGGAAAGTCAACGCTGGGAAGTTGGGTCCAACATGGGAAGGTCCCTACTGGGTTTCAGCTATCACTGGTAAAGGATCGTACGAGTTGGAAAATCAAGATGGAGTCAAATTGCCCTGCAATTGAAATGTGACTCACCTTAAAAGGTGTTAATGCTGATAGATCCTATGAATACTGAAAGTATGTGCTGCACTCTTTTTCCCTTCGACCGGTCTTTGTCCCAATCAGATTTTTCTGGCAAGGTTTTTAACGAGGCAACAATGGAAAGCATACCAAGAGAGGAGCATCATCGGCAATGTTAAGACCTTTAAATTACAAGGCATTGAAATGATAAACCACTATGGGATGGTTAAATAATATTTGGCTCAATGGCAAGGTCCTAATGGGAAACAAAACTTGACATCGCACCAAGGACTATTTAACCATTCGCAAGTTGTTTCCACCAACGAAGCAAGACTTCCATTGTTCTAATTCGCATACTTCACACACTAAGGGGGGATAGTATCAGATACGGCAGCAAGACTTCCATAAAAATCGGGGACTACGAGAATCGGAAACAATAATGTCTCATCGGGACCGGGGACTGCATGACTGGCCCCGTAGGAATAAGTTGTACAAGTTAGCCACATGTATTGGCAGTTTTGTTTTCCTTCAGCGAATGAATTCTTATGCACTTTTAAAGATAGAAGGAATAAAATAAAGTCCTTTTATTTTTATCTTGTTTCTTGTCCAAATTAGTTGTTTTTATCATTTGAAAGTAAAGAAAAAACTTCAAATGCTTGTGCCTAAATGAACAAGAGACGTCCTCTTCAAGAGCATCGTAAACATAAAAGGGCCCTCTCTTATGAAACCCTCATAGTAAAGGGTTGATTCTGGAAGAATTTATGCCCAGAATCGAAAGCTATCAGCAAATAATATGCCCGAAACTTTAAATAATTCAATGCAAAGAAAATGTATCTTGCACAACACTTAAGCAAAATTCTCCTTTATTTGTAAAAAGAGCCAAACTCGATGAAACGTTTGGCATAATTACAGAAGTACAAAAAGGGGAAAGGGAGAAAACAACAAGAGAAAGAAATCTAAATATTATCGCCGCTGGAGCCCGGGAGAGAGAGGCATCTACATCCCACCCCCGGTGGAAGAAGGCGGATCAACTGCCGGTTCGGCGCCTGGACCTTCATCATCATTTCCTCCAATTTCATCCTTGGTTCCCAAGTATTTGGAATCGGTTCTTGAAGAGTCAGTTGCATTAGGCTGAGTAGGGAGACGTTCTGGGAAGTTAGCTCCAATTTTCGGGCCTTGGCGATGTAATCATCAATATCGTCGATGCCCGCCTTGGCCTCTTCCAAGGTTTTTCTCCTCATATGATACATAGCATACGTCTTCTCAAATACGAGGGAATACTCTTGGAACTGAAGCTTTTCCTTAAGCCTGTCAACCTTGGCCTGAAGGTTGTCCCTCTCAGATCTCTTAGCACCGAGGCTAGTATTAAGATCACGATTTGTACAGAGATGAATCTTGTTTTGCTCAATGATCTTTTTAAACATCTCCTCCATCCTAGCCCTCTTCTCCTCAATGGTATTAGCCTCCTCGGTTTTGGAGCTCAAGGCTGCCTTCAAGTTATTCATTTGTTAAACGAAGGCAGAATCGCTCTCGGCAGCAATAAGCACAACATCTTGGAGCTCACCCTACTTAGCCTTAGCCTCTTGAAACTGTGCATGTAACTGGGTGGCTTCTTGGTTGTAGGCCATCTCTTTCTGTTCTCTTTGCTACAACCAGGCCTCAAGCTCACCCGCCTCAGCAGCTTTTGCCTCCAACACTGGGATGCACGCAACAAGTTGATTTCATTTAGCCAACAGTTAATCTCATTCAGATGCGAGTCCTTGTTTATCGAGAATCAATTTCTGTAGGCCCTCGGAAGCAAGCAAATTGGCTTGTACAAAGAATATCAAGGCTAAAAATCTCGTTACTATAGAAAAACAAAAAATAAATGATAAGAAAGCAAATACAGTACCGCTTTCGTATTATGCATTGCATTGTTCAACAAACACTCCCCCGAAAAGGAGCATATTTTCTTCTTATCTTTCTATGAAGCAAACGACTTTAGGTAGTTGGCAAACTCCACCGGCCTAGACAGCAGATGGCACTCCTTCGAGACCGAATGAGTAGCACTCCTCCTCCCTCGGGGATTTGGGGAAGGGGTGAGTAATCGTGCCTCAAATTCCTATGGTTGGGAGACCGGGGAGGAGAAGCATTCCTCTCTCGAATGCTTGTTGTTGGTGAAGGAGATACAGTAGGTGTTGGTGGTGAAGGTACAACTGGTGTAAAGGGGCGTGAAGTTATTGGCATTGATAGTTGAGAAGCAGTTGCAACGGTAGCAATGCTAATTATTGGTTGCTTAGTGACGAAGGCAGAAGAGGCCCGGGGTCCGAGCTCCTGGGACCAGAAGTAGCAACATATGTCGGAAAGTGAGAATCGACATCCTATACTATCTCTATTTCACCCCCAAAGTGCTTGGATCTCACCTTCGGTGGGGGCTTGAAGCTCTCCCGGTTGAGCATCCGATTGAGCTGATGAAGATCGTTTTCTCCTTTGAAGGGAAGCCTCTTCATCACTAGCTTCCCCTTCATCTTCAATGACCATTGTGACTGTGGCCAGCTCAGTCGTTCCTTCTTTATTTTTTTATTTTGAGTCCTAGCCGAAGAAGAATGCCGTTTTTCTGGTTGCTTGTTCTCTGGTTGGGGAATCTGAGAGGAAGCATCTCCACCGGAAGCAGATCCATAGGCACGGCTTCGTGCAAGGGCACTTTGTAGCACCCTCATGGACTCCGCGGGGTCAGCTAAAACATCAATTTTAGGGCAGGTGATAGAGCCCTGCGGGTGTCCTGAATCGAGCAAACACGGGGTTAGTGAAATTACTTATGTTCATACAAAGACAAAAGGGAAAAAAAGACTTGGTTTACCATGTTTATTGGCTTTCCACCCATATTTGGGGGCCATTTCCTTCCACCGACGGGTTTCTAGTCTTGTAATATCTATAATCTTCGGACCCCACTGGTCCAGGCCTTGAACCTATGGTGGTGTCTATTGGGTAGCTGCAACAACGGAAGCAAAGAGGTCAACAATGATGGGAAACAGTTTTTTTACGAAGGAAAGGGATGAATAAATTACAAACTTACGAGATTCCATGATTCAAGAAAAGATGGAGTTGTGGCCAGGATGATATCCCTGGCAGTGATGATGACAAACCGCTCCATCCATCCACGTTCACTGTCATCATCCATGCTGGTGAGAAAGGCGTGATGGCCATGTTTGCTGAAATTTATTACTCCCCCACGGAAGATTTTGGGCGAGTAGATATTTATCACATGTGTGCCAGGGTTAGGGTTTTCCCAGTCTTCGTGCACAACTGGCATAGGAAAGTCACTGTTCGCCATATAAATGGGCCTACTTGTGCCAAGCAGACCTGATACCGGTGGCAGAACTTCAAAATGAGGTCAAGCCCTTCACTCATGGAGAACAGACCAAAGTGAAATGATATGTATAGACATGCGTAAAACCTTCCTTGCTGAAGGTAACCTGCTCTATCATATCTGGAGCAAGAATGTTATGGTTTGGGCAGTTGCAGTCCTCCTTCATAGCAGGAATACTGGAAGGGCGAATAGAGAAAGGGTAGCTGCTAATGGCCCAAGTCCACGGGGATGCTGATGGAAACTTCTCTTTGAAGTCATTGGCGGTGCTCAGGTGTTTGGGTATGATGGTGCTTACAGTGGGAGGCTCAGAGTTGACGTCAGTTTTTTCATCCTTGTTTCTCTTCGGGCCACCACCGAAGAGAAGACTAGAGTTTCTAAAAGACTCAGTAGAAGAAGCCATGGTAGTAAAAATGTAGTAAACTTTTTAGAGAAATTTAGAAAATATCAAAGTTTTCTAAGCAGAAAAAGGTTGAATGCAGAGAAGATGATAAACTTATGAAGGTTTTGGAAGTGAAAGAGGTAAAATGATAAGTATAAGTAAAGATATAGATGGCAAAAATTATGGTCATAATTATCTCGAGAACCGGCAAAAGTATTGTTGAATCGTGGGGCAACATGTGTTTGGGGTATTAAATGCGAGAAGATGTGCGTCCTTTCATGCGTCAGAGACCGTTCATAAGATTTCCCGGCAAGAAAGAGATCTTCATCAACTTCCCGGTGACACAAAGATATGCCGCCGGAAAGCAGGAGGACTATCTGTATAGGGTAAAATTGGTCTGTAATAAATGATCAAATGATAGCATGCCACGTGGAACTGAAGACAGGTAAAAGGCGAATCACGTGACAACCAGTATCGGGAACAATAGTTGCAGTTGGTATCGGATAAACCCCGAAAGGAGCTTGTTTAACGGGAGCAATTCAAATGTTTGCCATCGGATAACATTCAATAAAGAATATTCCATAACATTAAATGGGCAGCCATTGTAGAGAATATTTCCATTCATGGCCTACAGTTACATATTCATCAATGTCTCCTTTGTTGTCATTTAAGAGGATCTCGTTTCCCTAGGTATAGCTATAAATAGTAGGTTCAGTAGCCATTGTAAGCAGAGAAAATTCTTGAAAAAAACTTATGATGTATTGCACTTTCGCTCTCAATTAAAACAACTTTATTTTCTTTTTATATTGTTCTTATTTCTGTTCTCGGAGCCAGGCTTGCCACTTCTTCAAACTTAATCGCTAAGTCTTACTTTTAATCTTGTTTATTCACCATTTTATGGATCAAATCACTTCGCTTGTCTATAAATCACGTAACAAATTCAATTGTACCATTTTACGGGTAAACAAAGGTCTCTTTATATGGCTTAATTTGGGCAATTCTCACCTCTTGAGTTACCTTTTGGGTTGAGTTAGGCTCAAAGTCCACTTCTTTAACAATCCAAATCTATGAATCTAGCATATTACCATTAATTTGCAGGAACCCCCAATCAAGAACTTCATCATCGAGGCCATCATCTGACTCGTCATCAAGCCGAGACAAAAGAACCAATGTAGCCGTGATAGCACTCAGCGGAGATATAAACGTAAACTCACTCTTCACCTTAGCCATCTTTGTGGGCCTATCTTTCGCCTCTCCTGGACAAACAAACTCTCAATGTCAGCCCTAAATCTCAACCTTAAAACATCTCGTAGTCTTCGAAGTTGTGTCTTTCAATTTCTTCCTTCTCTTATCCCTCGTCGCGCAAGTGCTAAAACCCTCTCTCAACCTTCTCAACAGTTTCGAATTAGCTGACGATTTTAGCGTTGATGTTAACCGCGGAGTCCTGAGGTTAACGACAATTTCCTCTGCGATGGATGCTTGTTTCTAATGGTTTCGATGTTGAAGGTGATTGGGATTTAGTTGGGATTGTTGTCATGTAGAGCTAAATCTACAATACGTTGGTGATTTTAGTTGTATCTGGTCTTTAGGTATATATTCTTGCTGCTTGGTATGCATTTACTCAACCATTCACCACCCAAAGGAGCCAGTTGGTCCTCTCTAGTCTTTTTTCTTTATTTGTTGCTCGATCTAATACTATTTGTTTTTCTGGCACGGGAAATACAGTCAATCATCTCTATAAGAGTCTCGTTTGTTCCGATATTATTTAGCTTTTATAGTGAATGACTGTAATACATCTATAACAACATTTGAGGTTTAAATATTTTTTGGTTGTTATAGATAAAAATTATCCAAAAATTAACTATTTTTCTTTTTCAATGTGTTACATATAAAAGATAAGAGAATTATTCAAATTTAAAATCTCAAGAGATATGCATATTTTACTTGTTAAATATTGAAGAAAGCTAATACATTATTAATAAATTCATAATTAAACGCATAAAGATTTAAACTCTAAAGCACACATTTTAAAGCTACTTAGAAAAATAAATTTTTTCAAGATTAATGGAAAAACTTTGTAATTGTAGCCTGTTTCGTAGATTTTATTATTTTACTAGCGATATAACGCTTGAATTGGCGAAGATTTATGTCCAAATTTTCAGCAAAAAGGTATCCAATAGCTTTCTCTAGAAGACAATCTAATAGCTTAACAGTTAAATCTTCTATCTAAATATTTTTTGGCATTTGTCCAATAGAAAAGATATCACGTGCAAGTCTTGAAATCTTATGTCTTATGCAAAATAAAACTCTGTTCAATGGAAAAGATTGTGTGCATATTTTTAGAATTATTATAAGTAACATGGCTTTTATAGAGAGTAATTTTACAAAGAGTATTCTGCTATAAATACGGTTATTGTTATTATAGGCAAAATGATATTATAAAGAGGTAAAATATAATTTAAAAAATTGGTTATGAGGAAAACTTAGATTTTATAGTTAATGAATATTATATAGAGATGATGTTATAGAGAGGTCTGACTGTAAAGAGAAAAGGAGTATGATGCATACTCTTGTTTGAGTCTATAATTCTTGATCCACATAGGACCATCTGGGTAATTGATTTTCTTGATTTTGATTTCAATGTTGGAGATGTCAAAACAGATTTAATATAGATACGGAAAAGGGTCAAAAATACCCCTATCGTTTGGTAATGGTTTATTTTTACGCTCCGTCTACCTATTGGTCTAAAAATAAATACAACTTTATCTTCTGGTGTAAAATTACCCATACGACTAAGCTAAATTTCTGCGGTCCTTTTTTTAATGTGTTGGCAGCACGTAATTGAGCCTTGTGGCTCCCTTGTCGAAATCAAATTCAACATGATCCTGATTTAAACCCGTCCTACCAGATTGATAATATTTTAAACAAAAAAAAGAAAGAAAAGAAAACAGAATCCTCACCCAACTCGTCTCCTCACCCACCCATGTCGTCCACTTGTCGTCCTCCTCCTCCGTATTATCCGAAACTTGGTTATTTTTAGGCAAGTGATTTTTTTAACCCTCTTTTCTTTTAATTCTTTTTAACTTTCTCTTCTTTTTTTCCCCATTTTTCATTTTCCCATTCCTTCTTAATCATCTCCAGCCAGATTCTTCCATTGAACCACAAAGACGCATCATTGGACTACCATTTCTCCATCGTGGCCTTGGAATTGTCACAGATGAAATCATCATCTTCTTTAAAAAATCAATTCTATTTTAAATGGAAGTGGATTAGATGCAGAATGTAGAGAGACACAGGGAGGGATGAGAAGCTTTGCCGGAGTTTGACTCTCCGGCGAGAGTTTCACCTTTTTCGACAAAATTCAAACTCTAATTGAATCATCAGTTGGGTTTTGGAGCTGAAATGATGGTGTTCTGAAGGAAGAACAAGGTATTTTGGCATTAATTTTGACGGTGCGATGCAACTGATTTTTGGAGTTGCATTAATGGAGGTTTTTAGGAGAGTTTACATAGCTAATTTTATGATGGATAGGTGCTAGTCTCAACTGGAGTTTGTGGTGGTTTTTGATGGTGTTTCGGGTGACTAGTGACTAGTTTTAGAAGCTTGGTTGTTGCTGCATTTTATGGAGGATGTGGCTACTTTTTTGGAGAGGAGGCAAGGAAGATGGGTTTTTTTACAGTGAGTTGGTCCACTAAACTGGGACGGGCTTAAATACGAAGCGGGTTAAATTTGATCTGGACAAAAGAGCCATGTGGTCCAATTACGTGCTGCCAACATATTAAAAAAGGGATCACAAAAATTTTTGTTAGTCGCAAGGGTAATTTGAAGATAATGTTGTATGCATTTTTTGACCAATAGGTAGACGGAACGTAAAAGTAAACAATTTACCAATCAATAGGGGTATTTTTAGCCCTTTTCCGATATAGATATGATACTTTTTACGCTAGGTTGTAAATCCTTTGGATTTGAACATGAGGATATATTGGAAATGATGTTGGACCTAGCGCTTTTGTCGAATTGTATATAACGAGTATAATAATTTGATTAGCAAATTTATTTTAATGACACTAGAGCTAATTTAAGCATACTCCTCCAACTCCTCACATGGCTGCAGCTAGGATATTTTGACAAGCTAATTAAAGTTAATCCTCTTTAAGGCCTTTAAATGTGGCGAGATTTCAATTTCTTATCTATACAAGCTTAATTTTCTTCTGATTTTAGATTCGATACCTTATCTCACTTCTATTTCGTGCTCCTTGATTTCAATTTTTCACTGCTACTCTTATCGTTCAGAACTTTTTCAACCGCCAGAATGGTTATCATCTTCACTCTACAGACGTGAAAACCTTTTTAATTCCTATATCATCATATAATCCTTTAACAGAGTCTATCTAATTTACTAGAAGCCTCTCCTCAAATTCTTCATAGCAATTGTAGTTACACTCAACTTCCTTGATGATACTCCCTTCAGTTCGTTATAGTTGTCATGGTTATTAAAAATAATTGGTTTAATATATTTGTTATTTTACAAAATAAAAAAAGAATTAATTAATTTGTTCTAATTCTAACGTTACACTAATAACTATAGGGGACCAGATCCCCTCCAGTATTTTTCTATCCAGTAATGTTCAATGTATTGCTGAAAACTAGCCACTTGTAAAATACAAAATTAAGGATCTGAATTTATTTTGTTTTGTTACCTATTTAATTAAATTTTCTTTAATTTTACAACTTAGAGAAACAGAAAGAAAAAAGACAAAGAGGCATGCAACAGAACTCAATTCTTCCTTTTCGTATTTGTTTGCCTTTTCTCGTCAAAGTTCTTCCTTTTATTCGTTCTTTTCTTCTCCAACAATTCTTTCTGCTGCACCTACAAAGGTTCACAGAACTTATACAATTAGCACTAGCATCCAATTCATCTACTAGAGATCTAAATCCTCCCAAGAGAACGATTTTGTTGTGATATTTCCAAAAAGTGGACAAATGTCCATCCATGTGGCAACTTGCATAGAAAGTTCAAAACAAGTGTCATACACTTGTCATGCTCTAAGCTTCTCAATTAGCCTATAAATAAGCCTTCAAAATAGCCATCAAGCATCAGTAGATTTTACTTTGCCTCTTTCGTTCCTCTTCAGTTTTCTTTTCTTTCCTCCTTAAAATATTTGTAGTCTACTTTGTTTGTTCCCTCTTTTAAATAACTGGGTTTGTAATTTAATATTTTGTTGATTCCTGTATCCTCCCTAATAGAGGTAGGCTTGTTTAATCCTTAAAAGACATTTCACACTGCTGAAATAGTTTCTTAGGACAGTGCCCAGCACGACTCAAGCCAATTTGTGTATCTACTTACAAATAATATTATTGTAACAGTGTTATTATTGAAATTTTGCTCTTACTTCCTACAATCTAAGAAACTATGGCAAACAACACTGATGCTGAAAATACTATTGATACTACCAATATTGGCGCTACCTCCGCTGCCTCAGTTCCAGTTGTACTATCATATGCTAGGCCATTTCCAGATGTGTCGAATATCGAAATTTTTGCCAATAAAAATTTCAAGCATTGGCAAGAACGTATTTTCTCACTGCTTGATATCCATGGTGTTGCACATGCACTGCTGCATCCACAACCTAGTCCAGACAATGATAATAAAATAGTGGAATCATGACAACATGCCAACAAGGTATGTCGTCATACTATATTGCTAACTATATCTAATGAATTGTTTGACGTATATTGCAGTTATAAAGAAGCAAAAGCTATTTGGGAAGCCTTAATTAAAATATTCACTGCTGAAGATGCTAGATTTAAAAATATTTATTAGTAGGAATTCACTGCTAAAGATGCTAGATTAAAATTCACCGCTTAATTAAAAAATTCACTACAAAACAAAAATTTATAGTAGGAAAATTTTATTAGTGGCGGATGAGAGATGATAAAGAGATGAACGTACAAATCAATGAATTTCAAAAATTGTTAGAAGACTTAAAGGCCGAGGGGATGTCTTTACCAGAAAAGTTTATTACTGGAGTGCTAATTGAGAAGCTGCCTGACTCATGGAGCGACTACAAAAATAACTTAAAGCACAAACAGAAAAATTTCACTATTGAGAAAATTGTGACCCACATCCTAATTGAAGATTCCAACAGAATAGAATCTGCCAAAGCTAGGATGACAGCTCTTAAAGCAAACTTAGTGCAAAATAACAACAACAACCGCAAAAGGTACGAGAATAAGTCTCAAGGTTACAAGCCTAAAAATCGTAACCTTAAAAGAAAAAAAGGCTCTTATTTTGTTTGTGGAAAATCAGGTCATCATGCCTCGCAGTGCAGGTACAGAGCAGGAAATGACAAAAGAAAAACTAATACTCCTAAGGCTAACTTAGCTGAAGGGGGTGATATTATTGCAACTGTCATTTCTCAAGTAAATATTGTAGCACATGCAAAAGAATGGATGGTAGACTCTGGGGCTACTCGGCACATTTGTACAAATCGAGAAGCATTTTTCTCTTATACTCCTGTAGAGGATGATAGAGAAGAGGTTTACCTTGGAGACGCAAGTACTACAAAAGTCTTGGGTAAGGGTAAAGTTCTCCTGAAACTCACTTCGGAAAAATTTTTAGCCCTTGTTGATGTACTGCATGTTCCTACTATGAGAGCAAACTTGATCTCTGTATCCTTATTAGGAAGAGCCGGAGTGAAAGTGTCATTTGAATCTGATAAGATCATAATGATAAAAAATAATGTGTTTGTGAGAAAGGGCTATTGTAACCAAGGTCTCTTTGTACTTAATGTTTCTGATGTTATCAATGGAAATGTATCTGCTTCTGCTTATATAGTCGAGTCTATCTCTTTATGGCATGCTAGATTAGGACACATTAATATCGCATATATAAAAAAAATACAGTCACTAGGATTAATATCTGGTTTAGACTCAAATAATATTGACAAGTGTGAAATATGTGCTGAAGCTAAAAGTACTAGAAAGACCTGTTTTCCGTAAATAGAGAAACTGAATTGTTATCTTTAATTCACACTGATTTAGGCGACTTGAAGCAGACTATGACTAGAGGTGGTAAAAGATATTATGTGACTTTTGTTGATAATTTTTCTAGATATACTAAATTGTATTTGCTTAGAAATAAAGATAATGCCTTTAATGCTTTTATTTCTTATAAAACTGAGGTTGAAAATCAACTTAGTAGAAGAATCAAGAGAATTAGATATGATAGAGGTGGATAATATTTTTCTTTAAATGATTTTTATGAAAAGAATGGAATTATTCATGAAGTAACTCCGCCTTATTCACCTGAGTCAAATGGAGTAGCTGAAAGGAAAAATAGAACATTGAAAGAGATGATGAACTCTATGTTAGTTAGTTCTAATGCTCCTGATAATTTGTGGGGTGAAGCTATATTATCTGCATGTCACTTACAAAATAGAATGCCACATAGAAGAACTGGTAAAACTCCGTATGAATTGTGGAGGGGTTATAAACCTAACTTAAAATATTTAAAAGTATGGGGGTGCCTTACTAAAGTCCTTTTGCCTAAACCTAAAAAGAGAAAAATAAGTTCTAAAACTGCTGATTGCATACTTATTGGATATGCTGAACATAGTGTTGCATATAGATTTCTTGTTTTAAAAAGTGAGGTGCTTGATTGCAATACTATAATTGAGACAAAGAATGCTGAGTTCTTTAAATATATTTATCCACTGTCTGATAAAATTTTTCATATACCTGTTGAAATAAATAATAAAATTGCATCTAATGAGGAACTGATGCAAAGTCTATTGGTTGTAAATGGATTTTCAAAAAGAAATTTCTGATGGATCTTTAGATAAATATAAAGCTCGGTTAGTAGCAAAAAGATTTTCTCAAAAATAAAATATAGATTATTTTGATACGTTTGCATCAGTGACTAGAATTTCTTCTATTCGAGTTTTAGTTGCCTTAGCTTCTATCCATAAGCTTTTCAAATGGATGTCAAAACAGCTTTTTTAAATGGTGATTTAGAAGAAGAATTTATATGGTTCAACCTGAAGGCTGTGTCATTCCTGGACAAGAAAATAAAGTTTATAAATTAATTAAATCTCTTTATGACCTTAAACAAGCTCCAAAGAAGTGGTATGAGAAATTTGAACAAGTCTTACTGAGAGACGATTTTTCTTCAGTGGAGGTAGATAAATGTGTTTATACTAAAGTGGTAGATAATGATTATGCAATAATATGTCTGTATGTTGATGACATGCTTATATTTGGTACAAGTTTAAATATTATGCAAAGTACTAAATTATTTCTGTTTGCTAATTTTAATATGAAAGATCTGGGTGAAGTAAATACAATATTGGGAGTTAAAGTTATAAGGAGTGAAGATGGAATAATGTTGTCACAAGAACATTATGTTGATAGACTTCTTAAGAAGTTTGAATATTTTAATGTCACACCTGTGAGCACTCCTTTTGATGCTAATTCTCAATTGAAAAAGAATAACGGTGACCCAATTACCAGTCTAAATATGCTCAGATTATTGGGAGTCTGATGCATTTAATGAATTTTACAATACCTGATATAGCCTATGCTGTGTGTAGACTGAGTAGATATACTCATAATCCCAACAGAGAGCATTGGTCTGCATTAGCTAGACTAATGAAAATTTTGAGAGGAACCATGAATTATGGTATCCTACATAGTGGATTTCTTTCTACTTTAGAATGGTACAGTGATGCAGACTGGATCTCTGATTCAAATGAGACAAAATTCACTAGTGTTTATGTATTCATCCTTTGTGGTAGTGCAATATCGTGAAAATCAGCTAAACAGACGATCTTTGCTAGATCGATTATGGAATTGGAGTTTGCAGCACTGGAGTTAGCTGGTTCTAAGAAACTTCTTAACTAATATCCCTTTAATAAAGGATATATTGCCTCTTGTGTCTATATATTGTGATTGCCAAGCGGCAATAGCTATAGCAAAGAATAAATCTTATAATTATAAAAGTAGACACATGAAATGAGACATGATGTCATAAAGCAGCTGCTGAGAGATGGAATAATTTTCATTGATTATGTGAAGTGAGAAGTTAATTTGGCCGATCCTCTGACTAAACCTGTGGAAAAAAAATTAATTCTTCAAGCCTCAAAAGAGATGGGGTTAAGGCCGCCATGTTGTCAATAGAGATGGTAACCCAACCTATGCGATTGGAGATCCCATGAAATAGGTTCATATGGATAATAACAAGTCAATATTGACACTGAAGTACTAAAAGAGAGTGCTTGACTGCTACTAATTGAGAGGATGAATTATAACTCTTAATGAAATTCATATTCCTTTAGGATGATGTATTTAAAAGCAGTATACACTTGATGAATTCACCTATATGAGAGTAGAGTGGGGCCGCTCCTATGAGATTTGGCTTAGTCTCTAGAGATCTCATGAATAACCAGGCACGCACATGGCCTAGTGGCGCAAAACCGTGTTGAACAACAAGATTGTGAGGGTCGAAATGTGATTGATAAAATCTCTAACTTACAAATATTTCACCAATAATTCTGTGAGTTAAGTTTTATTGGTCTAAGTTTGGTTCAAAGTCCAAAAGACACCAAACCTATTGCATTTGGACCATACAAATCCAGCAAATCTTACTCCTCTTTGTATGAATTTTTTGAAAATATGTGGGAAACTGTTGTGATATTTCCAGAAAGTGGACAAATGTCCATCCATGTGACAATGTCTAAACAAGTGTCATACACTTGTCATGCTCTAAGCTTCTCAATTAGCCTATAAATAGGCCTTCAAAATAGCTATCAAGCATCAATACATTTTACTTTGCCTCTTTCGTTCCTCTTTGGTTTCCCTTTCTTTCCTCCTTAAAATATTTGTAGTCTACTTTGTTTGTTTCCTCTTTTAAATAATTGTGTTTGTAATTTAATATTTTGCTGATTCCTATATCCTCCCTAATAGAGGTAGTCTTGTTTTAATCCTGGAGAGACATTTCACACTGTTGAAATAGTTTCTTAGGACAGTGCCCAGCACGACTCAAGCCAATTTGTGTATCTACTTACAAATAATATTATTATAGCAGTGTTATTATTGAAATTTTTCTCACTTCCTACCGATTTTTCCGGACTAACTTCACAATAGTTTCAAATAAGAACTCTATCTATTTCTGCAAATGGTAATCTGGAAATAATTCAAGTGTTCCTACAAATGACAATCTGAAAGAAACCCAACTCCCAAAAATCACAGCTTTCATAAGAAATCAGCATCTGGGTCTGAAGACATTTCGTCAATCACATTGACTTCTAATGGTCAGAGACAATGTCAAAAACAATTTTTCTTTTGTTATGCTTTTCTGTATGCTACTTTTTCTTTTCTTTTTTCAGATAGAAAAATTCAATAGAAAACATAATTAAAGGGGCAATAAAATAAAGAGAATCTAAACCCTTAATTTTGTAGTTTACACGTGCCTAGTATCCAGCAATACATTGAACATTAATAGATGGAAAAATACTCCCCAATTGTAGAGGGAGAATAATACAGCGAAAGAAGCATAATAATAAATTGAGATTAAAGAATATATAAAAATAGTTTAGTTAAATTATTATTTTATTAATATGCGTGTAAAAGGTAAACATGGCAAGGAAAATAGTTTGGCAGGAGTATAAAATTTCAGCAAACACCTTTTCCCTTATCTGCATCAGATTTCGGAAGTCTTTTTCTATAATATTTCTATGTAAATTGTTTATGTCTTTTTTTAAACGACCAACAAGAAAATACTAATAGTAAAATATAACAGCAGGAGAGTTGATAATTTGGAAGTGGACAACCCACTGCAATAATGTAAGGAGAAAAGAAAAAAAGAAAAGGAAACACTGCAATCAATAGTGTTAAAATTAAAATTTATGCACATTATAAAGCCGGTGAAGGAATCACCAATCAGCAATTAAATCCACCGGAGTCCGGTAAAGATATCTCTCTTATGTTTGATCCTTCAAATCTCCGATTGTAAACTTCTTCTATATTAACCCTAACCCTAGTATTCTGCCCCCTTTTTGAGATGGAATCTTTGTTTGCAAACTATGCTTCTTCTGATGAAGATGATGAACAAGAGTCGCAGCAAGATAAGCATCAACAAAAACAAGTACAGAGCTCGAATTCTTCAAACCCTAGCGTATTTTCCTCATCTCTTCCTCCCACAAAATCTTCTTTTTCACTTCCCCCACCAAAATCTCAATCAAAAACTTCACCCAACTTAACCACTCCCTCAGCTGTAAAGCCTCTTAATGAGAAACAACATTTTGAAGAAGAAGATGAAATTCCTGATAAACCCTCATCGTTTTTCTCTTCTCTTCCTCAACCTAATAAATCCACACCTTCTTCTTCTTCGCTTTTCTCTGTCCTTCCTCCGCCCAAAACCACTCCTTTGTCTTCGTCGGATCCTAAACCTAAAAAAAGGGTTGTTCAGTTCAAGCCTCCTGCCAACCCTTTTTCTGTCAAGTCTAATAATAGTGTAGATGAAGATGAGGATGATGATGATGAGGGGGAGAAGGAGAAGCAGAGAAAAAGGTCTGAATCTTTTACTCAAACACCTTCAGTTAAGTCATTTTTGTCGAGCATTCCTGCTCCAAAAAACTCGACCTCGTTGGGTGTTTTAGGTTCGGGTTCTGGAAGAAGATCCACCATCGAAGCAGATGTCCCTGTTCCTAATTCAGCTACCTCAAATACTCAGAGCGAAGTTCTAGTTAGTTCAAATACAGGTTACAATGAGAGCCAACAAGTTGATGGATCTTTAGAGAGTTCAATGGGAGGTATTGGCGGTCCCACAGAATACAGTGCTAGTTTGGGTGTTGCAGGCGATTACTCCTCCAATTGGGGTGCACATGGTTATGTCAACCCTGAAAGCTGTGCTAATGATGGGACTAGTGGTTATGAGAATTATCCTGGCTATGAAAGCAATAGTGGGACTTACACTGGCTATGAACAGTATGATCATAAATGGACTGATGGGTCTAGTACAACAGCAGCAGCAGCAGCAATTACCGAGACGGCTGAAGTTGCATTGACATTGCCTGGGAAGAGAGGCAGGAAAGATGCTCCACAGAAATTTGTTGAGGTGAACCAGGATGAGTTGATGAAGAATCGGCCTAGGGAAGACCAGTCAAGGCTTACTGGAATTGCTTTTGGGCCATCGTACCAGGTATGCCTTTACTATGTCTATGACCCATTGGTACTTGTTTTTCAACTAAATTTTGATAAGCTTAAAATTAAATTGTAGTTGATTTTTAATACTGCATATTAATTTTGTTTATCTGAACCTTATAGTGAATGTGGTGTTGTTATTGGACTTTGGGTTCTAAATTATCTGTCGGGATCTTTACACAAATAGACGGTCATATTCATTGTTTACTTTTTATAGCCATATACATAGATTATACAATGATTATACACAATTATACATATATAATACACAAATTATGCATATATTATACCTCCACCGGCTATTTTTAGTTTAAGCGGTTGGGTGGATGGCTATTTGGGTTAATTGTTCTTATCTGTCTGCTTAATTTAGATTTGTATGTCTCTTGATACTTTCTACTGATTTTGAGCAGGAGAAATGAATCTCAAGAGATTTAGATAGCTAATGGCATAATTAGAAGTATTCACTTGATCCATTAAGTGTTATTTATGCACGTTTCTAGTTGATTTATCATTTAGACAGCCATGTATTCTAGCCTCTAGGACTTCAGATTAAGAGCTTGACAAATAGTATTCCAGTTGAGGATTGAGTATTTTCTCGATGCTCTTATTCATCTATCTTTTTGGAATGTTCGCTCATTAGCAACGGGGTTTTTGTAAATTAATAGTCAAGTCAAGTTAACGTGAACATGAATATTTATATATTTTCCTCTGGCATTATTTGCTTCAGTGTATGTTGTTTCTAGTGCTATTACCATGATTTGACCCCATGCAAGATTTTGTTTCTGGAATTCCAGAGGAAGAGCAAAATTGAGATGAAAAATTTTAGATGGTGAAACCTCAATTATAGAGAGCCTATTCTGAGGATATTTGGACCAAAATTTCAGTACAGTAATGTACAGGTAGATAATATAATGATAGCATGAGACAATCACAACAAATCTAGATTGTAAGACATTGGGATATCTTTTGGTTTCTTCCTATCAAACTTGGTAGATTTGACCTAGTGCCTTTTTTTCTCATGGAAGCATACAAGGTGGTGCGGCTGAGTGTTGGCTAGTCAAGAAATGTTCCGAAGATAAAAGTGGCAGAAATGAGGATGCTGAGATGGATGTGTGAGCATAGCAGGAGAGAGAAGATTAGGAATGAAGTTATTCGGGACAAAGTGGAAGTGGCTCCCGTGGAGGACAAGATGCGGGAGTCGAGGCTGAAATAGTTCGGGCACGTTAAGAGGAGAAGCACTATGCTCATGTTAGTAGGTGTTTTGGACATCGCGGGTTTGAGAAGAGGTAGAGGTAGGCCAAAGAAGTACGAGGGAGAGGTGATTAGGGAGGACATGGGTGCTGCTTCAGCTTACTGAGAACAGGACCCTTGATAGGAGGATGTGGAGGTCGAGAATTAGGGTAGAAAGTTAGTAGGTAATCGAGATAGTATTAGTAGCACTCTTGTATCTCCTTCCCCTTTCCCTTCCCGAGGGCCTATCAGAAACCACCTCTCTACCTTCACTAGGTAGGGGTAAAGTCTGCGTACACACTACTGTCCCCAGACCCCACATGTGGGATTATATTGGGTTTGTTGTTGTTGTTGTTGTTGTAAGAATACAAGGTGGAGTAGAAGTAACGAAATACTGCCATGTGGTAAAGGCGTAGGCGAGTTAAATAGTTAGTCAACTCGTTATGTTCTGAACTTCGTCAGTCAAAGAGCTTCATCTTTTTTCAAGACCTTAAATGCTCTCCAATATAGGGATGCTCAATTTTATTGGATCGTAAAATTGATGAATCTAAATGAATATTGAGTCCTGGATCAATAGACGCCTAGGTGATGATAGTGGTCGTTGAATTTTGGATATCATATGGATAAATGTGGTGGTTATTAGGACAGGAACTTACGTTTACGGTTTTTCCAGTAGTGTTCATGTTTATTGGTCGCACATATATTGTCATGGAAATCGTTTGAAGGACCGACAATGAAATAACCTCAATTTAGAGACCATGTTGGCTATTTCTTGCTGCACTACCACAACTTTGGGTCTATGCCAACAAAACTTCAGTGTTTGTGATCGTGGACCGGTCTTGTATCGTTCATTGACGCAAGTAC
Organism: Nicotiana tomentosiformis; assembly: GCF_000390325.3. Taxonomy (NCBI): domain Eukaryota; kingdom Viridiplantae; phylum Streptophyta; class Magnoliopsida; order Solanales; family Solanaceae; genus Nicotiana; species Nicotiana tomentosiformis. The sequence continues at coordinate 122,584,374 of NC_090812.1, forward strand.
TATTGCATTTCGGCGTTGGTGCTTTGTTTCACTAGACCATGTTAGAAATGATATTCCACCATATATGTTTGTGCTCACTACTTATTTAGCCCGAGAGTCATTTTATATAATAAATTTTTATAGTTAAATTAATGTTTTCCAAGTGGGAGTTTAAAATTGTTTCCTATATGTGGACTTAACATTAACTTATTAATTCAGTTTTACCAAAACGTGCTAAATGATAATAGTTGGTGGACAAGACAGATGCAAGATAATTATGTGGATTCTATGACGGGCATGTATAATTTCATGTAATAGGTATATGCTGGCAGTAGTGTAGGCCTATTGAATACCTGTGAGTATGCAATAGGGAGGCCAACTAGGTTAAGGCTGTTAAGCCTATAGGTATAAGGCTGGTTCCCTTCTCTTGGCTTAATCTAAACTCTTTCCCATCACTAAGTCTTCGCCGCTTCCTAGATTTCTGACTTGATTGTGTCATGTCATATAGATGAATTAAACCATGTACATCATGTGTTCAATTTAAGTGTCATTGTATACTCAATATCAAGAGATGTAAATATTAGTCATATGCCCTTTAAATGAAACTTTATCAACTATTGCCAACTTGCCCTTTACTAAACACAAACCTACCAACAATGTTAAAGAAGTCAAACATCTTGTGATATGGTGATTATTATGACTTCTTTATACATAAACATATAAGAATGTGTCTTCATTAGAAATCAAGCAAATTATTCAATTTTTTAAGAAATGATCATCAACGAGATGATCCAATTAAACCAAGTAGACAACAAGAAATGTGTTACAACCAATATATGTCAATATTGTCGACAACATCATTTTGAATATTCGTTCAATGACTCAAATACATGTCAAAAAGTGTGATATAATGATATAATCATCTACACAACAGCAAGCACATATTCATAACCTTTTACAATATATATGTACTTATGTAGATCTCTAAAGAGCCCAGTCTGAATCAAGCATTGGATAAACACCAATGACAATACAACTTACAACCTTCTCAGACTTCAACCATTAGAATCTTATTACATTGTCATGCTTTATAAATGAAACAATTATACTTTTACGACCTTAAAAAATGGAGTCATAGATACAGAATTCACTCCCACTGAGCAAAAGAACCATAAACAACTTTAAGCATGACTTATTATAATCTTTTTTATAAGGAATTAGTATGATTTATTATAATCTTTAAAAGGACTTAAAATGTATTTTCAATAGCGATATCACATAGATAAGCATTTAGTACATACGATGTCTTATTTTACAAACACTCACCCGGTGTAATCATTTGACTCATATAAAAGTTTTTTCAATTCTCACCTACATACTAAGTCTCAAAAGTATAACATTTGCTCATTTTCTTATTTCAGCAGGCCATTGTATTAGCCTTAATTAAGTGAGTAGTTGTGTTAAAGGACAATGACAGTCCACATATGATCTAGAAGGAATATACTAGTACTCTTGGTAACTCTCTATTGTTGGAATAAAAAGTAATACTTCAATATTTCCAGCATAGAAATTTAGACTAAAAGAAACAATAGAATTTTTGAAGGCAAACTTAGCAACATACATAGCCTTAAACACAAATGTATTTCTTTGCTAGCTTTTTGGTGCAACATGGCCTTTGCAAATGATGTAGATTCCATGTTAGATATGATCAAGGTCCTTATCAAAATAAATTTTTTAGATATGATCAAGGCTTTGCACACGTTGTAATTTTTAATGCACTGTTTTAGTGTTATACCATTTATAAAATATCATTACTTATCAAAAAAAATATTTCCTTCATTGAAAACTTTCTCACCTAGAATAAAGTTCAAAATAATAAAATTCTCGAAAGTACAACACAATTTGAAAAATGAATTTGAAATAAAGAGGAATTTTCAAACTAATAAGATATTGTGAAAACTTCAGTCAAATAAGAGTTCGTAATGTTATGCGCCTGCTTTCACCTTATAAAGAAAACAAAAAAGATTTCAAGACCTATAACATAACAAAATCAACTATATATTGAGCATCTTGTTATTACCAAAATTCTACAGATTCAACATAATTTAGAGTTTTTCAATAGTAAGCATAAAAGGAGCCACAACAGACAAATCAGTCAGTGATTTCATCAACTTTGACTCAATATCTCATCATCAAAAATTCATGCAAAGCTCTCTAACCATTTGTGGGCCCTATAATGCATGAGATATGCACATCTTTTACTTATGAGCAACATTCGCTTGCTTGGACACCATTAACTTAATCTTGAATTTTCAAAAGTTTGAAAGAAATTTTATTTTGTAAAGCGACGGTCGACTAAAGGAACATGTGGCGACAAACACATAGTGGTAGAATGTCATTCGAACATAGATAAGAACACGTATAAACGATAATGAAAGACGCGAAGAGACAGTGGCGTACCTTTGTCCGCTATAGCCCTTAGCAACACGAAAACTGAAGACGAAGTAGGCTGAGACATCCTCTCCTTTAGCATATGATGGCTGACAACTATGAGAAATTGTCTTAGCTTAAGCTAGGAGATGGGACCTAGCCCTATACTTATAAGCTTAAAAGCCTTGACCTAATGGGCAGGCTCACATGCCTACACTACTGTCAGCCCACACTTATTACATGAAATGATACATGCTCATCATGGAGTCCACATAATTACCTGTCTTATGTCTCGACTCTTGTCCACCAATTATTATCATTTAGCCTGTTTTTGTAAAACTGAATTAATAAGTTGGTATGAAATCCACATTTAGTAAATAATTCTAACATTCTCCCATTTGAACAACATTAACTTAACTATACAATTTGATTTTTTTTAATAAAATGACTCTCGGGCTAAATAAACTATTGCCACAAATTTCTAAACGGGCAGGCTCCTTTAGCACTGCCCACTATAGCAGTGGAATATCATTTCTAACATCGTCCACGCAAACAAAGCTATCAATCAATAATACTTGCATCAATCTACGATACAAGACTAGTCCACAAACACCGAACTTTTGCCGGCATAGACCTAACGGGGTGGTGGTGTAGCAAGAAATAGCCAACATGGACTCCAAATTGAGGCTATTTCAGTGTCGGTCTTTCAAATGATTTTCCATAATAATATATGTACGATCAATCAAAATATGCACTATTGAGAAAACCGTCAAACACAACTTTCTATCCCGGTAATTACTACCTTTATTCACATGATGTCCTAGATTCAACAACTATTATGTGAGCTAGTTAACTCGAGCTATTAGCAATGGTAATTTGAGATTTGGGAAGGGAGGTTGTGAGAACGAGATTGGCTACAGATAAATATAGTTTGGAGGGGAAGATCGTGAAAGAACTACGGGGAGTGGGGCAACTAGAAGTGAGCATTGTTACATTGGCAACACCAACTTCAGGTAAAATACCTTATAGTGTATCCTTGTATTGTCAATTTCTGTCAAGATACTTTGAGTTCTACAATTAACAAAACAAATCTCTACTACAACTATCTCTCTATCAATCAATTAACTGTGCCTCAATCTAGAATTAATTAGGTTAGCTATATAAATCATCTATATCCAATTTGCTCCATTCAAATCTATTTCATTTTGTCTTTTAAACAAACTAGGGATTCTCTAAAATTAGAGGCTCCCCAAATTTCACATTTATCACTGCACTGATATGCAAGTCTAGAGGTACCTCATCCCATGTAGCCGCCATTTTACTGGTGGTGTCTTAAGCAGCCCGTGCCTTAACTAATCCATCGGGTACGTCCTATCTCCTACCAACACATATATTGGGTAACTATGTTGACCAAGGCTTAAACAGATTTGAATAAATTACCTAGCATTGTTAGTCTCTAATGGACTTTGACCCCTAGTCTTGCATTGCCGATCTAGGTTCATTGATTGTTAGGCCACACTCTTGGGTGCTCGTCCCCTTCAATCACCTTATCATCTTATTATCGCACCTACAGAACGTTGCATGTGGTAAAACTTGGTCAAACCATCTTAAATGACTTTCCATTTTATCCTTTATTTGTGCTACTTGATCCCTTTGTCAAAAGCGCTCATTTTTAATTTTATTCAATCTTATAAGTCCGAACATTCATTTTGAAATCCACATTTTTATGACATTCTATATGGTGGGCCTCACTCTTATATAAACATTGTTGGTCTTGGAATTGTTTATAGAACCTGCCTTTCACTTTTTGAGTTTGTTCCTATCGCATAGCATTACTCCATTGCATCTGTTCTATTATAATTAAATGTGTTAAGTATTCATCAATCATACAATTCTCTCGGAAGTCTTAGCCTAGAGATGTGAACTATCTGCATTTTAGGCATCTGATCTCACTTTACCTTCATTCTTCTTATATGGAAACCTTGTGATACGTATATTATGTCTTGCTTCTTCTTGTACTATAAGCCTTACTCTCTTAGAATGCTCTTCCAAGAAACGGGCTGTTGATTGACTTTCTTAACAATGTCGTCAATTAGCAAGATCTACTATGAAAATAGTGTGCACTAGGGAACTTCATCCTGTATGCTTTTGGTTGACTCATGGATAACTAGAGAAAACAAGTGCATGCGTAGGGCATATCCATGGTGTAAACTGACAATTGTGAGCGACTCATATGTATCTCTTCCACTGTTCTCACACTTTTAACTGCCTCTTTGTAAATATCCATTTTGGCATTTATATATCTATTATGAACTCTTTTCTTCTCAAGCACTCTCCGTAGCCTCTTTTTATGACACTCTATGATATGTTTTCTTTAGGTTAGTGAATATGAAGTGGAGATCTCTTTTTCCTCTTTTTATTAAGTTTTCTCAATGTAAAAAATAGTGTCTATTGTAAGTGTTGATTCAAATGTGCTTTCCCGTTACCCTTGTAATTTCCGAAGTCCATACTCGATTTTTTCACAAAGTTTCAACGTATGACTCGTAAGTTCAACACCGCGGTAGTTCTTATTTACCGGAACAACTTGTTCGACATCCTTCCACCAGTTAATATAACAACGAATAACTTGGTTATCCACTTCAAAACCTCTACAAGGATACCATTAATCCTCTAGAGTCACTAAAGGGGCAATAGCTTCAACAAAGGGGGATCAAAGGGGAGGGGAAAAAAAAAAACTGTTCTTGAAAAGGTGTCTAAATTTAGGCATTGTTTTGGTTTTGTCTTTGTTTTTGCTTCTTTCCTTATTATTAAGTACGTACATACTGTAATAACTTTGAAAGTATGAACTATTGGCATAACTCACAAGCATGCCAAAAAGAATGTGAAACTTGTCCAGAAAAATGTTCAAACGCTTTGTATTCTTTGTGAAAGTGACTGCATAGGAAAAAGGATTAACAAAAAGAAAGAAGAAAAGAGAAAAAACTGTCTTTTCACTCCCACTATCCCAGAATTTTGTCAATCTTCATAATTAGGATCAAAAGATCTAAAATCAAACTAAAGTGCAAAGGTTACTATTGCCACCCCCACCCACACCAAAAATAAAAGAAAAAAAAGAAAAAAAAGAAAGGAAGGATCAGGGCAGGGGAGGAGCCCGGGTATACTGGAGTTATTGGTTACCACGGAAGGAAATAAAATTTTGAGGAAAGGTGTTTGGAGTTGGGGCTGTCAGGTCAGGGGAATGATCTTTTTGAATTGCTTTTTAGTGATGTCAAACTATAATTGCCTAATTGACGAGGTATTCAAGATTTCCTGTGGAGAGCATAATGGAAGTCTACGTGGTGTGCTTCTTAGGAGCAATCTTTGCTGCAGACAACTTAAGAAGGAGAATACATATTGTAGTTAGCTAGTGTTGTTTTTGTGAGGATTGTGGAAGATGTTGACCACGTTCTCTTGTATTGCATGTTCACTATAGTTTTATGGGAGCGAGACAAAGTGACAAGTTGGACAGTGTGCCATTTGGACTTGAACTGAAAAAAGAGACAGAAGATGGCACTTTTGTATCATTCGGTTGCTATGGAAGGAAAGGAAGAACATGACCTTTGAAGTTTGAAGGAGTTAAGAATCCGATACTAAGAGTCAAAATTGATCTCTCTACTTGTATGTGTGGGGTAAGGAGTAATGTCCTTGTTGTATAGAGAGATGGATGGATTGTGGGACGTCTATTTCACGTTATATTAAACCGCCTTTGATTAGTTAACACCAATCAGTGTCATCCTTTGGTCACTTGTTTATCTGGTTTATCAAAAATGAATAAATAGGCCATGCGAAGTGATCGATTTTCGCCTTAAAGTGCCTTGCTCGGTGCTTCATTAATTGAAGCACTTAGGCCTTCACGTTGCTCTGAGAGAGAAGTCCTTTTAACATATGTTATAGGGGTGATCTATCTGTCCTAACATGATTTGAACATAATTTATTATTGGGACTTTTGACCTTCCTCACCTTTCCATATATGATCATATTTTGCTAGCCAAATGAGATGATACCTGCCAGAAAATTCAAAATCCTGTTAATTTTTTTTATTTGACAAGGTAAATGTTCTATCTGTACAAAAGAATCCGCGCACCAAGTGCCGGACCATACAAAATTATTGTTGTATGAAGCTAATGAAGTCTATCGTGTCACTTTTTTTTTTTTTGGGTTGAGAAAAGGGTTAGTCTGTCATATTGCTTTCCTCATATACACTTTCAAACTTGCACCAAAAAGCCAAAAGACCTGAACATTTCAATTACAAAAATATGTATTGCAAAAGCCCTATCCTTAAAGCATCTACAATTTCTTTCCTTCCATATGGTCTATTTATGCAGGCAAGAATTGTTCTCGAAATCTTCCTTAGCTCCTCGTCTCCCTTGTAGCTCCACCAGCTAGCAAAGAGGTCCTATCACTGACCATGGCATTACCCACTGCTTAACAAAAATACTTAAGAATAACTCCCATATGTTTATTCTTAAAAAAAAGAATATATCCCATATTTTTCTAGCAAATGGGCAATGGAGGAACAAGTGGCTGCTGTTTTCCTCTTCCTCACTGCACATACAGCATCTGCGTCATATGGCAATTCCTCTTTTCTTTAGGCATCGTCAGTGAAAATCCAGCAGAAGCATGCAACTTTATGTGGTATTAAGAGATGAATCTTATTTGCTTGTTTTTAGAACTTTATATGAAGTGCACTGAGATATTGTGATATATTGATTTAATGTTCAAAGTACCTGAGATTTGTCATAGTCTCGTCTCATTCGGTTTCTCCTAGCTCCATTTAGGGACTGAAGGCAGGTGTTGGTTTCATGTCTGTTTGGTTAGGACTTATGAAACTGATTTTGATTAGTTAAACCAGTATTGATTTTCCCTTTCCTCCTGTCAATGTGGTTAAGCTTGATAAGAGCTCAGTTACTCACATGTACATTTTCTTTCGTGCAGCCTGTTTCAAGCAAGGGAAAGCCTTCTAAGCTGCTCAAAAGAAAGCATCAAATAAGTACTTTGTACTTTGACATGAAACAAAAAGAAATGGAGCTGCAAGAGCGACGTGCCAGGGGGATGCTGACAAAAGCTCAAACTCAGGGGAAGTATGGTTGGTGATATTTAAGTGAGGTTCTTTGTGGTCTCCTATTGACTCGGTGAACTAGCAACTTCCCTTTGTTTGCTCATCAAATTTCTGATCTGTATTCCTTCCCCTTGTTTAAATGTCCTTTTATTGGCTTTGAAAACATTGTAGTGCTGTAATATTTCTGCAATTTTAGTGCGAATGCTAATGGTTCTGTAGGTTCCTTTAAATCAAATCAAATACATAAAATGAAGTGGGCTGTTAAGAAAGTGTTGATTGCATCTCTGATATTTCGTGAATGATACATTTATATACTTGACTGATGCAAGATTCAAAATGGCAGAGAACCTTGAAAAGCATAGCCATTTGAGGCAAGAGAACCGATGCTTATTAATGCAGAAGAAGTTGACAAATGAGGAACATTTACCCTCTGACAAGGTCACAATTGTGGCTATTTGCATCCCAATATAGAGAACTGCTCAGCGGGTTTTAGTCGTGTGCTCGTGCGCATGAACTGCAGCACATATCTTCTTCCAGCAATGGATCACTATGAGAGTTTGTATCCAAACCCAGTTAGAGTTTGCAAAGATGTAGTAAGCGTAATAATGGTAGGGGCTTGCAGAAAAATTATCTCCTTCCTTCCAAGATAGCTGTTATGAAGTATACAGCAGATACAAATGGCGATTCGAAGTAGATGCCTATATGATTTCTTCGTAGCTATAACAAATCTGTCAAATTGCCAATAATTAAAAGTAGAATGAGGTTCGCAATGATCAGAGAGAGTAATTACAGTACTGCACGTGTACATTTCTCATTTACTTTCCCATGTTTGGTCGGTGAATAAAAAATATCAAAATTATATAATAGCATATTTGATTAAATTTTTGAGTACTAAAATTTGATAATATTGAAGTATTAGTTGGAACAATAATATGAAGTTAAAAACATATAGAGATAGTTGTACGGCACAAAAGTGAGGAAAGTTCGTTTACATTGCAAGCAGGCATGGCTGCTGTAATTCCTTCGACAGTAACAATACCAGAATCCCTGCCTGCGTATCTTGAGTCACCTTTACTGTATTCTTTCCCTATATATTTGTTTTTCAGTGTGGACCAAATCAACAAACTTCAGCAATGAAAACTGGAGTAGTCTCCTTGTAAAAATTTGGAGAAAAAGCAAAATAGCCTTCAAGGATAATATGGGTCAGGCCAGTGAAAATCCACCAGCACATCAGCATTCTATCGACCTTTGATATTTTAGGAAACCGTCCTAGTAAATGCAAGACACGGAAATGGAGTCAAATAAATTGTGCTGCACTAGGAAAAGAAAACCGAACATGCAACCAATTAAACTAGTGTACTTCCCAGGTTCAACGTAGTCTCTGACAGATCTTTTCTTTTACTCTCTCACTCACACACACACCCGCACATTTTTTTAATTTACCTTTTCTTGGAAAAAAAAAGGGAGATTATTACTTATTATTGTTAGTACTAGTATTTTTTGGGTGGAAGGGGGTTGGGTTTAGGAGAGACAACTTAATTTGAAGCCACCTAAGATGTCCTAACATGTAAAAAGTTTCGAAAACCCAATTAGCTGCTCAATAACTCTGACCTTTTTTGTGTAATGGTTAACGAAGTGAGTTGAGAATCATGAGATTTCAAATTCAAATATAATTGGAGGCAAAAATACTAGGTAATTTTTTTTTATTTCTCCACGCTTTAGTGGACAGAACTATCCAATACCTATGCTTATGGAAAGTAGCAGATATCTAGTAAAATTAGACGAGTTGGGCGCAAGCTAAAAAAAAAGCGGTGGCTCTAGAACAAATCTTATGGTAGAATCCAACATTTCTAAATAGAAATCTACGCACCCCACTACCCCTATTTAAACATGCAACTAATATCTGTAACAACCCTTAAGGATTTAGGTTATTTTTGCTGAAGAGGATCATATAAAGTCACGGACCATCATCTCATCCCAAAATCAGTTACTACTTAGTTAGTGGAGACAGATAATTTTATATAAAATTCTCCTAGATGAAAATGCAATTATAAGAAGCAAAGAATAAGTGTGGGGATAAGTAAAGAAATTACCGGAGAGGAGCCACATGAAGAAGACAACAAGCAAAGAAGCGGAGCCATAGACATCGACAATGTAATTTGGAGGGAGGAAACATGGCACATAACCTGCCAACTTCAGATCCCGAACGTAAGGATGAACATTTCCCTCACATTCCATTATTTACGAAAAGGAAGCAGGCTATAGTTAGTAGAGAGACAACCTTTTAATAGAGTAACAGATTCAAGCGCCAGGCGGCCACCCCATCTGATTTTTGAATTTTGGACCCACATTTTACTCCTTTTTTTTAAAAAGAAAATTTGACCAATAGTATCTTGGTAAAGAATAAAAAAGAGTGAGAATTGATCGTACTTTATTTTTAGATCGCAAGTTAATAATGTTATCACCGGACTACCTCTATTTTTCCAATTTTTATCTTTCATTAAAGTGGGGACGTGAGGATTCAAGCGCTCACCCCATGTGAAATGTTACGCGGCGTCCTTCCTCATATGTCTTGGAAGGGCAACGTAAGGCTAAGCAACCGATATCCGTGCAGTTACTATCCGCTAATTGGGGTCCCCTCCGTACGCTAGACGAAACTGTCAGTGCTGTACGAGAAAACCAATGTCAAGAGCAATTCAGAGAACAGAAAAGAGAATGAGAATGAAAGAAAGTTAGATTGCATTAATGAAAGTTATTACAGAAAGACAACACGGTGTCGAGGGAGAGAGACACCAATACAGAGAATTGTTTGCTTCCTTAAAAGTTTGACTACTTAATCCCCCCTAATAATGCTTAGAAAAAAAAACTAAAGTTACAGGACTTGACATAACTAAGCTAGAGAGACATAATGGAAATACAGGAAGTAAAACTACTCTATATTTACAATAAAAAAGACTTAGATTCGTACAAGGTAGAAGTAGGTCCGTTGGCAGCAATCTTGTCTTTAGCATCAGAGTCTGTGCGCGCGGCGCTGTTGGGATCCGCCTGCGGCTAGGCGCTGGTGAGGGCTATAAATGGGGCGACATAGGCACATACACGCTTGTCACTTGGCGCGACCTAGACCACGGGGCCGTCTATGATGCTAGGCGTTGAGAGGCTTGCCAGGACGCCATGTGGCGCGTCCAAGGGGTCATGGGGCATGGCTGGAAAGCTGCCCATGACATTCTCCCCCGCTTGAGTTGGCGACGTCCTCGACGCATTACTTGCAAGATAATCATCGATCAAGTTCTTGTAGGCTTTGAGGTTTGTTCCCCTCTCCCAAGTATTCTCCTCCGTGTCACATCCCTGCCATTTCACCAAGAACCCTTGGTGATCTTTCCTTGAAGCATGAGCGACTCGATTATTGAGAATAGCTTCTACACGCCTTTTACCGGTTGAATTAGGGCCTAGAATACTGGGTATTGTGAGTTAGCTCCGTGAAGGATCCTCCATGTCTTTCCAAAAAGGTTTCAGAAGGCTGACATGAAAGACTGGATGAATCTTCCACCAAACGTGATTATCCACTCGGTATGCAACTTTTCCACTGCGCTTCTCAATGGACAAGGGTCCAATGTACTTTTGCAATAGGCGAGGGTCATGTACCCCTGCAAACAAGTATCGCTTTGGGATTTTTACCATCACTTTGTCTCCTACTTGGTATTCAACAAAGTGACAATTTTGATCAACATGCTTTTTCATATGCTTTTCGGGCTTTAACAAGATAGCTCTGCACTATCTCCAAATTTTTCTTCCATTCCTTCGAGAAGCTAGCAGCTTGAGGAGATTTCGCCATGTTTGGGGCATTCACAGTGTGTGGGAGTAGCAGTTGCTGTCCGATAACAATTTCAAAAGAGCTTCTATTTGTACTAGTGCTCTTTTTTGAATGGAAACATAGTTAAGCAGCATCCAGAAGCTTCATCCAATTCTTCTGGGATCCGATAACAACATCATGGAGGTATTCCTCCAGCATGCCATTGAACCGCTCCGTCTGGCCATCAGATTGCAGATGAAAACTTGAACTGTGACTCAACTTGTACCCGAGGCACTTAAAGAGCCGATTCCAAAAGTTGCTAATGAAGAGAGAGTCGCGATCACTAACAATGTCTTTAGGCAGACCCCAATATTTGACAATATGAGAGAAAAAAAGTTGAGCTGTATCTTCTGTTAATATATATTTTAGGGCTGCTATAAATGTAGTGTATTTAGAAAATCGATCTACCATAATCAAGATAGTTGTAAGATCTCTGACCTTGGGTAATTCGATGATGAAATCCACTGACACGCTTTCCCAAGGTCTCTTTGGAACAATTAATGGCTCCAAAAGTCCCGCTTGTGTCAAGCGGTCCGACTTGTCTCTCTGGCATACTAGGCAAGTCTTCACATACTGAGCAATATCATTAGCCATTTGAGGCCAATAATAATCACGATGCAATAATGTCATGTTGCGTTCTTCACCTGGGTGGCCGGCCTACAAAGTATCATGGTATTCCATCAGAAGAGTCCTTCGCAGATCCCCTCCTTTAGGAACATAAAATCGGTTCCCTTTCACCTTCAGGAACCCATCTTCCATGTAGAACTGGCGAGTCTTGCCCTGTCCTACCAAATCGACCAAATACTGTGCAGCAGGATCCTTGGTGAGTAGATCTTATATCTGGTCTTTTATAGAGGTGGACACTTCGCTCCCCCTTAGGGTGGCGAGTAGGAACATTGATGCTAGGTCATCCCTTCGACTAAGCGCAACAACTTGGTTGGTCTTCCTACTTCGGTATTCCAGGTTGAAGTAAAATTCTGCTAGGAGTTCCTGCCACCTAGCCTGTCGGCCATTCAGCTTTGACTGGGGTCATGAAATGACTAACAACCGTGTTGTCTGTCTTGACCACAAACGGGGTTCCCAGCAGATAGTGCCTCCAAAGGCATATGTAGCGGACGACAACCAATAATTCTTTTTCGTGGGCGGCGTAGCACCGTTCTGCATCCTTTAACTTCCGGCCCTCGTATGTAACAGGATGCCCGTCTTGTAGCAAGACTCCGCCTAGAGCATAGTCGGAGGAATCCATTTGTACTTCGAACAACTTGGCCAAATCAGGAAGGGCCAAGACGGGGCTACTAGACATAGCCGCTTTCAATCGTTGAAGGCCTCCGCTTGCCTGGGACTCCAATCCCAAGGTGTGACTTTCTTTAGGAGTTATGTCAATGGCACTGATAAGAGATTAATTTTTCACAAACCGCCGATAAAAGTTGCATAGGCCAAGGAACGCCCTCAAGGCGTGGATATCCTTAGGCAGCGGCCAATCTGTGACAACATGAATCTTCTGTTGGTCCATCTTGATCTGCACTTCCTTGATGACATATCCGAGGAAGTCAATCTATTTTTGGGTGAATGAGCACTTGGAAAGGTTCACATATAATTTGTGCTCCCACAGTCGAGCTAGGACCTTCTGCAGGTGCTCCAGGTGTTCCTCCAATGTTTTGCTATATACCATAATGTCGTCCAAGTAGACCACTAAGAATTCTTCAATGTACTCTCAGAATACTTGGTTCATCAGGGTGCAAAATGTGGCTGGAGCATTAGTCAAGCCAAGTGGCATGACCAGGAAGCTGTACGACCCATATCTTGTCACACAGGTAATCTTATGTTCATCTCCCTCAGCAATCCAGACTTGCTAGTAACCTGTCTTCAGGTCTATTTTGGTGAACACTGTAGCACCACATTGTCTATCGAACAGGTCTACCATTAGCAGGATATGGTACTTATTTTTCACGGTGATTTTGTTTAGGGCCTAATAATCCACACAGTGTCGTAGGGTGCCATCCTATTTCTTTTGGAACAGCATAGAGGACCCGTAATGGGACTTGGGGGGGGGGGGGGGTTACAATGAACCCCGTGTCCAGCATTTTTGTCAACTATTTTCGAAGCTCGGTGAGTTCGGGTTGTGACATTCTGTAAGGCTCCCGGGCGGGTGGCTTCACACCTGGCACCAACTCAATCTCATGGTCCACAGTGCACCTTGGCGAGAGTCGCTTTGGTATGTCTTGTGGCATGACGTCTTAAAACTCCTTTAGTAGATCCTTCACGGGTGCTAGAATGGGACCCGACGAGCGTTCAATATTTTCAATACAGAGCATTCAATATCTTTTGAATCCCTTCTTCAACTGCAAGGCCGAGATGTTCTCTACGACCATCTTTATGGTTGTGTATGGGATAATGCAAGGCTTGGCCCGTTGGCTCCCATCATCAGTAGTATGTCTGCATAAGGTATGGGAATGGTGTTGGTTTGCCTCATGAATTCCAATCCAACTATCAGATCGAAGTCATCTATGATTATCGCATGCAAGTTGAATTTTCCTTCATAAGGACCAAGCTTCACAGGCACTCCTTTGGCTATTTCACCCACTGGCTAAGGTAGTGAGTTAATAGCCTTGATATAACCTCTGCCGTTTCCCACAACTAGACCAAGGCGCTATACCTGAGTTGATGCTAAGTAATTGTGAGTAGCGCCTGTGTATATCATTGCCCGAATGGGCTTGCCATTAACTTTCATTTCGACGAACATCAGGGTGTTCCTCTCAGTCAGGTGCCTTGGCTGAGAGGAGGCACCTCATCCACCTTCATTTTCCCTTTCTTAGTGGTTGGGCATGGGTCCTTCTTCTTACGGATGCTGCACTGGTTCCTACTACGGCCTCAAAAATAGAACAAACAAGTGCATTGAAGGCACCTATTGGTTCTGTCTGGTCAGCATCGTCTGTGTCTTCATCCGTCCCATCATCAAAAGTTTGATGGGCATTCATTTGTGCCTATGGGTATTCATTGTTCCAATGCGGCCCACCGTGATGACGATATCCTGAAGGGGGCTTCCTCTCCGATAAGGAGACCAAGAGGTCTCGAGGTTCTGGAGGATTCAGTAGATTCTACTCTTTGGCTATGACCCATCACATCGGAGGCTCGGGCAGTCAGCTAGTCCAGTCTGCACTTCAGACTACTCTTGGTACTCCAGTTAGTCAGGGTACTCATATGGGGAAGTCATCTTTTAGTACACTACCTGCACAAGGTTCCGACAATGATTATTATAGTTATCCAACACAGACTCAGTACTAACAACCACACCCGTAGAGGGGTTGTTATGAGTGTGGCGATACTAGGCACATCATGAGAGATTGTCCCAGACTTGGGAGAAGCAAATTTCATCAGAGCACTCAGGCTATGGGATCCATTCCATTTTCTACTGCACCTGCACAGCCAGCTAGGGGTAGAGGACAGGAGGGTAGAGGGCACCCTAGAGGGGGAGGCCCGACTCGTTGATATTCTTTCCATGGTAGGGCTGAGGCCGCTGCACCAGATGGTGTCATTACAGGTATGGTTTCGATTTGTTATAGAGGAGAATCGGTCTTATTTTGATCTAGTCCTATTTTATCGAAGTGAGTCCTCCTATCTTGCTTATATATGGGTTTAATTCGTGTTTCTTGTACTCTACTTATGTGTTTACCTCTATTGAGAGATTCTATAGCGGTAGCCCATGTCTATCATTTTGTTTTGTTCACTGTTGAGAGCTATGAGACTAGAAAGGAATTTCTGTTACTCATTACAGTAGGTTTTGATGTAGTTTCTGGATGGTTACGATTTGTGATTTAGGTGATCTACTGGTATGGGAAGTTCATTATGTGTTGTGATTTTGTTTCACGAAATTGAGTTAGTGGAAGGTTTCGTTTGGTGTGATGTGTATTCTATTCATGCTTCATAGCTGAGGATGGGATCCTCTGATAGGGAGTTGTGCCTGTCGGACTTGTTTGATAGTTCTCTCATGTGGTTCTCTTCCCATATTCAGTCATATTCGCGTTATACTTATTGGGTTTAGCTTGCGAGGTATGTGCCCAGGTGGCATTGGGTGTGATTTGTTGATTTGGTGAGTGGTTATGAGATCTTCATGTTTCTTGCATCGTTGTCGGTGTTGTGAAGGTTTGAGGCAAGGTTTTAGCTGATATGAGGTTATTTAACGGTGCCTAAATTGATTATGGGCACCTATTATGGTCAGAGATGTTGCTATGAGCATATGTGTGATGTATTACGTCATGTGGTTATACCTTGTGAGTGTATGCATGGGCCGTTGTAGCTGGATGAGGTTGATACCGTGTGTTAATGTGGGAATTGGGTCTTTAGGAAATGATCGGATAGTGGCAAATTTGGTTCTAAGGCTTATCGATGTGGGTGGAAGGAATAATCTTCAGTTGAGATGGTGTTGTCGGGCTTATGTGGATTGGGGGGACGTGGTATCACCCACGGGTATATGTATGGTGAATTCATTCAGTGATTTCATGGCTTCAGAATGGTTCTTGGCATGTTTGAGGACAGAGGTTTGGTGGCTTACAGTCTCGAGTAGCCTTTTATTGTGTATTATGACTTGCGTGTATGGTCGGATTCGGTTTTGGATGATTCAGGATTGATTTGGAAGAATGATTCTTGTTTTAGAAGCTTAAGTGACAAGAGTTGACCGAAGTTTGATTTTTATGTAGACAACTCCAGAATGGTGTTTTGATAATTCCAATAGCTTTGTATGGTGATTATGGACTTAGGTGTATGCCCGGATTTGGATTTGGAGGTCCGTAGGTTGATTTAATACATTTTGGCAAAAGTTGGAAAGTTGAAGGTTTGGAAGGTTGAGAGGTTAGACCAGAAGTTGACTTTGCTGATATCAGGTTCGAATTTTGATTCTGGGAGTTGGTATAGCTTCGTTGTGTCATTTGGAACATGCATGCAAAATATGAGGTCATTCCGAATTGATTTGATATAATTCGGCGCGAGTTGTAGAAGTCGAAAGTTTTGATGTCTTCGCGTTCGCGAGTGGAATAACACGTTCGCGAAGTGTACTGGAGATTGTTGTTCACGTTAGCAGCAGTGCTCTTTTCGCGTAGAACATATTTGGAATCTTATATTTTTGTGCTTCGCGATCGCGAAGCGTGTTCCGCGATCGCGAAGCATGTTCCGTGATCGCGAAGGGGAACATATGGGCAGATCTATATTTACTCTATTTCGAGGGCATTTGTTATTTTATCACTTTTGAGTTAGGCGATCTCAATTTTGGGCGATTTAGGAGGGGTTCTTCACAATTTGGATTGGGGTAAGTGTTCTTTACCTGGATTGGATTATATTTCATAATTACATCTTTGTTTTTATCATTAAATTAGTGATTTGAGTTGGAGAAAATTGGGGATTTTTGTAAAAACTTTCTAAAATGTAAAATGAAGATTTGAAGGCCGAATTGATGTCGGGATTGGATAATTTTGGTATGGTTGGACTCGTATCGGAATGAGTGTTCAGATTTTGTGAGTTTTGTCGTGTTCCAAGGTGCGAGCCCAGGTTTGACTTTTTGGGTTGACTTTTTAATTTTCATTAAAGATCGCATGTTTATTATCCGGAATTATTTTCTATGATTTTTATTTATGATATTGCGTTATTTTGGCTAAATTTGAGCCGTTCGGAGGTTTGTTTCACACGAGAAGATCCTTTTAGAGTATTGATTTGGCTTCTTTGAGGTAAGTATCTTGCCTAACTTTATGTGGGGGAACTACCCCTTAGGATTTGGATTGATTGTGTTATTTGAATTATGTGAAAGACGTGTACACAAGGTGACGAGTGCGTACTCGGGCTTATATGTGAAAATTGACCGGTTTAGACTCTTATGCTTCTTTTATATATTTGTTTGAAATTGTTAGCACATGTTATATCTTTTATTTGTCTTGTTTACTCTCCCATGCCTTATTAGAAGTTGTTAGTACCTGTCATATCCCTTACTTTTCAAGTTTTACTCTTATATGATTTATTTAAAGTTGTTACCTTTTTATCATTATGTGACTTCCTTTATTGTTGAGTTATTCTTAATTGAATTTGTTATTACATGATATCCTTTTGTTGCCGGGTTATTCTCATGCATTTAGACGTAGTTGTTAGTTCATGCCATCTCTTTCATTGTTAGCTTATTTCATACACTAGGATCCGAAGTTGCCATTTCATGGAAATACCTTCATTGGCGAGTTTATCCTTCAACAATTAATTGAAGTTGAAGTTATTGAAAGACATTGATCCATTTTAATTGAAGTTGTGTTTAAAGGCGGTGTTGTTCATTGTTGAGTTACTTACCCGTTCATTTTATTGTTATTGAGATTCTATACACATTGTGTAGAGCCGTGGTCTATTTGTTTTGGAAATATTGATATTGTTGATTCTTTTGGAATGGTTGTGGCCTATGAGCACTTGTGGTACGAGTTGATATGTCGTGTTGTTGTGATGTTAGGGCATGTGAATTGTTGTGTGGATTGATTGTTGTTATGCAGAGTATAAGGTAGGTATCTCACTGTTGTCGTTATTCGGAGCATAAGGGTGGCATCTCACTGTTGTTGATTGTGCGGAGTGATACATGTGGCTATTGTGTTATTGTCCGGGTGGAGCGATAAGGGTGGCTATTATGCAGAGCGATACGGGTGGCTATCAGAGTGATACGAGTGGCTATCGGAGTGATACAAGTGTCTAATGATATTGTCAGGGCGGAGTGATACATGTGGCTATCAGAGTGATACGGGTGGCTAATGATATTGTCAAGGCGGAGTGATACGGGTGGCTATCAGAGAGATAAGGGTGACAATGTCAGGGATGATGTGTGATGGCTTGTGGGCATTATGTTGATGATATTCGTGTGATGATGCGATTTTCCTTGTGTATGTCATACACCTTACGTGACTTGTTGTGTTGCTTTAATGAGCTGCTCGATGTCTTTGATATTACTTGTTGATTTGGGCTGTAATAGTACACTCGCACAAGCATACACCGTCGCATGCCACTTATACTAGTCCAGGAGTACGAAACTTAACATTTATTGATCATGCCCATGAATTCTTGTATTATTTGCTTTCATGTTGATGTTGAGCCTGTGACCACGCTGGGCGGATTGTAATATTGAGCCTGTGACCATGCCGGGTGGATTGTGATATTGACCCTGTGACCACGCTGGGTGGATTATGATATTGAGCCTGTGACCACACCGGGAGGATTGTGATAGTGAGCCTGTGACCACATCGAGCGGATTGTGATTGTGAGCCTGTGATCATGCGGGGCGGATTGAGATATTGGCACATGAGTTATCCGTGCGATTGTGATTAGAAATGTGGGCACAAGGTGCCGTGAGCATATGATTGGTGGGTTGAGACTCATGACTTGTGATTATGAGATGAGGTATCTCGAAGTAATTTCGTTGCGAAACTTGTGTTAGAACGGCTTGATTAATTGGTTGTTATTTGTTTTCCTTATTTGGTTTCAATGGTACTTTCCAGTGTTCTTATTACTTTACTGTTTATATCACATGTTGATTCTTGTTACCATTTACTGATTCCTGCTTTCATTATTAGCTTTATACTTCTATACTGCACATGTTATTTTGACTAGTAGGTGTCTTGACTTGTACCTCGTCACTACTCCACCGAAATTAGTCTTGATACTTACTGGGTACCGACAGTGGTGTACTCATACTACACTTCTGCACATTTTTGTGCAGATCCAGGTATTGGAGATATCGGACTAAGGTAGAGTTAGCTTATTGATCGTGAGGATTCAAGGTAGAACTGCTTGGTCATCGCAGTCCCTTAGAGTCCTTTCCTTTCATTGTACTGTCAGCTTGCTAGTTGAACAATATTGTATTTCATTTTTTGAGATCTTTCCATGTATTCAGCTAGAGTTCGTGACTCTGTATTACCTAGTCTTAGGAGGTTATAGTGATTATTTATGCGTAGGCTTATTTCACATTTATTTCGGTATTTATGTAAATCTTTGTTTTAAAATATCTTTGTTAAATTGGCTTAATTGTTGTAAGTAATCGACTTAGCTAGTCTTAGAGACTAGATGCCATCATGACGCCTAAGGTGTGAATTTGGGTCGTGACACTCCATACGGGCATAAGGTTTCAAACCTTCCAGGAATGCGAAGAGTTTGTCTTTGTCCCCCATATCCCGTATGTTGAGCATGAGTGTGGAGAATTCCGGCACGTAATCCCGAACTGACTTGGTCTGGCGGATCTCCCGAAGCTCTCTCTATGCATAGTACTTAACGTTTTTGTGGATGAATTGTAGGCGTATGGCTGCCTTCAAGTCTCCCTGTCACGCCCCAAAAATCCTAACTTGTCGTGATGGCGCCTATCTCAATACTACGCAAGCCGACAACCTCAATAAACCACAATTTCTTTTAAATTTGAAAACATAATATTTGAATTTCATAGAAGATCTCACAAATCATTGACATAAAATACATTCCCAAAACCCGATGTCACTGAGTACATGAGCATCTAAATGATAACAAAGTCTGACTGATAAAAACACTATCTGAAAAATGTAGAACAGTACAACAACTGAAAAGAAGAGAGTCTAGGTCTGCAGACGCCAAGCAGCTACCTCCATAGTCTCCACAAATAAAGCTCCGAAAAACTAGCAACCGCCGTGTCTGGAAGTACCTGGATCTGCACACGTGGTGCAGGGTGTAGTATGAGTATAACCAACTCAGCAAGTAACAATACTAAATAAAGAGCTGAAGATAGTGACGAGCTTCACAGCTGAGTCCAATTACAGTAATTTCCAACATAAGAAGATAGGCATGCTTTCATGTTCAACATTTAAAACTCAACAGTAATTTTATATCCAGTTCGACTGAAAAAGAAGGTAGTATCTTTCAGAACTTCCAACACAGAAATATGACAACTGTAGTGCAACAAGAATAAAATCAAATGCATCCTCTCAGGACCACAGTCACTCAGCCATTTCATTCACTCAGCACTCAGCACTCGCACTCAGTAGGTACCTGCGCTCACTGGGGGTGTGTACAGACTCCGGAGAGGCTCCTACAGCCAAGCACTATAATCCGCACGGACAACTCACGTACTGCACGGACAATTCACGTGCTATAGTATCGATATCTGGATCCACATGGACAACTCACATGCTATAGTATAATATATGGATCCGTACAGACAACTCACATGCTATAGTATAATATATGGATCCACACGGACAACTCACGTGATGCACGGACAACTCATGTGCTATAATATAATATCTCACAATCAGGCCCTTGGCCTCACTCAGTCATAAATCTCTCCAGTCTTTTGGGCTCTCAATAATCATGAAAATCAGCCCAAACAATAATGATATGATGCATCAATAAGGAACAATAGAGACTGAGATAAAATAAATAAGTAAACTGTGACTGAGTACACAATAATAATTAAGCAGATAGTTCAACATGTGCACGACCTCTTTGGGTCCTTACAGTACCAACACATAATCTAAACATGATTTGTGGTTCAATTTCTCTACTACATGGAGAATGTACAGATAACAACAGATTATTCAACTATACAGTTCCATGGAATTTTGACCAAGTCACAATTCCTATGGTGCACGCCCACACGTCCGTCACCTAGCATATGCGTCACCTTCATAGTCACAATTGATGTTTGCAATGTCTCCTTCGGCCTGCCGCATCCTGCGGTCCAGGTCGTCCAAACTTTGCACTAGGCTAGTCCTTAGATCAGGCACCGTATACATGATGGGTTGTAATACGTTAACCGCCTCTTCAAGGGCTGCAATGTGGTCCCCATGATTCACCATGGTGACAAATGGTGGTAATGGCAATATGATCCCTCGTCCGATGTCGAGCCTAGGCTCTGATACCAACTATTACGCGATAACTTCCTGAGATGTCTTGGAAGGGCGATGTAAGGCTAAGCAACCGATGTCCGTGTAGTTACTATCCGCCAACTGGCGTCCCCTCCGTACGCTAGACGAGACTGTCAATGCCATAGGAGAAAACCACTGTCAAGAGTAACTGAGAGAACATAAAAGAGAATGAGAATGAAAGAAAGCTTGATTGCATTAATGAAAGCTATTATAGAAAGGCAACATAGTGTCGAGGGGGAAAGACACCAATACAAAGAATTGTTTGCTTGCTTTAAAATTTGACTACTTGATCCCTCCTAATAATGCTTTAAAAAAAAACAAAGTTACAGGACTTGACATAACTAAGCTAGAGAGATATATGGAAATACAGGAAATAGAACTACTATATATTTACAATAAAAAAGGACTTAGATTCCTACAAGGTAGAAGCAAGTCTGTTGGCAGCAACCTTATCTTTAGCATCAGAGTCTGCGCGTGCGGTGCTGTTGGCATTTGCCTGTGACTGGGCGCCGACGAGGGCTATCGATAGGGTGACATAGGAACAGGATCGCTTGTCACTTGGCGCGGCCAAGACCACATGGCCGTCCATGGAGCTAGGCACTGGGAGGCTTTCCAGGACACCATCGCCGTCCAAGGGGTCATGATGCATGGCAGGAAGGCCGCCCATGACAGATATTATGAAAATGTCGTTGGAGGGACCTTTTTTAAGTTACTTTTTTCATATTTTGGTGTTAAGAAATATTTTCATAAAATAGCCTTGCGTCGCTTTTTTACGTACAATGGGAAAAATTTTCCTCAATTGCTAGAATTATATAGCATACAAGGCAGAATTCTAAAGTACATAATAATTGTGGTTATCGTCAGAATTTTGCCAAAAAATTTTGACCATCATCGTAATTTTACTTTAGCGACAATGCTGAAAATTTTAGTGATCCATCAGGATTTTTCACAAAATCATAACGAAATGCTTTAAAATTCTGCCCAGCATGCTTTAAAATTCTGACGCTTAAGGAAAATCCTGGACAATGTGCTTTTAAATATTGGTATAGGGCTTTTTCTCAGAATTTCTGTTATTGGAATAAAAAATCAATAGTGACACGAAAGTATCCCATTTATGATATTTTGGATTTTTGACCCGTATCTTACTCTACTTCTCTTTTTTCATTTTTATCCTTAAGTCTTTAATACCAATTGTATCTTCGTGAAGAGTGTATAGAGTGAAATTGGTTTATATTAAATGCTCGAATGATTACATGACACGTGGAATCAGAGGCTAACGGAAGATGAAGGGTGTGAAACCCAAGACTGAGGATAAATGCTTTGATTGGTATCAGGTAGATCCCGAAGGGAACGTAGTCAACAGAAACAAACGAATGTTTGTTACCAGATGACACTTAATGAAGAATATTCCTCAATATTAAATATGCAGCCATTGCAGAGAATTTTGGCATTTATGGCCTGCCATTACATATTCATCAATGGCCCCCTTTTATTGTCATTTAAGAGGGGCTTGATCCTAGGATCTTATTCCCTAGCTATAGCTATAAATAGTAGCTTCAACAACCATTGTAACACAAGAAATCTCTCGCAAAACTTATGCTACATTTTACTATCAAGCTGAATAGTATAACTTTATATTTTGTCTAGTATTGTTCTTATCGCTGTCTTCAGAAGCCTTGCTCCCAGAACAAGACTTGCTATTTATTTCGATTTCAACGCTAATTCTTATAATTCATTTAATTTATTTATCATTTTGGAATCAAATCAGTTTTCCTGTTTATAAACCACACAACAAATTCAACTATATCGTTTTACGGGTAAATAATTTGGCACCCACCGTGGGGCTTAGACAGTTGCGTAATTGAGTTGATCCTTGCATCTATTACTAAGTTGTTTGATTCTTTATTTCATAGAAAAAATAAATGGCAGATAATGATGTCAACATCACACACAATGTTGAGGCACAAGAAAATCTGCCTCATCACGAGGTTTCAATCAGTGACACCCCCAACGAGGGGGACGTAGCAACTTCGGTCCATGGCGGGAAATATCCCCAGCATGTGCGAGAGACAACTCCTAATGACGCCGAGGATGATCACCTTGCGGAAACAGTAAGGATCTTGAGAGAGCAGCAAAAAGCCATCACGAGCCACCTCTCAAGGCAAGACCAAGTCATGACAGAGCTAAAGTAGGCATTGTCAGGCGCTTCTAACAATGCGAATGGAAGAGTCCATGTTCCTCCCGGCGCTCCCGCAAAACAAACAGCTCAAAGAGTTGATAACAATACCCCGATGGGTGAGGTCGACTTCGATGGAGGCGGGGGGATCGACAGCGGTTCCGGTAACGACAACAGTAATGATCCCTTCAAAACCGTACACATGAGATTCATGAGGGAAATGAAAGAGTGGATGGATCAGAACGCGAAAGAGGTCCACGCTCGAATGGTCCAGACTAGAAGAAGTACACCAAATTGCCATTCAAATCGAGTGCAACACCAGAATGGATTCCGAAACGGTTCACAATTCCAAACATACCAAAGTATGATGGGACTTCACACCCTCATGAGCACATCACAATTTATACAACAACGGTGAAAGGAAACAACTTGGACCAACATGAGATTGAGTCGGTCCTAATGAAGAAATTCGGAGAAACACTCACGAAGGGTATTTGCTTTTACCCGAACATTTAATTGATTCTTTTAAGATGCTCACAGATTCTTTCATCAATGCCCATGACGGGGCCAGGAAGGTCCAGGCCCGAAAGACGGACATATTTAGAATTTTGCAAGGAGAGTCTGAATTGCCGTGTGAGTTCTTGATCAGGTTCCAGAATGAAAGGATGTTGTTACCAGTCGTGCCAGACGAATGGGAAGCTGAGGCATTTACTAAGGGGTTGAACCCGAGGAGCTCCGACGCCTCCCAAAAGCTTGAAGAAAGCCTGCTCGAGTTCCAAGTAACCACAAGGGCAGATGTCCATAACCGTTATGAATCAAAGATAAGGATATAAGATGACCAGCTCGGGTTCCCGACATCGACCAAGGGTCGGGATCGAGAAAACAACAGGAACAAATCTAAAGATGATTTTGATGCAGATCGACGATCTTCTTAAAGCCGATTATGAGAGGGATGAAGGACGCAGAAACAAAGGGTTCCGGTCAGCAGATAGGTTTGTCCCGATAGAAGAACTGACTGCGGCTGAAATAACAGGTCATTAGAGGACAAAGATGTATCAGGTTCCCGGGATTCCACTTATCCCAGGATCTCAGATTATAATTTCAATGTTAGTGTAGTGGAGCTGGTATCGGTGATGAGAAATATCAAGGAAGCATGGTTACCGAGGCCAATCAGATCCGATCCCAACCAGAGGGATCCTAATTTATAGGGCAAATATCATGGGACTCATGGCCACCGAACTGGGGACTACCAACATTTGCGCGATGAGGTTCCAATGCTTTTGAAGAACAACCATCTCAGGGAATTCTTAAGCGACCAGGCCAAGAACATTTACAGTCGCAGCCGAGACAACGCAAAACCCTCAAAGATAGGGGAAGACCCTCCTCGACTAACTATCAACATGATTTTCGGGGGGAACGAGATCAACAGTGTAACATTCTCAGCAGCCAAGAAGACAAAGGTATCATTGACTCATAGCAAGAGACTCCAGGAAGTCGCCGAAGATGGCATCACCTTCACGGATGAAGATGCTGATGGACTTCTTCTGCCGCACAATGATGCCCTGGTAATTTCTCTTAACATTCTAGATTTCAAGATTAAATGTGTTTTGGTTGACCCAGGAAGTTCAGCCAACATCATTCAATAAAGAGTGCTGGAACAAGACAAGCTAATCAGAAGCATTATTCCGGCAACAAAGCTCCTCACCGGGTTTAACTTAGCAAGTGTGACAACTTGCTGCCCACAAATACCGAAGGGGTCACGAAGACCACCTTATTTGAAGTGGTGGACGGCAGCATGGGCTACAAAATACTTCTCGACAGACCATGGTTACATGAGATGAAGGCCATACCATCAACATATCATCAATTACTGAAATTCCCGACTCCAGAGGGAATCAAACAAATAAAAGGAGATCAACAGGCAATAAGGGAAATAAATGCGGTATCAGTTTCCAGCAGCAAAGGGAGGGAACTCAACACATAGTAATTACATGAACCGACGCTTGATCCTGAACCAACATGACAAAGGGGAGGAGTCGTCGAAATCCCACCAGGTACCAAGATATTTTCAGGTACCAAAAATAATAGACGTGACCAAGTCCATGCCAGAAGAACTCGAACAAGTGGCTTTGTTCGAAAAATTCCTGGAGAGAAAATTTCACTTGGGGACAGGACTTAACCTCGAGCTCAGGTCAGGATTTATTGATTTTCTTAAAATTAACATCGATTGTTTCGCATGGTCGCACGCGGATATGACAGATATCCCGCTAGAGGTGGCCGTGCACAAGCTAAGCATGGACCCAAGCATCCCACCGGTAAGGCAGAAGAAGCACCCAATAGCCGATCAGAAACATGTTTGTTAAAGAAGAGGTAACTCGGTTACTTGACATCGGTTCAATCCGGGAGGTAAAGTATCCCGACTGGCTAGCTAATGTAGTTGTAGTTCCGAAAAAGAATAATGAATTTTGAATGTGCGTAGATTATAAAGACTTGAATAAGGAGTGCCTGAAAGACTCATTTTCATTGCCAAACATTGATCAAATAATTGATGCAACGGCCGGGAATGAGTTGATGAGTTTCCTCGATGCCTATTCTGGGTACAATCAAATTAAGATGAACCCGGAGGATCAGGAAAATAATTTGTTCATAACGAACTTTGTCACATATTGTTACAATGTGATGCCCTTCGGGATTAAAAACATTGAAGCCACTTATCAGAGCTCGTGAACAAGATGTTCGAAAAACAAATAGGTAAAATAATAGAATTTTACATAGATGACATGTTGGTCAAGTCTTTGAATACAGGTGACTATTTAAAACACCTCCAAGAAACCTTTGATATCCTGAGGAAGCATAAAATGAAAGTCAACCCCAAAAAGTGTGTGTTCGGGGTTAGCTCCGGTAAGTTCTTGGGTTTCGTGGAATTCTGGAGTCCATTCAAAGTTGTTCTTCTTCTTTAGAGGTAGCGATAAGTGCCGTTCTAGTCCGGGAGGATAAAAGTACGCAATCTCCTATCTATTATGTTAGCAAAATCTTGTCAGGAGCAGAAACTAGTTATCCGCACCTTGAAAAACTGGACTTAAATCTCATAGTCGCCTCTCGAAAGCTTAGGCCTTATTTTCAGTGTCACCCGATAGCCGTTATGACAACCTTTCCCCTATGGAATGTCCTTCACAAATCCGAGTTGTTGGTTCAGTCGGCCAAATGGGCAGTTGAAATCAGTGAGTTTGATATTGAATATAAGCCCAGGACTGCGATCAAATCACAAATTTTGGCTGACTTTGTGGCAGACTTCAGTCCGGGTTACTACTTTTGGCCGCAAAAGAAGCAGTGATTGTGTCAAAAACGACATCGGGAGTTTGGACCCTATTCACAGACGGAGCTTCCAATGTGAAAGGATCCGGGCTCGGAGTGGTCCTAATCAAGCCCTCGGGAGAAACCTTGAGGCAGGCCATAAAATCTATTCCGTTGACTAACAATGAAGCTGAGTATGAGGCTTTGGTTGGAGGACTTGAAATGGCCTAGGGCTTTGTCTCCGAGGTCATTGAAACTAATTGTGATTCCCAACTAGTAGTGAATCAAGTATATGGAATCTTTGACAAAAAAGGAGGAACATATGCAACGGTATATGCTTAAAGTTCAAACGTTGCTCACACGGTTCAGGAAGTGGCCCACATCCTGAGAGAAGAAAATGTGAAAGCAGATATGTTGGTCAATTTGGGGTCATCCACGGAGATGAAGGCATCAAATTCCAGTACTGTGGTTCAACTTATGCATTCGGTACTGGATGTGGATGGTTATTGTGAAGTAAATATGACCAACCTAGTCTAGGATTGGAGGAATGAGTTCATCGATTACCTTCAGCATGGCAAGCTGCTCGAAGACCCGAAGGTATCCCGGGCACTTCGCACTAAAACAGCTTGCTACAGCCTCTGGGGGGAGTTATATAGAAGGTCGTTCCAAGGCCCGTTGGCTTGATGTTTAGGAGCCTCGAAGGTAGACTACATTATAAGAGAGGTTCATGAAGGAAATTGCGGGAATTATTCCGGTGCAGATTCGTTGGTGCTAAAATTAGTTTGGGCAGGATACTACTGGCCCAGAATGGAGCAAGACACGAAGGCATTGGTTCAGAAATGCGACAAGTGTCAGCGCCATGCACAGTTGGTACACCAACCGGCAGAACTCTTGCATTCGGTACTATCCTCATGGCCATTCATGAACTGAGGGATGAATATAGTTAGGCCGCTGCTATCGGGTCCCGGGAAGGTAAGATTCCTTTTAATTTTAATTGATTACTTCACTAAATGGGTTGAAGCAGATCCTTACCAAAAGATCGGCGAGCACAAAGTGGTTGATTTCCTGTGGGAAGACATAATTTTTTGGTTCGGAATACCGAAGGAGATTACATGCGACAACAGGCCACAGTTCATAGGCTCCAAAGTCACAAAATTTCTTGAAGACCTGAAAATTAAAAGGATTACATCTTCGCCATACCATCCGAGAGGCAAATGGGCAGGCGGAATCAACCAATAAGGTGATCATTCAATACCTTAAAAAAAGGTTGGAAGCAGCCAAGGGCAAGTAGCCCGAAGATTTACCGGGCATGCTATGGGAATGCCGGAAGATGGCAAAATCGAGCACGGGGAAAACACCTTTCTCTCTCGTATACAGTGCAGAAGCTCTGATCCCGGTAAAAGTAGGAGAACCGACCTTGCGGTACTTCTGGACGGACGAAGAAGCAAATAATGTGGCATTGCTGGTCAAACTGGAGCTATCTGATGAACATAGGGAATGCGCACATAAGAATGGTGGCTCAGAAACAAAGGATGGAAAGATACTATAACCGAAGGGCCAATCTCCGCTACTTCAAAGTAGGAGGCTTGGTTTTGAGGAAAGTGACTCAGAATACTCGGGAGCTCAATGCAGGAAAGCTGGGTCCGACGTGGTAAGGCCCCTATCAGGTTTCAACTGTCACCGGGAAGGGATCATAAGAACTACAAAATCAAGATGGAGTCAAATTACCGAGCAACTGGAATATGACTCACCTCAAAAGGAATTACGGTTGATCGATCCTGCTTATACTGAAGTATATGTTGCACTCTTTAATCCTTCGACCAGTTTTGTTCCAATTGGGGTTTTCTGGCAAGGATTTTAACGAGGCAGCAACAGAAAGCATATTACGAAAGGAGCATCGTCAGCAAAGTTAAGACCTTTAAATGATAAGGCACTGAAAAAATAAGCCACTAGGGGATGGTTAGATAATCTTTGGTTTGAGGGCAAAGTTCCTAGCGGGAAATGAAGCTTGCCATCGAACCAAAGATTATCCAACTGTTCACAAGTGTTTTTGCTCAAAGAAGCAACACTTCCAGTGTTCCAATTAGCATTCTTCGCATTTGAATACTGGGAGGGGAAGAATAGTATGAGAATACGGCAATTTGATTGCAACAAAAACCAGGACTGCGAGACCCGGGAACAATAATGTCTCATCGGGACCGGGGACTACACAACTAGACCCGTAAAAACAAGTTGTACAAATTAACCACATGTATTGACAGTTTTTTTTCTTTCAACAAACAAATTCTTATGTCATTTTGAATATAGAAAGAATAAAATGAAGTCTTTTTATTTTTATCTTGTTTCTTGTCCAAACGATGAATTGATTTTATCATTTGAAAGTTAACTAAAAACTTCAAATGCTAGTGCTGGAATGAACATGAGACGTTCTCTTCAAGAGCACTATAAACATAAGAAGGCCCTCTCTTATGAAACCCTCATAGTAAAGGGTTGGTTTCATAAGAATTTGTGCCCGGAACCCAAAAGCTATCGGAAGAAAACAAACCCGAAGCCTTACTTAATTCGATGCAAAAAGAATGAACTTTGTGCAATACTTAAACAAAAGGTCCTTTTTATTTATCAAACATGCCAAGCAGCATAAATACAAAGTTACAAAAGAAAACAACAAAAGAAAATAAAGCAAAACGGCTAAACTTCGTCGCCACCAGAACTCCGGGGAAGAGAGACACCTACGCCCCTAGGAGAAGTAGGCGGATCTGCCATCGACGCATGATCTTGGCCTTCATCATCATTCTCTTCAAGCTCCTCCTCGGTCGGTTCCCGAAAATTTTAAATCGGGACTAGAAGAGTCAGTTGCATGAGGTTGAGCCGGGAGACGTTCTCGAGCAGTTAACTCCAGCGTTCTAGCCTTGGCAATCTCATCGTCTGGCCTCTTCCAAGGTTTTTCTCCTCATATGATACATAGAGTATGTTTTTTCAATAATAAGGGAATCCACTTGGTGTTGAAGTTTTGCTTTAAGCCTATCAACCTCAGTTAAAAGGCCATCTCGCTCGGATCTCATGACACTAAGGCTAAGATCGAGATCACGGATTATAGTTATGCGAACCTTATTTTGATCCATGATATTCTTATACCTATCTTCCATCCGGGACCACTTCTCCTCGGCAACAACAACCTCTTCAGCTTTGGAGTTCAAAGCTACTTCTAAATTATTTGCTCGTTCGGTGGAGGCAGACTCGCGCTCGGTAGCAGCAAGAGAAGCATCTTGAGATTCAGCCCACCTAGACTTTGCATACTAAAGTTGTGCATGTAGTTGAGTGGCTTCTTGGCTGTGAGCCGTTCACTTTGTTGCAACCGGGCCTCAAGATTCACCACTTCAGTAGCCTTCGCCTCTAGCACTGGGAGGCACGCAACGAGTTCATTCTTCTCAGCCAAGAGTTGATCCCGCTCATACATAAGTCCCTCTTTGTCAAGAATCAATCTCTGTAGCCCTCGAAAGCGAGGAAGTTGGACTATAAAACAAATATCGAAGTCAGAAACCCTGTTGTAATAGACGAATAGAGACAAGTAGTAAAAAGAACAAGTATAATACCGCTGCTGCATTGTGCATGGCGTTATTTAACATGCACTCCCCTGAAAGAGAGTGTATTTTCTTCTTATCTTTCTCTAAAGCCAGCGGTTTCAGGTAATTATAGAGCTCCATCGGCTTGGACAGCAGGTGGCACTCCTTTGGGTCAGAGAAAGAGACGCTCCTCCTCCCTTGGGGATCAATAGAAGGGCGTGAATAGTTGTGCCCTAAATTCTTGTGGTCAAGGCACTAGGTAGGAGAGACATCCTCCTCTTGGCGTCTGCGGCTAGCAGAGGAGTTGCTGGTGATGAAGGCACATCTAGTGTGGAGGGAGATGAAGCTGATGGTGTTGAAGGTTGAGAAATAGATGCGACAGAGGCAGTGCTATTTATTGGTTGCTCACCAATGAAAGTAAAAAGGGCCCAGTACCCGACCTCATTGGACCAGAAGCAACAACTGGGACCGAAAAGGGAGAATAATCATTCTCCACTAAATCCAATTCTCCCCAGAATGCTCGAACCTCGCCTTCAGTTGGGGTTCTAAGCTCTCTAGATTGAGCATTCTGTTGAGCTGATGAAGATCGTTGCCTCCTTTAAAGGTAAGCCTCTTCATCACTGGCTTCCCTATCATCATCAATAACCATGGTGGCTGCGGCTGGCTCAGGTGTGGTTTTCTTTACTTTCTTATTTTTACCCCTGGCTAAGGAAGAACGCTGCCTTTTTGTTTTTTTGTTCTTTGGCTGGGGACTCCGAGAAGAAGCACCTACACCAGAAGCAAACCTAAGGGCACCGGTCCGGGTGAGAGCCTCCTGCAACAACCTCGCAGTCTCTGCAAGATTGACCAAAGCATCCTCCTCAGGGCAGGAAACGGAACCCTGCAGGAGACCTGAATTAAACAAAAAGGTAGGGTAAGCAGGTTTTCTTATGTACAAAGGTGGAATGAAGGAAGAGTCAGTTTACCGTGATTCTTGGCCCTCCACTCGTATTTGGGGATCAACTCATTCCACCGACGGGTATCTGGCGTAGTGATGTCCAGAATATTCTAAACCCATCGATCTAAGCCTTTAACCCTTGGTGGTGTCCACCGAGTAGCTGAAATAACGAATGAAAAGGGGTTAGCAATGACATGCAACAACCTTTCTCGTAGAAAGAGGTAGAGTTTGCGATCACATATTTTTTGACCGACCTTTTTCGGTCGGTAATCTGTCGGAAAAACTCGATTTTTCACCGATTTATTTTCCGACCGATTCGGTAAAAAAATTAAATAATAAAATTAATATTTAATTAAATTTTTCGACCGAAACAGTCGTACATATTGAGAATAAATTAATTTAAGTCGTAAATCAGCTCCAAATCTAAAAATATTTTAGCAGAATTCTGCTGTATTTTTAATTACACCACCTACCAAATAAAACAGCCAACCAAACACCTAATATCAACACACCATTTAGTATAACAAACTAAATTTAATATTTACTACAAATCGAACACAAATATTTATAACAATCCACCCAACTAATCAAACAACATTAATTATCATCAACCAATTATCAAAATACTAACTCAAATTCATAAATTAAACATGTCTCTATCTTCAACTCTAAAATATAACATGCACATTCAAATAGATGCTCCTAGTCAGACTCAGTCTCCTCCTCAGACTCAGACTCCATTATAGATTGACTGCCTTTCTTGCTTTTCTTTTTTTAATAATTTTTGGATTAAAGCCTGAGTTGCGTTCCATTCTTGCGACATTTGATCCATTCTTTGACGCATAGCTCCATGTCTTCTTGGAAAACTAATGCACCAACGAATGATACTGCTGGACAACCGGAGGATGGCTGTACTCCAAGCCCGTAGACTCGACCTTTATTATTTTCACGAAACATAAAGAAAAAAAGTAAAAGGAGTAAGAAAACAAACTCGCAACTTTCAAACTAATACTAAAATAGATAGTTATATAACATCTATACCTTTATTCACGCCACCTGCCGCCTGTGTCCATATTGCACTCCTATCCTCCGGGGCCCGGTTGAGTTCCTTCAGCTGAGTTTGTCGCCATACATCAAGGTCATTATGATACTTTTCCTGAAATAAAAATGATACACATTATATAAATAAAATAATCCTAAAAAAATAATATAGTGTTGGAATTGGGAGCATACAAATGTCTCTGAAGCACGCGGTTCAACCCATCCTTCTCTTGTGCCGTCCTTCTTCTTCTTCTTCTTCTTCTTCTTCTTCTTCTTCTTCTTCTTTTCCTTCTTCTTGTGGGTCTCTGCAAAAACCTTAGCATGAGTCACATCCCCCATGTACTCAGTCACAACTATTATTTGCATATTATATCTCAGTCTCTATTGCCATTTATTGATACATCATATAATTATTGTTTGGGATGATTATCATGATTCTTGTGAGCTCGAGAGACTGGAGAGATTGATGACTGAGTTAGGCTGAGGGCCTGATTGTTAGGATATTTATGGGATCGAGCTTCACGCCGCACCATGTTTTATTGATTCATGCTATGATTGGCTTATTATAGCGCTTGGGCTGGATTTGCCCCTCCGAAGTCTGCACAACCACAGTGAGCGCATGTACCTACTGAGTGCGAGTGCCGAGCGATTAGGAGGATTGAGTGAATGGGAGGATGGAGTAAATGGGAGGACTGAGTGACTGATACTCTGAGAGTATGCATATGATTTCATCACTGTTTTGCACTCCAGTTGGCATACGTAACTGACATGTAGATATCGAGATGCATCATTTCTTATCTCAGTTGTATTGGGCATATCCTATATGTTATTGAACTGTACCATGTGAAGCCCGTCATTGCTTTTAGCCCAATAGTTAGACTTGTTACTTACTGAGTTGGTTGTACTCACGCTACACCCTGCACTTCGTGTGCAGATCCAGATTTCCGGACACGGTGGTTGCTGATTCTCAGAGTTGTTCAGTCATTCGGAAATTTTCGAGGTAGCTGCGCTGGGGTCCGCAGACCTTGATTCTCCTTCCCTATCCCTCAGTTTTATTTATTCAGTTTCTGCTTTCTTAGATAGAGTATCAGACTTTGTATTTGTATAGATGCTCGTGAACTCAGTGACACCCTGATTTTGGGAAACTTCTGTATCGAGTTGTGATAGTTTTTATCAGTTTTTATGAGACTTTTACCTATTTAAATCTGTTTTAACATATTTTTTAAATTTGAAAGTGTTGGAAATGTATGAGTGTTGGCATACCTAGTATCACGATAGGTACCATCATGACGTAGTTGAGTTTTGGATCATGACAGCAACACATACCATCAGAGCATAAATTTGCTATACATAATTACAGTTGCAGGGAAGTATTGGAGGCAGATAAAAAGGTGCATGCAAGGGAGCATGTGGATGCTGCAGTTAGAATGGTTAATTATCCATGTAAGAGAAGTATCTACTCAGACTCCAAATGATTTAAGAAATTAGCTGGCCCATCAAAAACATAAATTCAAACAGTGAAGGACATCTATGCCTTGTGAATGTAGAACTATAGAAGAAACTCTGGTGCATATGAGACCTCTCTTTATTAAAATATTTTACGAAAGTTATTAGAGAGGATAAACTTTTTAAAGAGTTCCTAAATTTCTGAATTACCAAACTAATCAAAGAGCAGAAGAATGAACCTAACTTTTTTACTGATGGTTTCCTCTTTCTTTCTTTTAAAACTGAGAATGGAACAACTAATGTGACCTTAGAAACCTATTTCAACAGTTCTTTTACCAAATTCCCGAATATGAAGTGTAGAATATGAGTTATGTATTAACAGTAAATGAGTGCTCTTAGTTTAGCTGTCATCTCACGCATGCAAATTAATATTGGGATTCACATGTAACAGCAAAGGAAAAACGAAAAATATAAATTATCAAAATGACACCATCTCATCAATCGTAATGACACTACATAGAGGCTTTTGAAATAATGTTTTATAATTCTCAGCAACCATAGTAAGATAAAACGTCAAAACTAAATAGATGTAAATATTTACTAAGATTGTCAAGACCTCAATTTTCCATCTTACGATGTCGTGATGACACATAGTCTCTAAGATTAGATAAGCCTAATATTCAATGATAGCTTAACAGAAATAACAAATAAAGATAATAAAATAAACCGATAAAGCTCATAATAACTCCAAAATGGAACAATCGTAATAAAATCCCCCAAACCGGTAGAACTGAGTCATAAGCTCTACAGAATATACTAAAATCTCTAATACAACATTGTCTGGTAATAGGATAAACAGTAGTAAAGAAAATAACAGAAGGTGACTCCGAGACCTGCGAGCGCCGAACAGGTATACCTTGGAGTCTCCGGAAATAACTGTACAATCACTAACGTCCGACACGAGCAGATGTACCTAGATCTGCACAAGCGTAGCATGAGTACACTACAACGGTACCCAATAAGTATCAAGTCTAACCTCGATAGAGTAGTGACGAGGCCAGGCCAAGAAACCTATTAGGATAAGAAAACTAAACAGAGTATATATAGTCTAATAATAGAAAGCGAGGAAGTAAATGACAAATAAGCAGTTCAATAATGTAAGTTAACAATGGAAATTTAAGCAGTAAAGGCAACAAGTAGTGAACACATGATAAAATAACAAGTAGTCAAATACGGACAATTACAAGTAAGACAATGAAGAAACAACAAGAACTGCTCAACCAACAAGCCTTTTAGCAGAGGATGCACAACAAGAATCACAACCGAGGTACCACATCTTATAACCTCATTTCACAATCACAATCACAATATTTCCTTATATAACCGTGTGAGCCTTGCATTTATTTCTTAAAATATTTTTTCCGAAATAGCTACACGTGTTTTAACCCCCTTATCTCACTGCGTGGCTTCAAGTAATTCCATTACTAGCAACACGCGTATGAATCCCACCTTATCTTACCGCATGCATATCAACCCCTATCTTTATACCACCGGATGTGTATCAATATTATAACATAATAATCAACTCATACCATGTATGCCCATATGCCATAACACTTGCCAAAATCAATAATACCAATGTTACCTGATGGTAGGCTATAATCTTGTGTTCTAGTCACTTATTGTACTCTAATTCACTGCACTTTCTTTGTGTGTTGAGCTTTAATTGGTAGTGTTTTGCACTTATTATGTGTTTTATGCCTTGTAGGAGTGTTTCTGAGTGATGTAAATATTATGGAGATGATTTGAGCTATTTGGAGCTTTGAAGTCTGAGTAAAAGCCCAAAGGATTAAGTCGGGATCACGTTCGGGGGTCGATAACCACGTTTGGACTTCAAAAATCAAGCTAAAAGCAAAGCTCTGAGAAATTCACACAGCCACGGTGCGTGGGGAGGCACGTGGTGCGCCACGGCTGTACAAATGCTGCATGTTGTCAATTGTGTAGCTCCCTGATAATCACCACTATTGCCTCGCATGGCGCGTCGCCCCATGCGGCGAGCGTGTGCAATGTTTACAAAGTAAATATCCTATTTCGTCTGGGAAATGGTAATTTCATCGGGGGCCGACCCTACTTTGTATAAATACATGGAAAAATATTATTTTCTGGACTTTTGACACATATTCAACCTAAGGAGGCTAAGGAGAAGTTGGAAAACACGAGCACAAGGATTTCATCATTCCTTCCTCACTCAAGACACGAGTTTGGATTGAATTTATCTTTTCCTATACTTTAAATTTATTTGTGATGAATTCCTCCACATCTATGGGGTAGTTCCATTTAGGGTTTGATGGATTTGGTGTATTGATGATTGTTTGTAGATTACAACTCTAGTTTTATGTATTGAATCATTTTTGGATGAATTAATTATTGCATCTATAGTCACTTGTTTATGTAATCGAGAGAGGCATAACTTGTGATATATTTGCATTATACTATACTATATTTGATTAGCGAGCATAATTTAGGTGTGTGTTTCGAGCTCGTCAAATTTTGGTTTCGTTGCCGGGGATTGGTAATCAGTAGTGTTTGAAATAGTTTGTAGTGCTAATTCAGAAATATTTTTCTTTTTATTTTATTTTTCCCTTTTTACGTTTTGTGTTCTTTGGTTGTGCGTAGGTTATAAGTTAAGATTGGTGCA
The DNA here is from genome assembly GCF_000390325.3 of Nicotiana tomentosiformis. Lineage (NCBI taxonomy): Eukaryota > Viridiplantae > Streptophyta > Magnoliopsida > Solanales > Solanaceae > Nicotiana > Nicotiana tomentosiformis. Next base: position 122,620,785 of record NC_090812.1, read on the forward strand.
TGACTCAAGCTTCTACGAAAGTAGTGCTACCATACAAGTCAGAGTTAGAAACAAAACTGCTACAACTGAGAAAGGAAAAAGATCTCACCGAGAAGCTAGAAAAGGTTGGGCAATCCTCAACCCAAGAAACTATGGCCGAAAACGGTGATGATAATGTAGATTTGGCTGCAAGAGAGGCAGCCCAACAACGAGAAAAAGCTGCACGGGATGCTGAGAAAGCAGTGATCAAAGATGCGCAGAACATCTATGAAGAAGAGAGGGGTCACCGACTTAATCAACATCAACCCTTGGCTGCAGACCAGTTCGGCAATATAGCTCCCAGGCCTAGGAGATCACTTGGCGATTATGCTAGACCGGTCTACAATCAAGGATTATCCAGTGTTAGACCACCTCCAATTGTATCAAACAATTTTGAGTTGAAGCAAGGGTTGCTTCAAACCCTTCAGAATTGTTGTGTTTTCAGATGGAAGCCAAAGGAAAATCCAAACACACATCTAATGGACTTCGAGGAGATTATGAACACCTTTCAATACAATGGGGTGTCACAAGATGCAGTGTAATTAAGGGCATTCCCCTTTTCACTTAAAGATGATGCTAATGAGTGGCTTCGGAGTTTTCCCAGTGGATCAATCATATTTTGGGAGGAGATGACCAGAAAATTCCTTGATAAATATTTTTCCTCAGCTAAGACGGGCAAGATTAGAAGAGAAATCCATAACTTCTGCCAGAAAGAGACTAAAACTGTTTGAAGCATGAGAGAGGTTTAAGGAGATAGTTAGAAAGTGTCAACATAGCAGAATTGAACTCTGGATGCAACTCCAGGATTTTTGGGAAGGATTGACACCGCCTCACGTAGAACATTGAGCAATGCAGTTGGAGGCCCTTTGATGAAGAAGACTCTAGAGGAGATAGTTACAATTCTTGATGAGTTATCTGAAGATGCTAATCAGTGACCCTCTGAGAGTGCTGAAAGAATAAGATCAATTGGTGTTCACCAAGTTGATGCTAATACATCTGTGCTGGTACAACTTGATGCTATGGCTAAATAAATACGAAAGTTGACCTTAGTCTCAATACAAAATGAGCCTCACGCAGTTTGTGATATATGCGGAAGAGGACACCCTACTCATGAGTGTCAAGCCTCAACTAAGGAAGTGAATGCTGTGGGAAATTATAATCCAATGGGTCAGAGGCACCCCGATTTTTCATGGAGTTCACCTGGGGGGTACTGTGAATGCATGGCAACAAAACAACCCCAGACCCCAGGGACAAGGAGCTCCCGACTTTATGAATCAGTAGAGGCAACAATTTTAGCCTCAACAGCCCATTCAGTTAGGCATAGAATATTTCATGAAGGCCTTTATTCTGAAAACTGATGAGAGGCTTGAAACTCATAGCGCAGCTATACGGGAACATGGAGCATCTATCAAAGAACAAGGCACTGGTTTTCGAAATCTGGAGAGACAGGTTGGGCAATATGCAACTCTATTGTCTGAGAGGATTTCAGGAACTCTCCCCGCTGATACTGAAAGAAATCCCAAAGAAACAATGAATGTTGTAACAATGAGAAGTGGGCAAGTGTTGAAAGATCTTACCCCCAATCCAAAATTATGTGAGATTTGAAAAAGAAAGTGGGGAGCAACTGGAAAGTGAAGTTGATAAGAAGAAGAAAGGCCAGATGAAAGCTGAGAAGAAAAAGAAGGATGAAAACTCAATAAGGGAGGAACGTGAGGAGAGCAAGTATATGTCTGCTCTACTTTTTCCTCAAAAGCAAAGTAGAGAAAAGCTAGACAAGCAGTTTGGAAGATTTCTGGATCTGCTAAAACAGATTCATGTGAACATACCATTCACAGAAATGCTCTCACAAATGCCTGCTTATGCCAAATTCTTGAAGGAGATCCTTACAAAGAAGAGGAAGATAGAAGAGACCACAGTGGTCAAGCTCACAAGCATTGCAGCGCAATATTGCAAAACAAACTCCCACAAAAGTGTGGAGATCCAGCGAGTTTTACTATACCTTGCTCTTTAGGAACTATTAATTTTGATAAGTCTTTATGTGATTCTGGTTCCTCAATTAATTTGATGCCTCTATCTATTTACAGGAAACTAGAGAAGGAGATTGGAGAGATAAGGTCTGCACCCATATCTTTACAGCTTGTTGACCAAACGACTATAATACCCGAGGGGATTATGGAAGATGTGTTAGTTCGGGTGGATAAGTTCGTATTTCCTGTGGATTTTATAGTGGTGAATATGGAGGAAAACAAGGAGGCCCCCCTCATCCTAGGAAGACCATTCTTAGTAACGGGTAAAGTGATACTAGATATACACGAGAGAAAACTCATGCTTAGAGTGGGTGAGGAGACTATGACTTTTGAGATGAATGTAGTAAAGGGGACACAAAAGGACAAACCAGTTGCAAGTGTTGAGCTAAAAGTGAAGGGATCGAAAGAGAAGGTTGCAGTGAGTGAGAAAGATAAGTGTGGGGTGTACCCAAAGAAGGCTGAGAAGAAGCTGTCCGCATGGATGTGCACATTAGTTCGGGCGCGAGTAATAGAGCCCGACTTTGACTCTAACCTTGACTAGATATTCAGGGAAGTTTCCTTTATCTTATGCTTTTTAATTGTGTGTCATGGGGACATGCCACAACTTAAAGTGTGGGGTAGGGGATGTATGTTTGTATGTATATTAGTTTTCTTTTTTCTTAGTTGTAGTAGTTAGAGATAGAAAATAAACTGAAAAAGACATAAAAGTTTTATAAATTGGAAAAAAACATTAAAATTTTAAAATTTTTGATTTTCCCGATGATGGATATCATCGACAGGTTGCTTGAGGGATTAAAGTCGAAAGAAAAAGACAAAAAGATTTTTTTTTTGTTAGGTAGTGTAACAATTCCCCCTTGGTTTTTCTTTCTGTCGTGGTTCTTTTCCAAGAGTTTTGTTTGAATCAGGTGTAGTTAGTAGTAGTTTTTATTTTTTCAGGAGTAGGAAGCCTTGTGCTGTGATATGAATTAAAGGCAATATCTTAATATCTCTTAACTTTATTATGCCTTGAGAATAGTGAGTACTTTAGTTGTGACGCTTAGGCTCAGTTTTTGACTCTTGTATAAGTACCGTAATTTGTATGATCTTAACTTTGCTTAACTGCTTTGACTAGAGTGTCTTGATAGTCCGATCCTGAGTGAGTTATGTGCCATGTGCATGTGAGGTTTTTTGTTATTTTCATTTGATGTCTAGAACTTGTCCCGTGTGTTTGCAAAGCGGAATGGTAGTTTTATTCATTCTTGGAAATGATTTAGGCATTTTTTTGTTGAGCCAGTTATATGGTTTTACCCACCTAATTCTTATGTATCTTAGTTAACCCTTTTAAGCATGTAATCCTATTTCTTTGGCAACCACATTACAAGCCCTAACCATTTGTTTGAATTGACCATCTATTTGAACCTTGTACCTCTCGTGAGCACTTGAATTTGTTATGAACTTTGTAAAAGTGAAGTGTGGGGTGGTTGGTTTGGCTTTTGATTGGAACTATTGAATTAAGGAGAAAGGTGCATTTAATTGAAAATGAAAATAAAAAAAATAATAATTGTATGATTGTGAAAAATATTCCTTGATAGTGGTAACTGTTGATGTATTGTGCTTAAAGAAGTAGGGAGTTGATGTATATTGATGTGAAGGTGGAGTTATGGTTTGACATAAGTGTGGGGTTTTGAATGGTTAATTGTATGTATTTAAGTACTTAGGGAGGTGTAGTCACTCTTATATCTAAATGTATCCTACCCATCCCGCAGCCTACATTACAACCAAATGAAGTCCTACTTGATCCTTGACTGAATGAGCTGAATTAGTAGAGTAGTACACTACGAGCAAGCCTATGGTACGTCTTTTGTGTCATATGAATGTTGCTTCTGAGAGTGAGTTCTTTCTCTCGTGAGTTCCTAATTGTTCTTAAATTTTATTGTGTGTGGAACTACTCCCTATTGTCGTGTGAGGGCACTTGATTCACGAAGGAAAGGTAATGTCGTTGACCTTTATGTTAGAGTAAGTGAGCGGGTTGTAAAAAATGTGTGGTGCTTTTGAGTCAAATCTAGAGGAGAGGATATTACGATATTGTGCTTAATCTGTTTTAATTATTCTTGGTGTGATGAGTTATGAGAGTTGTTGAAAAAGATCGTATCTATATGAAGTGTAGTTTGATTGCTCGAGGACGAGCAATGGTTTAAGTGTGGGGTGTTGATGGTAGGCTATAATCTTGTGTTTTAGTCACTTATTGCACTCTAATTCACTACACTTTATTTGTATGTTGAGCTTTAATTGGTAGTGTTTTGCACTTATTGTGTGTTTTATGCCTTGTAGGAGTGATTCTGAGTTATGTAGATTTATGGAGCTGATTCGAGCTATTTTGAGCTTTGAAGTCTGAGTAAAAGCCCAAAGGATTAAGCCGGGATCGCGTTCGGGGTTCGATAACCACGTCTGGACTTCAAAAATTAAGCAAAAAGCCAAGCTCTGAGAAATTCACATAGTCACGGCGCGTGGGGTGGTGCGTGGTATGCCGTGGCTGTACAAATGCTGCCTGTTGTCAATTGTGTAGCTCCCTTATAATCCTCATTGTTTCCCCGCATGGCGCGTCGCCCCATGCGGCGCGCCTGTGCAATTTTTACAGAGTAAATGTCCTATTTCAGCTAAGAAAAGGTGATTTCGTCTGGGCCCAACCCTACTTGGTATAAATATATGAATAAACGTTATTTTCTGGACTTTTGACACATATTCGACCTAATGAGGCAAAGAAGGAGTTGGAAAAACACGAGCACAAGGATTTCATCATTCCTTCCTCACTCAAGACACGAGTTTAGATTGAATTTATGTTTTTCTGTACTTTAACTTTATTTGTGATGAATTCCTCTACATCTATGGAGTAGTTCCATTTAGGGTATGATGGATTTGGTGTATTGATGATTGTTTGTAGATTATAACTCTAGTTTTATGTATTGAGTTGTTTTTAGATTAATTAATTGTTGCATCTATAGTCATTTGTTTATGTAATCGAGAGAGGCATAACTTGTGATATCTTTGCATTATATTATTGGTTGAGTTCATAGATTCTTTTAAGTAATCGAAAGAGGCTAGTTGAATCATTGATTAAGCCTAGTTGGGAGAATAATCGAAAGAGGTTTTTCTAAAGACCAATCCACTACGAATTCTTGCATATCTTCACTTGCTTAAATTGGTTCATCTCGTCAGGTTAAGACTTAATCGAGAGAAGAGTTTTTACTGAACGTTTGAACTAATAATTGAGTGAATTCGAGAGACTCGCTTGAACATTAGAAGTGAATTGTCTAGAGTTAGATCCCAAACAATTATCTTGCACCTATCCTATCAACCCCTATTTTCTCCCACTGATAACTTCTTTGCTTATTCCTTGTTTCCACTGTCATTAGTCAATAGCTTTGGATTCTTAGTTAATTTTAGTTAGACATCTTATAAATCTCAATTTTTGATCATCTTGGATAGCAACCAAGCTAGAAACTACGAGAATACTGTTTAAATCCAATCCATGTGGATACGATATTATATTATACTATATTTGATTAGTGAGCATAATTTAGATGTGTGTTTCGAGCTCATTATTACCACAACGTATAGTCCATGGCTCAACCACAATGTGTATAAAAATCTCAATAACAAATGAATGAGGAATACTCAACAAGGAAAGATATCTCAACAATGAACAACCTCAACCTCAATGTGATAATGGCTTCACAACTTCAACATCAATAACCCAGCAAGAAGATATTTCCACGAAATAACAACTTCAAGTAAGAGTAATTCAACAATAAAAGAAGTAACAAGACAATAAGAGAGGTAGCGGCTCCAACTAAAGCATATAAGGGCAATCACAACAATAAAAGATAAAACAAATGCTAACAACGTCAAATAGAGCATGTGAGAGTAAATTTAACAATGAAAGATATAACATGCAATAAGAGATTCATTTAAATGCATGGAAAAATCCTAAAAGTCTAAACCGTTCAAAATACCATATCCAACCGACGTACACACTCGTCACCTCATGTACACATCTTCCACATAGTATAAATAACACAATCAACCCAAATCCTAAGGGGTAGTTCCATTACACAAAGTTAGGCAAGATACTTACCTCAACTAGGCCAAATCAACCCTCAAAAATAGATTTTCCCCCTAAAATTTGCCTCCACACGGCTCAAATCTAACCAAAAATGACTTAATATCATCAAACAATGCAAGGAAAACCAATTACGATAGATAAAGCTATGCTCTTTACATAATTCTCCAAAAGTCAACAAACGTCAACCCCCAGCTTGTCCGGTCGAAACCAAGGGTAGATTCTGACTATCCATAACCCCACAAGTCTATATAAGTGTTTTATTTTCAAATCTGAATCCAACTCGTCTCTCAAAATCTAAATTTCATTTTTCAAAACTTTGGAAAAATCCCCAAATTTCCTCTTTGATTCTCACAAATTTGATATTAAATCTAGTATATAATCATGAAATATTATTGTAAATTGATTAGAATCACCTACCCAATAATTGTATATGAAAATCCCCTCTCCAAGTCGCCTCCTACTGAGTCTAGGGTTCTAAAATGAGAGAAAATGAGATGAAATCCTGACTTTCCAACCTTTTGTTCAGTTGAAGATCTCGCAAGTGCGACACTGGGTTCACAATTGCAAAGAAAATCTCACAAATGCGGCAAGTGTCAAGCCCAGGAGGTGTCGTAATTGCGACACAGACTTCGCAAATGTGAAGTCTTTCCTCCTCGCAAATGCGACAAAATGGTAGGAATTGCGACCTGTCCAAACTATGTCCAGACATTGCAAATGCGAACTCGGTATTGCAATTACGATACCTGAGTCCCCCCTGTCATGTTCTCAATTGCCGTGTTGGTGCTCGCAATTGCGACAACTGCAGCACCAACACACCATCAACCTGTATTTGAGTACAAATCATTCTGAAACACGTCCGAAACTCACCTGAGCCTTCGGGATTCCAAACCAAACATCCACACAAGTCTAAAAAGATCATACGAACTCGCTCGTGTGATAAAAACACAAAAATAACATCTAGAACTATGAATTGGATATCAAAATGCATGAATTAAAAAAAAAATTTAAGAATCTCTAGAATTTCAACCAAGCGTCTGAATCCTATCAAATCAACTCCAAGTTATACCAAATTTTGCAGACATGTTCCAAATAGCGAAACAGACCTATTCCAAGTCCCAAAACCAAATTCTGAACCCGATATCCAAAAATAAACTTATGGTCAAACTTGGGAAAACTTCTAAACCTCAAATTGCCAACTTTCGAAAAAACAAGCCAAATCAACATAGGGACCTTCGAATTCGATTTCGGGCATACGCCCAAGTCAAAAATCATAATACGAAGCTAGCAGAGCCATAAAAATACCATTCCGGAGTCATTTTCATAAAAGTCAAACTTTGGTCAACATTGCTAACTTAGGCTTCTAAGCCAAGAACCAAAAGGGTCCAAATCAACCCAAAATCTTCCCGGAACGAAACTAACCAATCCCGTAAGTCATAAAATCACAAATACACATGTGTGAAGCATCAAAAGGGAAAACGGGGCTCAAGTACACAAAACGATCGATCAGGTCCTTACATTCTCCTCCTCATAAAATAAACGCTTGTCCTTGAATGAGCATAGAGACATACCTAAAGTGACAAAAAGGTGAGGATAATGACTCCGCATGTCGTGCTCGATCTCCCAGGTTGCCTCCTTGACCGGATAACCCCTCCATTGAACCTTCACTGAAGCAATATTCTTTGATCTCAGCTTCCGGACCTGTCTGTATAAGATAGCCATTGGCTACTCAACATAAGTCAAATCCTTGTCCTATTGGACTGAGATGAAATCTAATAGATGGGAAGGATCACCATAAATACTTCAGGATAATGGAAACATGGAACACCGGGTGGTCCGCTGATAGGCTGGGTGGCAATACAAGCTTGTAGGCCACCTCACTAACTCTCTCAAGGATCTCAAAAGGACCAATATACCTAGGGCTCAACTTGCCCTTCTTCCCGAATCTCATCACACCTTTCATGGGTGAAACCCGGAGAAAAATCCTCTCTCTCACCATAAATGCTACATCATGACCCTCCGATCAGCATAACTCTTCTGCCTAAATTGTGTTGTGCGTACCCGATCCTGAATTAACTTGACTTTCTTCAAGGCATCCCGAACCAAATCAGTGCCCAACAACCTAGCCTCTCCCGGCTCAAACCAACCAACTAGAGAACAACATTGTCTCCCATATTTGGCCTCATAAGGAGCCATCTGAATACTCAATTGGTAACTATTGTTGTAGGCGAACTCTGCAAGCGGTAGAAAATGATCCCATGAACCTCCGAAATCTATAACATATGCACGTAGCATATCCTCTAATATCTGAATGGTGCGCTCGGGTTATCCGTCTGTCTAGGGGTGAAATGTTATACTCAACTCAACCTGTGTGCCTAACTCACACTGCACAACTCTCCAATAATGTGATGTAACGGCATGCCTCGATTGGAGATAATGGACACCGGCACACTCACAAATATAGATCTGAGCCAACTGCTCTGAAGAATAGGTAGTCACCACCGAAATAAAATGTGCCGACTTGGTCAGCCTATCCACAATCACCCATACTGCGTCAAATTTGTTCAAAGTCCGTGGGAGCCCCACAACTAAATCCATGGTAATACGCTCCCACTTCCACTCGGGAATCTCAAATCTCTGAAGCAAACCGCCCTGCCTCTGATACTTGTACTTCACCTTCTCATATTTCAAGCACCGACATACTCCACTATATCTTTCTTCATTCTTCTCCAGCAATAGTGCTGCCTCAAATCCTTATACATCTTAGCGGCACCTGGATGAATAGAATACCGTGAACTATGGGCCTTCTCAAAGATCAAATCACGCAACCCATCCACATTGGGCACACATATCCGGCCTGAACATCCGTAACACCCCATGTCTCACAAACTGATTGCCAAGGCCTGAACATCCATGTCTAGTGATTGCCAAACTGATTGCCAAGGCCTGAACATCCATGTTTAGTGGCCTCTCTGCTACCTGTAGGTATGCCAAACTACCCATACTCTCTGCCTTTCTACTCAAGGCATCGGCCACCACATTGGCCTTCTCGGGATGATACAAAATAGTGATATTATAGTTTTTCAGCATCTCTAACCATCTCTGCTGCCGCAAATTAAGATCCTTCTACTTAAACAGATGCTGGAGACTCTGGTGGTCGGTATAGACCTCACATAGACACCGTACAGATTGTGCCTCCAAATCTTCAATGCATGAACAATAGCTGCCAATTTCAAGTCATGCATCAGATAATTCTTCTCAATAACTTTCAACTGTCGAGACGCGCAAGCAATCACCCTACCGTCTTGCATCAACATTGCGCCAAGCCCAATACATGACATATCACAATACACCGTGTAAGACCCCGAGCATGTAGGCAACACCAACACTGAGACTGTAATCAATGTAGTCTTGAGCTTTTGAAAGCTCGACTCACACTCATCAGACCATCTAAAAGGAGCACCCTTTTAGGTCAATATAGTCAAAGGTTCAGCAATGGATGAGAAACCCTCTACGAAACGGCGGTAATATCCGGCCAAACCAAGAAAACTTCGGATCTTAGTAGTTGAAGACGGTCTGGTCTAACTCTGAATTGCCTCAATCTTCTTCGGATCTACCTTGATCCCCTCACTAGACACCACATGACCCAGAAATGCCACCGAACCAAGCCAGAACTCACATTTTGAGAATTTAGCATATAACCTCTTCTCTCTCAAGGTCTGGAGCACGATCCTCAAATGCTGCTCATGATCCTCCCGGCTACGAGAATATACCAAGATGTCTTCAATAAACAAGATGACGAATAAATCAAGATATGGCTGGAATACACTGTTCATCAGCTGCATAAATGCTGCTGGGGGTTGGTCAGCCCAAATGACATCACTGGGAACTCATAGTGACCAATACCGAGTCCTGAAAGTAGTCTTAAGGACATCTGGATCCCGAATCTTCAGCGGATGATACCCTGACCCCAAATCAATCTTTGAGAACACTCTAGCAGCCTAAAGCTGGTCAAATAAGTCATCAATGCGATGTATGGGTACCTGTTCTTCAATATAGCCTTGTTCAAATGCCTATAATTAATACACATACGCATAGTACCATCCTTCTTCTTCACAAACAGAATTGGATCACCCTAAGGTAAAACACTCGACCGGATAAAACCCTTATCAAGCAACTCCTGAAGTTGTTCCTTTAACTTCTTCAAATCCACTGGTGCCATAAGATATGGTGGACTAGAAATGGGTTGAGTACCCGACACCAGGTCAACACCAAAATCAATATCCCTATCACGCAGCATGCCCGGTAGGTCTGCTGGAAACACATATGGGAAATCTCTCACTACCGGAACTGACTTAACGGTAGGAGTATCATCACTGACATACCTCACAAAGGCTATATGCGCTTCACACCCCTCCAAACATCCACACATGCCTAAAAATATCATATGATCGCATGACCAAAACACAAAAATAACGTCTAGAACTACGAATCAGACACCAAAATGCATGAATTTTAAAGTAAAGTTCAAGAACTTCTAGAATTGCAACTAAGCGTTTGAATCCTATCAAATCAACTCCAGATGATACCAAATTTGCAGACAAGTTATTAATAGCATAACGAACCTATTCCAAGTCCCAAAATCAAGTTCCGAACCCGATAGATAAAACTCAACTACGTTCAAACTTCTAAACTTCAAATTGCCAATTTTCGGCAAAACAATACAAATCAACCTACAGACTTTCTAATTCAATTTCGGGCATATGCCCAAGTCCAAAATTACGGTACAAAGCTATCGGAGCCATAAAAATACTGTTCCGGGATCGTTTTCACAAAAGTCAACCATTAGTCAACATGAACAACTTAAGCATCTAAGCTAAGAATCAAAGAGTCCAAGTCAACTTGAAAATTTTCCGAAACAAAACTAATCAACACTGTAAGTCATAAAACCATAAACACACATGTTTGAAGCATCAAAATGGTAAACGGGGTACAATTATATAAAATGACTGGTCGGTTCGTTACATTGTATGCCTTATCCTGAGCAGCTAGCCTACATTGCACTATCAACTCCTATTAGTGCTTCTCCAATCTAGAGTTATCAAGGTGGTTATCCAGGTTGACAGGGCCAGTTCCAGGGTCAGCATTCACAGCAACTGAGGGCTTGTTATACTTGTGGAGATCTGAGGCACGTTGCTAGATTTTACCCTAGGTCACAAGGCGACATATGACAATAGAGTTCTCGTGCCATGGTTGCGGCACCAGTTGCTTCACCGCTCACTCAGCCATCTAGAGGTGGGGTTCAGGCTTCCAGAGGTGGGGGGTCAGGCCATTAGAGGTGGAGGCCAGCCAGCTAGAGGCCTTCCGAGAGGCGGAGGTCAGAGTGATGGGGCCCATCCCCATTTTTATGCATTTCCAGCTTGACCTGAGGCCGAGTCGTCTGACGTCATCATCACAAGTATTGTTCCAGTTTTCCATATAGATGCTTCATTTCTATTTGATCCGGGCTCTACTTATTCCTACGTGTCATCCTATTTTGCTTCGTATTTGCTTATGCCTCTTGATTCTTTGAGTGCTCTATATATGTGTTCACACATGTGGGAGATTCTATTATTGTAGATCGTATTTATCGCTTGTGCGTGGTTTCTATCGTGAGCCTTGAGACTAGTGTAGATATCCTACTTCTTGATATGGTGGGCTTTGATGATATTATGGGCATGGATTGACTTGTATCTTATCACGCTATATTGGACTATCACGACAAGATGGTGGTAACCTTAGCCATGTAGGGGTTACCTCGATTAGAGTGGAGGGGGACTCCTGGCCATTCTACCAGCAGGGTTATTTCTTATGTGAAGGCTCAGCATATGATCGAGAAGGGATGTCTAGCCTATTTAGCCTATATCTATGATCCTAGCGCGGAGGTTCCTTCCATTGATTCAGTACCAATTGTGCATGAGTTTTTGGAGGTGTTTTCTATAGATTTTCTAAGGATGCCACCCAACGAAGATATCGAATTCTGTATTGACTTGGCTCCGGGAACTCAGTCCATTTCTATTCCACCATAACGTATGGTCCCTCCTGAGTTGAAGGAACTGAAGGAGCAGTTGCAGGATTTTCTTGATAAAGGATTCATTAGACCTAGTGTCTAGGGTGCACCAGTATTGTTTGTGAAGAAGAAGGATGGTACGATGAGGATGTGTATTGATTATCGGCAGTTGAAAAAAGTCACTATCAAGAACAAGTATCCGTTGCCGAGGATTGATGACTTATTTGATCAGCTTCAGGGTGACAAAGTGTTTTCGAAGATGGATTTAAGATCTGGCTACCATCAGTTGACGATTAGGGCATCGGATGTCCCTAAGACAACTTTTCGGACTCGGTATGGCAATTATGAGTTCCTAGTGATGTTATTTGGTTTGACAAATGCCCCTGCAACATTTATGGATTTGATGAATTGGGTATTTAAGTCCTATTTGAATTCTTTTATGATCATCTTCATTGATGATATTTTGATCTACTCCTGCAGTTAAGAGGAGCATGAGTAGCATCTTCGGATTGTACTTTAGACTTTGAAAGATAGTCAGTTATATGCCAAGTTTTCAAAGTGTGAGTTTTGGTTAGACTCAGTTGCCTTTTTAGGGCATGTTATATCGACCGAGGGCATTAAAGTGGATCCTAATAAGATTGAGGCAGTTCAGAACTGGCTTAGACCTACTTCAGCTATAGAGATTCGGAGCTTCCTGGGTTTGGCAGGTTATTATCGCCGGTTTATGGATGTGTTTTCATCTATTACAACCCCATTAACTAGATAGACCTAGAAGGGTGCCCCATTCAGGTGGTCCGATGAGTGTGAGTTGAGCTTTCAGAAGATCAAGACTGCTTTGACTACATCCTCAGTGTTGGTGTTGCCTACAGGTTCCGGATCCTACACTGTGTATTGTGATGCATTGCTTATTGGGTTTGGTGCAGTATTGATGCAGGATGGCAGGGTGATTGCATACGCATCTTGGCAGTTGAAGGTTCATGAGAAGAATAACCTTGTTCATGACTTAGAGTTGGCAGCTATTGTTCCTACATTAAAGATTTGGAGGCGTTACCTCTACATCGTGTCATGAGAGGTATTCATAGATCATCAGAGTCTACAGTACTTGTTTAAGCAAAAGGATCTCAACTTGAGACAACAGAGGTGGTTAGAGCTGTTAAAAGACTATGATATTACCATTTTGTATCATCCCGGGAAGGCAAATGTGGTGGCCGATGCCTTGAGTAGAAAGGTTGTGAGTACGGGTAGCCTTGCATATATTCCAGTTGGTGAGAGACCGCTAGAATCAGATGTTCAAGCCTTGGTCAATCAGTTCATGAGGTTAGATGTTTCGGAGCCTAGTCGGGTTCTTGCTTGCACGGTCTCTCGGCCTTCTTTGTATGAGCACATCAGATAGCATCAATATGACAACCCTTATTTGCTTGTCCTTAAGGACATAGTGCAGCACGGTAATGCCAAGAAGGTTTCTATTGGAGATGATGGGGTGTTGCGGATGCAGGGTCGGATTTATGTGCCCAATGTGGATGGGCTTCGTGAGTTGATTCTTGAGGAGGCCCATAGTTCGTGGTATTCCATTCATCTGGGTGCCGCCAAGATATATCAGGATTTGAGGCATCATTATTGATGGAGAAGAATGAAGAAAGATATCGTTGAGTATGTGGCTCGGTGTTTGAATTTCTAGCAGGTGAAGTACGAGCATCAGAGGCCTGGCGGTTTGCTTCATTATAAAAGCGTATTACCATGGATTTTGTTGTTGGACTCCCACGGACTTTGAAGAAATTTGATGCAGTATGGGTCATTGTGGATAGGTTGACCACGTCGGCGCATTTCATTTCGGTGGCGGCTACCTATTCTTCAGAGCAGCTGGCTAAGATCTATATCCGCGAGATTTTTCATCTTCATAATGTGCCGGTGTACATTATTTCTGATCGGGGCACGCAGTTCACATCGCATTTCTAGAGGGTCGTACAGCGTGAGTTAGGCAAATGAGTTGAGTTGAGTACATCATTTCACCCCCAGACGGACGGGCAGTCCGAGCGCACTATTCAGATATTAGAGGATATGCTTCGCACTTGTGTTATGGATTTCAGAGGTTCTTGGGATCAGTTCTAGCCGCTTACAGAGTTTTCCTACAATAATAGGTACCAATCGAGTATTCAGATGGCTCCTTATGAGGCCTTATATGGGAGGCAGTGTTGTTTGCCTGTTAGTTAGTTAGAGTCGGGAGAGGCTCGGTTTGTTGGGTACTGATTTGGTTTGGGATGCCTTGGAGAAGGTCAAGATGATTCAGGATCTTCTTTGTACAACACAATCTAGGAAGAAGAGTTATGACGATCGAAGAGTTCGTGACGTTACATTCATGGTTGGAGAGAGGGTTTTGCTCCGAGTTTACCCATGAAGGGTGTGATGAGGTTCGGGAAGAAGGGCAAGTTGAGCCCTAGGTATATCAGACCCTTTGAGATCCTCGAGAGAGTTGGTGAGGTGTCCTACAAGCTTGCATTGCCACCTAGCTTATCAGTAGTTCTCTCGTTGTTCTATGTTTTCATGCTCCGGAAGTATCACGGTGATCTGTCCCATGTATTAGATTTCAGCTAAGTCCAATTGGACAAGGATTTGACTTACGAAGAGGAGCCGGTGTCCATTCTAGCACGGCAAGTCCGGAAGTTGAGGTCTAAGCGTTATCCTTCTGTTAGAGTGCAGTGGAGAGATCAGCCGATCGAGGTAGCTACATGGGATTCCAAGTTTGATATGTGGAGTAGATACCCCCACCTTTTCACCAATCCAAGTACCTTTCTATGTCCATTCGAGGACGAACGTTTATTTTAGAGGTGAAGAATGTGATGACTCGATATGTCATTTTGAGTTCTAGCACTTATTTTCATGTTTCGAGACCTTGATTATCTCCGTTTAATGTTTCTCGATTTACGTGCATAGTTCGTGTATTTTTTTCCGAAAAGATTTTATGTGAAAAATTAAAGAAAATATGAATTTTAGCTTTAAAAATGACTAGAGTTTACTACGGTCAACATTATGTATAAATGACCTCGGATCGGTATTTTGACGATCCCGGTAGGTCTGTATCGTGATTTTGGACTTGGGCGTATGCCCGGAATTGAATTCGGAAGTCCTAGACTTGATTTGTTAAAAACTAGTAATTTGAAGGCTTAAAGATTTTTTAGGTTTGACCGTAGGTTGACTTTATGGCTACGGGGTTCGAATTTCGGTTTCGGAACTTGGTATAGGTTCATTTTACTATTTAAAACTTGTCTGCAAAATTTGGTGCAAAACATAGTTGATTTGATAGGATTAGGACGCTCGGCTGTGAATTTGGAAGCTCTTGAGTTTCTTTAAAAATTTCATGTATTTTGATGTCTGATTCGTAGTTCTAGGTGCTATTTTGGTGTTTTTATTACGCGAGCGAGTTCGAATGATGTTATTACACTTGTGTGCATGTTTAGTTTGGAGCCCGAGGGGCTCCGGTGAGTTTCGGATAGGCTACGAACCATTTGGACTTAGGAAAAATCTAGTTTTTGACTGTTGTTGGTGTCTGGTGATTTGTGCTTCGCGATCGTGAAGGGGAAATGGGGATGGGGAAGAGTTCCTTCTATGCGTACGTGAGAAAGCGGTCGCGAACGCGAAGTGAAGCATTAGAAGGATTAC
Source organism: Nicotiana tomentosiformis (assembly GCF_000390325.3). NCBI lineage: Eukaryota > Viridiplantae > Streptophyta > Magnoliopsida > Solanales > Solanaceae > Nicotiana > Nicotiana tomentosiformis. Next base: position 122,636,635 of record NC_090812.1, read on the forward strand.
CCTTCGCGAACGCGACCATACTCACGCAAACGCGATGGGTTATGGGGGTTCTGGGAAGACTGGGCTAATACTCTATGCGAACGCGAGCCTAGGCTCGCAAACGCGAAGGCCATGTGGGTGAGGCCACCATGATCGTGTCAGGTCTTTTGCGAACATGAAGGCCATTCGGGCCGTTGTGCTTCGCGATCGCGTCAGGTCTTTTGCGAACGTGAAGAAGACCTAACGGTAGTGATTTAAAACATCCCAAAATCAAGATTCTTCTCATTTTTCATCATTTTCAAGTTTGAACTCGGCCTAGAGGTGATCTTGCAGAGGTTTTTCATGCCAACTTCATAGGTTAGTAGATTTTAACTTGTCTCCTTACATTTCCACAAACACCCATTGATTTTAACCATTAATCTATACTTTTTCATGGTAGAAATTGGAGATTTTGAGAAATTGAGATTTAGACCTCAAATCTAGGTCAGATTTCGAAACTAATCACATAACTGGGCTCGGGGGTGAATGGATAATTGGGTTTTGGTCTGAATTTTGGGTTTTGGCTAAGCGGGTCCGGGTTTAACTTTTGTTGACTTTTTCCAAAGTTATTAAAGATTGAATCTTTTTCACTCATGGGTAATTTCTAAAGCTTATTTTGAATTATTTGAACTATATTAGGTTAGATTTGATTGGTTTGGAGGCTAATTCGCATTGATTTCATTGCAGAGTGAGGTAAGTGTTACGGTTAACCTTGACTTGAGGGATTAGAACTTGTTGGTCTATTTGCTATGTGTTTTATGTGTGGGAACAATGTATATGTGAGGTGACGAGTATATATGCGGTTTCATTGGGTTAAAGCATGAGGGTGAAAATTGTTTCTTTGTATTAAATTATTTTGTTAATCATGTTATCCATGTTAGGTTAGATTATTATTTCTTTAAATGATTCTTTTGTATTTATTATCTATTTCAAAGATGTTGTATATTTTGAAAGTTGAGTTTGATATCGTGGCACTATATTTGAAGTGAAATTGTTTTCCGCCTTGATTTTTATTATTCGGATTTGTATTATTGCTTGGTGAGGAAGAGAGAGAATCACGAAGGGTATTGCCGTACCTTATTTGCATTCATTATCATATATTGAGAGATTTGAGAGTAAAAGCATGAAGGGTGACGCTGTGCCGGTGAGTAAAAGCACGAAGGGTGATGCCGTGCCATTATATTCATGATATTACATGGTGAGGATGAAAGTAAAAGCACGAAGTGTGATGCAGTGCCATTTCATATCATTGTCTTGTCTGATTTCTTATTTGATGATTTACTTGGTTATATTGTTGTTATTTCGGAAGAAGTTATTTTGTGATTTTGTACTTGCAGTTTTAATGATATCTCCCCTTTCGCATGTCCCCTCCCAGTTAATATTTCATTGTTCTACTTGTGTATTGGCTACTTTATATATATTTGTACAAGGTTTTTACGTTGGGTGTCTTGTCATAGCCTCGTCACTACCTCGTCGAGGTTAGGCTCGACACTTATGGAGTACATTGGGTCGGTTGTACTTACACTATACTTCTACACTTTTTGTGCAGATACTGGTATCGGTCCCAGTGGTGCTTAGAGGTGCGTTGGCTCGGATCACTTTCACTATTGAGACTCGAGGTAGATCTGCTGGCGTTCGCAGACCTTGACGTTACTGTTTATCTCCTTCGAACAATTGTATTTATTTTAAACTATGTTTGTAGACTTCTAGTTGCTCATGTACTAGTCACTCCGGATTTCTGGGAGTAGTTAGTATCACGTTGCTTATATTCACACTGCATTAAATTTAAAGCTATTTCCCGTTTATCGTCATTACTATGAATTTATTATTAAAATTGGTTAATTTGTTTATTAAAGTCGGCTTTCCTAGCAAGTGGATGTTAGGCGCCATCACGGTCCCGAGGTTGGTAATTCCGGGTCATGATATTATGTGACTGCGGGATGTGTTCAGATGGCTTGGAAGTGATGAGAAGAGTTTGCTTGGGATGTGAAAAGGACTATTGGGTGCTTGATCTCTGTCTTGATGTGTTGTACGATTCTGAGTTATGAGTATGTTGAGAGATCTTCCCGATGTACATTTGTGGAATGAAGTAGATTCTCATGTCTTGTTGATGAGTTCAGACTCGAGAAGATTAACTGATTACGTAGTAGTTGTGACCGTGGAAGGGCATAGAGAGATGTCAGTTTAAGGCTAACCAGGAGGGTTATCCCCTACGGGATGTTCTGAGCATGTGATTCTTATGATGATTATGTGGAGAGTTTCTTTCTATCAGTGGGTTATATGTGTTGCAATGTGAGTTTGGATCACTTGAGGAAGTTGGCTTGATTGTCATGGGGATGAATGTGAGCTTAGAAGATGAGTTGAGGTATTATATGATTAGTGATATATGAGTTCATGAAGGATTTAGCTGAATTTTGGTGAGAGATCGTGGCAATTGTGAAGTAAAGGTATTGTGGGTTGTCAGGTATTATGATCTATGGCTTTGAGCCAAGCGGGGGAGTCTACTATCGACAATTTCATCGCATGTGTTATATTAGTTTGGTCTGGGGCAATACTTGTGGATCGGTTATGACTTGAAGATGTTGATTTTGAGGATGACTCGAGTAAGGAAATTTTATGATGCATTATGTATTACGTTTTGAGGATATGTGTAAATCATGGAATGATTTGAGTTTGTTATTCATGACGGATGTAGTGTGCATGGAGTAGGGATTTAATCGGTTGCGTTATGATGGGGTTACTTCTTTGGGTGTTGGTGTGATAATGGGGCATAGGTCGTTCGGCTTGTTTGTGCGGTGCATTTGAGATTAGAATATGGTGGATGACTCTCGAGAAGGTTCTAATTGATTCAAGATTCATATGTGGCATTTGAGGAATTTCGGAAATTTGTAAAAAGGCTAAGATCTGAGATTGCATTGAGTGGTGTTAGGACTGACAGTATTTCTGTATCAATATGAATTTTACATTTTAGTATCAGAAAGGTTAAAGAAACAGCTTCAGATTCACATAAGGTGTCCTCGGAGTGGGTATCTCGGTTGTGGTACTTTGGGGTGCTTAAGAGGGAATACAACGGCTTATGGGCCTCAGGGCGATGTGGTTTTATAGTGGGATCTTGTGTGGTGAGTTTTTATTGAGGATCGTGGTATTCTGGAAAGGGGAAGTGTTAACTTGAAGGCAATTCAGGAGAAATTCAGAGAAAAATAGGATAACTTGGTAGTAGGTTGAATAAGTATGGTAATGGTATGCTCAGTTCTTTTGGTTCTTATGATGTGGCGGGTCTCTATAGGTGTTTTGTGGCAATGATCTTGGGTTTGGCAACCTGCGTGACTTGGTTGAATTAGAAGGATTCAGTTTTGATGGCTTGGTTATGTGCATATAGGTTTCGTAGAGTTCTCGATGATTTCTACCACGGTTTGAGATGGATATTTTCTACCAGCGTGAGGAGTATGTTGCGTATTATGATTTTCTCATGGATTGGATAAAGTGGAAGGTTTCTGATTGATCGAATATGTATTCTACTTATGACTCAGAGTTGATGATGGGGTTTTCATGTTTTCATATAATGGCATGACAGATGTGGTGCGTCGTGTGGGATTGAGGTTTGCATGTACTAGGTTGCGGTTCAGTTTAGAAGGGAATGTCATGAATTTTAGACAGTATGGACGGTCTCAGATGTTTAGATGAATGCTATTACTACTTGGTATTACCTGTGAAGGGTGCAAATTTCAGAAGCTGCCCTGTGTTTTGACTTACAGATGCTTCATTGGTATTGAGGTACTCGCCTGGTCGGTCGACTGCTGATGTTCAGATTTTGCTATGTGGCACAGAAGAATTTTGGAAGTATTTCTCGTGGAATGATTGTGTATGAACGATGTGTCAGTGACTTGAGTGGTCGAGTTGGGATCGGATACGGTGATTCTGGTATTCTAGGGATTTGGAGACTGAGAGTTCTCAGAGACAAATTGTTCCTTGGTTGCAGACTGTGAAGGTATGGCAAACGTTTGACAGCTAATAGTATGTGTTGTGGTTAGGTCATTGTAGACTTTAGGAGGGTTGCTTATGTAAGGCCCCGTTAAAAATTTCTAATGATTTAATATTTTAAAGTGCGACAACGGTATTCGGGAATAACGTATTCGAGTATCAAAGGAGACTTATGGGGTGGAACCGCATTATTTTGACATCAAAAGTGTTTCAACGACGTCGTTTCTTCAAGCATAAATGGTATCACATTAATCAAATGAGCTCCAAATTCAGTTTTGATTAAAGCATTAGGTCCGTATGGAAATTACGGAGCCATAGCAAAAAGAATCATCGAATTCGGACATCGTATGAGAGAGTTATATCCATTTTCGGGAAAAATAGAAACGATTTTCCATCGCCAGCGCCCAGGGTAGCGTGGGGCGCTATCACTTGCACTAGAATTTGTTTTAGGTTCTGGAACTAGTGCCACAGGCAGCGCCCCACGCCACCTGTGGCGCCCGAAACACTATATACTCATTTGGGGTTTATTTTACTCCATTTCTCTTGGCCGAATTTTGGGGTTTTCCTCCACTCTCTCAAGACCTCCAACTCCCCCCCCCCCCCATCTTCAAGGTGAGTAGTCCCTACTAACTTTGTGTTTCATTCCATTAATTCCTCCCTAAAACTAACTCAATCCTCCATAAAATACATAGATCTTCAAGAAATTTCTTCAAGATTTCAAAGGAGGGTTTTGCAAGATTTCTTCCTAAAGGTAATCCTACACCCTTAGACTTACATGTATGGATATATTATAGGAATATAAGTATGAATTAAGTATTGGAACTTATGATATGGTGATTGGAAGCCATAAGTTCCCAATTTAAATACATAAGCATTGTAGAGATTGAAAGGTGATTATTTGATGGAATTTCGTTGGTTGGGTATGGATGGATGGTCATGTATGTGATGTTGGAAGTTATGAATTGTTTAAGAATGATGACGGGATAAAATTTTGGTAAATGGTAGTAGTTGGATGAACTAATTCTATGGTTAAAAGATATAGAGATTTATGGCTACTAGGTGTTTGATAAAACGCCTAAATAGCCTAAACTATGGGATTTGTTACTAATGTTGTTCCCATTAGATGTTGTTATTGTAGATTGAAGTTTCTTAGTGTAGTGGATCATTGTAGTATCATTAAGGGGCAATTTTCAGGTATGTTGGCTAACTACTCTCTTAGAATTAAATTCCATGATGTTCCCGTGAGTTTCAAGTATGGTTGGCTCAAGTTTCTAATTCCTATGTTCCGATTATTCCTTATTAATTTGACTATTCTGAATGAGCCTTATGTCGAAAGATATATGTTCAAAGTATGGGTTGTATATTAAAATGGTATGGCTTTGAGTCGTGTTCCAAATGAAAGCTATTATGCCAAATTATGTGAGAAAAAATCGATATGCTTATGACTCTAAATTTCTCATATGTGCTGTGTACCTAAAGTCTTGATTTAAAAATGCCTTGTTATTGATAATATATAAATATGCTTGAAAGTGAAAGAAGAGAGTTGGTGATATAAAGTGTGGCCACCGTGCCAAGAATGAAAGTTATACTTGTGGCCAATAGTTCCAATGAAAGAAAATGATATGAGAAAGGTTAATAAATGAGTCTTGATTCAATTGTTCCAAATTAACTTCGATAATAGATTTTCCTAAAGGCTTATGTACTCAAGTCGTGCCCAAATGTGGTTGATTCAATTAATGCTATGCTTTGTAAGTATTTACAATGTGTTTTGAACTCCTATATATTTTTGAGTTGAAATTGTGTATTGCCCTTTTTGGGAAAAAGTATTTCAAGAATAAATGACGTGTTACTCATTTATGATTTTAACTTGTGCTTCGATTGCCAATTATTTTACTCCATTTCTTGAAAAGAAATTCATTGTGTTTAAAGTCCTCATTACTAATGAATTTAAAGTTGTGATTCCCGGAATATTTTATATGTTGATATTTATGATGATGATCCATGTAAGTAAATAAATGAAAGTGTGAAATATGAAATATGGCCACCATGCCATGAATGATGAATCATATTTATGGCCAAGAGAGCCAATGAAATAATGATGTTGTAAGTGGTTGAAAGTACCAATGATGTTATATACGGTATGAAAGGTTATGAGGTAAATTGTAATTTGTACTTCTATTTCCTTTGTATGCAAATCAAAAATATTTTTGGGAGCATCGATAGTCACCGAGGAAGGGTAGGTTGAAATAACCTAACCCCGAAACTACACGTGTCGGTGTAGGAGTGAATTGTGATTATTCTCCTTATTTGGGATCTGATGATGTCGATTCACACGGCATTGTGGTGAGACGGCCTAGCCGATCGGGTCATGATCGGACGCCATGCCGCACACATGGTGGTGATTGTGCTGGAAATTGTAATTGAAATTATAATTGTGGTTGATGTCTAGGATGAGATGGCCTATCCGATCGGGTCGTGATCAGACTCCGTGCTAAAAGTACGGTGGTATTGGTATTGTCAATATTGGTATTGTGAACACTGGTATATCGGTACTAAATATCTCCCAACCAAAAATATATATAATATTTTTGTATTTTGGAAATTATTATATTTTAACTGTGCATTTGGATAACGTTGATTGTGACTTCCTCTTTCTATGGTTTTCCCTTTCTTATATTGGCATTCTATTTTGAAAGTGGACAGTTAGCTTTACATACTAGTACTATTCCATATGTACTAACGTCCCTTTTTGCCGGGAGCGCTGCATCTTCAATGTATGCAGTTAGTTCATCAGCGGGCAGCTTTGGTCCTCGTTAGTGGTCATTTTTTATTCAATAGGTTTTGGTGAGCCCTACTCTATTCCGGGCTTGATGTCATTTGATTGTACATTGTGTTTTGAGGTATAGTCGGGGCCTTATTGCCGGTACTTCCATACTACTCTTCTGTTGTACTTAGAGGCTCCGTAGACAGGTTGTGTGTGGTGTTTGATGTGGGGAATTGGACTAGAAATATTGGTAATTGGCAAACATGTTTTTCAATATATCTATAAACTTGTAATATTTTGGAAATTATGAATGAAGCTGCTAATGGAAATGAAATGGGAGTTGTTAATGAAATCTTTTCAGTGTTTGATTAATGGAGTACATCTCCTCTTTATTCATGGATGAGTTTGGGTAGAAGGAAATCTAATAGGCTTGCTCGGCTGGGTTCACTCGGTTGAGCGCCGGTCGTGCTCCCCGAGTTCGGGGCGTGACAGTTTATCTATCTGTGGGTGACCAGAGTTGATTTGGGGGCCCAATGGGGATGCGTATTCTACACCGGGTCAGATTTGTTGACTTAGCACTATTATTGTTGAGTGGTGTGTCATTCAGTTGGAGTTGAGCTTGTTCGTGTTCTGATATATTCTATGTGTTACTCTTATATGCTATGATGGGTTGTGATTTGTTGGTTATTGCACACATGATGGGGGTCTATTTGTTCCTTGTAGCGAAACTCGGGTGAGATAGCTCTTGGGGTGTTGAATGGTTGGTTGCGCCTTGGTATGGTCTTTGGGTTGTGGTATATTGTGCAATTCGATTCTCCATGGCTATGGTCATGTACGCCGTGAGTTTGTTAATGACATGCACATGCTTGTTGATTTTAAGCATCATGGTTCGAGGTATTTCATGTGGATCGGTGTTTGGATTGGGTCACACACTTGAGCGGAGTTAGGATGGGATATGATCCTTTGTGTGAGGTTTGAGTGTTTTAGTTATACTATGTGTGATGGGTTCATAACATTGTACTTGTGGTGGTATCTGTTGAGCTTGCGGAATGGTTCTCTCATTTGATTCTCTTTCCATTACTGAGAGCATCTAAGTTGTTGTTCGTTTGGTGCACGGATTGCACGGTATGTGGCTTGAGGTAGTATTGGTGTGGCATGTCGGTTTAGCAGCTTGTACTGGATGAGATTGGGGTATTGGACCTGGAACAAGTGTTGTCGAATTTGATTGCGGTATATTTTGAAGAATAATATCACTGATCAGCTTAGAATTTGGCTTTGGATCTTGTGGGATGAGAGAGAGCTCCATGACTTGTTGATTTGATGGGTGGTTACGAGTTTCTGTGTGTTTCATTCACCATTGGCAGTGAAGAAAGGTTTGGAACAAGGTATTATTTGATGTGAGGTTTGTTACCGGTACCGGATTTGGCATTGAGCGGCTATTGTGGCCGGAAGTTATTGTTGTGAGTATCTGAGTTATGTGGTATATCATGTGATTACAACTGGGGTTATGGTTATAGCTTGATTTGTTTAGACTTATACAGTGTATAGATGTGAGGGTCGGGTCTTGTAATGGATTCCGGATATTGGAAATTTGATTCCAAGGTTTATGGGCTAAGGTTGAAGTAAGGATCTTCAGTTATGTTGTGTTGTCAGGCTTGAATGGATTGGGGTGATGTGAGATCACCCCCGAGTTTGTCCATGAACTCACCATGATTTGATGGCTTTGAAACGACTCTTGGCACGTTCGAGGATGAACGTACGCTAAAGTGGGGGAGAATGTAACGATCCGACCGATCATTTTGAGCATTTACATTCCATTCAGTTGTTTGAAGTCTCGAGTAGCTTCATATGATATATTATGACTTGTATGAATCGTCGGCTTTGGTTTTCAGGCGATTCGGGATCGATTTGGAAGAATGATTATCAACTAGGAAGCTATAAGTTGGAAGAATTGACCAAGTTTAACTTTAGTGTATTTGGCCTCGTATCAGAGTTTTGATAGTTCTATTAAGTCCGGATAGTAATTTTGGACTTGGGCGTATGCCCGGATTTGCATTTGGATGTTTCTAGAAGGTTTCAATACTATTTGGCGAAAGTTGGAAATTTGAAGGTTTGAAAAGTTCATAAGTTTGACCGGGAGTTGAATTTGAGGATATCTGATTTGGATTATTGCTCCGGCAGCTGGAATAGGCTCTTTATGCCATTTGGCACTTGTGTGCAAAATTTGAGGTCATTCCGAGTTGATTTGATATGGTTCGGCATGAGTTTTGGAAGTTGAAAGTTTGAAAGTTCATTAAGTTTGATTTGAGGTGTGATTTGTAGTTTTGATGTTGTTATGTGTGATTTGAGGCCTCGAGTATGTCCGTGTTATGTTTTGGAATTTGTTGGTATGTTCGGACGGGATCCCGAGGGGCTCGGGGGAGTTACGGACATGTTTTGGACCATTTCTCCTTCATGTGTGGTTGCTGGTCTAAGCTGGTTCTGGTGTTGCGCATCTGCAGTTGGATCTGCGCAGGTGCGATGGTCGCTGAAGCGAATTTTATGGATGCACCTGTGAGGAGGATGGAGTTGGGTTGTCTCCGCATATGCGGAATTTTGTGTCCACCTACGGAGCCGCAGAAGCGACACTAGTGGCACAGAAGCACATTTTGGGCGAGGTCATGTATGTCCGCAGGCGCGGAAGGTGTGCGCAGATGCGGAGCTGGAGCGCACCTGCGAAGTCACAGATGTGCATTTTGGAGCACAAGAGTGGAAAGGCTGGATTTGAGTGAGTCTCGCATCTGCAATGGAATCACCCAGATGCGATGTCGCAGAAGCGACCTTTGTTCCGCAAAAGCGGAAAAGCCTGGGCAGAAGCTATATATCGAGGGCTTGGTTATTTTATTCATATTTTGAGATTTTGAGCTCGGTTTTGGGCGATTTTGGAGTAAGTGTTTTTTACTCGATTTTGATTTTATTCCATGATTCCATCTTCGATTTTGGCGTTTGATTGATGGTTTTAAAAGAGAAATTGGGGGTTTTGTCTAAACTTTCCTAAAGTGATTATTTGAGTTTTGAACATCGATTCGGAGTCGGATTTGAGTGAATTTGGTATGGTTGGACTCGTAATTGAATGAATTATTGGAATTTATGAGTTTTGTTGGATTTCGAGGTGCGAGCCCAGGTTTGACTTTTTGGTTGACTTTGAGTAATTGATTAAAGATTCGACCTTTATCGATTGGGTTTGTTTCATTAGGTATTATTTGATATTTTTGAGTTACTTTTGGCTAGTTTCAAACCGTTCAGAGGTCGATTTGTGTGGGATGGATCTTATAGAGGATTGCTTGGCTTGCTCAGTAGTTGATTTGGCTTGCTTGAGGTAAGTATCCTATCTAAACTTGGTTTAGGCACTTGTTGCCTGAATTATTTGTGATAGCTACGTGCTATGGGTGCACATATGTGTGAGGTCTGAGCCCATGTGAGGGCACCAGGGTATTTATTTATGCTCGGGATAATGCTTAGGCTATGATATGCCTAGAATTGACTGTTAAGTCTTAAGCTATAATGTTTTCTCATATTTGTAACATTGTTATGAACTATTTGAGCCATGTTAGAGGCTACGACAAGGCTAATTCCCTGATTAATCTTGAAAATTGCTATTTATGTGATTAAATTGTTGATTTGAGCTATGATAGTACACTTTGCACATGTCCACACTTTAGCATGTTATTATACCGGTCCAAAAGAATAAAATCTGATAATTATTCATCATATACATGTGTTCTTGTATACTTGCTTCTGTGATATGATTTGGACTAGATGCCTGTGACTACTCCGGGCAAATTGTGTTGTTATGCCTGTGACCATGCCAGGCGGATGGTGTTGATATGCTTGTGACCACGCCGGGCGGATTGTATATAGCATGTGACCATGCCAGACTGATCCATTACATTGAGCATGTGACCATGCCGGGCGGATTATGATATTGAGCCTGTGACCACGCCGGTCTGGTAGCACGTTGAATTGGCCGTACTTGCGTGTGGATAAGGATTCATCCCCTAGGTTCATCCTCTCATATTTCTCTCTTGATGGTGTACACGCAGATTGTGAGAAACCGATGGGCTTCTGGTTGATATGAGCTCTAGCAGAGCTGGTTACTATTATTGGATCGGACTACATGCCACAACAGGCCTTATTGGCTTATTGTTATTGGATCGGGTTGCGCGCCACAACGGGCTGATATTTGGTTATTGCATTTCATCTTTACTTGCACCTTCCTTGCCTATTTACCTGATTTACTTGCATATCTTCTTTATATGCTGAATTTTTGACTGAGTAGAATATTTTAAAATAAAGAGTTGTGAGCATCAAAGTGGTTTACCTGAGATTTTCTGATTTGATCATATATCTGTTCTATACTTGTTGAAATTATGAACTGTATAGGTGTTAGTGAGTATCATTTATAGTTCTTGCTTCCTTTACCTCGCCGATATTAGTTAGGATACTTATTATGTACATGGGGCCAGTTGTACTCATACTACACTTCTGCACCTTGCTCAGGTCTTGGAGTTGATGCTGCTGTGTATAGCGGGAGCTGGCATTGAAGATGCACCCGCGTTCGAGTTTTCACTACCACTAGTTCTTGGTAGTTCTAGATTTGAGACTCTATTTCTGTACATTTCAAACAGATGTTGTATCATTTTTCATTTCAGTTTGTAAATCTAAGTCTTAGTGACTCATGATTTGTACTACTAGTCCTTGGGTTGTTGTGTACAAGTCCAGTTATTTCATCATTTATTTCTCATTAATCTTATTTAGGATATGTTAACTGTTAGTTGGCTTACCTAGCGAGTTGGGTTAGGTATCATCACGACTAGTAAATTTTGGATCGTGACACTTGCGAAGCTAGTTCAGTTAGGAACCTAAAGGCTCATATCAGAATAGTGAAGAAATAAAGAACTATAATGAAATTAAAGTAGAATATGTAAAATAGATTTTTTGTTAAAGTAGCAGAAGAGCTTTGGTGCCAGGGCGGATTTAGGGGCGGAAGGGGTTCACTCGAACTCCCTTCGCCGAAAAATTACACTGTATATATAAGGCAAAATCTATTTTTTTATCTCTATATGTAATGTTTTGAATCCCCTTGACATAGCCCAAAAGTATAGCTTAGTGGTCAAGGGGGTTTAAAACCTTTGTGAGGTCATTAGTTCAATTTTCACTAGCTACAATCTCATTTAATTTTTTAATTTTTTTTTATTTTGAACCCCTTTAACGAAAATTCTGTCTCCGCCGCTACTTGGTGCTTAGTCATATCTCCTTTGAGAAGAAAAGGATGCTTCGTCACCTCCACTAATGGTTGAGTATGAAGCGTTGGAATGACCGGAAGCATTTAACCGGTGGCAATTCATGCTCTTCAAAAAAGTGTATAAAGCGTTGGCTTGTATGATTGGCGTTATGTTTTATTTATTAAATTGGATAGGAAATAAAGGTCATGGTGAAGAACGAGAAGGAGCGCGGTTTTAGTGGCTGATTCTCTTTTGAGATTAAATGAACATCGTTTTGTAAATAATTATTTTGTCATTGAGCACGTGAGACAACGCCCATATATATGTATAGCAAAGTTGCATGCCTTTAATTTAAAAGTTAGTAGTTATCCATGAAAGAACACAACTATTTTGAAAAGGCACAATTTAAATTTGTAATATATTTGTAGGTGAAATGAAACAATAAAAGAAGAAGAATATTGTAGAGAAAAGTAAAGAGAGAATTCGTATTGATTTGTGATGAATTACAATGGAATAGAACCCCTCTATTTATAAGGAAAGATTGACTTAGCCACAAAGTAATAATCCTTAGAATCTCTCTAAAATATAGACATTCACCTTAAATAAAAATCTATTTATAACACTCCCCCTTGAATGTCTATTCAACAGATAATGTGCCTCGTTAAAATCTTAACTAAAATAAAACCCAGTGAAAAAAAATTCTAGTGAAGGAAAAAGAGTACACATATCTAACAATACGCCTTTTGGTTGCCTCGTTAAAAACCTTGCAAGAAAAACCCAGTGGGACAAAACCTTGTAAGGAAAAAGGAGTACATAACTCCCCCTGATGAGAGCATCAATTTAAGCCCTTGAGCCTTCGCATCCCAATCTTGTACACTAATTTCTTAAAGGTTGATGTCGGTAGAGATTTGGTGAACAAATCATCCATATTATCACTTGAAAGAATCTGTTGCACATTGATATCACCATTCTTTTGAAGATCATGTGTGAAAATTCTTGTGCAACAAGACGTGCCTTATATCTTTGTACCTCATTTTTCTCATTTCTCTTAAGTATAAAGACCCATTTATAGCCAACAAGTTTAACACCATTAGGTGTTTGGACTACAGGCCCAAAAACTTCACGTTTCGCAAGTGAATCCAATTCAGATTGGATTGCTTCTTACCATTTTGGCCAATCACGTCTTTGTCCACATTCTCCAACAGATTGAGTTTCAAGATTCAATCACATCTTGCATAATGCTAGATACAATATTATATGCAAAGACATAATCCACCACTATACCCAATCGGTTTAAATTTGTCTCAATATCGATTGGGTTTATTGATAGTTCCTTATTTTCTTGAGTCCCAGGCTCAGTGATTTCCTCATGAATCTCAGGATTGGTTAAATCGTGGATTTCTTCATGAGACTCTTTCGTAGTGTCATTTTGATCATTTATTTTCCTTTTTCTAGGATTTCGATTCTTAGAACCCAATGGTCTGCCAAGTTTTAGGCGTGCTTTTGACTCATTAGCTATGACACTAGAAGATTATTCAACAGGGACATCAATACGGATTGGAACATTCTCTGCAGGGATATGTGATTTTGTTATCCTTTTCAGATCCGTAAATGCATCTGGCATTTGATTTGCTATTTTCTACAAATGGATAATCTTTTGCACCTCTTTTTTCACAAATAGAGGCACGTGGATCAAGATGAGACAATGATGAATTTTTTCACAAAATTTTTCGTTTGATTTCACCAATTTCTCCCCCTAATTTTGGGAAAAGTGTCTCATCGAATAGACAGTCTACAAATCGAGTAGTGAACAAATTTTCCGTTAATGTTTCGAGGTAGCGAATAATGGAGGGCGATTCAAACCTAATATATATTCCTAACCTTCTTTGGGGACCCATCTTGGTGTGATATGGTTGTGCTACAGGCATATATAGTGCGCATCCAAAAATTCTTAAATAGGATATATTAGGTTCATGACCCAAAACTAATTGCAACGGGGAATATTTATGATAATTTGTCAGTTTGAAACAAACTAGCATTGCTGCATGCAAAATGGCAGGACCCCAAACAGAAGTGGGTAACCTCATTTTCATGAGTAACGGTCTTGCTATCAATTGCAGACATTTAATCAAAGACTCTGCAAGGCCATTTTGAGTGTGAACATGAGTTACAGGATGTTACACTTTTATCCCAATTGATAATCAATAATCCTTAAATGCTTGGGATGAAAATTCAGCAGCATTATCGAGTCTAATAGACTTAATTAGGTTATCGGGGAATTGTGCCCGTAATCGAATTATTTGTGCCATTAATTTTATAAATGCCAGGTTGTGAGATGACAATAGGCACACATGAGACCATCCAGAAGATGCACCTATTAAGACCCACTAGGTGGGTGAATAGGTCCACAAATATCCCCTTGTATACGTTCCAAAAACGCAAGGGACTCAACCCCAACCTTTGTTGGTGATGGTCTAATAATTAACTTGCCTTGATAACAAGAAGTGCAAGAAAATTTATTATTTAAAAGAATTTTTAAATTCTTTAATGGATGCCCATTTGAGTTTTCTATAATTTGTCTCATCATAATTGATCCAGGATGTCTCAATCGATCATGCCAAAGTACAACAGTATTGAAATCAGTAACCTTTTGTTTTACGATAGAATGTGCCTCAATTACACTAATTCTTGTCCAATACATGCCACAAAAGATATTTTTAGCCAGAGATATTTTTGTTAACGATGAGATATTCAAGATTATTCTCATCTATTGTCTCAATATGATATTCATTTCGGCGGATATCTTTAAAACTCAACAAGTTCCTTTTGGACTTGGAGGAGAATATTGCATTATCTATGATAATTATTATTCCCCTAGGCAGAGTAATAGTAGCTCTTCCAGAGACTTCAATTAGATTACTACTACCAGAAATTGTAGTAACATGTGCCTTACACATACTTAAATGAGAGAAATATTTCTTCTCTTTGAATATTGTATGTGTCGTACATTAATCAATTAAACAAATATTTTTATAATTGGACTTTGATCCAAGTTTACTTTGTGAGATATCCATATTTGTTTCCCATGGTTTGACATACAAAAGAAATATACGAATAAACATTAGTATTTTTAGAGAAAAAGGAAAAGAAACAAAGTTAAATCAATAACTCAATATTAATTTTTAATGCAATTTTGAGCAAACTCTAATTTATGATACAAACAATTTCATAGCTAAAAATAATGCAATTATTATTAGTTTGTCATATGATTTAAAAACACACAAAAAAATAAAATTAAGTCGTATTAATGCACATGAAACAATGATTGTGCAAATAAAGTTAACTAAACACAAAAGTAGACAATAAATTGTATAAACGTAAAAAACAGGACCAACGTTTATAAAGTATATAATAAACAAAACGATAAAATATTGTAGTCATATTAACGAGATACGATAAATAATATATTATACAATGGTTAAGTAACAAAAAGATTTTCTAAATTAAATATGTTAAATAAAAATGGTCAAAGTTATACATATAACCTCTTAATTGACATCCTTCTCGGAGAAAAGGTCAATGATGCTTTATCAGATACTAGGCTTACGAACAATTTGCTTGAACACAAGTATTAAAAGTGCAGCATATTTTTCTGAACTACTATTGAACTATGTACTAATTTTCTGTGTTAAGCATAATAATATAATACTAGCATTTAAGTATATTCCTTTTGGATGGAGAACCGAAACAATTAAATTTGATACTACTAGTAAATATTGAAAAATTTGTTTGCTAGTGACCAAACTGTCATTTTAATGAAATAGATACATTTAAAACAGTTGTACATATTGCCGTCTTTTAGTTAAATACGTATGTATAACAGAAATAGACAAGCTACATACGTTAGTTTATGGTGTTTAAGTTGTTGTCCTCTCATACAGTTGATGTCAAAATAATTACTTGACTATCCTTGAAAACTAAGCAACTGAAATGTTATTTAAAACGAATACTAGAACTATATTTAATCAAAACGAACTAACATTATCCCATAAAACAAATAATACTAATTGATAACAATGACTATTACTCAGGTAAAGAACTGTGATTACATGATGTTTATTCACTAAATCAAACTACTCAATCATCTTCAACTACAGATCCATCACCGATCAAGTGATCTATTTTTTCCTCAGGGTGCTCAAAGAAGTCTGTCACATCCAAATGGGTGATGTCAAATTTATTGTGAGAGACAAAATTAGCTTCAAGGCCTTTATTCTTTAGAGATGCTTGATAAAGCTCAACCAAATGTCTTGGTGTTCGACAAATATTTGCCCAATACCTTTTTCCATCGCAACGATACCATTCAGTTTCTGAACCCTTTGCTTTTGGCTTCTCATCTTTCCCTTTCCACTTTTGGTGGTTATTTTTCTTTGGGGGATTATTAACACCAGAAAAATTTCTTCCATGACTACGGCCACGAACACGGCCACGACCTTTTCCACTCTTAGCATAATGGGAATACACCTCATCCACTTCAAGCAATTGTGTAGACCTAGTGGGTCGATTTTCGTGATTTCTCATAAGCAAGTCGTTGTTTTGTTCAGCCACAAGGAGAAGAGAAATCAACTCAGAGTACTTCTTGAAACCTATCTCTCGGTACTGTTATTGCAAGACCATATTGGAGGCATAAAACGTTGTGAACGTTTTTTCAAGCATATCATAGTCAGTGATACTATCTCCACAGAGTTTTAATTAAGAAGTAATTCTGAACATCGCAGAATTATATTTAGACACATACTTAAAGTCTTGGAGCCTCAGATGAACCCAATCATATCGTGCTTGTGGAAGAGTGACCAACTTTAAGTTGTCATATCTTTTCTTTAAGTCATTCCACAAAACAAGTGGATCTTTGACTGTGAGATATTCTATTTTCAACCCTTCATCAAGGTGTGGCGCAAAAAAATCAAGGCTGTAGCACAGTCTTGGATAGATGTTTTATTTTTATCTTTAATGGCGTCTCCAAGACCCATTACATCTAAATGAATTTCAGCATCCAACACCATGTCATATAGTTCTTGCACGAAATTTTAAGGGCAATGAACTTTCTTTTCATAATATTAGTCATAATTAAAAGAGGAGAAAAGTTATACCTTAATCTTCTCAAAGAGCTTCTTGAGACGGTAGAGTCTCGTGCTGATAACGTGAAATGAAACAATAGAAGAAGAAGAAGAAGAAGAAGAAGAAGAAGAAGAAGAAGAAGAATATTACAGAGAAAAGTAAAGAGAGAATTCTTATTGATTTGAGATGAATTACAATGGAATGGAACCCCTCTATTTATAGGGAAAGAGTGACTTAGCCATAAAGTATCAATCCCTAGAATCTTTCTAAAATATAGAAATTCACCTTAAATAAAACTCTATTTATAACAATAGATAATTTATTTAATTATTATCTTTTTAAAGGGCATATTGGTAATTTAACTTTTTGGTTTGGTGCTTCCCACTTTTATAATAACTAGTTTCTCGATACGTGCGTTGCACGTGCATGTATGAAGAGCTATGTAGTGCATAATTTTGTAAATTATTATAAATATTATTAAAATAATAATTTTGAGTACATAATCAAACATAAAAGAAAAATGTACAAAATTCTATGAAAAAATCAGTGTAGATCGTTTTATGGTGAATTTCTTTATCGATGTCAAGATGATTGGATATTATTTGAACCTACAAAGACGAAAATTAAAATTTTATTATATACATATGATATTTTTACTTATTTAATTTTATGAGATACAATCTAATGAAGCATCTCAACTAAGTGATAATTTTATATAGTGCACCAAAATATTTTTTATGTGTATAATTTAAATTTACTTTTCAATTGTACTCTCTTCTCCAAGTCCATCTTTCTCCGATAAGTGTTTTTCGTGTTACTAACATGCAAACTATATCTAAAATTATGAGATTAAAAAATTAGTAATAAGTATTAGTAATTAATTGTGTACAAAATAATTCATAAATTTCTATAAATAACTACCAAAGATAGTGTCATCACAAAATTTTTCTGCCTCTTTCAAGGATTTTAACTATTTGAAATATTTTTGGGTGGCAATGTCATTAGTTGATTCCTTTACAATGGTGTTGTCAGTAAAAGCTATTTCAACTTCTTTGTATATTAGTAGCTCTTATTTGGTTCAAAGAAGTCCTTCCACTTTGTCACATGATTATTAAAAGAAGCTGCTTGTATATATTTTGTGACTTGTTAATAGGAACACGTTATTTCACTATTTTTACTTTGATTGCCATTTTGACTGAACATAATATGGTTTGGTAGAGAAAGCAAGAGATATATATATATATATATATATATATATAAAAGATAGGTTTTGTACTTTCTACATGAATCATGATCAACAGTCTTGTTTGAGATAGACAATAAATTAAAAAAAAATTAACATTAAAATTTTTACACATTATAATACATACTTCTAATGAAGGGGAGTCTTGGCGTCACTGGCAAAACTAATGTCATGTTACTAGGAGGTCACGGGTTCGAGCCCAGGAATCATCCTCTTACAGAAATGCAGTGTACCAGAAAGACACCAAATTCTCCTTTAGGTGCTTCAACTGCGGTATAGGTAGAAGGAGCTGATACGGAAAAACCTTTTGTATAAGGTTTGGCTGCGTACAATAGACCCTTGTGGTCCGACCCTTCCCCGGACCCCATGCATAGCGAAAGTTTAGTGCACTGGACTGCTCTTTTTATACATCTACTTTACTTCTTTGATTATCTTATAATGTTTTACAACCACAAAAGCTTCTTGTACCATATTTATATTCTTTCACAGGAACTTTAGATTATTACCTATTCCACCTCTTTGCAATACGAAAGTCATAAAAAATTTCTCTCTGTAATATTAGACCATTCATATGGCTCTTTTATTGATAATAGTTTCAATTAAGAGACAACAATGTAATAGGATAGTTAGTATAACATTATACTACAACATCATTTTGAAAATAAACTCTCTTTACACCAACTTGAAATCATGAGAGTAATCAAGTTTTAATTTATATTTAGATATTGGTCAAGGGTTAATATTTTTTTGTAATCGAATATCATCCCACAATTTAAAAATATACTAAACGTGATTTAAACATGCAAGTATGCAACATATAATTTTTTGCTAACTAAATGCTTTTGGCAATGAAATAACAATTACAACATATCAAAAATATAAATTTAATATGCATTTCAAGATCATCATAAGTATGTCATCTATCCTAATATTTACAAAAAATAAAACTCACAAAAGGTAGAAATTCATAAATAAATAATAAAGTGAAGTTAAAAAATAGGACCCGATATTTATTCAGTCTCATCCAAGAGATTTGCATATTATATCAAAGACGGACACCTTTCGTCTTTGTTCTTTTTGCATGCGATCGATATTTTTCATAATTTTCCTTATGTCCGCAAGGTCAGAGTGAATTTTTTATTTTCTAAACACGTTAGGTAGACTCCTTTGTATGAGAAGAAAATCCATAAAAGCAACAATCACAAATTTATATACCTTTTGACAAAAACGTATCCCACATAAAAAGATTTTGCCATAATATAATTCTTGATACATATAGATAGTATAAATTAAACAATCGTGTATTTCCCTCCTTTAGGCTCAATAAAGGCAGCAACATTGAACATTACGAACTAATATTACTATGAAAGGTTACACCTCTTCAAATAAATTTAGTATTTAATTAATATGTTTTTCTTAGTAGGAGATTTAAATTAAGCAAAAAGGCAATTATGTAATTTAACTTTTGAGTTTTAGCCTTTGTAATTTTAATAGTTTTAAACACGCCGTTTCAAATCATTTTCTTTTTTTGTAAAATTTTGCAAATTCCCAAGCAAACACATAATTCCATTTACCTTCTTTAATTGGGAGTTATTAGTACGTGTTAGATTTTCTTTAGGGTTGTAACTGTTAAAAAGGATATGAAGCATTAGTAGGGTATTTAGATAAGTCAGGAGGGTTTTTACATAATTTACTTTTTAAGTTAAAAGTTTTCTGTTTTTAGTTATTATATGCCAAGTAATATAGTACACGATTTTGTAAAAGAATATATGAATATTATAAAATAAAACTTTGAGTAAATAATTTTATATCAAATAATAAAAATATAAATTTTTGTGAATGATCAATGTAGATCATCATACCGTAACTTATTTGCCGAGGTCAAGATAATTGAATATCGTCTGAATCTAATTGAATACTGGTTTGTATCTACTTTCTTGTAAAAAAATTAATTGTATAAAGAATGAACATTGGTTAGTGAATACAGTCAGATCTCTCTATAACAACATTCATATATAATAGTCATTCACTATAAAAGTCGAGTTATTCTCGGAACCGAATATTATATTATGTTATAATATATGTCCTCTATAACAGCATTTCACTATAGCAGGCAAAAAATTTCAGAACAAATGAGACTATTATAGAGAGGTTTGATTGTAGTATTGAATAAAGAGTTTAAATATATAAGGTACGTATGTAATGAATTTAATAAAAGTTGTGAATTGTGAAAACTGAAACCTCAAGTTATATTTGATCTCATCTTTTTATGGATGAAGTTGTATTTTTTTTTATAATCAAACCACAACAGTATTATTTGTACATCATGGACGATCGAAATAAACCTCTGCTGCTTAAATTGTCTAACCATGAAGGATACCATCTCCAATTTGTCCAGTTGAATAAGACCTCAAGACTAATCTTGGAAGTCTCTCAAAAGCTATAATAATGAATGATATAAACTTATATATTTGATTGGAGAAAGTATATCTTGAAAAAGAAAAACAAAATCTAAAGAGCACCCAAAATGTGTACGTTGGCAGCGAACTTTTGAGAAGTTGGCAGAAAGAAGAATATTTGATTTCTCTCTTCATCTATTCTTATGCGTTGGCTACTCCGATCCTTTAGAGTATATTCTTATAACTAGGTTGCCTACGATTGGACACTAATTTTGAAAGCAAAGGTTTGTTTTAACTATAGAAGTTAGTTACAACCTTCTCAGGAAAGGACTCTTCAAATTCATTATTTTTTTATTTAAATATAATTATTAAAATTTCTTTAACTTTTAATGGGCATTTTAGTAATTTAACTTTTAACTTAATAGCTTCTCACTTTTAATATAGTATAGATAGATAGATAGATTGTAAATAATATATAGACACACATATAGATTATAGTCCTATTTAGGTGCAAAAACAAAGAGAATTGAGGGAAACACTCCACTTTATTAGCTTGAGGCAAGACCAAAATTCCCCTTTGAACTTTTTTTTTTAAAAAAAATTATGATGTTCTGGCTAGCTTATATGCGCTTGGACTATTCTATTTTGTACCTGCAATCTCCCACCCAGCAGAAGCATGAGTAACTTTACATACTATAACTACGGGAAGGAGGCAGAAACATACAAGTCAAGCACACAAACAAACTCACACTTGAGATCATAAGGTGCATTGGGAGATCCAAGAGGAGGCTGTGTTTTGCACACTCGAAATATTTAACACACTTTCTAAAAGCTTCTTTTGTAATACTTTTATACTACTTCAGCTATTATTTATGCAAATAACTGACTTGAGCATTGTGTAATGTCACTGGAGATCCAGACGTATGCACTATCACACATTGCCGCTCAATAGAACAGTCACTCAATCAAGCCAGTTTGGAAACCCCCTACGCGATACGAGTAAAATAGTTATGAGTGAGATTGTAGGAGTTAGTCACGCTACATGGATGCATGAGCTGTCTAGAATAACTAATTAGATGTATTAGTTAGCTAAATATATTGCGCCCTACATATACACCATCAGTTAAGAGTTTGTGATGGGACTATACCAAAGTCTTGGAAAAAGCTGGAAGAAAGGTTACCTACTACTAATAAGGGCGGGTAAGAAAGAGAGATGAAGTGACTAACTTAGTAACTTTTATTTCACTTAAAAAGGTTGACTCATCCGCCTTTAAGTGAAGCGGCGCATCCACCGAAGTTTGAAGTACATAGGGTTCTGTTATAATGTCTTCCATCTATAATTAGCTGGGAAATATGAAAGAACAAATGTGCAGCAAGGTTTGAGAATCTACATATGTATAGTAGGTATACTGTCTGGCAGGTGTGTCACTTAATGTCATTGATTCTGTAATGCCAATTCTCTAAGTTAAATTTACCTGCAATATGGGAGGACAAGTGTGCTTATGTGGAGAAATTAAAGTCAACTGGTTATATAGTCTAGGCCCGAGGAGGGGTGGATGAAAATGAATGTAGATGGCTATAGTAAGGGTAATCCTGAGTGTGCTGGAGGGGGTGGCATAATAAGGGATCATCGGGGGCATATGCTTTTAGCCCTTGTTGATTACTTTGGTCTCTATAGTAATAATGTGGTTGAAGCTAAGGTAATTCTAGAAGGATCGCATATATATATTGATAGAGATTTTCTTAAGATTATTCTTGAATCTGATTCTCTTGTGTTGGTTAATATAATCAATAAGAAAGTCAGACCTCCATGACAAGTCACAACATCATGGCACATATAAGGGATTTGAAACAGAAGATCCTTCCTTTTTATTCATATATTCAGGGAAGAAATGTGATTGCAAACCAAATGGCATGAACCAGATTGTCTTCATCGAAGATCTTTCATTAAGTTAGAGCTTACTTGAAGTTCCAAACTTCAGATTTAGGCCAAAGAAGAGCCTCTTCTCTTTTAGTACTAGTTCGGATGAAGGAGTTTAACTATACGGAAAAGGTACAAATATGCCCTTGTACTATACGAAATTGAGCACATTTGCCCTTCGTTAATACTTTAGCTCAAATATGCCCTTACCGTCACATAGTTGGTCCATATATGCCCTTAGAGTTACACAGTTGGCTCATATATGCTCTTTTCAAAACGGAATCCACCCAAACTAATTAGCTCTTTCGTTAATTGTATTAAAGTATATTGCAAACACTATTTTCTTTTTATTAGTACTTTTTTTCTTTACCTTTTTCTTTTCTTTCTTCTTTTTTCTTTTCTTCTTTTTTTTCCTTTTTCTTTCTCCCTTATCCGATTTCATGTCTTCTCCATTTTCGTCACCAATTTCACTTGACAAAACTCATGAATTCCAATTACTAAAAACATTCTCCTATAAGAATTTTTTTTATAGATCATATGTTTGTCAATTTTTTAATTTTTACTGAACATATATTTAGTTCTAAACATTTAACAAAGTAAGATTGAAATAATATTTATGTAACAAAAAACCCGAAAAATCCAACAAAACCGAATAATCCAAACCGATATAATTGGTTTGGTTTGATTTTAATAAAAACCGAACCAACTCGTTCCATATACACCCCTAATTTACATAGTTAATAAAAAAAATAGAAAATGTCCTGCTGAAAAAAGATGAAAAAAGACTAACAACTTAAATTTATAACACTACAACTTGAACTCTAGGTTTTTAATCATTAAATTATCTTTCTGGAAATAATTTAAATATTTTGGTCTTTTGAGTATTATTAAAGGTTGAGATGTTTTTATTATTTTAAAGTTTAAACCATAATTTTTGGAACAATTTAATTTCGTTTATTTAGAGGGCCAGTGAAATTGGAACTTGATTACCTTATGGGAGAATTTTCTTAGTAATTGGAATTCATGAGTTTTGTCAAGTGAAATTGGTGACGAAAATGGAGAAAACATAATAATGGAGGAAATCGGATAAGGAAGAAAGAAAAAGGAAAAAAAAGAGAAGAAAAGAAAAAAGAAGAAAGAAAAGAGAAAGGTAAAGAAAAAAAAAGTATTAATAAAAAGAAAATAGTGTTTGTAATACAATTAACGAAAGAGCTAATTAGTTTGGGTGAATTCCGTTTCGAAAAGGGCATATATGGGCCAACTGTGTAACTCTAAGGGCATATATGGACCAACTATATGACGGTAAGGACATATTTGAGCTAAAGTATTAACGAAGGGCAAATGTGCTCAATTTCATATAGTACAAGGGCATATTTGGACCTTTGCCCTTAACTATATTATACACTTAAACTGTTTAGCTTTGTGCTTTATAGTTGGTTGTTCAAATATTGTAATGGAGTCGTCCTCCCATATCTTAGCTACATCTCTTTTGCATAGAAATGACTAGCATCATTTTTCATCATGCTTTGGAGGTTGTGGTCTATGTCCTAATTTTGTTGTTTGGTTTATATATAGGTTAGGACTACTCCTAACCCTCCACCAACCTGGTGGATCTTTTGACAAAAAAATAATTATATTCCTCTCTTCTCTCTGTTCCCTTTTCTCTTATTCTCTCTATCCTCTAATCCCCTTTTCTCCTCCTCCTTTTCTTACTGAAGGCGGTCCCTTCACCCCCATGACCTTTGGCTATAGGAAATCAGTGTAACACTACGTTGATGATGTGAGATCATATGGGGCACCACCACATATCAATTTCAGTGAAGACTAAATTGAATTAGACGGACATTTATTTTAGCCAATTTTAGACACAAAAAACATTAAATAACATTGATTAAATTATTGACTTTATTCGCATAAAAGATTGAGCCTTCTGTGATCGAATCTGAGTTTGAAAGAGACTAGCAAAAAATAGACATACAAATATATGCAAGAAAATGCTACTGCTCAGATCCACTGTGATTGAAGTCTTTAAGAACCCTGTCAATTCCCATAGCATACGATTATACGAATATGTACGCTAAGCTATTTACCCACAAGGCCACAAACTTATAAATCATGCTCTGCACCCATCACTGACCAACTTTACATATACGTATACTAAACACCAATAATCTCCAAAGCTAGTTTAAGCAATTTAAATTACACAACTATATGTCAATAAACTCCAAAGCTAGTTTAAGCACTGTAAACTACCGCAATTATGCGTCAACAATCTCCTAACCTCTGCTTGATGCACTGTCCGTGTTCTTTTACAATTGCTCGTAAGCTAAAAACTAAGACTGCTTCAGCTGCATTTGACCAAATAAAGAGCAGTTAACATTCTGGGGACTAGTAGCAGGCGGATTCCATCAGCTTCCACCAAATCATTTGAGTTTATACAATATAAATCTGAACTAGCAAGCAAGAAGCTACATAATACTGTGAAATAAATTTCAGTGACGTTAGATGAACAAAACGTGACATAACATGCCGGCAAAACTTGTCTTTTCCAGTTTCTCCTTCTTGTTCTCCACTTTTCCAATATGGGCAGATTACGCTAATCAAATGTTTTGTCAAGCTACAAAAGGATAACACCATAACATCTAAATACTTACACATGGCTACTGGTTATTGGGTGGCTTTTGAACTTCTGCTTCTATTTCTTTTACATTGTTGACAGCTACTTCAATTTTCTTTGACAAAAGCTCCATCTGCTGCTCAACATTTTCCAAAAGAGTAATTAGCTGCTCTCTGTAAAGGTCACATAATTTATCCTGATGCTCCAACTCCATGGACAGTTCTAGGATCCTCCTGTCCTTTTTATCCTACAAGAGAAAATCAAGAAGCAGTCATTTCAGAGATAATAAGAAATTGCAGCAATTTTGTACTCACGAAGACAGACACACTCTTTCAAATGTCATTAATTAACGAGACTTGAGATCCTTAGAGGGGAACATAAAGCCTCACCCCAGCCACCCGTTTCCAATGGGTTTCCAACACGATCCAGTTCCTGAAGCTACTTCTGATATTTTTGTTAGAAGTAATAAGAGGAATATCATATCATATAGTGTTTAGCTACCTAATAGTGGTGGTCATGAGGCTTGGGCCATAATCAAGCTGATGCATGAAATGTACTAAAAGAGATCCAGTATCCTAAACACTGTTGTTTACATTATAGCAAGAAAGAACAAATAAACGATGAAAAAGAGTAAGTAGCTTTTCTTTCTTCTTTCATTTTTTTGATAAGTAATTCAGGAGTAGCCTGCTATAGTGGCCATCAAACACTTCCGTTTTGAAATTACCCACTGAAGCTTTTCCTGTGACAACATCCTTTTCTTTTGCTGAAAAAAGTACAAAGATAGCAAGTTGCCTCTCTGGTTAGACTTTTAGGAGTTACTTACATTTTGGGAGATCTTCCACACACACCTGACAATCCCCCCCCCCCCCACACAAAAAAAAAAAAAAATGGAGGAGGCATGATTTCTTCTTCCTTATTAGATAGGCTAGTATAGCTGTACATATTAGTGTCCCGCATTTGACTAGTGTGAAGTACTCATTGTAAAGACATGTATATTAACAGATATAAGTATAAGGTGTAAAAGCAGCCACTCATTCCCATAAAATCTTTCTCTCGTGTTCTATTTCTTTACATGGTATCAGAGCGAGGTTAATTAGTTTATGCACAGTTACCAACAACTTTCGGTAGAAAGAAAGACTGTTGCCGTGCAATTTTCTGACAACCATGAGTGTTGTTTCCATTGTCCTCTATTTTCGTGTGCTGTGAATAAACCAGCAAAGGAGTTGCAGAAAAGGAGTTGCGACGCGCTCCCCCACACCCGGCACAAGCAGATTGTCCCGCGAGATCTATCTCACACACCAAACGCGTGAGCCATTTCCGTCCACTTTCAGACTTGTACCTTTGGTCTTTGAGGTCGCCTGGATAGTTTGAGGCCATCCATACTATTTTCTGCAATTTCAGACCACCAGAAGTAGGTTTGTAGTAGTTCAGTCACTTCTCCGCGATCTCCCTTTTCCGGCAACATCTCTGCCTTTCTCTTACATTGTGGGGCTTGGCTAAGACCTTTGCATCCTTCCCTCCAACTTTCTGCAAAGCCACCTTCAAACGACCAGCAGTCCTCTATTCACTTTCTGGTTAGTTTTTCCATAAATTAGTATTGTTTTTTTATAACCTCCATAAATTAGATAATGTTCTTTGAAAAATATGCTTTAGTCAGCCTTCTTGGTTATTATCTTGTGGAAATTTGCTACTTTTCAGAACACTCTTCAATCCAACATTATGTCGCTTGGTTTTGATGTTTTCGGTCCAAAAACACCGGAGTCGGAAACTTGATCCATGATTACTTCAAAACCTTTAGATGGAGGTTTTAACTATTTAGCTTGGGCTACTTCTATTGAGTTATCCTGTAAGGTTAAGGTGCCAAAGATCACCTAACTAAAAAGGCTACAAAAGTTGATGAAAAGGTCCGAGCACATTAGAAAAAGGTTGATGCTCAGTTATGCAGTTATTTGTCGCGCTCTATTGATCCTAAGCTGATGGACTTGTTTTGACTATTCCAAACTTGTTATTTGGTTTGGAAAAACAGTCATGCTTTATATAGTAACTATGTTTCCTGCCTTTATGATGTTGTTTTCAGAATGACTAATTTGAAAAGGCAGGAATTAGGCATGTCTACTTATTTGGGACAAGTTCTGGCAGTTATGGAGGATCTTAATAACTTAATGCAAGTTACTGCGAGTTTTGAGGAACAGTTGGAATAGTGACAGAAGATGTTCTTAGTTCTTACACTTGTTGGGCTTCCAAGTGATCGTAACTCAATGCGAGATCAAATTTTAGCTAATCCAACTATTCCTATAGTAGATGAGGTGGTCTTTTGGTTACCCCTCCTAGGTCACACAGTGATCCCCTCACCATCATTGGATTCTTCTGTTTTCGCGTCATAGACTGTGGGGAATCAAGGTGGAAGTCATTTTGGAAAGTCTCGACTTAAAACAGTCTCCTCGAGTATGGTTTACCAAGTTTAGCACAGTTATACAAGAGTTTGGCATGACATGGAGCGAAACTGATCAATATGTATTTTATCGACACTCTCACTCGGAAGTGTGTATCTCTTTGGTAGTCTCTATAGTTATCACAAACGGTAATTAAGAGGGCAGTGAAAGCTTGAAGCAACATCCCTCTCAGAATTTTCATACCAACGACCTAGGTAAATTACAATACTTCTTAGGTATTGAAGCAGCTCAGTCCAGATCAGACATTGCCATTTCACAGCACAAGAATGCTCTGGACTGAGCTGCTTCAATACCTAAGAAGTATTGTAATTTACCTAGGTCGTTGGTATGAAAATTCTGAGAGGGATGTTGCTTCAAGCTTTCACTGCCCTCTTAATTACCGTTAGTGATAATTAAGGAAACAGGGATGACATACTTAAGGAAACAGGGATGACAAACTATAGACCTACTGATACTTCTATGGATCCGAAAAGTCAAGCTTTTGCCAGGTACCAGGAGCCTCAGTGACGCTGGGAGATATAGGAGATTAGTTGGAAAACTGAATTATCTCACTGTAATATGCCCTGTTATCGCCTTTTCAGTGAGTAACGTCAGTCAGATTCTAAATTCTCCATGTGTAGCTCCTTGGAATACAATAGTCTGTATTCTTCGGTAAAGAAAAGGGCTACTTTATGAGAATCGAGGACATGAGAAGATTGTTAGGGATACAGATGCTTCACCCTCTCCCGCTCTACCTCTGGAGATCGAATTCTTGTTAATAGCAATTTAGTGTCTCGGAAGGGCAAGAAACAAAGTTTGGTTGCAAGATCCAGTGCTGGAGTTGAATATAGAGATATGACAGCTGCGACTTGTGAAAACATATGGATCAGACAACTATTGAAAGTACTGAAGTTTGGAGAAACCACTCAAATGGAACTTGTTTGTGATAATCAAATGCATCCCATATTTGCTTCAAACCCAGTATTCCATGAGAGGATCAAGCACATAGAGATTAATTGTTACTTCGTCAGAAAAAGATATTCTCAGGAATACTGTCACGACATTTGTAAGGTCCAATGATCTACTTGCAGACATATTTACCAAATTTCTTGCAGATCCTCGAGTTAGCTATATATGTACAAACTCGGCATATAAAATGTCTATCAACTCTTGGGGACGAGTGTTAGACAGGCCAATATAGTTGTACACATTAGTGACCCACATTGAACAAGTGTAAAGTACTCATTATAAAGACACATATATAAATAGGTAAAAGTGTAAGCTGTAAAATTCACGCAGTCGGCAGTCCCATAAAGTCTTTCTCCATATTCCATTACTTACATTCCTAATCTGATTCCCCACTTTTCCTGCCAATGCTTCTTCTTCTATACATCAAATTCCTCCTCTTCCCTTATTTCTCTCAGATTTACTTGCTTTTGCAGCTAACTTTTCCTTCTTTTTCTCCTCAGTCCGCAGTAATGTGAATATTAAGACTGAAGTCATGCGCATAAGATCGTATTCTGTGGGAAACAATGACTGTAGGAAACCTCCCTGTAGCTTTTGTAAGCTTTTGATAACATAGCATACAATCAACCTCCTAATATCTAGCCACTGTATGCCTGTTTAGAAGAGTTATAATACCCCAAACCATGAACGAGATAATCAGCTTTAGAATAATGTGAGATAATAATCAGCCAGAAAACTTCCACTTTTGCAAATTCACCGCTTTATTTGTTTCTCTGTTTTTATTCCCTAACTTTCTAAGTATTATTTATGTTCTTAATCCATTTTTCAATATTCACCAAACTCTTTCTTCTAGTTAATCTGGCGTAAACCCAGTAGTAATTCATTCTACTTGAAGTATTGCTTCTTCCTCTACTTCTACTTTTGTATTTAATCTTCTCCTCGTTAACTCTTCGCTTTCACCTTAACATCCAAAGTAGTATGAAAATGAAAAAACAAAAAAATAAAAAATAAAGCAGCTAAACTTTTTTCTGGGGCGAACAGTTGAGAGAAAAACTTGCAACTGTAATGACAGAGGACTGGAAGCTGCAAATTAGTCTGGTGAGGAATAAAATGATAGGAAATGGAATGAAATAGTGTTAAATTTTTAAATTCCAAAAAGTCCCTCTGTTTTAGTAACTCCTTCACCAGGAGTCAACCTTTAAGAAAGTGTAAAATGCGCGTATTGGCGTCCAAGAAAACATAGAAAAGAAGAGAGTTTTGTGGGCATGTCAAAAGTGGAAAATTAGTAGCCACTGGAGCAATTTATTCATGAGAAATAATGAAGAGCAAAAACAAAAGAGCGTAACTGCTTTTCACGCGTTACTGATAGTACAACAACAACAACAACAACTACACATCAGTGCCAAACAAAGTTGGGGTCGATGATATGAATCCTCACTTCTTTCTTTAAGCTCAACTCATACATGGGCTGCTCTAAGGCTAGGCCACTGAGGCTGTTGCCTTAGGCCCCCAAAATTTGAAGGCCCCAAATTTTCTTCACTCATTAATTAGTATATTTGCTTCACTCTTCAATTTTAATTTTATCCTTTTTATATAGGAATTAAGTTATATACATCGACAACACAATGAATTTCTTTTACAATCTTCTCTGAAATTGCATGAACATAAATTCAACATATTATATTAGACTATTTATAATTTATTTTAGATATTCACTAATGAGTGCCAATTACCCTTTAAATTGATCAGAAGGTGTAAATATTTTTGACACTGTTAATGCTCAAAACTTAAATTATCATGTTATGTAGATTCATTTCTTTTACTAGTTTGTAATGATAGTCAAATCAAAACTTTCACTTTGAGTTCCAAACCTCAACATCCAATAATCTACCATTTTATTCTTTGTGCTCTTCTTCCTCCTTTTTTTTTTTTTTTTGAAATTTGCTTTTTTTGTCTTAAAGGATTAATTTAGAAAGCAATTTTTTTTTGTTAGTGTACAAATTTTATAATTAAAAATTTAAGGGCCTCTCAATATGGTTTTGCCTTAGGCCACAAGATCCGTTGAGCCACCACCCCTAAACTCATATCATCATCATGCCAAACTAAAATAAGAGTATTAGTGAAAATAAGTTTTAAACATATATATATATATATATATATATATATATATATAAAACTTAATATTAAAAGTTCTCTAACAAATTTACAGTCTATTCCTAACTAGTAGCATCACCTATATGGAGTTTTTTCTTCCATTGTGCTCTATCTTTAGCTAAGTGTGCATAAATTCCAAGGATTTGTAGGTCTTTCAAGACAACTTCCTTCCATGTGGTTTTAGGTCTACCTCGTCCTCTTTTAACACCTTCACTCACCATAGTTTCACACCTAGAGACCGGTGCATCGGTAGGGCGACGCAAGACATGACCAAAGCATCTCAAGTGACCTCAATTTTTTTCCTCAATATGTGCTACTTGTACCTTCTGGCGAATGTGGTCATTTTTAATCTTATCTAATCTGTATGACCGCACGTCCATCTTAGCATCCGCATCTCTGCAACACTCATTTTGTGGATATGTTGGACTTTAGCAGCTCAGCATTTACTATCATATAACATTGTCAGTCTTAGGACATTTGGAGAAATTTAGAAGGCGGCTTTAAATGTAGATCAAGCCATGATTTTCTTTTCAAAATATTTCACTTAGGCTAAATATATCATAAAGGTGGTGGAGCACTAGAAGGGAGAAGAACGGAGAAATAGGAGAACTGGAGAAAATAGAGAGAAAGAAGAGTAGAATGAATGAGAGATGGAGACAAAAAGAGAAGAATGAGAAAACGGAGAGGAAGAGAGGGAAAGGGTGTGCCTAGTGGTCAATGAAGTGGGTTAAAAATCATAAGGTCTCAGGTTCAAATCCTAGCAAAGACAAAAGCACTAAGTGATTTCTTCCCATTTGTCCAAACCTCTGTGTTGGTACGAGGTAGCAGGTACCTCGTGGAATTAGTCGAAGTGCGTGCAAGATGGCCCAGACACCAATGTTATCAAAAAAGAAGAGAGGAAAAGAGGGAAAAATAGGAAAAAAACAGGGAGACAGACTAGCAGAAAGAGGGAGTAAGAAGGATCTAATACCGAATTAAATCATTTTGTTCAACTCCTCTTCAACAAGAACACAAGCGTCCTATTCATAGAATAGGACTTCTTAATAGTCAGATCTCCTAAAACAAATAAAACTATATTGTTAACTAGAAGATGAAGACTACCTAGATAAATTCTCATCTCTAAGATAAGATTATCTTACTTTATTTCTAATTACTAGATAAATATAAATAATATCCTCATGATCTACATCAATAGGTGATTAACTCAGCATGACGAATAATCTCCTCAGAGGTTACCTAACTACTTCAAGTTCTGAACATTTGCTCGCACTTAAATGTAACAGCTGTGATCATTTATCCAGAATAGAGAACTAAGTTGGTTGAGAGGCTTCTTAAATCTACTTAAACAAGATGTTGTATGAAGAATGCACACAAGCTCAAAAGAACAACATATGGTCTTGCAAATATTATCAATCAACTCCAACTCAGTCAATTGACAGTGGTAGTTAATTTTCAAATTTTGTCAAAAGCATGTAAAAGCACCTCAACATTTATATTTTGAACTCAGCAGAACTAATCAAAAGCAATGAAGCTGCTTGGATTATGCTCTTGACACCTATGTTGCCCGAACTCTCCGAAAATGTTGCAGGGTGCGTGTCGGATCCTCGAAAATAGTGTATTTCCGGAGGATCCGACACGGGTGCGGCATCATTTTGGAGAGTCCGCGCAACATCTTGACACTATAGCTCATCCATGGAAGGATACATATTTTTCCTCCTTTTTTTGCCCCTACAGCCAAGTCAGATGATGAAAATATGCTTTCCCGAGATTGTGAATCAAGGTATTTTCAGTTTGAAGCTAACTGCCACAAAGTGCAACATGAATGGACAACTATATCAGGAAAATACACCAACCAATAAAAGATGTTCTAGGCTTTCAGATTAGCCAGATTAGTAAATGAATGAGTTATCGGGAAATTACCCATTCTATGATCTTAGGACTCCAAGTTGGACGGAACTGTATGGGGTGTTTGAATGTATAGATGGTAGAGGTTAAGCACCAATCTTGCCATTTTGTGGTCTGCAAAGCTTTCCATCCTTACGATGCCACTCAAATCTTATCGACAGAGAGCTGCATCTTATAATCACCATTAAGATGTGCCTGAACTCCAAGTAGGGAATTCTTAGAAAACATGCTCAAAATCAAACACAAATTGAGGGATAGTACAGCTGCCTGAACCACTTAGCAAGCGAAACTGCAATAAGATAAATAGACAGGCTGCTATGTTTTTCGTTATACAGCACCTAAGCTGTATTTAAATGGCAATGACGATTATGCATGGACATGAAGAACAGTATAATGCAAGATAGAGGATAGAAAGAGAGAGTTACTGGTAGAAATTAATTGATAACTGTTCAATCACCCAACCCCTTTTTCTCCTAATCCTTATGAATTTAGGAAAGCTTCGTCGCAGCTAGATTAGATGAGTTATTGTATCTCAAATAAGAGAAGATCCAAGAACTGAAAGCAGGCTGCACATAATATTTTCACTTAAGATTTTGTGCACTAACATCTTTCATGAGGTGACACAAAGTAAATTGACTTATAAGATTAAACTGAGACCAAAAGACGAGTAAACTTAAGATGAACCACAAAGAGTGTTGCTTTATCATAAACCTAGTCACCCTTACCATTGCATTATGAGAAGAACATCCAGAAGAAATCAATGGATGGGTATGCTCCTTCACGAATCTCGTCACAACCCACTTATCAGACTTGTTAACCTTTACCAACATCATTGCCTTGCACCCTTCTCGTGTGCTAGTGCGTGTTTTTCTAGGTGGTCCATAATGGTTTTTCATTTTCACGTAATAGCCTTGCTTGTTACATGAAAGTCGCCGTGAAAGGATTCTCTTGTCGACTTCTGAACGCCGGCATTGATCAATGCGCATGATAAACCCAACACGCTTAGCATAGTCATCATAAAATCCTTTGGCAGCATCTTCTGATTCGAACTCCATTCCAATAAATGGCTCCCTAACCACATTATCCTCACATGTAACTAACTGGCCTTCAGCAGAACAATCTATTGTAGCAGCTCCAGCCTCTAAGTCCACTGCCACACCGAAATGATGCACATTATCCAATAAGACATTGCTCTTTTCATAAACCAAACATCACCCAAAGTTTTAAAAAAAAAATTCAAAAATGTCTTCTCCAGTACAGGATCAGATGCATTATATTAGGTACCAAGTTTACACCCAATCCAATAAAGAAGTAGTGGGACCTAGTAATCCTTCCTACCAACAGACTTAAAATCATTGATCAGCCCGCCCATGTATATGCCCCAATAAAGCTGTTGGTCAGAAACATCCTATTGTACGCAGAATCCAGCCAGGAAACGAAGCACAGTGTATATATGTATACGTCCGTGTCTATGTGTTCAACAAGCACTTGTTAAGAGAAAATATTAGAAACAATAGATATGTAAAGGTTCACAAAACACTTGTCTACCATCTTTTAACTGAACCGTTTAGAAAGGTATATAATCTGCATGTTCATGAACTAAAGTTGAGCTTGCACAATTCTTTCACCGTTTAGAGTTAAATTATATTTCCATCCAAATAACTACAAAAGCTTTCAGCGTAAGTCCTGCCGTTAAACAACTACATAACAATTTAAAAGGTCCAACAATTATCAGCTTTTTTTCATCCTTCTCAGTATTAAGTTAGCTAGCTACTTCAATTCTTAAATTAACAAATTCAAATAGTCCATTTGCAAAGGGAAGAAAACAAAACAGAGAACCCCTAAAAAGACTTACTAGTATGGACAACGGAAGTCGGATTTTGATGGAAAAAACAGCCGATGATGCTCCACTTGGGACCAAACGAAAAGGGTTTATGGTCGTTGAAGCTTCAATTTGGATTTCGGACGTTTCTTCTCCCGATTCAGGCTCTTCTTCGTGAAACACACATTGTTCATTGGCGCGTGACAAAGAAAATTCACTATTTAAAATGGAATATTTATAATATAGGGACAGGACACAGGAGTGACATTGTCCCAGGAAGAGTCCAACGAAAAATCCGAAAGAATTAGGAGTATATTAAAAAATACTCAGGTTCCAATTTATGTGTATGTGAATCTGGACACGGAGATTAAGAAAAAAAATTAAAGATTTTTAAAATTTGTGGTCCTAAATAACTTAAAATATTTATATGACTATAATTTTTTTGAAACTTGTGGTATTAAATATATGTATTTATAAAAGTTTTTTATTAAGAGTAAAATTATAAATTTAAATTAAATTATTTTTAAATTTAGAAAGTAAACGAATAGTTGTTAATCTACAAAATCAGACACATAAATTAAAGAAAGAATTACAGCTGACTCTGTATTATAACCAAAAGTAACCCACATTTTTAAGTCTTATATCCAACCTAGTCTATATCGTAGATACTTTGAAAGCACTATCAAAGGCATACCGATAACCACTGTTAAAATTTGAAAACTTTTCTACTACTTGTAAGCTTCAAAAAGTAACAAAACACTCGAGAATAATAAAGTTAAAGGCATGAAATCTTTAAACAACATATATTCGGTCTAGACCAATGCTAATGACCATATTAATTAAAGCGTGTGGCAGTTTATTACATCACTTAAAGCAATAAACTACGAATGTCTTACGCTCAGGATGAATTAATCTCTTATTTTGTTGGCGGAGATCATAGGGCATTGGATAGCAGATCGTCATTGGGATTCCTGTTAGAGGATAGTTAAAATTAAAAAGTTAAAAACTTCACTACTGAGGTTTTTAATAGCGTGAAAACTTACAAATGGGTTTTGTAATTTGTTGAAAATTTGACTAATTGATGATTGGTATTCGTTGGGATTTGAAATTGTGGTTAAAATCTGAAGCTATTCGATGAAGATTTGAGGTTTTTAGTGATATTCTTTGTGAGCAAAAATTCAGAAGAGACGAAACTTGGTTTTTGTATACGACATTATATAATATTTTAATAAGTATATGATATTGTATGATGTGTATATCGAGTGTGTAAATATTGTTGCAAGAAAATAATAGGCTATCCGACTGTAATGCAAGAAAAAATAAGTGTGTCATGCTATTAACATTTAGCCACTTCTTTCGTGCGAAATAATATTTGGACAAAAATATTTCTATTTGAAACATAGAATAACTCCGGCAGTCGGTGCTCAATTTTGAAACTTTGATAAGTAAAACTTCAGTATACTGTTATGAAGTACAACAATTCACTATCCCAGTACTATATACCGGAGTTCAAAATAGATCTGAGTTCCAATTCCATGGGTCACTTCTTCGTTGAGGATCCTATGCCTTTCCTTCTATGCTTTCTTCTTTCCCTCTTATGTATGAATAAATTGCCACAATTTTCATATATCTGGGCCTCTTCCGTTTGATCATCTTTCTCGCTAAAAGTATTCCTTTTGTTAATTCCTTTCCCGTTTTCAATAAATTCGTCACGAATCACCATAAACGAAGTCTCCGGTCCTTGAGTTTCCAAGAAAAGAAGTTTTCCAGTTTTATTTTGTGCCAAAACTTCTTTGGTTTCTATAAGACTAGATGTAGCCCATGCCAGCACGGGCCCAATGACCTGTTAGTGTTTTTGTCTTACTACTACCCTATTGTTTTGGAATTTCACAACATTCGAATGCAATTACTGACAAGGAAAAAGTAAAAGGATCAGGATCAATGCAAAGTAATCGCCAAGGACTACAGTTCCTAGCAGGACTTGCCCGAGCATCGGCCTAACATGAGTGATTTTTCTTTCTTTCTTTTCAAACATGAGTTAGATTTATTTTTGAGGTCTGGCTCCAAGCGTGGTCAAAGATGGACAACCCTTATAAGATACCCATATAGTATAAAAGATACAATCATATATCACATAGTTAAAGTATAAGGTATAACCACATAGTTAAAGTCAGATAAATATTTTTTATGTACTATCATTTTAATATCTTTACACAAACTTAAGTCCATCAAACGCTAAATAAATCTTCAGAATTTCAAAGGGCATTTACGTTCGGCAGATTACTCGCATTATATTTCTTTGTGGACTTTGCCGATATATCTGTTGCACACAAATGATGAAGTAACAAGTTGTAGTCTCCTCCATTCCCCGCAACATTATTAATATATTAGAACAATTACTATGTCAATTAAAAAATTAAGATTGTCACCTAAGATTACTACATTTAACCATCAGTTTTGCTGGCTTAAACATCTGAAAACTAAAGTGTTCCTTGTTTGGGGTGATTTGCGTTCTTCAAAAGTAAAATATAGCGTTGACAACATTGAAG
Organism: Nicotiana tomentosiformis; assembly: GCF_000390325.3. Taxonomy (NCBI): domain Eukaryota; kingdom Viridiplantae; phylum Streptophyta; class Magnoliopsida; order Solanales; family Solanaceae; genus Nicotiana; species Nicotiana tomentosiformis. The sequence goes on from NC_090812.1 coordinate 122,673,788, forward strand.
CTAAGGCTCTCAACCACTTTGGTCATTTTTTGATAATGTTCTCTACGCACTTAGTCCCCTATTGACCTCACAACTACTTTTGTATTGACAATAGGAATAGCAAGTGTGTGTATGTGTTCATCCAGCACCATTAAAAAGTGAGCAAGCGTACGTTGTGGCAAAAGATATGTATTTATGATCCATAATAATCCTACAATATAACCAAAAATTTGTGTCAACTTCGTTTTTACTGATTCTTTACTAAAGTATCACAAGCTCAACAATACACTACCCAACTTTCAAATGAAAAAAAACTACGTTGATTGAATATTGGACCTGAACCAAATAAAGAATGTTAAAGAGTCCTCCGGAGTCTAATAGTTCTTACATATTGAGTTATACGTCTACGAAACTCTACTCTTTCTCTTGCTTTCTCCCATTTCTACAATTTTTTTCTATCTCCCAGCTTCCTAGTCAAGATTTGTGTTCGCCAATTATACTTAAAAGTAATATAGCAGGGATTAAATTGCAAGAGCATTTTCATACATTTTTCCATATGATAGGAATTCCAAAATTCGTGTCCTAACTGCGTAGCTAGAATCCTCTAATCTTTTTTGCATCTACAATAATGCATTCACCAATATTTTAATAAGCTCAAGAACCTAGTGGTAAAGGCAAACTCCTTACAGGACACAATCATCATTGTTTAACAAGTTTTTCAAATTGAAGTGTCACATTCCTCTTTTAAACCTTTTCTCTTTCATTAAAATCTCATATCATTCATCAAGCTAGTACAAATTTTCATTTTTACGGAAAAGGTTTTTTAAAAAAAAAGAGATGACAACATATAATGCGCTGCAAACAAATAGCTTAGAATAGCTAATGCTGAATGTGATTATATTGAGAAAGCACTTCTCTTGGTGCTAAATGGGTTGGAAAATAAGTAAGCCTCGCGTCGTCGTCGTTGTCGCTCGGCTTCGGCCAAAGATTGATTGATTAATCTTTTTGGACAAATTTTTTTTAATTATTTAATAAACAAGTATTATTTAAATTAGCCAAATATCCAACCCGAACTAGATCCGTGTGCAACCCGATTCACTTTCTTTTCAGAAACAGTATTTCCATTGGCTATAAATTCGTTTGATTCCTCAGATTTTTCCTTCCGAATTTTCTGAACTTCAAGACTTCTTCTTCTCGACAAATCTATTTCAGTGTGATTTACTACCATTGAGTGTTCGCTAACACTGTAGTTTTTAGTACCAATACACCGGTGAGTTAAATCGTTCTATCCTGTGAGTATAATATTCCAGCACCTCGGGTACTTAGGGGAATAATTTCCTTAAGGACACACTGTGCATTCAGTGGCTCGATTTATTCCTTTCAGATATTATTTCGACATTCTGTTGCTGCTAACTTTCTGTTTCTGTTTTCAGTTTCAGAAAGATTACTGTTTCGTTATTTATTATAATAATACAGATTGACTAATAATCTTAAGGAAATTATTTATTGTAATTTGTATTCTATTTTTGGAGATTAAAACCTGTGTGGTTTTCTACTCCTTCTAAATTTTTCTGTTCTGATTTGAAGATATAAAAACTTCATCGGAGTATTAAAATTCAGAAACGATTTGAAGAACATAAAAACTTCATCGTTTTCTGTGAAACAGTATATAAAAACTTCGGTTTTTATTAAACGTACTGTTTATCCAAAATAATCGCCAGACATAGCTGTCAAACGCTCTCTCTGCCAAATGCTCTATCCCCATCCCCAACGGTCAAAAACCAGACCAAACATTCACAGGCAGCCGGTGACCACCCCCACCAGTATGTAAGCCCCCCTCCCCCCATCTCTCACGCCTCCCCTTCCTCTCTCTTCTCTTTCTTCTTTCCCTCTTCCCCACTCCCATACTAACTAGAGCAACAACACTGTCGGCGACTGCCCGTTGTTTGGCTTAGTTATGTTTTGTGTGTATTTCAGGTTAGGGTTGGTGGCTTTTGGCGGAAAGCGGGACGTGCGTGTGCAAACAGTGAAGAACAGCCCGGGCGACTGTCAACAAGGGGAGATGCAGGAGTTGGACGTGAACGTGCAAGGTGGCCGCAATACCGCCGTGTATACCAAGATAATTCTCAGGTTCTAATTGCGGGAGTTGGTACCTCCCATTTTCCTGTTTCTCTTCGTTGTGTTAGTTAAATTGCTGCCATCTTAGTCGTATTAGTTTAATCACCATATTAGTGTGCATGTAGTTACAATATATCTTCCTCTACTCTGGTTTGTGCCTAGTGTGTGTTCGTGATTTCCTTTAGTCTGTTGTTTGTATAGTGGCTTTGGTCTGGGATGGCCGAGTGAGGTCATGTCCTCGGGGGGAGCGGGAGGTGGGGTAAGGGTTAGGGGTGGGAAGGCAGGCAAGGGAGGTAAGGGGAACAAGGGTGCCTATAGGTTGAGAATTGGGTCATAGAATGTAGGTATATTGACGGGTAAGTCTATAGAGTTGGCAAAGATCCTCTGGAAGAGGAGGGTCAATATAGCGTGTGTCCAAGAAACTAGGTGGGTAGGGTCTAGGGCGAGGGATGCGGACGGGTATAAGCTTTGGTACTCCGGAGTCCGGAAGGGTAAGAATGGAGTGGGTATCTTGGTGGAATCCCTACGGAAAGATAGTTGGTTGTCGGTGGTTGAGGTTAAACGGGTGAATAATAGATTGATGACTATTAAGTTGGTGGTTGGAGAGTGCACCCTAAACATCGTTAGCGCCTACGCACTGCATGTGGGCCAGGATGAGGAGGTTAAACGGCGATTCTGGAGGGGTTAGATGAGATTGTGCGTCAAGTCCCGCCTACTGAGAGGCTATTTATAAGAGGGTATTTCAATGGTCATATTGGGTCGACCATATGCGGCTATGGCGAGGTGCATGGAGGCTTCGGTTTTGGGGAGAGGAACGGAGGAGGTACTTCACTGTTGGACTTTGCTAAGGCTTTTGGGTTGGTGATTGCAAACTCTAGCTTTCCGAAAAGGGAGGAACATTTGGTTACTTTCCAAAACGCTATGGCGATGACTCAGATTGACTATCTCCTCCTCAGGAGGTGTGACAGAGGGTTGTTCAAGGATTGTAAGGTTATTCTGGGTGAGATACTTTCGACGCAACATAGGCTTTTGGTGATGGATGTTGGTATTATGTTAAAGAGAAGGAAAAGGTCCGACCGAGGACGACCGGGAATTAGGTGGGGTGCCTTGACTAAGGATAAAGCCCAGGAGTTGGAGGGGCGGTTGTCGGCTATGGGAACTAGGAGGAACAGTGGTGGCGCGAGCATTATGTGGTCGACGACAGCAGACTATATAAGGGAGGCTACGAGAGAGGTGTTAGGAATCTCGACGGGCGTCTCTGGCAGGTACAAAGGAGACTGGTGGTAGAATAAAGTGGTCCAAGGTAAAGTGGAAGCTAAGAAGGCAACATACCTAAAATTAGTAGGGAGCACAAGTGAGGAGGAGAGGAGAGCGTACATGGAGGGGTATAAGGTAGCTAGGAAGAAAGCTAAGCTGGCGGTCACGGAGGCTAAAGCTGCAGCCTATGGCCGTATGTATGAGAAACTGGGGGAAAATGGCGGAGAGAATAAGTTATTTCGGTTAGCGAAGACGAGATAGAGGAAGGCCCAGGATTTGGACCAAGTGAGATGCATCAAGGACGACAATGGTAGTGTATTGATGGAAGATGCTCAGATTAAGAGGAGATGGCAGACTTAATTTCATGAACTTCTAATGAAAAAGGGGATCGAGATATTATGTTAGGTGAACTGGCACATTCCGAGAGTCACCGTGACTTTGGGGACTGCAGGCGCATCGAGGTTGAGGAGGTCATTGGAGTTATGCGTAAGATGAGTAGGGGCAGATTGACCGGGCCAGACAAAATTCCGATTGAATTTTTGAAGTGTGTGAGCAGAGCAGGCTTGGAGTGGCTGACTGGGCTATTTAATGTTATTTTTAGGTAGAAGAGGATGCCGGAAGAGTGGAGCTGGAGTACGGTGATTCTGTTGTATAAGAACAAAGGTGATATCCAGAGTTGTAACAATTATAGGGGTATCAAATTACTGAGTCATACCATAAAAGTTTGGGAGAGGGTGGTTGAAGCAAGGGTGAGAAGGACAATGTCTATATTCGACAACCAGTTCGGATTCATGCCGGGTCGTTCTACTACGGAAGCTATACACCTTATTGGTAGAACGGTACAGAGAGAGAAAGAAGGATCTGCACATGGTGTTTATTGATTTAGAGAAAGCGTACAACAAGATTCCTAGAGAAATTCTCTGGAGATGCTTAGAGGCAAAAGGCATGCCGACTGCCTACATTTGGGCAATTAAGGACATGTATGATGGGTCTAAGACTCGGGTTAGTATGGTAGGAGGCGATTCTGAGCAGTTTTCAGTTGTTATGGGGTTACACCAAGGTTCTGCGCTCAGCCCATTCTTATTTTCCCTGGTGATGGATGCATTAACACACAGTATTCAAGGAGAGGTGCTATGGTGTATGTTATTCACCGATAACATAGTTCTGATTGATGAGTCGCAAACCAGTCTTAACGATAGGTTGGAGGTCTGGAGACAGGCCCTTGAGTCTAAGGGTTTCAAGCTAAGAAGGACGAAGACAGAATACCTGGAGTATAAGTTCAGCACTGAACCGAGGGAGGTGGGCGTGGAAGTGAGGCTTGAATCACAGGTCATACCAAGTAGTGGCAATTTCAAGTACCTTGGGTCGGTTATCCAGAGGGGAGGGGAGATTGACGAGGATGTCACACACCGTATTGGATGGGGTGGATGAAGTGGAGGCTAGCATCTGGATTCTTGTGTGATAAGAGAGTGCCACTGATACTCAAAGGTAAGTTTTACAAAGCGGTGGTTAGACCGGCCATCATGTATGGGGTTGAGTGTTGGCCTGTTAAGAATTCACATATCCAGAAGATGAAAGTAGAAGAAATAAGGATGTTGAGGTGGATGTGCGGTCACACTAGGATGGATAAGATTAAGAATGAAGATATTCGGGAGAAGGTGGGCGTGGCTCCCATTGATGACAAGATACGGAAAGCGAGGCTCAGATGGTTCAAACGCGTACAAAGGAGAAGCCCAGATGCTCCGATAAGGAGGTGTGAGCGGCTGGTTTTGGAGGGCACAAGAAGAGGTAGAGGACGGCCTAAGAAGTATTGGGGAGAGGTGATCAGGCAGGACATGGCGAGGCTTCAGATTTCCAAGGACAAGGCTCTTGATAGGAAGTTGTAGAGGTCGGGTATTAAGGTTGTAGGTTAGGAAGTAGTTGAGTCTCCCTTACTTCGTACCTTTATGAGGCTAGTCTTGTAGGGTTTTTGTCGATGTCAACTAGTGGTAATGTTGTGTCTTACTACTCCTTTGTTTACTACAGTGTCGGGTCTATGTACTGTCTATCGCGTTTGCTTTGCATCTACTTTCTCATTTACATGATGTTATTTTCCTATGGTTTCTATTGGTGATACTGATATTGTCTCTTTTCGTCTTCTTGAGCCGAAGGTTTTTCGGAAACAGCCTCTCTACTCCTTCGGGGTAGGGGTAAGGTCTGCGTACACACTACCTTCCTCAGACCCCACTAGTGGGATTTCACTGGGTCGTTGTTGTTGTTGTTGTTACTGTTTATCGTTAATTACAGTACTGTTTACTGTTCTGTTTTTTTCCATTAATTGAATTCTTCTGTTTTTGACAGTGAGAAATGGCAATTGATAATGGAAATCCTTTTGCGACTGTTGCGGCAACAAGACGAACTGTTATTCCACCGGTCGAGAAACCGGGGAAATATTTTGGAGCCAACTTCAATGGATGGTAGCAAAGGGTGTTTTTCTGGCTTACCACGCTTGGTATGCAGAAGTTCACCAGTGAAGAACCTCCAGTGCCTCCCGCGGACATGCCAGACAACGAGAAATTTATGATTGTTGAGGCGTGGAAACAGGCAGATTTTCTTTGCAAAGGCTATATCCTAAGTGTTTTGGAGGATGACTTGTACACTATGAATACTTCTAAAGAATTATGGGATGTACTTGAGAAGAAGTACAAGACTGAAGATGCATGCTTGAAGAAGTTTGTGTTTGCCAAGTTTCTAGACTATAAAACGATAGACAGTAAAACCGTTTGGAACCCAAGTTCAAGAGCTTCAACTTATTTTTCACGACCTTATTGTTGAAGGTATGGTCGTGAATGGAGCATTTTCAGTGGCTGCAATGATTGAAAAATTGCCTCCTTCGTGGAGAGATTTCAAAAACTATCTTAAGCACAAGCGCAAAGAAATGAAGTTGAAAAATCTTGTGATTCGTCTCAAGATTGAGGAAGACAACAAAACATCTGATAAGAAGTCTCGTGGAAATTCAATGATTTTGGGAGCTAATATCGTTGAGGAGATTGCTCCAAAAACTAAGAAGAGGAAGAGGTCTTCTGGTCAAACCAAGGAGTAGAACAAGAAAATATTCAAGGGCAACTGCTACAATTGCGGAAAAGCTGGTCACAAAGCCCCTGATTGTCGTATCCCAAAAAACGATAAGAAGAATGGACAGGCCAACATAGTGGAGAAGAATGATGACATTGATGATCTATGTGCAATGCTTTCGGAATGCAACTTAGTTGGAAATCCGAAGGAGTAGTGGATTGACTCTGGAGCCACTCGACATGTTTGTGTTGTCAAAGAAGAATTTGCGACTTACTCTACTATTGGTCCCGAAGAAGAGCTTTCCATGGGAAATACTGCAACAACCAAGATTGAAGGTTATGGGAAGATATTCCTAAAGATGACTTCCGGCAAGGTATTAACGCTCAACAACGTTCTTCATGTTCCTACTATTAGGAAGAATCTAGTTTCTACTTCTTTACTTGTTAAGAATGGATTCAAATGTGTATTTGTATCTGACAAAGTTGTTGTAAGCAAAAATAAAATATATGTTGGAAAGGGCTACCTCACAGAGGGCCTTTTCAAACTCAATGTAATGGTTGTTGACAGTATGAATAAGATTTCAGCTTCTTCTTATTTATTGGATTCAAATGATTTATGGCATATTCGTTTAGGACATGTCAATTACAAAACCTTGCGGAAGTTAATTAATTTAGAAGTATTGCCTAAATTCGAGTGTAATAAATCAAAATGTCAAATATGTGTTGAATCTAAGTTTGTAAAACATCCTTATAAGTCTGTTGAAAGGAATTCAAATCCTTTAGACTTAATTCATACTGACATTTGTGATATTAAGTCGACATTGTCTCGAGGTGGGAAAAAGTATTTTATAACTTTTATTGACGATTGTACTCGATATTGTTATGTTTATTTGCTTAATAGTAAGGATGAAGCAATTGAAGCATTTAAGTAATACAAGAATGAAGTGGAGAATCAATTGAATAAGAAGATCAAAATGATTAGAAGTGATAGGGGTGGAGAATATGAATCTCCGTTTGCAGAAATATGTTCGGAATATGGAATTATCCATCAAACTACTTTCCCCTACACACCTCAATCCAATGGAATTGCGGAAAGAAAAAATCGAACATTAAAAGAAATGATGAATTCTTTATTAATAAGTTCCGGGTTACCACAGAGTTTGTGGGGGGAAGCTATCATTACAGCTAACCAAATACTCAATAGAGTACCCCACAGCAAAACGCAATCTATTCCATATGAAAAATGGAAAGGAAGAAAACCCAACTTGAAATATTTCAAAGTGTGGGGGTGTTTAGCAAAGGTACAAGTACCTTTACCCAAAAGGGTAAAAATCGGACCAAAAATTATGGATTGCATTTTCATTGGATATGCTACAAATAATAAAGCATGTCGGTTTTTGGTTCATAAATCTGATAATCCCAAAATTCATGTTAATATGGTAATTGAATCAGATAATGTTGAATTCTTTGAAAGCATCTATCCGTATAAAATTGAATGTGAGTCGTTAAGTGAAAGACCTAAATGACCACGGGAAGAACCAAAGGAAAATACTCCAAGTAAAGAAGATCTAAGGCGTAGTAAACGTGAAAGAACATCTACTTCCTTTGGACCAGATTTTGTGATATTCTTGCTTGAAAATGTGCCTCAAACTTTCAAAGCAGCTATGTCATCTTCTGATTTAGCATTTTGGAAAGAGACAGTCAATAGTGAGATTCAATCAATTTTAGATAACCATACATGGGAATTGGTTGATCTTCCTCCAGAAATAAGCCTTTAGGTTCGAAATGGATCTTTAAACGGAAAATGAAAGTTGATGGAACTATTGACAAATATAAGGCAAGACTTGTTGTCAAATGTTATAGACAAAAGGAAGGCCTTGATTACTTTGACACTTACTCGCCAGTAACAAGGATAACATCTATTAGGGTGTTAGTGGCACTAACGATCATGTATGGTCTTGAAATCCATCAAATGGATGTTAAAATAGCTTTCATAAATGGAAAATTAGAGGAAGGAATTTACATGGAACAACCTGACGGTTTTGTGGTTCCGGGTAAGGAAAGAAAAGTGTGCAAACTTGTTAAGTCGCTTTATGGACTTAAACAAGCACCCAAATAATGACATGCCAAATTTGACCAAACAATGTTGACAAGTGGGTTTAAAATCAACGAGTGTGACAAATGTGTTTATATTAAAAACACTCTAGGTCATGAAGTCATTGTTTGTTTATATGTTGATGACATGTTGATAATGAACAAAAATATGGCAGATATAAATGCTACTAAGCGCATATTGACTAGCAAATTCGACATGAAAGACTTAGGAGTTGCTGATGTGATCTTAGGAATCATAATTCACAAGACTCCACAAGGTCTAGCATTATCACAGTCTCACTACATTGAAAAAGTACTTGACAAGTTCAAGTATTTGGATTTCAAGATTGTCAAGACTCCAACTGACGTGAGTTATGCACTTCAAAAGAATGAAGGTGAAAGTGACTCACAACTGGACTATACAAGAGTATTGGGAAGTTTGATGTATATCATGAATTGTACGCGACCAGATATAGCATGTGCTATTAGCAAACTGAGTCAGTTTACAAGTAATCCCAATCAAATACATTGGATGGTAATGAAACGAGTTTTGGGGTATCTGAAACATACCCAAGATTATGCTCTGCATTATAACAAATATCCCGCCGTGATCGAGGGATATAATGATGCAAATTGGATCATCGGATCATCTGAAGTTAAATCCACGAGTGGATATGTTTTCACAATTGGGGGTGGAGCAGTGTCTTGGAAATCATCCAAACAAACGTGCATCGCCCGTTCTACAATGGAATCTGAATTCATAGCTTTAGACAAGGCCGGTGAAGAAACTGAATGGCTCCGAAATTTCTTGGAAGATATTATATTTTGGCCCAAACCTTTAGCACTTATATGTATACATTGTGATAGTCAAGCGGCAATAGGCAGGGCAAGGAGCGTTATGTATAACGGAAAATCTCGTTATATATAACGGAGACACAATACCGTTAGACAACTACTCTCTAGTGGTGTTATCATGATTGACTATGTAAAGTCAAGAGATAATGTGTCGGATCAACTTACAAAAGGCCTATCTAGAGAGGCAGTTGAAAGATCATCGAAGGGAATGGGGTTAAGGCCTAGGACAAGTCATCATGGCGGTAAAGAAAAGAAAGTGTGCAAACTTTTTAAGTCGCTTTATAGACTTAAACAAGCACCCAAACAATGGCATGCCAAATTTGACCAAACAATGTTGGCAAATGGGTTTAAAATCAACGAAAGTGACAAATATGTTTATATTAAAAACACTCTAGGCCATGAAGTCATTGTTTGTTTATATGTTGATGACATGTTGATAATGAACAAAAATATGGAAGATATAAATGCTACTAAGCGCATGTTGACTAGCAAATTCGACATGAAAGACTTAGGAGTTGCTGATGTGATCTTAGGAATCATAATTCACAAGAGTCCACAAGGTCTAGAATTATCACAGTCTCACTATATTGAAAAAGTACTTGACAAGTTCAAGTATTTGGATTTCAAGATTGTCAAGACTCCAACTGACGTGCGTTATGCACTTCAAAAGAATGAAGATGAAAGTGACTCACAACTGGACTATGCAAGAGTATTGGGAAGTTTGATGTATATCATGAATTGTACGCGACCAGATATATCATGTGCTATTATCAAACTGAGTCAATTTACAAGTAATCCCAATCAAATACATTGGATGGCAATGAAACGAGTTTTGGGGTATCTGAAATATACCCAAGATTATGCTCTGCATTATAACAAATATCCTGCCGTGATCGAGGGATATAGTGATGCAAATTGGATCACCGGATCATCTGAAATTAAATCCACGAGTGGATATGTTTTCACTATTGGGGGTGGAGCAGTGTCTTGGAAATCATCCAAATAAACGTGCATCGCCCATTCTACAATGGAATCTGAATTCATAGCTTTAGACAAGGCCGGTGAAGAAACTGAATGGCTCCGAAATTTCTTGGAAGATATTATATTTTGGCCCAAACCTTTAGCACTTATATGTATACATTGTGATAGTCAAGCGGCAATAGGCAGGGCAAGGAGCGTTATGTATAACGGAAAATCTCGTTATATATAACGGAGACACAATACCGTTAGACAACTACTCTCTAGTGGTGTTATCATGATTGACTATGTAAAGTCAAGAGATAATGTGTCGGATCAACTTACAAAAGGCCTATCTAGAGAGGCAGTTGAAAGATCATCGAAGGGAATGGGGTTAAGGCCTAGGACAAGTCATCATGGCGGTAAAGAAAAGAAAGTGTGCAAACTTTTTAAGTCGCTTTATAGACTTAAACAAGCACCCAAACAATGGCATGCCAAATTTGACCAAACAATGTTGGCAAATGGGTTTAAAATCAACGAAAGTGACAAATATGTTTATATTAAAAACACTCTAGGCCATGAAGTCATTGTTTGTTTATATGTTGATGACATGTTGATAATGAACAAAAATATGGAAGATATAAATGCTACTAAGCGCATGTTGACTAGCAAATTCGACATGAAAGACTTAGGAGTTGCTGATGTGATCTTAGGAATCATAATTCACAAGAGTCCACAAGGTCTAGAATTATCACAGTCTCACTATATTGAAAAAGTACTTGACAAATTCAAGTATTTGGATTTCAAGATTGTCAAGACTCCAACTGACGTGCGTTATGCACTTCAAAAGAATGAAGATGAAAGTGACTCACAACTGGACTATGCAAGAGTATTGGGAAGTTTGATGTATATCATGAATTGTACGCGACCAGATATATCATGTGCTATTATCAAACTGAGTCAATTTACAAGTAATCCCAATCAAATACATTGGATGGCAATGAAACGAGTTTTGGGGTATCTGAAATATACCCAAGATTATGCTCTGCATTATAACAAATATCCTGCCGTGATCGAGGGATATAGTGATGCAAATTGGATCACCGGATCATCTGAAATTAAATCCACGAGTGGATATGTTTTCACTATTGGGGGTGGAGCAGTGTCTTGGAAATCATCCAAATAAACGTGCATCGCCCATTCTACAATGGAATCTGAATTCATAGCTTTAGACAAGGCCGGTGAAGAAACTGAATGGCTCCGAAATTTCTTGGAAGATATTATATTTTGGCCCAAACCTTTAGCACTTATATGTATACATTGTGATAGTCAAGCGGCAATAGGCAGGGCAAGGAGCGTTATGTATAACGGAAAATCTCGTTATATATAACGGAGACACAATACCGTTAGACAACTACTCTCTTGTGGTGTTATCATGATTGACTACGTAAAGTCAAGAGATAATGTGTCGGATCCACTTACAAAAGGCCTATCTAGAGAGGCTGTTGAAAGATCATCAAAGGGAATGGAGTTAAGGCCTAGGAAAAGTCATCATGGCGGTAACTCTACCTAGCAGACTGGAGATCCTAAGAGTTAGGTTCAAAGAGATCAAACAAAGTTATGAATGATGGTTCAACATTGTCAAATAACTTAACCCATTCTCGTGATGAAGACAATGTTCAGAAATCAAGGTAAAACATTAAGGCTTTTTGATGAGTCAATAAAACTTAAAACTTTTTAATGATTTGCTAAGTCTGGCAGGATATGACCAGATAGTGTGTCTATAGAATTACACGTTTAGAAATCACTTATGTGAGTGTAAAGTGTAAGCCGCTTCAAGGGGAATGAAAGGAAATGCCCATTCTCTAAGCACTCATGAAATCAGGCGATGTTCATGGCTGAAACGAACACAACCGTGAGAACCATAGATGGTTAAGGGTTGATTGTGCGACTTATGTTGTCTAGGTATACAACAAAGCTCGACGGTTCAAAGATATCAAATCTACCGATTGACCGAGTATATCCGATATAAGTTCAATACGGAAAGTTCAAAGGGAAACCTACTTATCCATATGCAATTAATCTTTACATGTAAATCACACACTCATCCGTGCATTCCTTTGTCTTATAGCCATTCCCCATTCATGTGGGGGATTATTAGGATTAAAGATTGGTGAATGAAAAATGGAGGGAATAAAAGTGGAGGGAAAGTGAGCTCCCTTTTGCTTTGGAAAGAGCAAGTGTCCCTCAATGGTGGTGAAAAGAAAAGTGAATGTGCTTATATTGAGAAAACACTTCTCTTGGTGTTAAATGAGTTGGAAAGTAAGTAAGCCTCGCGCCGTCGTCGTCGCTTACTCGGCTCAGCTTCGGCTTCGGTCAAAGATTGATTGATTAATCTTTTTGGACAAAATTTCTTTAATTATTTAATAAAAAATATTATTTAAATTAGCCAAATATCCAACCCGAACCGTATCCGTGCGCCACCCAATTCACTTTCTTCCCGGATTTTATTTAAATTTCCCTCCCGTTTTTAAGTGACTGTTCTGAAGGGTTGTAAACTTTCAGAAACAGTACTTCCATTGGCTATAAATTTGTTTGATTCCTCAGATTTTTCCTTACGAATTTTCTGAACTTCAAGACTTATTCTTCTTCTGGACAAATCTATTTTAGTGTGATTTACTACCATTGAGTGGTTCGCTAACACCGTAGTTTTTGGGACCAATACACCGGTGAGTTAAATCGTTCTATCCTGGGAGGATAATATTCCAGCACCTCAGGTACTTGAGGGGAATAATTTTCTTAAGGACACACTGTGAATTCAATGGGCTCGATTTATTTCTTTCAGATATTATTTCGACATTCTGTTGCTGCTAGCTTTCTGTTTCTGTTTTTGTTTCAGAAAGATTACTGTTTTATTATTTATTATAGTAATAAAGATTGATTAACAATCTTTACTCTCATATGACAGGTACTAAAAAGAGAAGCCAGATTATTCTCATTCGACAGGAAACAATATACATTAGCCATGGTCCTTCTTTACCTTTTACATTTTGGATGAGAAATATAGCAAGTGGGCCAGGTTAAATCCTACAAAACTGGAATATTTAAGCAAAGAACGATCATAACTTTCCAAAATGTCAATAGGTGAAAGGGGAGGCAAACCTGGAATTCTTGAGTGGCTCACCAACCGCAAAAAAGATTTGAGGAGAAATTTAGTACTAATGTCTCATCGATCTACATGACAGAAACAATGTCGAGCATAAATTATAAAGAATGTCTTTTATCCATTCAGGTTTGCAACTGCTTCATCATTTCTTCTGTTATAAACACCATTCTTTGTATCCCTCTGGTCGATAAGAGCTTACCTTCTCTGCAATTCAACAATTTTGTCCAACAAAAGATATTCTGTCCCCTTAAAAAATATACACTAAGAATATAAACAATACATACAATAAGAATGTGATTTCACTTTAACTCCATTTACAACAAAGTTCATGACATGGAAAACCTTTTCTATTATCCAACTATGTGTGGGGACTCTCAACTCAATTATGATATGTAATATAGCCAAATTTTTATGACATTTGCCATGACATAATATCCATTATAACAAATTTGTGGTTCATGACATTTGCCATAACATAATATCCATTATAACAAATTTGTGTATCATGACATTTGCCATGACATAATATCCATTATTATGCCAAGGATTTCTTGCTATAAATAGAGAAGTTTCTCCTCATTTGAAAACACACCAATTCAAGAGTTTTTCACTCTTGTCTTTCTTTCTCCTCTATTTCATTATAGAGTATTTTGTAAGAGAGTGAGTGTTGGGAAACACTTGTGTGAACCCTTTCTTTGGAGTGATCTTGTGAGGTTATTCTTTTGGGGTATTTGGGATTAATTAGAGTATTTACTCTAATTTTGTACTCTCTTTTGTACTCTTGTTGGTATAGTAAAATTGCTCCTCTCCGCTTGTGGACATAGGTCACCTTGACCGAACCACGTTAAATTTGTGTCTTCTTTATATTCTTTAATTGTCGTTATTATCAACTTGTATTGTCTTTGTTATTATCATTATAACACTGTTTGGCTAAATTCTGCACTACCCGATTTCCCGATCCTAACAAATTGGTATCAGAGCTAGATCTAACCGGATTAGTTTAAAATGCCAAAATGACTCTAACAAAGTCTTATGTTGAGAAATTTGACTGAAGTGCAAATTTCGGAATGTGGCAATTAAAGATGAAAGCTATCCTAATTCAGGATGGCTTAGATTTGGCATTGCAAGGAAATGAGAAGATGCCGGATAAAATAACGGACGAGGAGTTTGTCGTCATAGACAAAAAGGCAAAATGCGTGAAGTTGCAGCAGAAAACTCAGCCAAAGGTATATGGGAAAAGCTTAAAATCCTATATATGAAAAGAACAGTAGAAAACTGGCTTTACCTAAAGCAAAAACTCTACACTTTTCGTATGGCTGAAGGTACCTCTATACTTACACATCTTGATACTTTTGATTCTCTTCTTATGGATTTAAGTAACATAGATGTTGAAATCAAAGATGAGAATCAAGATGTGTTATTGCTTGTTTCCTTACCCCAGTCGTTTAAACATATAAGAGATACTATGCTTTATGGAAAGGATAATATCTCTTATAAAGATATCAAATCTATTTTGAAATCAAAAGAACAAATAGATAGAGATATTACTGGGGACACTAGTGGAAACCAAATATTCATAAGAGGTAGATCCAATAAGAAAGATTCAAGTAGTGAGAAACCTAAATCAAGGTCAAAATCTAGATACAGAAATGTCATGTGCAAATATTGTCATAAGAAAGGTCACATTATTTCTGAATGCTTTAAATTGAAAAATAAAGAAAAGCATACAGAAAACAAAAATGAGCACAAAAATACTGACATTGCCGAAGCAAGTGTAGCTGCTGATGTGACTGAGGGAACTATATTTTTAGCAACTAATAATAGTTTCAAATCTAACAATGAGTGGATTTTAGATTCGGGTTGTTCTTATCATATGTGTCCCAGTCGGGATTTATTTACCATATATGAATCTATTGGAGGTGGAGTTGTCTTGATGGGCAACAATGCTGCCTGCAAAGTTATTGGAAAAGGTACAGTCTGAATCAAAATGCACGATGGTGTGGTGAGAACTCTCACTGATGTTAGACATGTTCCTGACTTGAAGAAAAATCTCATCTCTTTGGGCACTCTAGAATCTCTTGGGTGCAAGTACACAGGTGAAGGTGGAGTTCTGAAAATTTTTCATGGTGCTCTTGTGATCATGAAAGCACGCAGATCTGGTACGTTGTATATTCTTTTGGGATCTACTGTTACAGGTGCTGCTGCAGTTTCAATATTAGATAAATCAGATTCTGACATCACCAAATTGTGGCATATGTGATTGGGGCACATGAGTGACAAAGGTCTTTCCATCCTCAATAAAAGAGGTCTCTTATGTGACCAAAGAACCGAAAATATGGAGTTCTGTGACCATTATGTGTTCGGGAAGCAGAAAAGAGTCAGCTTCAAATCTCCAGCGATTTATAGAACAAAAGGTACTTTAGATTACATTCATTCAGATCTTTGGGGTCCTTTACGTACCCCATCAAAAGGTGGTGCCAGGTATATGTTAACTTTCATTGATGATTATTCAAGGAAAGTTTGGGTTATTTTCTGAAAAATAAAAGTGATGTTTTCTTAAATTTCAAACAATGAAAAGTTTTGATTGAGAAGCAAACAGAAAAACAGGTTAAACGGCTTATAACAGATAATGGCTTGAAAATTTGTAATGATGAATTCAACAAATTTTGCAAGAATGAAGGAATTGCTCGACATCGTACTGTGAGAATGACACCTCAAAAAAATGGTGTGGCAGAAAGGATGAATAGAACTCTTTTGGAAAGGGCTCGTTGCATGATTTCAAATGCTGGGTTGACAAACGCTTTTTGGGCAGAAGCTATCTCTACAGCTTGTTATATTGTCAACCGAGCTCCTTCTGCACCTTTGAACTTTAAGACTCCAAAGGAAATGTGGTCAGGTACTCCTGCTAATTATTCTGATTTAAAGATATTTGATTGCCCTGCATACATGCATGTAAATGATGGAAAATTAGAGCCAAGGGCTAAAAAGTGCATTTTCCTTGGGTATGCATCTGGGGTGAAAGGATACCGACTATGGTATCCTGATCCCATGACACCAAAATTTATAATTAGCAGAGATATAACCTTTGATGAATCCTCTATGTTATATTCTAGAAAAGAGTCTTCTAGTTCTTGTAATACAGATAAAGGAAAGAGTACACAAAACCAGGTGGAGATTGAGATTGGCATTTCTTCTAAGCCAAGCTCATCAACTTTGGAGCAAAATACAGTTGAAACTCCTGAAGTTGAGACAGAAGCTAAAATTCTTGAAGTTGAGACTCCTGAAGTTGAACCAGAAGAAGAGGAGTATTCTATAGCCAAACATAGACCAAGAAGAGAAGGTAAACAACCATTAAGGTTTTGAGATTATGTTGCATTTGCTTTTTCAGTTGTACAGGAAATTGAAAAAATTGGAGAACTATCAAAATATTCAGAAGCAGTTTCTGGTGCTGACTCAGCCAAGTGGCTGATTACAATGAATGAAGAAATTGAGTCTCTCCACAAGAATGGTACTTGGTCTCTTGTGAAGCCGCCATCAGGAAAAAGAATTGTTGGTTGCAAATGGGTCTTCAAAAAAAATGATGGCATTCCAAGGGTTGAAGATGCGAGATATAAGGCACGATTAGTTGCAAAGGGCTATAGTCAGGTACAAGGAGTTGATTTTAATGATATTTTCTCACCTGTTGTTAAACATAGCTCTATTCATGTCTTGCTTGCCTTCGTTGCCATGTATGATTTGGAATTAGACCAACTTGATGTTAAGACAACTTTCTTACATGGCGAACTTGAGGAACAAATATACATGCATCAACCCGAAAGATTTGAAATTGAAGGAAAAGAAGATCGCGTTTGCTTGTTGAAGAAATCCTTGTACGGATTAAAGCAGTCTCCAAGAAAATGGTATAAAAGGTTTGATTCCTTTATGTTGGGTCATGGTTATTCGAGGAGCATGTATGATAGTTGTGTTTACTTCTGGAAGTTAAATGATGGTTCATTTGTGTACCTATTATTATATGTTGATGACATGCTCATTGTTGCTAAGGATTTAACAGAAATTCACAATTTGAAAAGTCAGCTGAAAAGTGAATTTGAGATGAAAGATTTGGGAGCAGCGAAGAAAATCCTTGGCATGGAGATCAAAAGAGATCAAAAAGCCAACAGGCTATTTCTGACCCAGAAGAAGTACTTGGAGAAAGTCTTGGAGAGGTTTGGCATGAAAGATGCTAAACCAGTTAGTACCCCTCTTGCTGCTCATTTTAAGTTATCAGCTGCTCAGTCCCCGCAGTCAGAGGAAGAAGAGAGGTACATGGCACATGTTCCTTATTCCAGTGCAGTCGGCAGTATTATGTATGCAATGATTTGTACACGTCCAGACATTTCACAAGCAGTGAGCGTGGTAAGCCGGTATATGGCTTGTCCTGATAAAGCACATTGTCATGCTGTGAAACGGATTCTCAGATACTTGGAAGGTACTTCAAACACATGTTTGGAGTTTGGGAGAAATACTAACACTTTGGTTGGTTTTGTAGACTCAGATTATGCAGGTGATCCTGACAAAAGAAGATCACTGACATGCTATATATTTTGCATCGGTGGTTGCGCTATTAGTTGAAAAGCTACATTACAACATGTAGTGGCTTTATCTACTACCGAAGCAGAATATATGGCAGTGACGAGGCGATCAAAGAAGCTTTATGGTTGAAGGGTCTATTTGCGAAACTCAATTTACACCAAAGTAGTATTACCATTTTCTGTGATAGTCAAAGTGTCATTCACTTGACTAAAGATCAAATGTATCATGAGAGGACGAAGCACATTGATATAAAGTATCATTTCATCCGAGAAACCATTGCTGAAAGAAAAGTCTCTGTTCAGAAGATCAATACTAGAGACAATCCAGCTGACATGTTCACAAAACTTCTTCCAGTGTCCAAGTTCAAGCTTTGCCTGAACTTGATTGGCATTTATGAAGAATGATTTTGTCCATTGGGATTTTTGCGGAGAATGTGGAGCAAATTTACTATATATAAGCAGAAATTAGGCCAAAGTGGAGATTTATAATATGGCCAAATTTTTATGACATTTGCCATGACATAATATCCATTATAATAAAATTGTGGTTCATGACATTTGCCATGACATAATATCCATTATAACAAATTTGTGGATCATGACATTTGCCATGACATAATATCCATTATTAGGCCAAGGATTTCTTGCTATAAATAGAGGAATTTCTCCTCATTTGAAAACACACCAATTCAAGAACTTTTCACTCTTGTCTTTCTTTCTCCTCCTTTATTTCATTATAGAGTATTTTGTAAGAGAGTGAGTGTTGGGAAACACTTGTGTGAGCCCTTTCTTTGTAGTGATCTTGTGAGGTTATTCTCTTGGGGTATTTGGGATTAATTAGAGTATTTACTCTAATTATGTACTTTTGTTGTTATAGTAAAATTGCTCCTCTCCGCTTGTGGACGTAGGTCACTTTGACCGAACCACGTTAAATTTGTGTCTTTTTTATATTCTATAATTGCCGTTATTATCAACTTGTATTATCTTTGTTATTATCATTATAACGTTGTTTGGCTAAATTCCGCACTACCCGATTTCCCAATCCTAACATAACATGATACATGAATCTGCAGAGAAGCAACTAATTGGAAACTCTACGCTAAGAACATTCATCCAATGGAAAGTTGAAATTCAGAAAGAGATAGTGACTGAGGTTAGTAGAGGCTTAATGATAAAAATGCATTCTATATTTTCAAAAATATTCCAAGTACCAACATACAAGCTAAAAGGCTCCTACAAGGACCAAAGAACATTCAAAGTGAGCTCACCGCACCAACAAAGGATAGATCATACAATTTCCTATGAGAAAGATCGGCCATCCTTTGCATCTATACACTTTTCATTTTGCCCATTTTACCCTTAATAAAAAGTTTTTATAATCATATAAATATCATAACCCTATAAAGTTTTTACCCCTTAAGTTTTTAGAACCACAAATTTCAAAAGTCCCCCTCTTTTCTCTTAAACTCCGTGCCGAGTCAAACTGCCTCATCTAAATTAAAACGGAGGGAGTAATAAAGTGTACATATGACAACTGAATTTCTCCCTTCTAACCCCTTAACAACATAATCAAATTCCAGAAAACTTAATGTAAGAAATAGAGAAAGTATATCTCTTTTGAATAATAAATTTTAGTCACCTGTAAATCAATAGTTAAGAGGAGCATAAAACTCTTCCATTTTAGCTGATAAGCAGGACATAGCAACTTCCAAGTTATTGCAAGAATTTATATGTGCATCTGAATTCAGAGATAGATTTAGGCTATCAAATATTAGGAGAAATTTTAGTGGCCAAATGAATCCAATAATATTTGTAATATGATTGCTTGAATTTCCTGAGCTTCCTTGTGCTTTCTTTATTAAATTGTTATTTCAAGGACAGTTTCTTGAAGGTTTCATGCAAGGCACTTTATAATATATTTGTAAGATACTAAATAAAATGACCAAAATGTAGTCGGCTAGTTAGATTCATAGGCATGAAGCATGATATCTCAAGATTCGTTTGCAGATTGCTTGACAAATCAGATTTTGAACTGTGGGCACTTAAAAGAAAAAGCACGAAATCAGTTGTTCTGCAGTCTGCCCCTGCTCCCAAATAAAAAAAAAAAACCTTACTGTCTGATTTTGATTATCACAGTTCTGATATAGCGAATTCGAGCTTACCATGCAAGGTCACAGATATGAGAGCTGAGCCAGTAACTCAACTTCTCTTAGTGGTACTTTCAAAATAAAATGCCAATGGTATCTTCAAGCCCATCTCTATTATTCATCACAAACATGTCTTCCTTTCATTTGGAATTTCGTCGAACATACTGTTTACCCGAAAAATGGATAGAGTTGAATTTGTACGTAGTTCTAAGGATACGTGGTATAACTTGGCACAAATTAGAAAAGCAAGTAGAAATATATCGAATATTGACGGTAAAGAATGAAATATGAACCAAGTTGAATAGAAAACTATTATATGAACAAGTAAGATGAATCAATGTATAAAGCCCACAAGAGGATAATCTCTCATGTATTTCTCTGTGAATATCAATAGTATATGAATATGAAAGTGTATGAATGCCTTAATCATGGATCCCCTTACACAAATAATAGCCATCTTTCTTATAGTGGAGGGATTCTACTTTGGATATAATTAAAATTACATAGTGGAGAACCTATGATAGATTAGTTTTTCCCTAATTTTCGCCGAGATTCTCTCCCTTAGTGCGGCTGTAACGGCTCTTGTCCCTTGGCTCGATCTTGATTGGACTTGGTATTGGTTGGTTTCCAGATTTAGCGCTCGATATTGACTCGGGGCCCGGTATTGACTTGGGCTCGGTATTGGTCGGTCTCTGGCTCTCAAACTCGATAACGCCGCTTCGCGCCATAGTTCGATTTGGATTTGAGCTCGGTAATGACTTCGAGCTCGGTATTTGATTGGTCCCAGAAATTTGAGCTCGGTAACCTAGCTTCGAAACTCATCCCGATATTATGAAAATGACCTTTGGTCCATTATGTTCTAATCTTGACTAATCATACGAAGGTCGAAAACCGGTTTTGACCGTATACAGATAGTTCCCTCGATTCTCAGGAAGAATGTGAAACGACATAATTTTCCAACGGTATGACTAAATATAAACTGGCGTTTACATCGAGCCCTACCATGACGTTCGTGATAGATGTCTCGTCGGTTCAGTTGCCAAGGCATTAAATGCATGTCAGACGATGGTCGACCATTGTTGACATTGAACCGTCATTGCCAACCCTATAAATAACCCCTCTTTTTACCACTTTTTACTTTTACATATCCAAATCTTCTAAGTTCGTTTTCGCATCTTCTGAGTTCTTTATCTGTAAATTTGTGATTTTCACTGCAGAATCCCTCTTTAGAACATCAAATCTTGTCATCTTCCTCTATCTTCAATCTTCAAATCTAAATGGCGAAAACATCGAAAACCGTTCCTCAAAAAGAAAAAACTTCTTCTTCGCGGCCCGCTTGCGACAAAACACCGGTGGAGCCACGACCTGAGGAGTATGTTCCCGGGGGGTATGTTCTTACCTCCGATTTTAAGATCGACAAAGCTTCGCCGGTTCCCGGTTGATGCGAGCCAGTATCAAAGTACATGTGCTCGATAAATGAAGGATATCTTAAACAGGTAAGGAAAGATTGTAACTGGAAGAAAAAAGAAGTGATAATCCCTGCTCCCGAAGAAGATATTACTACCCATGTGAAAGGGTTTTTAAGTGTGTATACTTTTACGTTGGGCCCTCTCGACCCTGTTGTCATTGATTTTTGCCGCCAATATCAAGTAAACCTAGGCCAAATCTATCCTTCTTTTTGGCGGATCGTTATTCTGATCTGCTTCTTCGTGAACAAAGTCGAGGGCATGTCTTTCACCCTCGACCACCTCATTAGATTGTACAAGCCCCCGCCTCTATCGAGGTGGGTTAATAAAACTCCAGCGCCGGGCTACCAAAGTGTCGTTCTCGAGCATAGACGAGGACAAGGATCGAGGTTGGATGGGCAGGTTCTTTCGAGTGAAGACTTCTGACTTAATCCCGGCCGAGAAGATGCCGTTTCCCGAGGAATGGAACATGAAGCGTAAGTGTAATTTCTACTGTTAGCTCCTATTGTTTTGCTCCTTTATTTCTTTCTCACCGATATCCTTTCCCATGATGTAGCGGTTGCTTGGATGTCCGGTGCTATTCCTAACCTTAAGAGCTGGGTACGGGACCTAGCTTCGACCTCCACATATGTCGAGCGCTCGTGGCGCGACTTATCAAAGGGCCGATAGGAGGCTAAAAATCATGGTAAGCCTCTTTCCCATGTCTTCGATGATTCGAACAAAATGACTTTCCTATACCTAACTAATTTTCTTGGGCGTAGGCCTGGGCAAAGATGCGGTCATGAGGCCCCCGTCTGGCGAGGAAGAGACTTCGGCCCCGGTTCTGAAACTGGCAAAGGACAACAAGAGAAAAAGGGCCTCTACTTCCGAGGATCCAGAACTTAAGACAAGGACAGCTCGTAAGCCGAGAAAGAATACCATCCCTCTAACCGAAGAATCAGTTCAACGCCTAAGGGATGAAGACGAAGAAGAAGAATATGATGACTCCGGGCTGGTGTCCCGAGTGAAAATGAGCGCCGAGGCTCCAAATGCTACTGAATCAATGAAGGCCACAGGGGTTCTATTTTGTGATGAGGGAGTCTCGGGAAGAGAATTGGTCGAAGTCCCTGAGTCATCGAGGATCGAGGCTACCTCCCACCATAATGAGACAGTGGTGGGTACAGTTGCGGGGGCTGGTCTCGAGGCCCCTCGAGATGGAGAGAACTCCCTAAGTGATTCACTTGGGGCAATAGAAATTGGAGGCTCCCCGTTGTTCCCCTCATTTTCCGAGGAAATGATTCGGGAGGCTCGGGCCTTAAAGACCCTTTTTATCAAAGGGGGCCACGGAAGGGAAGATCCTTTTCGTGAATATTTTACTGGGGTCGAAGATATTACCGGGCTGGGTGATTTGGAAGTCTCGAGGAAGGACTCGGGTGAGGCATCGAGCCTTTTCAACGAAGTGCAGCGGGCTCTGAATCGGGTAAGCCTTAACTTCCTTTGTTGGTATTACCTCTGTGTTTGTTTTTCTTTTCTAACTTCTTTTCTTCTTTCTGCGTAGGACTCAATGCTTCATCGGGAAGCATGTTCTCGGTCTCGAGCTGAGATGAGTAGTGCGAGGCCGACCTCCGAAGGCTCACATAGGAGAGAAATGCCCTCAGACTTCTCTGTGGGAAAAAAAGAAGAGGGGACCAAGGACCTTCGAGCCGAGTTGGCCAAGGCTCACCAAGATCAGACTGACCTGATTGAGCAGGTAATGAAACTTTTAAAAGCTCATGGGCTCGACTCGGGAACGATGGCTAACGTTTCAATCTCACAGCTGCAGCAGAAGATCGAGAGGATCGAGCAATTCCGCGAGGAGGTCGACATGATAAGGGTGGAGTCCTTGGGATGGAAAGAAGGCATGGACCGCCTTGCTGCAGAGAAAGAGACTACTCGAGCCCAATTATCATCGGTCAAAAATCAACTTCAAGGTATGAAGGAGAAGAGCTCGATTCAGGAGAAGAAAATAGAGGAACTTGAGGCCCAGTTGTCTTCCAAACTTGCAAAGGCCAAGTCTGAAAGCGAAAAGGCAAAGACCGAGGCAGAGGAGATCGTGGTTGTCTACCGGGCTGATGCCAAAGCCGCCCAAGTTCAAGTGAAAGAGGCAACCGAGACCGCTTGAACTCGAGCATATTGGGTTGCTGAACTTTCCAAATGCCAATCTCGAAGGGAAACCCTCGAGGAGATTGATAGCATCAAGGACAAGGATAGAGTTTTGGAAGCTCCAAGGCCATTTACAAGATCTCAAGCTAAAGAGTTGCACTCTAAGGTTGCTGGACTTCAATGGCAAATAAAGAAGCTTTTAATTGTAGAGGAAGAGCTCAAGCCCAAAGTAGATGAATTATCCAAGTTTTACAATTATTTGGTGATCCAAATTGAAGTCCAAGAGGAGGAAGATTGGGCCACCAAATCAGCCCTTGAAGTCCACCAAAGGGGCTCAAAATGAGCTTAAAAGAGGTCCAAAAAGGGGTGTTTCAAAGGGAGCCCAATTGGAGTCCAAATCAATGACCCAAACTAGTAGTTTTAAGGTCCAAATCTTCCCCAAAGGGATTTGGCCGCCCCCACCTAATTGTAATGACTTTTCTTACTCCTTAACAATCACCCTACCTAATTGTAATGACTTTTTATGCCTTAGCAACCACCCTACCTAATTTTAAGGACTTTTTGTGCCTTAGTACTCCTATAAATAAGGAGTTCTTCTCATTCATTGAGACACTTCATTATTGATTAAGTATATCATACTTTGAGAGTTCTTTTGAACCTTTGTTACTTGTGCTTTGAGATTTATCTTTCAACCTTTACTAGTTCATAGTTCAAGGTAGTAAGATTACTTCTCTATTGTGATATCTTTGATTTCTTTGTGGTATTCTTAGAAGGCGATTAATACTAGTTATTAATTGTTGTCTCAAGTTACTCGTAAAGCGGTCAAGATCCGAATCTATTGTTTTGATTTGCTTTTAAGTAAAGGCGTTTGATTTCTTCAATAAATCAAGACGTTGTTGCTTTGATCTTGTCAAGGTTATAGAACTTGCGTTCTTGGAAGTTCTTGGAATTCTTTCCTTGAATTTTCCCATATCCTTTATTTTCTGCCCTTTAGTTCTAGTTGGTCAATTCCTTATTGTTATTGCTTCTGCATTTACTTTTCAAATTCTTACTCTAGTTTGGATTTCCGACCTTGTCATTATCAGAGATCCATGCTCGGGGCTTCGATCTTACCGAAGAGATAATAAAGGCTAAAGAGCTTGAAGCCGAATCTGAAGCTCTGGCTTCTGATGATGATGATGATGACGAGAGCAAGAGCGGGTCCGAGAGCGGGGAGGACTTCGATGGAGAAGAGACTACCCCTGGAGATAATTAGGAACCTTAGGGTTTTTTTTTATTTTTTTCATTTTTGATCTTTTTGTGTAGGGTTCTGATCGGACTTTGTAAATAGCTTTTATATATATATATATATATATATATATATATATATATATATATATATATATATATATAAATTTTCTGCCTTATGAAAATTTCGTTTCATTCATGCCTTACGAAAGTTTTCATAAGTTCGAGGCTTTAGGCATTTTGGTCGAAGTCGGACCTTGTAGTCTTTATAACCGAGTGAGCGTTTGCCCGAATACTCCTTAAGAGTAGCCCTTGGGCTTTATGTCGAGTGAGTGTTTGCTCGAACTCGGAGTAGTGTAGTCCGTAGGCTTAAATAGTCGAGTGAGTGTTTGCTCGAACTCGAAGTAATGTAGCCCGTAGGCTTAGTAGTCGAGTGAGTGCTTGCTCGAACTTGAAGTAATGTAGCCCGTAGGCTTTTTGGTCGAGTGAGTGCTTGCTCGAATTTGAAGTAATGTAGCCCATAAGCATTTTGGTCGAGTTAGTACTTGCTCGAACTCGAAAGAATGTAGCCCGTAGACTTTAAATGATCGAGTGAGTGTTTGCTCGAACTCGAAATAATGTAGCCCGTAGGCTTAGTAGTCGAGTGAGTTCTTGCTCGAACTCGAAATAATGTAGCCCGTAGTCTTTTTGGTCGAGTGAGTGCTTGCTCGAACTCGAAGTAATATAGCTCGTAGGCTTAGTAGTCGAGTGAGTGCTTACTCGAACTCGAAGTAAGAGTAGCCCTTAGGCTTTTTGGTCGAGTGAGTGCTTGCTCAAATACGAAGTAATATAGCCCATAGGCTTAAATGGTCGAGTAAGTATTTACTCGAACTTGAAGTAATGTAGCCCGTAGGCTTAGTAGTCGAGTGAGTGCTTGCTCGAACTCGAAGTAATGTAGACCGTAGGTATTTTGGTCGAGTGAGTGCTTGCTCGAACTCGAAGTAATGTAGCCCGTAGGCTTAGTAGTCAAGTGAGTGCTTGCTCAAACTCGAAGTAAGAGTAGCCCTTAGGCGTGCTGGTCGAGTGAGTGCTTGTTCGAACACGAAGTAATGTATCCCGTAGGCTTAGTGGTGCTTGACCTCCGGTAGAGCTGCTTGGTCGTCGCAGTCTCTTGGAGTCTTTCCATTTTATTGTACTATAAATTATTAATCAAACAATATTGAGTATTCGATCCTTGAGATCACTTCATGTATTCAGTTAGAGTTCGTGACTCAGTATTACCAGTCTTGGGAGGTTATTTGTAATTATTTCCGTTGTTGGTTTATATGTTTAAAAAAAAAATTGGCTTGAATTATAATTATAATCGGCTTACTTAGTTTTAGAGACTAAGTATCATCGCGATGCCTGTGGTGGGATTTTGGGTCGTGACAGTATTAGGTAGGGGCGGGCATAGTACTAATCGAATAAAAAAAAACCGACCGGGCCGAAATTTTGATTTTTCGATTTCGATTTTTTGGTTTATTCGGTCGGTGTGCGATTTATATTTTTTGAAAGTTTGGTGTTCGGTTCAGTTATCGGTTTTGATGATTCAATTTTTGGTTAAATCGAAAAACTGAAGTTTTTCACCATAGATTTTATTTACTGTACTTCGCTCAATGTCTCTACAAGTTGTTGACACTTCAATTTCAACCAACTTTGCCTTAGTAATTAATGTGATGTTTATATTCATCCAATACGTAGCCATGTCTCTCTCAAGTAACTTAAACACTTGATCTTAAGTTGCTGGCACTTCAAGGATATATTATGTTCAAGGTTGTTCTATTTAACTCTCTTATTTAATTGTTAATTATGGTTAGACGGGTCAACTTGTTCACAAAATTTTAATAAT